>NW_024368707.1:538691-1134418 GCF_014805655.1 Passer montanus | reverse complement strand
TTTTTAGCCTTCCCCCCCCCCCCCCCCCCCCATGCATGTTTTTCTGAGGCTTTTGACTTTTCTGCAATCCTGGACACATGACAAGCATTTGCAAATTCAGATCCTGTTCTATGCTCTGCAATAATTCTTGTGTGCTGGTTCCACATATGACTAAGGAAAAGTCAGATCATCTTCCTGTTCTCCAACCAGTAAAACCCGAGATAATTTCCTACCTCATTAGAGCACTAAGCTTACAGAGGTACCTCACAAACCTAATTGAACTAGCAGATTGAGAGCATATAACATTTACATGAAAGAAGTTGATTCTGGGCTGACAAGTATCATCCACCGCAGGAGTTTTGTACCAAACAAACAGGCAAACAAAAGGTCTTGTGCAACATTTTGCCTTTAGATGCATCATCAAAAATAAAATATGAAACAAAACTAATTTTCCTGTTTGTATTTTTAAGCGGTTCAAAGAGAAAGTCACTTATTTCTGGTACATGTGGTTTCTTTCCAAAGGCCAAAGCTGATTCAATACAATATTGATAATTATCATGATGTAGAAGCAGACAGAGTAATTATTTCATTTAGGAACAGCCTTTTATTCTGCCATCTGACTCCTGCCAACATTCCACTTACACCAAACAACATTGGGGAGCACAACAAAAACCTAATACTCGTGGCCATTTTTCCCCCCTTTCTCTGAAGTCCTATGTAAAAATCCTAAGCACACAAGACCAGCTCTGAAAAGACCCCTGACGATTAAGTAAACCACAGCACTCTGTCTCTCTTAACATCAAGAAGTCCATTAAAATCTGAAAGTGCCAATTAAGGCCTGTTTATCCCTGTTTACATTTGGCCTCCAGAGAATAATTGGCATCTGTGGGTGAAGAGGCCTGTAAGGGCTTCTATAATTACATAAATGCACCCTTGATATTTCTTGATTGGTAGGTGCTTGCAATTGAAGCCAAGAGGTGATGTGGAAACATCAGGCCATACCTGCCCGCTCCCATTGAGCTTGTTGGTAAGTTTGACTTTGCTGAAGGAAATGGCAGCTTTCATCCAATGGGCCCCAAAGTTGGGAGAGTCTGGGTGGATGTAGACACAGCTGTGGTTTGGTGGCTCTGGTTTCCCAGCTGGCACCCATTCTCCATTGACATACTTCCAGCGATGGCCATCAGTCGGAGCAAAGTCCAGCAGGAAGGAATACATGGCATTCGGATCCAAGCCTGACACGCTGATCTTCAAAACAGGAAACATCCGCCTGGCCAGGGAAACAAAAAGGGGGGACACGACTGGAAACTGCTCTTGAAAGACTCCTCTCAGTATGTTTGTTTCCAGATGCTCACTGACTAGCTCAGTATAAAAAAACATCCTCCCTTCCTTCAATCCACCTTTGCCATCAGACCTTGCACTTGGCAGTTTCTCCAGTAATGTGGTCCCATACTTCAAAATTCCCTGACCTCAGCAGCTTGACCATGTCCTTTTGCTTTAAGTTTCATCTTACATCAAGCTCTAAACTTCTACCCAGCCTTCCATTATCTCATGTGTTTAAAACTGAAATCCTGCCTTTGTTTAGTTTTGGGAAAAAGCTCCATTCCATTGCCCAAAGGTGCAATGCCACCTTTTCTCAATCCCCTCTTTGTTTGGGTTTTTTTTTTGTTTTTTTTTTTTTTTTTTTTTTTTTTTTTTTTTTTTTTAGAAGTTTTCTTCCTTTTGGGGTTTGAGATCCCACAGACTTTGTTTTCTCCTTTGTTTTGCTAATGATCTTCCTATGACTCCATGCTCCCAATTAATAATAAAATTGTCAGGTATTTCTTTTGCCATTTTTCTTCCCCCCTTTTTTTTTTTTTTTTTTTTTTTTTTTTTTTTTTTTTTTTTTTTTTTTTTTGTAAAGAAGATTTGCAGGAGCTCATAGCTTGACTTTCAGTGGTTTTCTATCTGTCCCAGTGCTTGTGATCAATGCCACACAGCTCTGAATTGGCACCTGAAAGTCTGCAGCAGTAGAGCTAGTAGGGCTCCAACACTTGCAGGAACTGGGAATAATGTGTGGACATCAGAACAGAGGTGTCTTCCAGCAAAGGTATCCTATTTATTAAGCTTCTTAGCTTGTCAAGGAACACACGTAATTGCTATTACATATCACCTCCTACATTCCTCTCCCATGAGTAACCAGCCTCCCTGCCTCAGTCATCTCCATACTGACCTCTCCTGGCAACTGCCATTTCTGCATGCGACATTTTTATGGACCATAAATTCCAACGAAAGCAAATGAATCTCTGAGGTTCTTTTCTCTATGGGTACAGAGAGAGTATACCAAGCAACCAGAGGAATGGCCCAAGGTCCACAGCAATGGTGTTAAGGTAAGGTAGCTCTCAAGGCTTAGGTAGCCATACAAGACATCCAAAATCCATAAGAAGGGAGCTGAAACTCCAGGCTGTTTCAAAGCACACTGGAAGTCTCTGCCCCTGCAGTCATACTATCTACTGACACCCAAATGCAAATTGCTAACAATCATGACATCCCACTCACCTTTCTGGATACCTTGATATAGTTTTTGCTGCATACATTCAGTACCTTCTGCTGACAGGGAAAGACAGAATTTTAAAAATTTGAGATTTTTCATCTAATATTAATACTTGTTGATATATGTCAGTGCAGTATTGAAGAAGATATCATAGAATGGTTTGGGTTGGAAGGGACTTTAAAGATCATCTTGTCCTAGTCTCTAGATTGGTGTCCCCAATACCTTCCACTAGACCAGGTTGCTCTGAGCCTCATTCAATCTGGCCTTGAACCACCTTCAGGGATGAGGCATCCACAGCTTCTTGGGGCAGCCTTTCCCAGTGCCTCACCACCCCTTGTATCACTCCATGTCCTTAAAAAATAAGTCCCTCTCCTTTTCTTTTGCAGCCCCTTTTAGGTACTGGGAGGCTGTTAAAGGGTCTCGCTCCTCTCCAGGCTGAACAACCTCAGCTACCTAAGCTTTTCCTCATAGGAGAGGTTCTCTCCTCCACACTTGCTCCAACAGGTCCATGTCCTTCCTGTACTGGAGACCCCAGAGCTGGATGCAGCAGTCCAGGTGGGTTCTCACGAGAGTGGAGCAGAGGGTGAGAATCCCCTCCCTTGCCCTGCTGGCCACGCTACTTTAAATGCAGCCCAGGATGTGTTTGGCTTTCTGGGCTGTCAGTGCACATTGCTGGGTCGTGTTGTGCTTCTTATCCACCAACACTCCTGAGTCCTTGTCCATTAAAATGCAGAACCACAAAGTTCAATTTATGAAGTTCATGTGGGCCCCACTCTCAAGCCTGTCCAGATCCCTCTGGATGATATCCCTTCCCTCCACATGTCAACCAGAGCACACAGCTGGACATTGCTGGCAAGATAGCTGAGGGTGTGCCCCTGTCACCAACAAAGGTGACAAAAGCTTTATTCCCAGTACTGACCCCTCAGGAATAGCACTCCTCACTGGTCTCCAAGGAACTGTGAACTGCGACCTTTCTAATTAAATAGAAGCTTAGTCAAGGATTTACACACTACACATGGCTTTCTGATAAGGATGTACTAGCTACCAAACTGGGATGTGATAAAAAGTATGGATACATTGCTCCTTCCAATGCTTAGATCTCCTCCAGTCAATGTTTAAAGGAACATATTTAGATACATAGCTAAAATTGAATTAGAGGAAAAAATTAATCCACATGAAAATTTAATGTCACTAGATTGTGCAGAGCTGTTTGTGTTACACACACATTATTAATTCCTCTGCCCACAGTGCAGGCAGGCTGCTCTACCTTTTTATTTGAGAGGCTCAAGTTTAGCTCCAAAGGACCTATAGACCAATCCAGAAGAGAATACTGTCACCATCCACTTTAACCTCCTGTAGCACTAAAATTAGAGTATTTCCCTGTGTTAACCATCTTCACTCCCAGTTGCTCCCTGCCTCACTTGGACCAGCATGTTTTGACTGTACAGACTAACGATGGAAAACTTACCACCTAACATCTTCTGCTGGCTTTACTGTTAAAATCTGTATTTTAGCATGGCAAATTGTGATTTCTCCAAATTTGTTTCAGTCAGAATGTTTGTTTCAATGATCAGGTAGGTGCACACCTGACCTCCATTGCTGCAACAGCCAAACACTTCAGCCTCTTCAATTTGTTTAAAGCAAAATCTGCTGCAATTATTCTGCAGTGCAGACCTTGAGTGGGAAGATGTTTGATATCAAACTTGAATGTGCAGTTACCAGTTTTTTGGGGGGTTTTTTTAGCATTCAAGCCTGGAAAGAGCTTCTTTTTCCCCACTCATGGCTACCTGAACTGATCCCCTATGGATTCTCCTCATACACAGAGGGGAACAGTGGCACCTACCTGTCTCCAGGCAATAACAGGGATTGCAAAGTCTCAGGATACTGCCTAGCTAGTATGGTATAACACTGAGAGAGGAAACCTACTCAGTCAGATAACACTGCATTTGATATTGAAGTGTCAATTGAATACAATAGGTCTGAGTAAAATAGGAGATGGTTTCCCACTCTATCAGTTGCACCCAGTGAGATATATTTTGTGATATAGCACATATTTCAATTTTAATTATGTCTGTCCTGTTCAGAATATATCTATTTCCCCTAGGCATATTGCTAGGGCAGGTGATTGTTATAATGAAGTATGATACAGCCACAGAGGTGTATCTGTATATTAACACTGAAGTTGGTTCATCTAACTGTGACATTTTGGGACCCTCGGTACAAATTAGAGATGACTCAGAGCAGATAGAATTGTGCATGCTAGAATTTAACACTTGAGGATCACTAGTCAATTAGACTTTCATTCTCTGGGACACTCCTATATTGGGTTTCTGTTTAATTTCTGAGCTTTGCTGGCAATGTGTCTGTCCACACCAACTGTTTTAGTTTCCACACACACAAGTTCAGGCTGGCTCCTCTCTTTCATTGTAGGACACAGTTTCAAATGCATTCATCTACCCTTCATCAAGAATGGTTTAGTTGTATTCATTTAGCAGCAGCAGAATAAGATCAATATTTTTTTTCCTGAGAATCTCTCTGGAGATAATCACTAAAGAATCCTGGACCTGAGAAAAACTCAGCAATCACAGGAAATTGTCTCAAGTTTGTTTCCTTTTGAATAGTATGGTTCAGAGTTCTTTGCTGCAGGCCACAGTCTGTATTTTCTTTGTTTAAGTGTGATGCTGTGGTTTTTAATGAAAAATACTTTCAGAAATGCAGAGATCCTTTTTCATAGTCTCTGCTACAGCAACTATGTTAAAAGGATTAATGCAAATGGCAGTGTGACATACTTTTGTAATTTTTAGTTTTGCTGTAGTTTGATCATAAAGAATTCTATTGCTGCTTTCACTGACATTTCTAGAGATGTCACTGGCTATAGAAAAAGTGGAATCAGACTGACAAGGAGTGTATAAGTTAAAATTTAAAAATCACACAGCTTACACAATGAAATAAAAAGCACCCAGCCATATTCAGATAACAAAATATTCCCTTATCAACATTATAAAAATATTTTATCTGCACACTCACCCTGACATTTCAGAAGGAACTACTATCATTATGAAGTCATGATTTTCATTAGCTGCAAGGAAAGAAACTGAAAAAACCCTATTGATAAGGTGTGATTCTTTGTACCAATTTAATTAATCAGAGATGAACCCATCTTACCACATTTTTAGTCACTTACACTTTTAGGGAGACAGTTTAAGCTACTGTACACCAAGTGAAAGTGCACTTGGAAGTTATCTGTAGCCAAACAGCAGTTTTCAAAGCAATTTAAATGAAGCAAAAGCAGCTTCATGATATAAAAAGAATCTCAGCAGCAGACTTCTGTCAGTATAGGTTATTAGTAGGAATCAGAATGGCAACAGTGCTCTTACACCAAGAGCTGGTACTTTGGGAAGATAGCTTCTCATTGCAGAATCACCTTGCTGAGCCAAGAGACAAGATTTTTCATTTTTACTGCTTTCACTTATATCCCTCATCAAGCTATAGTCAAGAGTAATTTCATCCACAAATTCTGCTAAATCAAAGTCTGCAAAATTACTGAAAGTCACACCACATGAGTAAATCTTTCCATCTCTTAATTCCTCTCTCCTATGTGGATCTCCTGAGAGGTCTCGTAAAACATGCGTATGTTGAGGGAACAGCTGGGGTGGGGGGCAGCAAAAGGCTGGCGAGGATAAATTAAATAAAAAACTTAGTACCATTGTGCAAATCTTATTCTGGTAACTGCTTGTCTGTTATGGACTGGACTTTGCTGTCAGCCCAGTTCAGAGCAGAATCTCTGTAGAGAACTTTCTTCAAGCTAATGCCTGATTCAGAATTAGCATCCTTCTCACCAGATTTTTCTCTTTTCCTGTGCCTTTCTGTGTTCCCCAAATAGTAAGACATCCATTTACACTGCAATGTTTTGTCCTTCTAAAACAGTGTATATTAAGCAATATTCCACACTTGTTTTTAAGGGCACCAGCAACAATTGTAGGACCAAGCAATTCAGACTGCACATACACACAGAGCATGTAGGGCAGTTTTATTGTACACACACTGGTACAGACTCTTTGTACAAGCTCTTAATTCCCATGGCCAGAGGGATGGGAACTGCAGCTGGGTGTAACAACACCAATCTGCTTCTGTGCAGTAATTTGAAGCCTATAGGTGCTGACTTGCTAATACAGACTGATGATTATTAGCATAAGAATTCATTACAAAGGTTTTGAGAGATATTCCCTCACAAAAGTTTCCTTTTTGTGCAATCACAAGTTAGTCTATATATTTTTCCAGTATGCTTCATAGGAGGAATGGTTTGGCAGTGACAAAAAAAAAGTAGGGTCACCCTGTCTTGTTCATGCACTGGTTTTATCAGACTGCAAGGCTGCAGTCCCCTATAAACTCTGGTGTGCTCATTGCATTTCTCTCAAGTCTGCACACACAGTTTATTATTGCAGAGCTTAACCCCCCTGGCTGTTACCTCCACTGAGCCCGCAGTGCTGAGCAGATCACTCACCTGCCATTCTTGGTCACAATCATCTCATTAGTGACTTCCCTGAATCTCTGCCAGAGTGTCGCATCCTCCAAGACAACCTGGAGCTGTTTCTCCGTGGGGTCGCCTTTGTCTCTCCCAGCCAGGAGTTCACTCTCCACTACGCTGAGGAGCCTGGAGACGGTGCAGTCGCTGGGTTTTTTGCAGCCCAGGTCTGCCATGACAGCTTTACTGCCAGAAACTTCAGGTAGCTTCTGAAAAGACAAAAATAATAAGCAAAATTAAAAAAGAAGTCAGTTCATTGGGCACCGTCTGACAAATGTGCTCTCCTCACTCTTTTGCCACTGCCTAGCTCTTTCCCCTGGAAGTCCCAATGGGCAGTGACACCAGTGTGTGGAGGTTTACGCACATACTCCACACAAAAAGAGGACTATCTCCTAATTACCTGTTAGACAGTCAGGTGGGTGGCTGGCTGATGACTCAATTGGCTGCCTTGAAAGAAGAGTCCTCCATCCAAATTAGCATGCTTTTATCTTTTTTCAACCTGAAGTGGGTCTAATTGTTCTGCTTGAGAACCAGATTTCCATTAATGAAAATTGTTTCATTTCCAGACTGAAACAATGCATGGAAATTGCATTCACGCTGGTGCGGACTCTAACGAAGGAGCTGGGAAGAGTCAAGATAGTTACACAGAGAAGGTTGTCTTAAAATATTTTCACCATGAATGTTGCATAAATGCATTAACCTCATTCCTCTACACTCCTAAATCAAAATATAATAGTAAGAGACCTTGCAGCACTGAGGTTTCAGTGCACAAGAAGGCAGCATCCCTATCCTCCATTGTTGATGGATATTGTATCCATCCCTTGGTCCCATTGTCATTCACAAAACCCCTGCTGCACCTTACAGGTGGCTGAACACCCCTCTGGCTGCATTTCCAGGGACAGACCGCACACTTCTGGGGCTGGTATGAGATTAACTGTCTGAGGCCTGGCACTGCTGACCAGCTCAAGGTCCACCAATGGACCTTGCATAAGGACCACCTCATGCATAAGCTCCATCAGCATCCGCATAAGTCATTCCCTCTCACCTCATCCTGAGACCTTCTCTGACAAGCCTGATCCAACAACACAAGCCTTCCACAAAAAAGCCACCATTTTACTGAGGTCTCCAACAATTTCAGCATTTAAGGAGACAAGAGATGTGGGCTCAGTCCCCTGATGGAGGGTTAAGTGGAAGCCCCACAAATAACAGTGACCTGTAAACACTGGGCTTTGGTATACAACAAATACTGGAGTACCTAACTTCTTGTGATACATCTATCTCTGATAATGTATTTTAAATTTCCGGTCTGCTGGACATGACATAGTCAGGGACTTGATTATGAAAACATAGTCCTAGAGGTCATTTTTAGAGAAATAAATTTTCTGTCTGCTTATTGAGAACTTTGAGTTCTTTTGATTCAATAGTCCTTATTAAATTTCTGTGTTTCTGTCTCTTTTAGAAAGACAAAATAACGTGGTGGATCACTGTTGGAATTTTTACAGACAAAAAAGACCATGGCAGGCTTTATAAAAGAGAATTTAAGTTAAATCCATCATTTAACAAGGCAAACTGATCTCACCTTTAAAAAAACTGAGAGGTGCCATCCACCTAAACAACAATGGCCAGAGCTTGATGGCACCTTATTTGGCACCCTTTCAACCCAAATAATTCTGTGGTTCTTTGCTGCTTTCAAACTTCACACTCCAACACCTCTTCCCCTCTTCTTTTTTTTAAATTGTCAACTCATAACCAAAATAGCTAGATTATTTTACAAGTAAACTCAGGTGAGTTACATTAGCAGGTGTCAGATAGCAACTTCTAGTTGATAAGCAGCCCACTTTCCCTGCTGAACAACTAAAGAATGTACTTCAAAATCTATAGGATATTTAGGTACCTGGAAGGGTACCACTTTGCATTTGAAAAATAATTGCATCTCAGGTATGCTGGTGTAAATAGAATATGTTTATGTTTGGGTTCCCCTTTCCAAATACTCAAAGAGGAGAGAGAAGCTACTACTGTAATTTTTCCCTTCATGTGATCAAGTGGCAGAGGAAATGCATAGGAAAATATATGTGACAATTTTAAACTTTATTATACTACAGATGCAAATAGCTAGAGAAATTCGAGCTGGTGGAAGTGCCATGAATTTTAATTAAACATTTTCAGGTTTTCAGGAACTTCTGAAACAGGTACATGTCACTTTGGGAATTTTTTTTAGCTGAAGCCCTATTTCCATACAGGCTTTTTAGATATAGTTGCTCAGAAATCTGGAGATTCAAAGTCAAGGCAGGTAAAGAGACAACAGCTCATAAAAGTAATAATATCCCAGTAGTTACACACAGTTCTTTCTATAGACAAATAAAAAGAGAAGAAGCCTGGATTTCAGAAGTACTCACTCTCCATCTCTCCTGCAGGGCTTCAAGTGGAGTGATACTGGATTAGAGACTCAAAAAATCAGATCCCATCTACCTTCCTCAAGATGCTTAGAACTTAAAGGAAACCAAAACCATGCAAAAAAAGCAACAACAGTTCACATTGGTGGAAGTGTTTGTAAATGAGGAAGTGAAACTCTCTCACCAGCAGACACTTGTGCATCACTACAGGTAAAGGATTTGCTCAGAAAAAAATTTATTGGAAATGGAGGCTGCCACAAAGCAAAAGAAAGGGAAGGCCTGCTTGGAGTGCACTGCTTGCCCAAAGCACTCCTGGGACTGAGCTGTAGGGAAGAAGGCATGTATGGAAGGAATGGTTTGGGATGAGAGTTTTTCATCAATAAGACTGGATTTTTTTACAGCTAGCATACCTAAGGGAGAAGCATGAATGTTTTTACTTTGGGATATCATACTAAAACTTGTATCCTGCACACTAATAAAATGCACTTTCACATCCCAGAAGTGGGTAACACTTGTGTGCTTAGTTATCACTCATAGAAGGTATCTGATTCTTGAAAGTCTAGTGTCCAGAGGAAAAAAATAAACCACAAATCTAACAACTTAAAATACCTGACTTTCATACAGTTTGAATTTTAGTAACTATGTTACCACAGCTCAGAACACCTGAAACCTCAAAACTTTCCAAAATGAGAGTAGTTACCTGTGGTTAGTTAGTGGGAACAACCCAATTACTATTTTCAGCATGGGGAAGATTGTTTCAGCTCTAAGAGTTCAGCCTAAGAGTGATTTGTGTTGGATGTAGCAGAAGGCACAGTTCACCACTGACATATCTTTCCAACCTAAAAGAATTACCCAAAGAAATAATAAGTTTACACATATGCAAGAACATGACCAGCTGAATGTACTTGGGCCTGAGATTATACTTTAAAACACACTTCCAGATTCCATGAATGATGCTTCTTTGCATTGTGCACTGTCTCTGTGTCACACAGCTGCCGTGGGAGAGGGCTGCAGAACAGAAACCAGAGAGATCCAGAGTCACAGTTCTTTGTTTTTTGTTGGCTTTTCATTTAACAAAAATACTACGTGTGGAAATTTACTTTGAATATTTATCCTGTTTTAAGAGAAATGAGAGACATCCTCTAATCTTTTGTCCCTCTATTCACCTAAATAACAACTTGGAATGCCTTCCAAACAACCCTTCTTTCTCCTACTTTCTTGCAAGATTAATTTTTCAAGTCTACAGGTCCTGGAACAGAGGCCCAAACAGATTAATATCACTAGCTGTAGATATTGCCAAGGCACAGAGACCAATCCATTCTCCAGTGTGAGTTATTTCTTGGGCTGGAAGTTAAATTTCCCTGAACCTGGCATTTGAAGAAAAGGTAGCTGGACTCACAGAGGAGCACAGTAAGTGTTCCTGGTGACTGACAGCCAGTGCCACTAGAAGGGGGGACTGTTTATTTCCCCTCTTGTACTTATCACCCATTTAATTAGACAAGCAAAGCAGTAGGGGTGGCAGAAGGACCAGAAAATGCCCCTACAAAACCTGCAAATTTGTAAGCTTTCCCTGAAACCTAGTTGGGAGAGCTGGGCACTTCCAAGCAGACTCCTTGTAGCTCATAGGCAGAAGTAGCTCAGAATGCAAGCAAAACACTCACAATCATCTCCATTTACTAATAATAATTTAGTAACTCACATTTTAAATGAAGCAATGAGGACTGGGGAGAGCAGTGAAAGAACAATCAGAACAATCCTGCAATACTTATTGGACTTCACTTACTACGTTACAGCAGGAAAAAGCAAGGGGTTATTTCTGACTTTCTAATTAAGCTTATTCTTAAATGCTCCTGGCCACCAGCTGGTGAGGTACACAGAAAGGAGGGGGGAAAAATGCAAACAAGAAAAAGGTAATTAAAGAGGCCTTTCTTGCCTTGACATTGGATAGCTGTTTTGTGGCCTTTAGCTGCATGTTTCCAAAGAAAAGGAAGCCCTTCATCATCAGATGAAATTGCAGAAAATAAGACTCACTCTTTCCATCTCCAAAGCTCCCACTGCAGCATTCAACTAACCCCCCTCTGAACAGTGAGTCCCAAGAACACAGGGAAATGTAACCTCCATCCCAGGAAATCAACACCTATCAGCTACCACGGAATAATTGAGAACGGATAAAAAGACAGCTGCTTTCCTTCTGTTTTTTAATCATGTGTTCAGCCCCTTAAGAGATTGTTAGGCTAGAGGAGACTTAAAGAAGATTAGCCTTTTCATTAATGTCGGGATGAGGGCACAGTTTCAGTAACATCCCCCGGGCATGTTTTTAGCAGAAAGGCAGGCAGCTTCTTTGAGTGGTACCTCCCTGTCTGGTGTTTTAACTGAGATTAATTCTGAGCTCAGAGAGCAGGGAATATTTTCCATGCTTTTTTAAAAGAGAAAGAAGAAAAAAAAAAACCCAAACCCAAGGAAAAAACTTAATGTAGTGTGACGGGTTGACCGTGGATGGGTGCCAGGTACCTGCCAAAGGCTGGGTACTACTCTGTCTCTCCCAACCTCTATCCTCCTCAGCAGAGACAGAGAAAATATTACAAAAGGCTCATGGGTTGAAATAAGGACAGGGAGAGATCACTCACCAGTTACCATCTTGGGCAAAGCAGGCTTGACTTGGGGAAATTAGTGTAATTTATTACAATCAAAACTGAGTAAATTAATAAGAAATAAAACCAAATGTTAAAACACCTTCCCTCTACCCCTCATTTTTTCCCAGGCCTAACTTTCCTTCTGGTTTTCTCTTCTCCCTTCCTGCCAGTGACCTTCACAGGGGAAGGGCTCCTCACATTCTTCCCCTGCTCCAGCATAGTATTTCTCCTATGGAAAACAGTCCTCCATGAACGTCTCCATTACTCCTTCCCCCAGCCTTCAGTTTTTCACATAGTGCTCTAGTATGGGTCACTTCCATGGGGTGCTGTGGTGTTACATTTTAGTTAAATGGTATGCTCTGTCTTGCCCCTCAAAAATGTACAGTTTATTCCAAGCCTGTGGTCCTCCCCTGAAGTATCATGTATCTGTAATCCCATTGGCCCAAATCTTAATTCTGCACCCACTTTGAATCTCCCTGTTAAACTGCGTGAGGGAGACCAGACTCTCTCTTGGCCTTTTTCTCTGTGAGCTCTCCCTCCCTCCCTCCCCCTTCCCCCCTTCTCCCTCAGAAACCATGCAGCTCCGGAGGGTGGGACCCCCAATAATCCCTCATGTAATTAGCACCCTCAGAAGCTGTGTGGAGCCTTCCTGTTGCTGTTACCAGCAAACATGCAGCTTAGGGGGCCCCTCAGGGACTCCCCGGGGAGCCCCCTCAAACCAGCTGCTACAGGGTGCAATCCTTCAGGAGCAGGTTGCTGCAGTGTGGGTTCTCTGCAGGGTCACAGGTCCTGCCAGCAAACCTGCTCCAGTGTGGGCTCCTCGGTTCAGGCGTTTGCTCCAGCTTGGGCTTCCCACAAATCACAGCCTCTTATGGGCATCCATCTGCTCTGGCAGGTGGGTCTCTGCATCCCATGGACCTCCATGCGCTGTGGGGGCGCAGCTGCCTCACCATGGTCAGCACCACAGGCTGCAGGGGAATCTCTGCTCTGGTACCTGGAGCACCTCCTGCCCCTCCTCCTCCACTGACCTTGGTGTCTGCAGTGCTTTTTTCCTCACAAATTCTCTCCCATCTCTTTGGCTGCATTAGTGTAAGGGTTTTTTCTCCTCAAATATGTTACCCTAGAGGTGCTACCACTGTTGCTGGCGGGTTTAGCCTTACTCAGCATTGAGTTCATCTTGGAACCAGATGGCCGTGGCTCTGTCAATGTATGGGAAGCCACCCCTGTCGTCGCCTCACCAAAACATTAACAGCAAACCAAATATATATAGTCAGGCTGGTGATAAATGTAATTTAGTTTGCTTTAAACAAGAATACTTATCTCTAATTTGTTTTTTTTTTGACTTGAAGATCTTTAGTGATGTCTTCAGACATGAATTATCACCTAGAGGAAGAAACTATTACTGTTCCCATCTTTAAGATCAGAAAATAATTTAAAAAGTAAAGAGATTCTAAGCAAAGCTTTAAGTTCTACTTACAAGAGTTCAGAACGAAAATAATACATTCAATGTTTACTTGGCAAACCAAACATGCACTTTTGACCTGAATGTGTAGGTTAAAGCTTTCTGCTAAACAAGTTGCAATTATAACTCGGTTGAAGCAGTTGACTCTCTCAAAAGCAATGAGCCTGACACATCCTGTTCCACACAAACAGAAACCACAGGAGCACATGCTCATCTTAAAATGTTTTCTTTTCACACCACATATTGCAACATAGAATGGTTTGGGTTGGAAGGGACTTTGAAGATCATCTCATTCCAGCCTGCTTGCCATGGGCAGGGACACCTTCTACTATACCAGGTTGCTCAGATCCCCATCCAGCCTGGCCTTGAACACTTCTAGGGATGAGGCATCAAGAGCATCTCTGGGCAATCTGTTCCTGTGCCTCACTACTCTCACAGTAAAGGATTTCTTCCTAATTGTTATATTTGCCCAATTATCTAATAAAAAAACCCAAAAACCAAAAACCCGAAATTAAATGTGACAGCAATTTTAATTAAGTAGCTTAATATATATAAAATTAAATACACTCGAAATATTGACAATATAATTTGTTTAAAATAAGGAATAATTTGGTTCTGATAATAGTGCATAAGCAAAAATAACTGGGGGTGTGGGGTACAGAGTGTAGGGCTTTTGTACGTACGAGCTTGCCAAGCCAAAATTTCCCCTTTTATGCTGTATGTCATTACCATTTCCTCCCATTTTTGATTCATCAGACTTGTATCACTGCCCTTTACCACGCATCCCCCACCATTCTTTTAGGGGGTCACACCACTCTTTGGCGGTCTTCTTTGAGGAAGCCCTCTCCTCTTCCTCGGTGTCCTTTAGTTAACCTTTTGGATTACACATGTGCACCAAGCTGGTATAATATAAGCCAATATTATGTTCTAACTTTAAAGCAATAAATCTCATATAATTAACATTTTCCTGGTGTCCAACCAAAATCTCCTCTCTTCTAACTAAATTTAGTAATAGTTATCTCTTGCTTCTTCCTGTTCTGAACATCTGCAGGAGAAGGCAGGGGGAACCCCTCTTCTCCCTTTCTTTCTTGGCATTACACCTTTAACTGTTTCATTATTTCCAAATATTAATTACTGTATCAATATTGATCACTGTTTCAATTTTGTCAGCATGAATCATACCTATTTACCACATAATCCTTAATCTAAACATCCCCTCTTCCAGTATGAAACTGTTCACCCTTGTCCTGTGCACTATGTGCCCAGTACAAAGCCCCCCACCAGCTTTCAGTATTTCCCCAGCTTTTAGGGCATGACAGCCCCTCAGAGCTGCAATGAAATCACACTGAGCAGGTGACACTTTTATTGTACCATTTTTACACTACACCCATGTTACTCCACACTTATTCCCACAGAGGTTTTAAAGCACGAATTCTCAGGAATAACTTCTCTTAGAGAGGCCACAAGGGAACGTAAGAGAAACTTAGAAGGGTTTTAACCAGGCTAACTTAAAATAGCAATCCTAAAGACTGGCAGTTTAGATAGACTATTCCATCTCTAATTCACCAGCAGCTTTCTTCTGAAAAGTGAGAAAACCTGAATTTTTTTCCCTTTAGGAATTTCCAGCTCTTCATGGCTGGGAAGTTAGAAGCCTGTACCCCCACAAATATTGGAACCATGGCTGAGCTCAAAAGGAAAGGTACAAGCAAGGGATGCAAAATAACTATCAAACCCCACCTTTGAATGGCTCACATGCATTAAATACCTTCTCTTGCAAATCAGACGTTTAGGAAGGAGAAGGGAAAGGGGCAGACATTACAGCAGCTTTCCAAGTGCCTTGTCACTGAATTTGAATGCTGGTGACTTTGCAAAGTAATGGGATTCAAGGACTAGATGCTGTAGCACAGCTGACAAACCCTTTCAGAGCATTTCTAAAGTGCAAATTCATTAATCAAAAGAATGCGCTTTAGGGCAGCTGATCATTGTTTAGGGATTAAAAATCAGTATTTCACCTTTTTTTTTTTTTAATCATTCAAGCATTAAGACCTCAGCATGACAATGAAGTGCCAAAGTTCTACAGCTTTGTTGTTATGCAGGAAGTTGAGTTAGGCAAGCAAAATACATCTAAGCTATTAGACACAGAAAGGATTTATTGCCCTATGAGGAATTGCAGTTGCCTTGATATGACACAGATGTATCCAGCTTTCCTGACATTCCTGGGACACTCTAACCTTTTCAAAAAGATAAATGCAAACCCCTAGGTTTCTATACTACCAAAGACAGGCTGCTGCTTGTATTCCAAATTCAACTTTGGAGTCTTCTATAGGACAGAAAGTCCACTTCAGTCAGCTGTGAGACAGACAATCAACAAAAACAACAAAATATAATTGAAAACAGTCTCCCACAGCACACAAGTCTCGCCACCACCCTTGCAGACAGGGAAAAAACCCACCTGCCTGTCAGTTAGGAGACAGTGTAACATACCCTGAACAGCCTGATGGACACACAGCCTTGATACACTGCCAAAAAATATTAAACCACAGCAGGTCTTTGGATACATAGTAGGCACACAGTTAAACAGACCAGCTCTTTGAAAGCTAAGAAAAATAAAATAATTGCCTCTAATTATTTTTAACACAACTTTCTAAATCATTAATATTTTACTTTATTTACATTTTACTGAGTGTACATCAGTACTCAGAGCATATTTATTTCAGAGGTGTATTGCTTCCTGTTGTCTTTGCTGACAGAATAAGACCAGGCATTATCTCCTCTGTAGCATGGACTAAGGATAGCTTGTTGGCATACCTAGGTTGACTCTTAAGGTAAATAAATATGAAGTAATGAAAATATCATCCTCACCTTAACAACTCCACTTGTACCAACTAATTGTCTAGGTGCCTGCAACTGCTCAGTGAAGCTGCTGCAAAACACTGGTGACACAAAAACTCCCCCCAGCAGTACAAGCTGTGTGCACAGCAAAGAAAGTGAGGACAGGACAATAATTTTAAAAAAACTAAACACACTAATAAAAGGAAATAAACTACCCACAGCAATTCCAGCATCATCAGGAGAATCAGCATTTTTTAAAAAGCCATAAGAATGTTATAAATGAGAAGCTTGACTAGGCCAGTATTCAAGCAGCAATCAATTTATTAATTAATATGGTAAGGTATGAGCAATACAGTGCTGGGTGCAGTGGGGGAAATTTTCCCTCCAACTGCACACCGATAGTTGGGGCTTACAGATATATACAGGAGTACTCATAAGCTTTCTCAGCAGTTTCTATTCCAAATTTTTACGTCACAATTCTATACATTATTGTGATTTAGTTTTTGTCAGGATGTATCTCAGAAAAGAGTATCCTCATATGGTGGGGTCCAGCTTCTGAAAGAAGAAGTCTCCCAGCTGGTGATGTCCAGATTCCAGATGTGGGTTCACCTTGTAATTGCAAGGACTCTAAATCTCATAACAGTGATGTCCAGCTTCCTTTGGTTGAAACTATCAATCCTTGAGTTGATGTTCATCTTCCTTTTTCAAGATCCTTTTCAATATTTTGTTAAGGCATCGAGATAAGCATGTTTCCTTTTTATATATTCTAAAGCTATAGTTTCAAAGATTCTTACTACAAGCAATATTCTAAAATTATACTTCAAAAGGTTATTATTGCAAAACCCTTTTTAGGTAGAAGCAGAAAGTTCCTGTCAAACAGCAACATCCTTAAAGCTTTAATTCAAATGTTCCTAAATCAACTTAAGACTTATAAAGGTTAATTGCAAACAAAGGATAGGTTTAAAAGCCTTCTTCCATGCTTTACTTCCTCAGTTATTTATTAGAATTGTCTTTATAACTGTCCCATGGTCAGTTTCCACACATATCACAACCACAGATACACAGGTTGCCTGTATGTACCTGACACGAAACACAGCTTTGTATTTCACAAGAACATTAAGAACATTAAGAACATTAACTGTAAGAACAATTAATTTAATACAGTGATAACTTTACTAAAGGAAATAAACACCACTTGTAAGGGTTTCACTTCATTACAGAGAAAGTTGTAAGTCAGAAAAAAAGATGTTTATCAAAGTAAAAATCAAACAGTGTAAATGTAGCTATGATATTTTATGAAAAATCCCTTCCTAGGATTTTTCCCTCCTGAGAGCTGAGGGCCTCAGGAAAGAAATGTAAACAATAACAATCTGCTGCTGTGGAAGGCCACAGGTGCATCTTCCATTGGTCCATGTGGACTGTTTTCAATTGATGACCAATCACAGCCACCTGTGCCAAGGCTGTGAGCAGTCACAAGATTTTTGTTATGCATTCTATTCTATTCTTGTTCTTTGTAGCCTTCTGATCATTCTTTTCTCTCTGTTCTTTTAGTATAGTTTTTATGTAGTATTTTAGTACAATATAGAACATAATCAGCCTTCTGAGAAAATGGAGTCGAGCCTTGTGTCCCCACACATGGAACATCCACCGCAACATGTAAATACATAGGAAAAGCACATCAGCAAACACAACCAGTAACAGCATAAAATATTGCAGAGAATTTCTGAGTTTGGTTTCTATTTTACAAAAATATTCCACAGCTGGTAAAAGATTTAGTTACATTCCAGCGAGGCACATGGTTTTAAGACAATAAACCATTTGTGTGCTTTCCCTCCAAAATGGTCAGCACATGCTATGGTTGTAAACATCAGTATTTAAGACAAATGTGTTTAAACATCCTCCTCCTCCTCAGTTTACAATAGCACAGTGATCTCATGAACATGATTAAGTACCAAAATGAAGGAAAAGCTGTTCTCAGGAAGCTGGAGGCACACATAGAGCCCAACACACTTTCCTTTAAAAAATATGGTTTCTGAAAAGAACTTGTGGCAGAAAATTCTTCCTTGATTTTTGTAACAGCTCATGAACAATCTTATTACTATAAATACTGAATTAGATGAAATTGTTCACATCATCAGTGTTGAAACATTTCAGATAGTATCCGTATTCATAATGGACTGTAGGAATATAAAAAGGTAAAAGAATTTAGAAAGTGCAAAAAGGCGTCAGAAAGTAGACACAAAGCTAACAAAGGCTGGGAAATTTCTAAACCTTCTCATGGGAAACTAGGAAGTTAAAAACCAAGTGAATACATTTATATATATCATAAGGAACAAGAAAGAACAAGAACTTATTGTTAGTTCAAGATGTGACAAGTTCTAGATATATGCTTTGCAAAGACAGAAAAAGTTTCAATCTTAAATAATGAATTATTGTGTATTGTTTGAGGTTTATAGAAGTCCTTTTGTTAATGTTAAACCCACATGGATCCTTTTCTTATTGGCTAGAATATAATGACTTTACACCTTTTCTTTTATGCTACTGGTTCAAAGAATATGTAGAAAAAGGCTCTGCATAAGCTGCCATCTTGTCTTTGATCTGGATTTGCATGGATGTTGTTATTTTCCTGTGTCTCTTGCTTTTTGCTTGTATGATACAGACAGATAATAAATCCTAAGTCTGCAACCAGTCAGAGTCCCATCCCGTTTGTGAGACATGGACCGATCCAGCAGAATGGACTTAATCACATGGAAAAGAGCAAAATGTTGAAGTAGTGAAAAAAAATTCCCGTATTTCAATGTATAGAGTCTCAGTACTTCAGGAACAGATGACTATCACACTCCCTATCTCCCTTTCTAATATAGCTGGAAAGTCAGCTGATCCAGAATACACAAATTTCCTGCTAGAACTGTACACTAAGGCTGCTTGGTTGAGGTTAAGTTATCTGTACAGCAAAAAGTGAAAAAAAGTTGGACAAATTGTGTGGCTCTCACGCAAAAAAGCACTTTCTTTTAGAACACCAAATCCTACTGAGATGGGCACCCAACACCAAAGAAGTTTCCTTAGGGAAGTCAGCCTTGAGTTAAGAGCTGTAAGCAACTGAGCAAGGACTTTGGGAAGGAAGGAGCTTTGTGATTCCAACCAGAAGCTCTCTATTCACAGTAAAGTGCACACAACACACCAACACACATTCCTGCCCTCAAGGACAGTGAGATGGAAATCTTCAGAAATACTCACCATGCTTCCTGCCAAGCAGATAACCAAAGTTGATGATATCAAAATGTAACACAAAGTAGATTTAATGACCAAAAAAAAGGTATAATGATATAATCTAATTCAGATTTAAAACTACTCAAGAGGGAATATTCATATAGTTTATTCATATAGTTTACTCCCTAGTTATGTAAAAGTCATATAAAATATACTTCAATAAAAGGGAAATTTCTTTTGCTGATAAACTTGTAAACAGTGTCACTACAACTATTTGAAAGTGAGTAAGAATCTAAAGAGTTTTGTTCTGGGAGAGCTACTTTAAATAAAAACTGCTTGAAGATGAAGCAACAAACCCTGAGTACATTTCACATATTGGCAAGAATATGGCAAGTCTCTCCTACTGTCTGATGTCCTGAGGAACAGAATAAAACACTAAAGGGCAACTCTTGAATAAACCCCAGTGGCACTCTTGTGATCCTTGTGTCTGTCCTTGCCATCTTCCCTTGAGTTCACTTCCTGTAAGGGCACAATTGCCTAGCCTCATGTGCTGTGCAGTCAAATGAAGGTTTGTTCTTCTCTCTTCCTGCATAAAAGGCTGTGAAGCTGGAATTACAGTTTTAAACTGAGACGAGAGGGGGAAAGGACAAAAATCCATTTATGTGCTCTCTACTGGTATTTTCATAAATTTCCTACTTCTAATTGGTTGTGTTCACAAGAGCCAGCTAAAAGGTTCTAGTTAGCTAGAAATAGTGCACATTGAAAAACTAATATTCACCATACCCAACTGTACTGTTCTTCCAAAAGAACTGCCAGAGAGTCAGGCTACCAGAACCCTGCCCAAGCTAGCCAAGGAATAAGCAAAAGGTATGTACTCCTCCTAATCTAAAGTAATCAAAAAAAAGAATCCCAAAAGTCAAATTCTGTTATCGTGGCTGCTGAACCTGGAATGATGATCAGAGTTAACATAACTTAACTGGAGAGGGGAAGGAGAAACAATGTATACTGTGCTTGTAGCTTTTTTCAGTGACATTCGGAGATTATAAAATTAAAGGAATATTGGAATGTAAAAGGTTTGAGCATTGCATTTCAATTTCCCTTACACAAAAGGAATTCTGTAAACATTATCAAAGCCCTAAGAAAAGACTGGCATAGGTCCTTTGACTGATGTAAATTAGGTTTTGAACTTAGTCCCTGATAAAAAAAGACACACATCAGTTTAGACACTTGTCTTAGATCAGTCAGGGAAAAGAGGATCAGTTTTCTTTAATTCCCAGTCTCTCTTGGGTATTTAATCAAATCATCTTTTCAAGAAGATTAATAGTCAACATATTTATTTCAACACTGACTTCTAAATCCTGGGAGGCAAAAAAGCACCAGGACGCAGTACTTGAATCTGCATAACTGTTTCATTCCAACATCAGTGACATCTTTCCAAGGTGGCATTTTCCATTCAAATTCCTTTTCAGCAGTAATTCTGGCACCTAGAATCCACAGAACGCTTATCAAAATCTCCCTTTGATACCATCTACAAAGGGAATCTTTAATTATTTTTTTTCTGGAGGATCCTTACAGGTGGATGGTACTGAGCTTTATAAATTATCAGAAGGACACTTAAATTTAAAATTTTGGATCAATTAATTTCTTAGTAACTTTCTGGAAGCCATAGAAGTATTAGCCTAAACTGTGAGCTTATACTTCACAGCCAGGTAGATCCAGATTTTTCTTGCATTAAAGTCTTTGTGGTACAAGTCAGGGATACACTTGCCATACAAACACAATGCTCTTAAACAACTAAACTCTTAGTAGATTGAGGAAGAGATGCTTCAGTTTCCACTAGAGTGCACTGGAAAACCATAATCTTAAACACTGGCTTCAGCAAGACAGTTTGGTAAGAGGAAAGGGGAAAGTAGTTAAACATTATCTCACACAGCAGAATCAGGTATCTGTGCTCAGATATTAAACTGACCACTGCAATGCCATGGGAGTAAATGATTATATATAGCTCAGAAGATGAAGAGAACAGAGTGGCCTTGGAATTTGGATACAGACCACTCAGCACTTGTTTGGAGCTGGCAGAGGGATTATTTCATGCCTTCCTTGCTACCACAGGCAACAGAATATTGTGCTTTCTCCTCCATGCGGAGAAGTTCACTGGTGTGTGCAAGAGTTTTAGCAGAAAGAAAACTGATTCTACTTACAAAGAAACAAAGATAAATGTTGGAGTTTTAACTTATTTACAAGTTCAGAAGAAAATGTCGTCTCCCTGACCTAGGCTGCTTAAAAACAATAACCCACTTCTACCTTATGACAGTTTGTCCTTTGAGAAAGGACATACATAAATTATTTTATTGCTTGCCTACCACGCCCTTTGCATTGCTCTTATTCTACAGCTGGAAGAGAAGCACCTCACTTCGTGTGAAAAATGTCAGCTTCCTACCTTGCAACCATGAGCAAGGAAAAGAACAGGTTCCTGGTAGCTGAAAAATCAATGGACCTTATTTTACGAATGCTTTTCCAACAGGAACAAGATTTTTCAGATGAAAATGTCCCTTTCATGTATTTTAAGGAAAGAGTATCAGTATGGACTGAGAATTAAGTATTTCATTAAAGATGCAAACATTTCATGGTTAGTCCAAAACCGTGTTTAGTTTTAGCATTACATCTTTTAGAAATCTCATAAAACTAAAATTTTTCAAGAGAGATAGGAAAAGAAAGAATATCAATATTTCATTATCTAAGGCAAACAGTGCAAAGATTAAGTGACATAAGGCTATTTAAAAAAAAACAACAAGTTGTTGGTAAGAAATCAGTTTTCAACTCCAGAACTGGCACAGTCCCACCAGAGCCAAGATTTTCACTTTACAGAATTCACACATTACTTTGAAACTTTTGCAAAACCAAATGCATGAATTTATGCAAGAATCACCATAACAAATTGTGGACCTCTGCCCAGTTCTTCTGCCAAATTGAATTTCATTTGATCACAAGCCCCCTGTCCCACAGACACCATTGCTTACAATGCATGCAGATGCTGGGTATAACACAAGGAGCTTCTAACAAGCAGCTGAAAGGCACGTGTTGAAGACAGAAGTAGGAGACTACACAACACAGTGATCCAACACAGTTCTACCTAGAACTTCGTCAGACACCCAGTATTCCTGTTAGGACAGACAGACTGAAACACATTTCTTCACAGCATCCCTAAAGGCAGAAGAAAGAAAAAAACACAAGAGAATCAGAGTCACCTCAGTTACATGATTTGATAAGAGTCATTCCATGCCACTATCCTACTGACACTGAGGACTGCAGAGATCAGCTGATCAGGTATTAATTGCATTAACCTCATTTTCATGACTATACAATTGCTTTAGAGACAAACAGGTCTGCTCAGTGCCCACCTGCTGTGGAAGTGACATCTGCAAGACTTCACTGAGGCAGGGCACTGCAGCAGGGTGGGGCAGGAGACACAACTGTGCTCATACAGAACAGTGCTTATGGGGGAGAACAGGCCAAAAGAGACACAGAAGAATATACTTGTCTAGTAGCAGTTTGGACCAACATTCAGGCATTCCAAAGGTAAGCCTTATGCTCAGCATTTGGTCAGTAAGCTTACATACTCCTATGGGAAGCCCTCTAATTTTCTCCAAATGTGTTCTCCCACTAGAGAAAATGCTTATTTTCATTTTCAGATGTAACTACTTGTATTTCCTGCACCATGGGAAACCCTCTAAAGCCACACATGACAATGCTTCTCTAAGCTAATCTTCTATATGATTAAACCTCAAAATGACAAACAGTAAGAGAGTAGAGAAACTTACCTTGCATATGGTATGAAGGAAATGCTGTACCTAAGAAGAAGGATTTTGAAAGTTACTTTTCATGTCAGATTTTATTAGAATCACATATAAGAACAACCCCTCTGATATTCTAAACTGCAAGTTACATAACCAAAATGAAGCTCTGAGTTTGTGAGTAACAGAAAAGAGTTACCCTTGGGAGAACAGTTACCCTACAGGAGAACACCCTTGCAAGCCATCTTAGCCAGGGTATGAAACACTAGGGCAAAATAGAGGGGGATGTTGTGGAAGCATTTTAAACACAGTTGTTTAAAATGTTGTCCTGCATCCAGTATTCTTCATGCTCCAACACCTACAGGTAGGCAAGATTAACACTGAGGGCTGGCTAGGTGTCTATATCAGTTTGTGCACTCCTTTGGTGACCTTGCACAGTCATATGTTTACATGAAGAACACTGACAGTTTGATTTGCATAACTGGGTCTCTGAATGAGACAAATTCAGGAGAGAGTAAAAGAGGAATACCAGATAGTAGGCAACAAATTGATTTAAAAGGGAAAAAAAAATAAGCTCAGTTCAAGCTCAGAGAAATCAAAGGAACTTCCTCTAGAAATGGAGCCCTGAGCTGTCTCCACAGCCTCTGCAGTGGTGTGAGAGACCAAGAAGTGGGAACAGGTCAGCACTTCACTGACGCATTGTCTTGAATCTAAGGGATTGACAAGGTAAAAATTTTCCTTCACCTAACTGAACATCAAAATCCACTCACAATTCAGCTACTGGTGTCAGATGCAACAGAAAGTGGAGTGTGTAGAGAGGAAACCACTCACCATGCCATGGCAAAAAACTGTAAGATGCAGAAAAGCAGTGCAAGTCCTGCCTTACGCCACTGGAGGGGAGAGAAGAGGGGAGGGAGGAAGAAAAACAGCAGAGACAACAATGTAAGAATCTTACTTTTAAAATATACTCCAGTTACATTAACTCCAGTGATATGTACATACAGGACTCCAGTACTCACCCAGAAAGCAGAACACAGTGTTAGTATGAGGCACAACTAGAAGAAAGTAAATTATTTTAATTAAAAATAGATACAACTCCAGTTTCTATAAATATTGCAACACTGTAATGGGGTCCTTCACAGAGAAAGAAATTAATTACATAATTTCACAGTTTTATTCAATTCTGCATTATAAGAGTTCCTCATATTTAAAAGTTTCTTGTATTTAAAATGCTCTCACTTTTAGATTTCTGACGTGAATTAAAGCAATCAGGAAATATCAGGGTGGTATCTCCAGAAAATTATTTTATGGCTGCAAAGGAGCAAGAGGAAGAGGTTCCTGCAGCTCTTTTGCATGTCCAAACTCCATCCCACACACTTCCTGGTGTCACAGGCACACACCACATTTCATTATTTTGCATAAGTAAGACTTTTCAAACACTTTTCAGTTACCACTCTTAGCCTTTCTGCTGCTGCACAGTTCCTGATGATTACATGGTTACCATGGCATTGAAGTTCTGTCATTACTTAAAAGCTCACAAATTAAACCACATTACACTTTCAAGAACTTTGGGCTATTGCTTAGTAGCTCTCCTGTGTATATACTGAAGTAAGGCACAGTCATTCAAACCAGCACTTTTTCTGTTTTCAGAGTTGCACTATGTGCAACACAGCTAAAATGTTGGGGGTAGTAGGATAATCTTCTGCTTTAATCCTCAGTTTTAATAGACGCCTCTTATTAGTTTTCATTTTCAATTTAAGATATGACAGCTCATTTATCTATGATAGATGCTGATAATTCATCTTCTTCATCAGCATCTAACAGCCTTTAGATACACATGCACCATTGTGCTACTAGAGATTATAATGTGCATCTTTCTGCTAGAATGGAAAAAAAACCTCTTTAGAGTACTGTATATTCATACACTAAGACATGCACTGCCAATGAAATCATACACTTGAGCTCAACCAGTACTGAAAATAAATGCATTTCTTCCATTAGTTTTAAGGTGGTGATTTGTATATTGGTCTAAATACTGCATCATACATCTAATGACTGGCTTTATCCCAGTGAACAACATTCCAGGAATTCTCCTGACTCCAGGCATCCTGAATGCATACAAAACACACATATATACACCACACAGTAGCTTCTTGCTTGGATCTGCAAGCATACATAGTCAATTTCTCAAGCTCTGCAGCATCTCTGGATGTGTAAAGAGAAATTGGGAAGTGCTGATACAAGCAAGCACTCTGAAGACATTCAGACTGAAAATGGGAGTTTCATGCAAGTTAAACCACCTTTCAACTTTTTGACTTACCAGGAGCAAACAGGAAAGTTGCAGAGACAAAAAAAAACCTGTGTACTTCAAAGAAGAGTCAGTCTGAAACTTAACAGCAACTTTCAGACACAGAAACACACACAACACAAGGTTTACTATAACTTCCATCTTCTGAAAATAAAATAATCCCAAGGGTGACTCCACTGAATGTTGAATTTGCAATTTCATTCTGTCATACAAGTTTCAAAATCTGAAGCGATCAGCCAGCTGGGAAGATCCCTAATGCAAGGTTACCAAGGCACAGTTTCCCCAGCTGCTTTGTTACAAAGAGATGATTTATCAAGGTAGAAATACCTACACAGCTCCTTCAAGGCAATCTGACCCAATATATAAAGACAAAATAATGCAAAATAAAATATCTAGTGCCATCCATAGGAAAACTTTTAAAAAAATTAGTTTCCCATCATTCACTTCTTAAAGCACAGATAAATATGATGTTGTGACCTCAAGCACCCTAAAAAAGCACATGCATGGTTCACACAGACCAGCCATAGACCCATAATGCTCATTTAACTAAACAAGCTGGCTTCAGCTCAGTATTGCCTAACAGAGAGCTGTGTTTCTGCTGCCACACTTGCCCTTCCACTACAGCAGATGTGCAGTGTTGGACAATTTAAGAAAAGACAAAAAAACATGAACCAAAAAACCACCCCCAGGGACGTCCTGAGCCATACGTGGATTGATGGATATGAAAGGACTTCACAATAAATAATTGCCAGGTTTATACGAGTTAAAAGTGACTCCTTGGACACTTACTAGCATAACAATAGTAGCAATCAAACGTGTAGGCTCAAACATCCGCTTCAATTGTTTCATTGGTCCCATAAGAAACATGGTGCTGTGAAAAACAAGTCGAGATGAACATGGAAATGAGAAAGGCAAAAGTGAAACTTGGTAAGATTAAACTGTCTGCTGCCATAGGGGCATCAGTACACTGTGTTGTTATGGCACTCAGTGCAGCAAAACAGAAGAAATGGGATTATACAATGAGACAAAATCCATTCCCCCTTTTCTTTGTGCAAGGTATTTACAATTTTATTCACACTTGTTCCATTAAAATTAACAGAAGCAGAGCAGAACTATTAAGTTAGAAGCACAGGCCAAGGTCAGCTCCAATCAGATAATCCTTGACAGATGCTTTTCTAACGTGCTTTTCAAAAAATGCTTTTTAAATCTGCTTTTCAAGAACACCATCCACAGAGGCTCTGCATGGACTGCCAAGTAATCCAACTCAATTCCTCTACATAAAAGGCTGTTTTCATGCCTGCATCTGTTCTCTGACCCCTTACCAGATCTGCAGCCTCATTTAGGGCCCTGGTGATAGATAATAGATGAATTACACAAGGTGAAAGTTTTATCTGAAGTGATATTTCTGCCTCATATACTATATAATTCTGCCTCATTAGCATATTACTTCCAATTCCATTATTTATGCTTTCCTCCATCACGCTAAGCTTCCCCAGTCACAGAAAACTGGGCTTGTCACAGAGTATGGAGGGCTTTGCTTCATGAACCTCGAAGGCCAGGAAGTTTTACTATATATGCTTGCCCTGACAGATGGACTGCCCCAAACATAGTCACCAAAACACACAGAACACTGCCAAATGCAAAATGGCAAAGAATTATTTTTATCTGGGGGAGGAGGAACCAACAAAATCAAAAAACCTCAATGCTTACAACTTTTACCTTGAATGCACTACTAAGAACAACAAACAAATGAAAATTTTCTTTACCATTTCAGGGCACTACTGGGGAAATGCTGTTCTGTAGAATTCAATGAAAAAATTATCTACAAAAGCAAATCTTCTCTCGCAAATGCAACAACTTCTACCACTCATGCACTATCATTGTGCTTTTGTTTCTCATTTTTATTAGGGAAATTATATATAAAGATTGTTACCTCCCAATGGATGCAATATTCCCCAGGGTATAAAACACTGCAAAGAGAACCAGCCCTTTCTTTGGTATCCATAGCAGACAACTACCCTAAAAAGGAACATTTAGAGAAAGGGGGAGGGGGAAATGAACAGGTTTTAAATTGAAACAAACATATATATCCAAGAAGTGTCACGTCACGAAAGTAATCTTAAGAAAACTTCGAGCCAAACTGCAGAATTATGCATACGAAAGTAAATCGCGATTATTGGCATTCTTGTTAAGAGTCAGTGTATTGCATCTAACTGGAACCGAGTCAAAGGTCTCCACAGATCGGGAAAATCAAGCAGCAGCACAGAGGGAGGCTGTCATTATCTGGGCTCTTGAAATTCAGATACTGGGGAGATCTGGTAAAAAGTCCTTACCAAGATCGAGCACAGGCATCCGATCGCAAAACAGGCAATGAAACCTTTCACTCGGGCGCCCCAGCCTAAGGAAGTCGCATCGATAACCTGGAAACGAGGAGAAAAACAAAAGTGAAACTTCTTTACTTTTAGCTCTTGCCTTCTACCGAGAGCGAAAACTTCCTCAGGCGCTGCGGCGCCGTGTCCTGTTCGGCACTCTCCCGAGCGTCCCGCGGGAAGGGGGCCATGCCACGGCACGGGAACCCGCGGGGGCAGCGCTGGCGGAGCCCACGCGGGACCGCCCGCCCATGCCACCGGCACCTTCGCACCGGCTGCTCTGCCAGCACGCCGAGCACAGCGGGGACGGGCGGCTCTGGGTCCCCCACCCGTCAGCGGGGCGGCAGCCGCAGCGATACCTCGGCCAGGCCGCTCGGCTCTTCCGCGTCGCGGCCGCTCAGCACCCGCTTCAGCTTGTCCATGGCTCCGCACTCCGCCCGCCCAGCCGGCCGGAATGCCCTGCCCTTCCCTTCCCTCCCCAGGGACTACCAGCCCCGGCAGCCACCGCGTCCACCTGCACGCCGCAGG
The DNA here is from genome assembly GCF_014805655.1 of Passer montanus. Classification (NCBI taxonomy): domain Eukaryota; kingdom Metazoa; phylum Chordata; class Aves; order Passeriformes; family Passeridae; genus Passer; species Passer montanus. Next base: position 1,105,855 of record NW_024368707.1, on the reverse strand, counting down.
TAGGGGAAGGCCGGCGGGGCGACGCGAAGGCTGCCGGGGAATGTAGTCCAGATGTGATGGATCCTCTCTCCTCCCAGCACTTTCCAGTCCATCGCTTGGCAGTAGCAAAACTCATTTTATAGTCAGTGAGGTTTCATTTTAATCCCACGGCTGTGGCTCTTCTCCTGCTACTTTATTTTCGTAACGAGCCTAGCAGTCTCCTGCCAAAGGTGTGTGGATGCAAAGTCCTACTAGCAGCCAAAATTCAGCATCACAAGTAGTTATTTCAGTTTATTTTGTTCAGTTAAAAACAGAATTGTAAAACGTTTGGTACATTTTATTTAGCAACATACAAGGAACAATGTAAACTGCCACATAAAACTCGACACAAAACAGTTGGAGAATCACCCCACTCTCTCCCCCCCAAAGTTATTTATTCAAAGTGTTACTTCTCTGTGGAAAATTTCTGTCAGAGCACTTTCTGTACGCCAGTTTATACCACTGCTTCTTTGTAATCTGCCTGGTGTAAGACAGTCACAAAGTGTTCTAATTTTGAACTTGTTGTAACTGTAACCTCCTAAAGGTGTTCTTGTGATTTCCCAAATCTATGTCTCAGTGAAATGCAAAGCGCCCTTTAGCATAGACCGAGAGCACGTATCTACAGTCAGGATACAAATCAATTCCATAAAACTTTACCAATAGGTCACAAATTAGGATGTATGATGGACAAGAGAAAACACACAGTATAAGCTAAACATGCAGAGCGCCCTTTCCACTGCTCCCTCCCCACTCTGTGGCTTTCCCCCACACTATTTCAGACCAAATGAGTTTAATGTTAGCATCACTGACCAAGCTCAAATCACAATCTGAATTAACAAATGCAGATATAGTTTCCTTCATGCCAGCACTACATGAGCTCTGCTCCCAGTCATACCAGCTGTAAAAGAGTGTTTTTATAAACTCTAAGCATTTATTAGTATACATGCCTTCGAGCAAGTGCCATGATTTACTTCTACCAGAAAAATAACTCTTCATCCCCATTTGTCATTCTCTTCGTTTTCACTCTTTCCTCACTTCCCTCTATTAATGGAGGGAAATGGATTAAAAAATAATCTTCTATTACTAAATGGATTTTAATCTCTTTGGTGCTGCATTCATTTGTAGTCCCTTTCTTCATCCTGACACTAAAATGTTTAGGAAACAAGGGCAGGAAGATGAAAAAAAGCCAACAGAATTTAGGACTGTAACAGGGAACATAGAGGACCTTGCTTCTATTTCAAAGTGGTCATAAATTCATTCACCCAGATCATGTCTGATAATTATCTGGTAATTATCACAGCTGACAACTTCTTTCAGAAACTATCAGTTCTCTTCACTTATCTTATACATAATTTTTTAGCAGTAATCGTTTCCAAAGAATTCCAAAGATAAGGCTGAAGTTGTATTCAGGAAAAAAAAATTCTAATCAATAATTTTGTACAAACTAATCCTCACAGTCTCTCTGTGAGGTAGGCATATATTAACTCTCGTTTTTACATACAGGGAATGGAAGCACAGAAAAATGTCTTCCCCATGGTTAGAGTAAATCAATAACACAGGAAAAACTGCAGTTAGTTCCTGCCTTTCTACCTGCTGTAGAACTCACTGACCAGGCTGTCTCAAATACAAGTGAAATCAGTGTGTTCTTTTTAATAAGGGATCAGTCATTTACATGGCAGTACACTTTTTTGCCCCAGTAAAAACCTCAAGGTCTTCTCTACATGAAAACCACTTCACAAAATACATTATTAAATACTAGGTTTTGTGGTGTGTTGCTGCTAGTAAGCCATGCGGTGTAGAATATGAAGATTTTTAAACAAAAACCCCAAGACATCACAATGTCCATGTTCTTATCTGCAAGCACCTTGCACCACAGGGCCTGCTTTTCACTGCACTTACTTGCTTCCTGCACTGAGTGTCAGCAGCAAACCCAGGCAAGCCTGCTTGGCTGCCCCATTCTTAAGCCAAACCAGTAATATATTGCAGAATTTCCAAAAGCAATACAAGTATTCAGTTTCAGAGTGTTGAAACCATGACTATACAAGTGATCACACTTCTACCAATACTAGAACTTAGAAGAATTTTAAAATAAATCAAAATTATGCATCTGGAAAACATGTTAGTATCCTTCTAAGGCCACACAGGATCTCATTTCTAAAACTGCAAATACCAGCACCCTTTAGGGATCAGACTTATCCAGCCTTAAGCCTCACTGCAATTTTGCAACTTGGCCATCAGGGCAGTAGAACCGGCCCATGTGGGCACATCCAAGAGAAGGCCAGTGCAGGGCAATACCTTTCCAGCATCGTACATTACCAGAGCAGCACACTCTCACTTGAGGAGAGTCCCAGAACTGCCCACAGAACTCCAGCTGACACCAGATTAAACCAGCATTTGTGAAGAGACTTAGCAGTGTCTCTCTGTTAACTTCCAGCTCTCCTCCTGCTCTGGCGTTAATGCTTCACAAATAATTTTTACCTTTATATAGTGTCAAAAAAATATACTTTTTTTCCCTACACTTAAACCTATCTCAGATGAAATGAATATTCTTAGGTGATACCCTGGATCAGAAACTACAAGAAGTAACTTTGTTGGTTACCAGTAGGGGAAGCCAAGCAAAATGGGTAGTCAAGGATGTACAGATCAAAATAAATGCAGCAGATTTTTTTTTTTTTTTTACTGTGGATTATTTCTCAATAAAAATAAAATCACGCCAGTTTTACAACTCTGGCAGTTTCATAGTATCTGAAGCAGCAATGACAAAATCTTCATAGAATTGTTAGTGGATGGGGGTCCAGACAATATTCCTGCCTGTTTGGTGAACTAAACAGATCCCAGATTCCCAATAGTCATTTCTCCAATGCTGCTGAAAACTGTAACTCACCACCAGTCTATCACCAACTCCAAACACAGGTTAAAAAAACCACAAACAAAAAACACCATTAGCAAAACCTGTTTGAAATGTTTCTTCTAAAGGCTACAAAAAAATTAGCCAAATTCTTCATTCCACTAGTAGTGAAACACCCCCCCATATATCAACAACCACGATCACATAATCTCCAGTATACTTCAAGTCCTATAAAGTCACATTTATTTAGACTTAGCACATGTGGTTTCCAGTGATGTTTCTGGTTTAGGCTCCAGCTTCTCTGGGAATTCTAGTTTTTCACAGATTGTCTCCTTTATGGGTAGATACTGAGAGATCTCATTAGGTTCCGTGAACAGGGAAGGTGGAACGTTCTAAAAAGCAAAAATTTTACATTAAATGAGTGAAAGAAAAGAGGGGATAAGAAAAAGTATTCCAACTCCAAACTACTACAGACAATTTATAACTTACTGAATGTAAACACCACTACAGGCAAACTTTTTAGAGGCAAACTAAAAGTAAAGGAGGAGAAAAGGTACAAGAAAATGAAAGTTCAGGTGTTTGTCACGAATAACAACCACAGCTGCAACTCCAAATATACCACAAATTATTCTGAGCCATTACTAGAGTTTTAAGGTGGCCTATTAATCTCAAATATTTGAGAAAAAAATTAAGAAGTCTATTACCAAACAGATCTTAACCCCTAACATGGGTTGGAAGCATACAACCAGCCATGAAATTTAACATCATGGGACATGGAGTACCCAATTCTGCAGCTAAACAGTTCTATGAAAAAATAAAATAATAAAAACATTTTATGACCTCAACAGTAGAAAAAATGTCCTAATCCCATACCCTGTCACGTGATCTGAGCATTTACAAAATGTAAATCTGCTCTAAAATCACCAAAACAAAAGCTGCATAAGCAGAAAGAACTTTCTTCGGTATTAATTCCAAACCAAACAAAGAAGCACTTAAGAGACAGTATTTTCTATGCTGACCATAAAACTAAAAAGCACACAGAAGGAAAAGAACCAAAGTTTTAAAAATCCAATACCTTTAGACTTGATATTTTGCTTTCCCTGGATGTGTATTCTCGCAACATGTAGGTCTTGTCAGCCTAATGGAAAAAATCAATCATCTGGTATCAGTAAAACAAGAATTTTAAATACATTTAATTTAGGAAGCATTGGAATTTGGTTGACCACAAATTTTCACCTAGGAGAAGAAATGTACATTCAAATTCATGAAGACAGATGACAACAATGTTGTTTTTTTCCAAAAACCACCTGCGTACATGTTTCAAAAAAATATGACTGAATATGCTTGTTAATTTTTACTCAGCTAGAACTCCTACACATCTACTCAGAAATACCAACCCCCAAATCTTAACATCCTGTATTATTTGGTGAGACACCAGAACTCAATGTACTATGGACAGTTGTTTGCAAGTTACCTAATAGAGTTAGACTGCAAGTGTAAGACAAAAATAATGTACTTGGAGACAAGACCCTATTGAACCCTTTACTGCTGCCTATTTTTCCTCTTGTACTTCCTTCTCTAATCTGTGTCTGTCAAATGTATTTAAATGATTACATCACATGAGGGGTAGCCTACTCTGCTCATACATATGGCATCCAGCACTAAGTGGCTAGCTCAGCACTACCACAATAATAAAATACACTCGGAAGTTTTTGTGCTCCCAAACATCAGTATTAAATTAGAGGAATATCACTGAGTCACTGGAAGTAAAATGGCAAGGGAACATCTGTAAAGTAATTAATCATGGAAAGTAAAGGTTTACCTCATGATGAAGCCTTGTATCATTCATCCTGATGAGTACCCCATCCACTCGCAAGAAGAACCTCAGCAGCACAAAAAAGCTGGATGGCATAACTCTCTGCAAAAATAAAGATGGCCCATTCAGCACCTTACAAAGGCTTACTTTAAGCATGTACTTGTCTACATCAGATATTCACAATGCAAGGCAATATGAGAAGTTTTCAAGAATGAAGTCAAAGTTTGGGCGGTTGATTTGCTACAGCTATGACTGGGCAGCGGGGCAGACAGTGTCTCAAAGGACTGTTAGGCAGGACACAGGAGACAAAAGATTTTCCCCGGAGCACATGACAGATGACAAAGGTTTCAAGACAACATCATCTCCAGTAAGATCATATTTGTAAGAGCAAGGATGAGGAACTTTGTGCTTTAAAGTTTAAGTCCCAGAAAAAACAACATGCAAAAAGCAGCTTTGCATTAATCAGCCAACTGAGTCCCCAGGTATCTTTTATACACCTCCCAATACTCACTACTTTCACACTCAGACTTGATACTCCATGATCATGGAGTTCATCTTCAAACAGGAGTACTTCTTCAAAAAACATAATTTGTTCCCTGGCTTTCAATTTCTCTGTATTTATGTGTTCTGTTGTAGGAACAACCTAGAGAAAAATATTAAGAGCAGTTAGGATATTAACTTTTTGCCAAACTACATAAAGTTTGTTCTGATATTTTGAATTCCACAGTTTTAATAAGGAAAAATCTTCTAGGGCACTAAGCTTAAGACACCCCAAATTTCTAAGAGAAAAAGTTAAAATCAAAGTTTCCAAGAGTTTCTTCTGGAAAATTCTGACTTCTCTCTGGGTACCAGGCTCAGTAGGGTTTCAACTACAAACAATTCTGCTTTCTTTAAAAACATTTGAAGATGTCTTGTGTTCAACATACATATGAGAAGTTCAGGTTTATAAATAGAATTCTGTGCATTTAGCACCCGTAGCCCACAACACACCTTGAAAAGGATTCTAATAAAGCTTTTCCATGGAAATCAAGTACCTCTATGTTTTGCATCTCATGGTCTCCACAGACACTTCTGGTGTCCAAATACTATGGACCAACATTGTTCATTTCTATGCTGTACTTTTAATTCCAGCACAACTCAAATGATCTCTGACTAAAGCAATTCTAGTGAATTGATACAGATTATCTGCTTAGTAGCAAGCAACCTGTATGCAGTAAACAGAAGCTGGGAACTTCAGTCTTATTTTCACAAAAATAAAGGCATGAGGGGGCCTGTGAGTTTAAATATGAGGAGTTACTGAGCTGCTGATGCAGAAAAATATCAGACCATTGAAAGCAGCCAGGTCAGAAAACAGACAAACATGCAAGCAGCAGAGCATGAAGGCACTACAGAATGACACAGCTGATAGTTCTGCTGTATGTGAGCAGCTTGAGGCTCCAGAGCAGCCCCCCGCAAGAGCTGAAGCCTCCCATATGCTTTAATTCTAAAATGCTTTAAGACACCACCCACCTTCATTATTAAAATAAGCCATTATTTGATTAGGATAAATTGAGCTGAGAGACATGAGAAGCCCAAATTACACTTTGAAATCAGAAATTACAAAGCACAAAAGATTTTAAAGAAGCCTACTGAAAGGTAAATAACAGCTTTAAAAAAAGTTTGACTGAAGCAAGATGCAGTCATCAATTAACAAAAAGAAAATTATTACCTTTAATGTTGCAGTATCTCCCAGCAAAGTTCCTTTGTAATCTGTTGTGTAAGTCCAGTCATATGGCTTGACAATTTCCTTACTGTGCTCAGTCTCACTCCTCAATAGTGAAAGAGAAAACAGCTTTGTAGTAATAGCTTCATAGCAATTGTCAAAAAATTACAACCTCACATATGACTGTGCATTAGAATTCTGACACTGTTCCTAATGAAAAACAGCAGCATTGTCTGAGCTGCAATCACAATGTCAAGACTTAATCATGGTTTCACATCTGTTTCCATAATAATTCTGAAAACAATTATGAGAATTCTTGATCTATCTCAGTTCTGACTCATAATAAAGATTCTCACGCGTTATTGCTGAAAAATTTTTATTTCAAGATGAATCTTTCTTTAAGTAGGCAGAAAGTGATCTCTTGACAACACACAGCAATCATTAACACTGCAATTTAGCTTAGTTTTCAGGATAACTTTGATTTGTTTCTGTGCTTTATTTCCAGATGCTCTACAACTAAATCAAATTTGACAAATACTAAGCATCATAATTAGTTCTCATGCATGGCAACTGTTCTGCTTTATTCCTAAGGCCAAGATTTTGAACATGTACAGCACTTTGGAACACCACACAATACAGTCCTGCAATGCTTAAGGCTCTCTGAGTTTGAATAAACAGAAACAGCATTAAGTCATGTTAAACTTGACATTTACTTTAAGAAATCCATGACACAGCTGAAAAATACAGCTGACCCAATTTGACAGAAAGGACGATGACAGCAAAGAAAAGCAAAGTGACCTCTGTGATCACATGCTGCATCTAGAGTAGAATCAAATGCAATGTGGTCCTCAAGAGTTCAGTTTGTTCCTTTAACTACTGTATGACAGTTCCAGAGACAACAACCCAGTACTTGCCCACTGGTGATAAAAATACTGTACCTGCTCTCTTGCCACTCCTCTGCACAAGCGACTTTGATCATACCTTGACAATTATTGACACATTTTAAAGCATCTGTAGCATTGAACTCAATTCCAAAACCATGGTCATGCTGTATTCTTAGGACATTGTCTCCAAACATCATCTCTGGTAGGGAAGGCATGTGTAATTCATCAGCCAACCTGCAGAGAAAAATGAGAAGCATCAGTCAGCTGATCGCAGCTAAGTGAAAGCAGTCCTTGTTTTGGAACTAGGATTCTTTAGACCATGATAACTTAGAAGACACATCACCAGGTTAATCATTTCACCTGAAATGCAGACTCATTGATCTGAAGTGACTTTTCCACCAAAAAAAGTACTCCTAAAACATTCCTTCGCCATCAGGCTCAGACAAAATTCTCACACATGAGGAATCAAGAGTATCTGAGAAGAATGCAGAAGCAATTTTCCACCTGTGCTAGCAAATTCCTGGATGGTCAGTGGACCAACTTCAGTAGGTGCTCAAAGAAACCTTTAGGAACAAGGACTCATCATAAGCAAGTTTGAATTCACTGCATAATAGCTCCAAATTTAGAAGCCTACAAAAAATGTACAATCCTGGCAGAGTATGTAAAAATTGCAGAAGACACTACTGTATTCTGCTGGTAGAAGACACATACTGGCATGCTTCCTAAACTTTTCCTCCTCGCCTACCTGACTTCCCAAGATCAAAAAGGAGTATCTGAAATCTGAAGAGAAGAAAGCTTTAGGAAATACACCTATTTGAGTGAGGGGAGAGAGAAGAGTGTCCAATCATAATGTTCACATTGGTAACACGACATTCCTGAACAAAAGTGGTTATTTCTGTAACCCTGAATACAAAAGAACAGTGTTAACCTAACTAAAATAAAAACAGTAAATTCACAGACCTGGAAAATAAGATTCTATGTTTTTTTCCCAAAGAAGGCAGAATAACATTATGAACTTTTCCATTTCATCAAGTGTAGGAGCCCTTGACCTGCAAAACCCAACCCCTGCATAGAAAAGAGTTCTTGGCTATGGCACATTTAATCCTTCACCTTTCTACACAGGTTGCGGAGGGATTTTTGGAATATATATTTGCCAGAAATAAAATTCCTACAGATACTAATAATGTGCCCCAAGCAATAAAAAAGACAAAATGGATCACTATGACCTTGTTGCACCTCCTACAACTGGCCTCAGCTCATTGATACAGTCTGTCCAGATCCCTCTGCTGAGCCTTCCTACCCTCCAGTAAATCAACACTTCTACCTAGCTTGGGGTCATCTGTGAACTTACTGAGGGTGCACTCAGTCACCTTGTCCAGACCATCAATAAAGATATTGAACAGGACTGACCCCAACACTGAGCTCTGGGGAACACCACTGTCGATGGGCCACCAGCAGGATGTAACTCCATTCACCATCACTCTTTGAACTCAGCCATCCAGACAATGTTTTACCCAGCAAACAGTGCACCCATCCCAGCCATAAGCAGCCAGTTCCTCCCAGAGGATGCCTTATTAGCCTCAGAAAAGGTAAAAGCAAGATAAATGAAAGTACATTTAACAAGACTGATGAGATTTCTATGTATACTGAAATTTATTCCAGAAAACGAAACTGAGAAGTATCTGCCAAATCCATCCGCCTTTAAGGTCAGTTATGGCACAACTGAACTCTCCAGTTCCACATTAGCAAATTTAACTTAAGTAATTGATGCTGATACAGAAACATTTCCTCCAATGATTTCAGTGGATTTGGAAGTCCTACAAGAAGAGAGAAAATTATAAATTTTTAATGAAAACCACTATCTTAAAAGAGGTTTTACCAAGACATGGTAGGAGACAGTAAAAATATTCTTTTTCAAAAGTAATTTAAAAAATCAGGCTTCTAATTAGCGGGTCTCAGTTCACAGAGATCTAGAGATCCAAAACCATTATAATTACACAATCAAAATGGTCTGAGTTGGAAGAAACCTAAAGGTGAAGTTCCAACGTCTCTGCCATGGGAAAGGATACCTCCACCAGACCAGGTTGCCCAAAGCTCCATCCTGGCCTGGCCTGGGATATCTCCAGGCCTGGGATATCTCCAGGGATGGGGCATCCACAGCTTATCTGGGCAACCCGTTCCAGGGACTCAGCACCCTCACAGTCAGGAATTTCTTTCCTAGGGTCCAATCTAAATTTCCTCTCAGTTGGAATCCATTCCTCTTTTTCCCCGTACTACATGCCCTTGTAAAAAGTCCCTCTTCGTCTTTCTTGTAGGCTGCCTTCTGCAATCATTGAAGCAAAATTTTGGAAATTACCTGTAACCCAAATCGCCCGAGTTCTCCAGCCAGAGAATCAAGCTTGAAGAGAAGGAACAACCCCGGGAGCCGATGAGCGTCTCCCCCGCCCTGGGAACGCTGCGTGTTTCCTTCGCAAGGCCACCCGACGCCCCCAGCCCCTCGCTGTGACGGCCGAGGCCGCAGCCCCGCGGTAGCTCCCCGAACAGCGGGGACACGGTGCTGTGCTGTGTCCCCCTGCACCCCCAGCCCAGAGTCCGCCCCACCTCTCGGCCTGCGCCGACTTCATGATGTGCGTCCGGGCGGCGCTCAGCTTCCACGGCCCGAAGGTGAAGTCACGCCGGCTGCTCTGGAAAACGGGGTGCATGGCGGCCTCCTCTTCGCCGAGCAGAAGACAGGAGGCGGCGGAAGGGGCGGAGGCGGCGAAGCCCCTCTCCTCCCGTCTGCTCCCGCACAGCACTCACGGCAGCGCCGGCGCCCCCGGAACCGCCGCCTCGGAGCGTTTCCGCTTCCAGGGCCGCGCGGTGCGGAGCCCCGGCGGCGGCGGAATCCTGGGATGCATCCGGGAGAGTGTTGCCAGCAGGGCGAGGTAGAGGATCCTGCCCATCTGCTCAGCTCTAGTGAGCCCACATCTGGAGTGTTCTCTCCAGGACGGGAGGGACATAGAGCTCCTGGAGCGGGTCCAGCAGAGGGCAGCGAAAATGATTAAGTGACTGATCTTTGTTAGGTGGAAGGGCTGAGGAAGCTGGGCCTGTTCAGCCTCGAGAAGAGGTGGCTGAGAGGGGCCCTCATCAATGTGTACAAATATATAAGGAGGGGATTCCAAGAGTATGGATCCAGGCTCTGCTCAGTGGTGCCAAGCAATGGGACAAGAGGCAACGGGCAGAAACTGATGCACAGAAGTTCCCCCTGAACATGAGGAAGAATTTCTTTACTGTGCAGTGACCAAGCACTAGAACAGGTTGCCCAGAGAGGTTGTGATGCCTCCACCATTGGTGATATTCCAGACCTGTCTGGACACAACCCTGTACCATGTGCTCTGGGATGACCCATTGTGGCCCTTTCCAACCTACCCAGTCTGTGATTCTATGAGGTGATATGGGGGGCAGGTGGGTGAGGAAGGGGCATCCACACTTCTCTGTGCTTCTGGAGCCACCGTGGGGAGAGTGGGCTCTCCAATCTCCACTGCCCAGGATGAAGAGCCAGCAAGCTCACCCAAACCCCTGTTTCAGTGAAGCTAGGCTGCAGAAGCTAGCGGAGAATGTTGGTGTGCCTCACAAGTGCTTGTGCCTCAGCTACTTCCCCATAGGTACTTCACCAAGAGCAGTGGGTAGGAGCAGTTTTGGGGAGCTCTGAAGCCTCTGGTGGCCCTGGGCCATCTCCATGGCCTCACTCACAGTTGCAGCAAGCATTGCCTGGCTCCATCACACAGGTGCCCTGTGCTGTGTTAGTACACACACATGTGTGCACACAGAATCACATCTGGGCAAGGTTAGAATGGGGCAAAGTGGATCATCTGGTCCAATTTCCCTTTTCAAGCAGGGTCATCCCAGAGCACATGGCATAGGATGGTGTCTAGACAGGTCTGGAATATCTTCAGTGAGGGAAACTCCACAACCTCTGTAGGCAACCCATGCACAGTCATTTGCATAGGAAATATGTTCTTCCTCACTTTCAGGTGGAACTACTGTGCATCAGTTTTTGCTCATTGTGTAATCTCTTGTTTGATACATTTTTGAATGCTGTCCAAAAATGGTCTTTTTAAAATGTCGAAGTGCAATGGTGTGGTAAGCTTAAAAAAGTCTATAGAAAAGTATCAGTAGAACTGATTGAAAATGATGCATCAGCTTAGTATTCCAGCACTGATGGGTGGATGCATGTCTTGCCTTTCTGCATCATCAAAAGAGCAGACTAACTCCCTGTGGACTTCCCCTGGCACAGGAACAAGACATACAGTCCAGCTCCTGCTGTTGGAGCATTGGAGCAAATGGAGGCATCAGCTACAGAAAACTGATGTCCACAGCATTAAAAACTCCATAGAGCAATCAAAATATAGCACAGCTCACATCAGGGCAGTCACCCTCTGTGCTCAAGGGTATTGCCAGGGAAAGGCAGGAACTAGGGAGGCACAAGCACAGCATTTAATTTTTGTTCACCCTTTATACTGACACTATATCCGATGTCTTGCTTCAGATATGCGTGTGGGAAAAACTTTTCCCCAAATCTTGTGTTAATTTTAATAGTGTTTCGGGGTCTAGGAAGTCTAGCACCTAGGCTCTACGGCTGCCTGGCACTACGAGCCGGGGCAAATGACTTGACTTTATCCAAGAAAAGTACTTTTCCCCTCCCTTTTAACCGAGTTCCCGGGGACGCCCCCGGCGCGGCTACGGAGAACATGGCGGGCGGAGGGGGGCGCGGCGGGCTGAGGCGGCGGGGCGGGACGGCGGGAGGGGCAGGCACGGGGCCGGGGCCGTGCCCATGGCGGGGCAGGCCACGGCGGCTGACGGGGGTTCCGGGCGCCCCAGCCAGGAACGTCCCGCTCTGGCGGCGGCAGGCGGTGAGTGCAGAGCCGGGGATGGGACAGAGGCGGTGGGACGCGCTCGCCACCGGCGGGTGGGGGCGAAGCGATGGATGCCCGGGGCGGAGGACCCTGTTCCAGCCCTTTGTTCACTGCCGGAGGGAGCGCAGGGGCAAAATGGCGAAACCCCCCTTCCCCACCGTATTTACAACTCGGTCCCACTCGCTTGGTGGGTGTGCGGGAAGCCTGACCGCGGTGCCTGCGGCCGGGATGGGATGGGATGGGACGGGGCGGGATGGGATGGGATGCTGTCCCCGCCCTGGGCAGCCCTGGCCCGGGGGGGCCGCCTCTGCCGATGTCGCTTTCTCCCGCCGTGAGGGAACGGGGCGCTCCAGGTGCTCCGGGCATCGCTATCGCAGGGTGTGGGCGCGGGGGAAGCCGCCTTTCCAAAACCCGCTACGGCCAAAAAGTGTTGGAAAGGCACCCAGAGGTGGTGCAGGCATGCTGAGAGAGAAAGAGATTCGAGGAGGAGTGTTTTTGCACACATCCTCAGTCAGAGGGAAGAGCTAAGTTACATTTTTTTCAAAGCATGGCCCAGTAATGTCTTTAATTATGTTCTTAGGAAAGCACAGATAAAAATGGAAAAAAGGCGTCTTTCCAGACTGACAGTGCTGCCTAATGTCATAGCAGCCACACAGATGGAAGCATTTCTGTAAGTACTGTCTGGGACCCATGTCTGGCAGAGTTGCAAAATTAGCTAAGATAACTTTTCTGAGTCCCATCCCAGAAATGCTAAAATCAACTTTATGTTCACTGATGGACTCTTTTACTATTTTTTTCTTCTTCTTCTTCTTTTTTTTTTTTTTTTTTGGTCTGCATATTTGCATTTTTTTTGTTTGTTCATTATGCTGTCCTACAGAGAGGTGAAGGACTGAATAAAGTAGGTAGTGATTGCCATTTGAAGGCAGCAGGGAAAAGAGAAATTGCTAAGGAATTGGAAGAAATAACAAGGTTTCACAAAATGAGGCTGTGAATCTATGGGATGGATGCTAACACTGAGAAGTCAAGGATTAAAGGTTCTCAAGCATTTCTGTGGCGTGGAGCTCATCTTAATGCAAGGAAGTATCTTTCAAACCTCATGTACAGAAAGCCAATTCCTCCAGTCCTTTGGTGTTGGCAGTAAAATACAATCAGCAGTGTAGCTAAGGTGATTATGAACACGCAGAAATGATGTTGGGAGAGTATATATAGTGGTCCCTGAGTCTTTCAATGTTACTTAGCAACTGTTAAGGAAGAGTCAGCAGGGTGTAAGACTGAACTCTAGGGCTGTTTGGGTCCAATCCAGCTAGCTCTGGTCCCTGGCCCCTCGCAGTCTTACAAGGACAAAAGTGAAAGACTACAGGCGCTCTTTCCTCTCAGGATGATCATCCCACTTTATTGTGGAACCACTCCAGGGAAGTCCAAGGGAGGCAAAGAGAGGTCAGAGGTTCCCTCCTGGGAGATTTTAAGCCCAGGGGAAGGGGGGCAGAGGAGAGGAGCTACAGCCAGTGGGATACAAGTCAGGAGAGGGGCCAGAGGAGGGGTAGACCAGGGAGAAACCACCACCACTGGGGCTTAGGGGAGAGGGGAAGACCATGTGATATGAGAGGGGAATCCCATGAGGATACAAACATACTATTCAGTGCAAAATACCAAACCCAGTGCAAAACAACTAAATAAACTATTTAGTGCAATAAACAGCAGGTATGACTAGCCAGGCATCCATAGAAACCAGCAAATGCTGTATAGGCAGAATACAAGGTAACTATCAGGACAGGCAGAATTTTTTTAAAAATGTGACTTCCTTTAAAGCAAGATAAGGAAAGATACTTGATATTTGTCTTGTTTCTTCACTGCCTAGTTGAAGGGGCTGGTAAGTAGGATTTAGAAACAAGTAAGATCTGTAGAAAATTTTAAAGTAAAATGTGCCTATTTTCTTTCTTATTTCCTCCCCCTTCACCTCTTCTTGTCTTCCCTCTTCTAGGCTTGGTGTTATCCTCTTTGGTGTGCCCACAGGAAATTTACTGCCCCTTCACTTGCCCATCTAAAATATGCAATTTCTTGCATACTACAGGTAAATTTCAACAAAGGCAAAAGGGCCTCCAGTCTTTGGAAAGAGTTTGAAGAACTATTACATGAATGTTTCTGAACATTGTTCTGCTTCTAGCTGCTCAGCATGTCTTGGCTGCTCCAGATCTCCACACTCTGACCATGAGCAGCAATTCCTCCCTCAGCAATGGAAAGGGCCTGAGGAACCTGACCACAGAGGAAGATGGGGCAGTCAGAGTCACCGAGTCCATTGCTATAATTGTCATTGCCATCTTCATCTGTTTGGGCAACCTGGTGATTGTTGTTACTCTATATCGCAAGTCATACCTTCTCACCTTAAGCAACAAATTTGTGTTCAGCCTGACCCTCTCCAACTTTCTACTCTCCGTGCTGGTGCTGCCTTTTGTTGTGACCAGCTCCATCAGGCGAGAATGGATCTTTGGGGTTGTTTGGTGCAATTTCTCAGCCCTGCTCTACATGCTGATCAGCTCAGCCAGCATGCTCACTTTGGGACTCATAGCTATAGACCGGTAAGCTGCTCTTTGGTAATGAATTGTAACAAATTGCCTGGTCCTCTCATAGCGTAACCACTTCTTGTTCATAGAGTTGAGAAGCACTGCAGAGGGTTACATGGTGTACTGATGGAGTATCGTTTTTACTTCAGCCCCTCATGAACTTTTGATGTGGAGCAAGAGAAAATGATGTCATCAATAATGGAAAATGCAGACATTCATCCAGAGTTTTTTAAAGCTCTTGATGGTATAATAACATACTATTTGATAAACATGAAATAGTGACTTAAAATTCCAGATTATACCCTAAGCTCACACCTTACTCACACATAAGAACAGATGGTTGCATTTGTGCCTTAGCCAAGTTTGACAGTCTTGATTGCAGTGATACCTACTTTTACATGTAACTGTTTCTAGAAACAGGGCTTCTGAGCCTGTTTGAAGAAAAAAGAACTAGATATCAGCATCATTAAAACATGTTCTTTTCTTTGTTTATGTCTTTTATTCTCCTGTGGACTATTCTTTTCTTGCCCCGCAGGTACTACGCTGTGCTGTACCCTATGGTTTATCCAATGAAGATAACAGGCAACAGAGCAGTGTTAGCTCTTGTTTACGTGTGGCTGCATTCCCTTATTGGCTGCCTCCCTCCCCTTTTCGGCTGGTCCTCCTTGGAGTTTGACCAATTCAAGTGGATGTGTGTGGCAGCCTGGCACAAGGAGGCTGCCTACACGGCCTTTTGGCAGATCTGGTGTGTGCTGCTGCCGTTTGTGGTCATGATGATCTGCTATGGATTCATATTCCGTGTGGCAAGGATTAAGGCCCGCAAAATTCACTGTGGGAGTGTTGTCATTGTGGAGGAGGACTCACAGAGGAATGGGAGGAAGAACTCCAGCACCTCCACGTCCTCCTCTGGCAGCCGAAGGAATGCTTTCCAAGGGGTTGTTTACTCAGCCAACCAGTGCAAAGCTTTCATAACCATCTTGGTTGTCATTGGGGCTTTTGTCATTACGTGGGGACCTTACATGGTAGTAATAACATCAGAGGCACTTTGGGGTAAAAACAGTATTTCCCCTGCTTTGGAGACCTTGGCTACATGGCTGTCCTTTTCCAGTGCCATTTGCCATCCGCTAATTTATGGGCTGTGGAACAAAACAGTGCGCAAGGAACTCCTGGGAATGTGCTTTGGGGATCGGTATTACCGCAAGTCCTTTGTTCAGCGGCACAGGACATCACGGCTCTTCAGCATTTCCAACAGGATCACAGGTAAGATGTGGCTGCAAAAACCACTTTCCTAATATCACCAAGAGCAAGGCTTCCTGTCTGCCTGTGTTTGACATGTTTCAGGACTCTGTAAAGAGAGTTGGATGTTTCTAGAATTTTTAGCAGTCTTTTATCAATCAGGTTACATTTGAAAGGAGAATTTTTCTCTTTTTATAGTTAACATCATTCTACTATAGTAAAGCTTTCTCAGGCAGAGAAGACATAGTGATGATGTTAATAAAAATAATTTATTTTCTTCTTTCTCAAACATTTTGTTTTGTGTGCTTCCATTTTGCATTGCCCAGATTTGAGCTCTACCAACAGTACTTTTTACTGCACTTTTTCTTTGATTAATGGCCTTATGCTACAACTCTCTAAAATCCATTGAGGTTCCACTGGCAAAACTTTCTGCAAGTTCAGCATTTAGGATTAATAGTTAGGAAGAAAAGATCATAAACAAAGTAAATCTGTGTAAAGCCATAGAACTATTTGATGTGTTCCCAAGTTGCAGACTGAGACTTCCAGTTGCTCAGTTTGGTGGCTTGTTTTTTTTTAAAGTAGCAATGCAGTGACATTCAGATTTTTAATAATTTCCTTGGTCGTGTTCAGAAGCTTCCAAAAATAGAACATCTTCAAGGGATATTTCATGCAAAGGCAGGAACTGAAGTTATTTACTTGGGAAGGATGATCTAAAATGCAGAAGGAAGATGAGAGCAGCAAGGCATCCGTTATCATTTCTGCAACTTGGGAACACTGGGAGACACTGTCATGTAAATGAAAGAGTTATGGAGCTGTAGCCACATAACCTCCAGGAGCTTTGGCAAGTCTGTATCCAGGAAATGCTATGACTTAATACATTGGAAGCTGAGGTGGGGAGGGAAAAGACAGGAAATGTCTTTCTTTTTCCAAGCGATAAACTTGAAGCTGTCAGCTTCTTATCAGATGTTTTAGTTGGAGGCTGATAGGGAGGAGAAAAACATTCCCAAAAAAATCTCAAGGTGGGATCTAAAGCAGCACCTTCGTAAAAATCACACAATCTCCTCTCTTCTTGTTTTGGAGATTTAAAAGAACTTGGGTATCTCTGTGCCCCTACCTTGCTCCTGAACTTCTTCCCCACACTAATGGCCTGTCACAGCTGCTGGTGCCTACCAGGTTATTCTCTTTCTAAAAGATGCCTGGCCAATCTTCCAAACCATGTGAAAAAATATGCTTGGTGCTCATCCTGTCTGGCTGATAAAACACACACAGTTGCAGTAAGAGTGGGAGGGAAATGGTGTAGAGAGAAAGGAGACTTGCCTTTCCAAACCTGAGAGCTGCTGACTGGATTTATAAGACGGGAAGTCCAGAAGCTGTGCTCTCTGCTTCACCAAGGTAAGTTTTATATGCAGAATAATAAATAAGGCAGTAGAGTGGGTATTACTGGAAGAGGTTTTTACCTTTGCAAACTCTTTAATCATTCACTGTGTAACAAAACCAAAACTTTCTTGCAGATTTGGGACTATCTCCTCACCTTACTGCCCTCATGGCAGGTGGGAGGCCACTGGGAAACAGCAGCAGCACAGGAGACACAGGTTTCAGCTGCTCACAGGATTCAGGTAACTGCAAGTTTCTTGGTCCCTACTTGGGCAGAAGTTTGCACTTGGCAGCAGTCTTGTATACAGCCAATGTTTACAGCCACAGATGCCTCCTGGTGGACAAATTACATGAAGCGTCTGTTGTAGCTGTTCCAACAAAACTGCCGCAGTTGCTTTTTTCCTCCCTTGCCCTCAATAGATTTAATTGCAAAATGCAGCTTACAGAATGATGACAGTCCCTTGGTAACGTGTCCTGGGAACAAGACTTCCTACTTTTGTGTCCTTCTCCTTCAGTTTCTGTTGTTCTTTGGAGACTTTCTCTGTATCCACAAGGAACAGAGCAACAAAGTGAACAATGTCCTTCCCTGTTTCCTATTTTGTAAGATACCTTGTCTTGATCATCCTGCAGTGTAAACATGAACACTTAGGATGGTTTCAGCTTATGGTTTCATTACTACTTAAGATCTCTCAATTGAAGATAGTTTGGAAAAGGGAAAAAGAGTTCTGATGGTAATTTTCTATCCAGATCTGTTGCTAGATTTTTCTGGCAGTTGACTCAGCTACCAGTCCTTAACTGCAGTAGTTATTTTAGAGAGTATTTCTGCTCTAGAGACACCAGAGGGTGATCTTTTAAGGGTTGCTTGGTGTAAGGGGTTTGTTTCCTACTTTTGTAAAGGAAGTCTGTGGAGCTGGGATTTATTTTTGGTAGTTGTTTTGTGCTGGTAGTTTTCTGTCTGTTGTGGATATTCTGCAGTTGTATGTGATAAGGAGAGCAGCCTCCTGGTAAACCTGCCTTAGTTAAGACGATGTGGTGTTACCATCTTGTGACAGCAGTTTAAGCAATTGAACAAAACTAAAGCAATACCAAAATGCTGTTAGAAGTGCCACTGCTGGTTAAGGAGGGAGCGCTGCAAATAACCTGGGAATAGATACACAGTGATCCACTGTGAAATACTGTTTCGCTTTGTATGCTTTTACGTGAGTTACTAAAGAGCAGAAGGAAGCCTTAGTCCCTCTTGTGTGTTGCTTGCTGCATGTAATACATGATCCTGGGACCTGCAATGCCCAGTCTCTAATGAGAAGATTTCCCAATCCTTTCAGTGAAAACTGACCTCATTCTTTTCCTGTGCAGTGTTTAATTTGAGCTGAAATTTACTCACAAAAGCTGGGTTTAGACATCTTTTGAAGGAACTGCTGAAAAATATTTTGTCACCATATTGTATCTCAGTGTTACTGTTTTACTTGGGGATTCTTGCTCTTTTCAGGAACAGATACAATGCTTCTTGAAGATTATGGCTCAGATGGCCCTCATGCCCCACCCTGCATCTGTCCCCCTCGAAGGAGGAGTTCAGTGACATTTGAAGATGAAGTGGAACAAATTAAAGGTGAGTGTTGGGGTAAGTATGAAAATGCTCAGAGTCAACTATACTGAATGCTCAGGAAACCTCACGGGACCTTGAGAATTGTCTTGAAAAGTATCTGACCACTGTGTGCCTTGACAAACCTGATCATTCATGCAGGTACAACAGAAAGCAAAATCAGGCCTTTCTTCCAGATCTCAAGTAGCAGCAGGCAAGGACAAGAGTTAGAAGCTGGGATTCCCTGCACATATATAAATTAAATTGCACAGCAATATCCTCTCTCCAATTTCACTCATCGTAGTGGCTGTTACAAGTTTTGCCTGTATTGTGTTTCTTGGGGAATATATTTTCCTGCCCTCATATTTTGGTTGCATCATCCATGTGTTTCTCATTTTCTGTCTCTCCTCAACTTTGTCACTTAGAGACTTGAAATTCTTCCATTTACAGACTTTAATGATCTGAATATAATTTTATTCTGTTTAATTTAATTTTTCATACTTAAATTCTACTTTGCTTTACTAGGTGTGTTCTTCAGCAGGTATAGGTGAAAACAGATGAACCACATGCAATTTTTTCAGTCAGCTTGTTGCTTCTGGGCTAGCAGAACATTGCAGTGATCATCTATAAAATGTCGGAACATTAATTTTTGCTGATAGTTACAGTAATTCCAATAGAAGACTTGATAATAACAACTGAATTTTCTAAACAATATGTGATTATGGACATTATGAAAATGAGCATAATGCCTTTAAGAATCAAGTAATAATAAAACCTGAAATTATGGAAAACTATTTCTATAGAATTTTTAAACATCTTGGCAAAATTTCCTTTTGCCCTCTTCCCAGCATGAGATTTATATTCCCTTGTATAAACACATTAGCATACATTTTCCACTATCTTTCTGAGTGATTACATAGGAGCAGACATCTAATTTCTTGTGAGAGTGAAAGAGGAAAGTCTCAGTACATAATTCCCTACAGATTCAGCAATTCTTCTTGGTGAGTCTCAGGCTTTCTCTCAGCGTCCCTGAGGCTTTAAAGTATTTCAGCAGCCTCACTGAAGAGTTACATTTAGGATGAACTCTTGTATTGGTCAACATGTTGGTGGATGGAGAGGTGTACAGATGCTACAAAAATAGCTTCAGTGACACAGATTTTCCAGGTCTGAAGCTCTGTAAGCTTTGCGTTCATAGAATGGTGTAGGAAGCTTGAGTATTGTTGATGAATGTGTAGTTATTTTGCAGAGGGAATGATCATGCCTTTACAACAGGATCTATATTAGTTTTCAAGCATTTACACAGCCATGCTTGCCAACTGTTACCTATTTTTTTTTCCAGAGGCTGCAAAGAATACTGCTCTTCATGTAAAAGCTGAAGTTCATAAATCTCTGGACAGTTATGCAGCCAGTCTGGCCCGAGCTATAGAAGCTGATGTGAAACTCAGCCTGTTTGGGGAAGATGCTTTACCAGGAGCCCTGTTCCCCTCATGGACTCTGGCAGGAAGCAGTGGGTACACCCGGTGTGGTGCCAGACCCCATGCCAGCCAAAGACTGAAGCTGCAGAGCATCGATGAAGGGAACATTTGACACAAGCACTGGAGTGGGAAAACAGAATGAAACCACTAAGCAGGGCTAACTGCAGCTGGTAGTGTTTCACCAGAACCAGGACACCTTGTCAGGATGTTTCCAGTGTTTTTTCACATGGAAACAGCTGGGTTCTGGTACTTGCATTAGCATTTTACAGCAGTGTTTGTTTACTGGTTGGGGTGCAGTTGACTCTTCTGCCACATCATTATCATACAGCATATAGGAATGCAGGGCTTGGTTTTGTTGACCACGTCATTAGTCAGTTGACTCTTGGGTCCATTGGCCAAAGCTGATACAGGAACAAAACAGAAAAGGTATGTGCAGTGTTTAACTCATTGTTACATCCATTGACATCTGACCACAGGATAATCAGCTGATACTTGATAGTTGGAGTGCTCTGATAGGAGCTTGTGCACTGGGTAAGACATAAAGCCTTACTCCCAGCTGAGCAACATGGACTTCGCTAAGGACAAAACCTGAACTTTTCTGAGAGCAGATTATGGTGCTATTTACCTTTGCTGGGGGATATTTCTGTCTGTTCAGCCATCAGAATGCCAGATCTGACATTAGACTGTGTTTTCCTTCAGTGGCATGGGACACCAGCTCTTCTGGATGAATGGGAGTAAACAGTTCCTCTGTAATGAATGGGAGTAAACATGTGCTGGGAACAGCACAGAGGTGGGATTTGAGGAAATCATTAGTGCAGAATTCTTGGTTTCTCTGAGAACTTCAGCTCATGTTTTGCTGTTATTAAAAGGGCACTCTGTGTCTGTGTTAAACCTGACAGAATATAAATATTATCACTTCATATTCAGGGTCCATCTTCTAGAGAGAAGAGAGCTGTTTTGTTTTTTTTTTTAAATCATGAGGGAATGTAGTATTTAAGCTGTAGTTACCTCAGTGCTTCTATTGCTTGGAGTATTAATTCATTAATCTCAAAAATAAGAACATTTGGCACTTATATTGCACTTTGCATGTTCTTAAGACATTACCTTGTTAGGCCTTTGTGAGAGGGTTGATCAGCCCCACTTGCCAAAGAAGGGGAACTTGGCACAGCCAAGCTGCTGGCAGGCAGTGAAACAAGCTGCAAAGGTGGCAAGTTTTGTAAGGAAAAGAGGGAAGAGGTGGATCATTTGAGTATATCCAGCTTGAGGAACCTTTCCATGCCTTCATGGACTACCCCCTTCCTTACTTTGTGGGGTTAAAGCCCTGCCTTACTGTGTATGTCAGAGAGGAGACATAAGTGAGCGGGATAATTCCTTGGTGTCAGTAGCAAATAGACTTAAGGACCAAGGGTTTGCATTTGTTTACTCTGTCTGATCCTCTGTGGCTCTACCTTCCCCCAAAAGTGCTTTGTATGAGGTTTTGCCACAGATTGTTTGGAAATCAGGAGCAGGATGTTTCCATCTGGGTAAAAATGCAGTGTACACTCATTGTCTTTGTATGACTTACTCAGAGGCACAGAAGCAAAGTGTTGTGAGGCAGAGCCTCGGTCCAGTACTGTATTTCAGCACAAGCTTATATCCATCTCTGGACAAAGCAACTTGACTTTCTGAACAAGTCTGAATCCCATTGCCTTCCCATGTAAAATATAACTGCATGCCTAAAATTCAGTACATGGTTTGCTGGTTTAAGTACAGGCTGTTGGAGCAAGAACACTTAAGCTCCAGAAAGATGGCTCTTAGTGTAATGCAGGAATAAATCAATTAATAATAGGGAGGTTCTAACTCCTGCATTTTTTACTTCTAATATGTTAGAGATTGCACCTGTGGGTATTCATTAGGAAAAAAAGAACCAAAAATCCCAGTATTAGCTGGGAAGCACTCTGCAGCAAGGTCATTATTGCTGTCACCATCACAGTCCCTTGTAGTACTCAACACTCCTTAAGCTGTGCACTTGCCTGGAAGTATTTTGTGTGCTTCCCTTTTATTTTGTACTCCTGCTTGAAACAAGTTGAGCAGAGCTGCTGCTGAATGTCAGAAGGGCACACATGAGTATGAATGCATTGTGGAGGAGTAGGTGCTGGCCCAAAATGCTGTGATTAGGAGAAAAAATTCCAAGGCATGTGTGGAAGCAGAAAATCAATAGGATTGTGTAAAAAGCACATTTTTCACACAGGTACTGAGACAAATGCAGCCTTCAAGCAGGTCTGGGGGCGTTGCAAGAGTTTACACCATGGCTGGATTCGGCTGCCTGTGTTAATGTCACTAATCTGTTAAGTGTAAACGTTGTTCATATTTTTGTACACACATTATAACCCTTCCATAACTCTGTTACCAGAGTCATTCTCTCACTTGAGTTATCATTAACAAAAGCAGTAATTGAGAAATGCACACGTTTTGTAAAACTGTATTTCCCATCTTAAATACAGAAGAGAAAAAAAAACCAACTTATTTCCAGTTCCTGATGGTCTATGGTGTTTGTACTATTATTTCAACTTACGTTCATCTTTAAATATTTTACTTTTAAACGTGTGTCCAGGATGATCCTGTCAGGCGCGGCAGCTGGAGCCGTTTCCAGGACAGGAAGGTGTCCCGGGTGGAGCACGGCTCCCTCCTCACCGGGCCGGCTTTAGGAGCGCGGCCGCGCCGGGTGTGTCCCCGGGGCGGGGCCCGAGGCCACCCTCACAGGGCCACGCCTCTTGTCCGTGTGGCCACGCCCCCTTAGCATCTCCCCGCCCGCCTGTTGCCGTCCTCGGGGGCGCGAGGGCTGTGCGCGAGGGGAGCACAGCGCAGCGGCGATTGGCTGCCCCGCCCCTGCCCCGCGGTAATTGGTGGGGACGCCGGCCCGGCCTGATTGGCCGGTTCGAAGGGCGGGCGTGGCCGTGCTGCCCGGCTATGGAGGCCGTGCTGTGTGCCGAGCATGGTGAGGGGCGGTCCGGGGTCTCCATGAGGGGTGGTGTGTGGGGGGCTCCGCCTGACCAGTTCCGCTCTTCTCCTCTCCGCAGGGTCCCTCTGCTTCCTGAAAACGGGCGTCCGCGATGGCCCCAACAAAGGGAAGAGCTTCTACGTGTGCGGGACTCAGGGCCCCGCTGCCTGCGGCTTCGTCCTCCCAGCGCCGTAGGTGCAGGGCGGGAGCGGCAGGAGGGGGACGATGGGAAAGGGGATACACTTGGCTGTCCTGAGGGAAGTTCACTGCTGTGCCAGCAGTCGCAAACTTGTTTTCTTACGTAGCCTTTGTTTTGTCGCAAGTGATTGCTTTGCGGTGGCAGTTTCCTGGGCAGTTCATCTTGTCTGTATTCTTCCGCTTTTCCTTTCTTCCCTTCAGGATTCCTGCTTCTCACTGCTTGATCCATGAGGGGTGCGTGGTGGAGCTGCAAGTCCTGGTTCAGCAGCCGGACAGAGATGAATACCAGTAAGTTCCTCAAATTTTTAAAAAACCGGATATCTGCCTTGAAACGAGTAAAACCCGTGTCCCTTTTTCCTTCTTTATCCTATGTTCAGTGCTTGAAATAATGTTCTCAAACTGATTCTGACTAATGGTCGTTTAGTTTTTACAGTTTTACTTCAGAAAAAATTGAATCCTGTGATTAAGTAGTTTTTCTCTAATAAGGATTTAACATCCACCTAAGCTGTACCTGTGTTCTGTGGGGAAAGGAGGGCCCTTATTTAGAGTATCTCATTTTTATGGCATTTTGAAGACTTACTTTGTAGGCTGCTTCCTCTTAAAAATAAAGATTGTTAGGATCATATTATTTATGAACAAGTGAGAGAGTTGAACTACAAATCATTCAAAACGAAAGCAGAGGTTTATTGCACATGTTGAAACAAATGGTTTTGGAGAACCAGACAAAACTTGCAGTTTCCTTCTAAAATTGAAGAGAGTCATTGAGCTCTGAGGCCTTCACTACCCTGTTTCCAAATGTTTGCCACTTTTATTAGCAGTTACATCCAATAGTATAAACCAGGGTCATCAGATAATGGTTTTTTTAACAGAATTGAACATGGCTCTGTGGTTGGGTTCATCCAAACTCAGGGTCAAATTTCCCAATGTTAGTTCTGATAAAGTACTTTCAGTAATCCTGGTTGGCTGCTAGTTTAAAAAAAAGTTGCTATAAAGATGAGGTAGCCTCTGCAGTGCAACTAAAAGAAGAGCTGTTTCCTTGCACCTTTAAATAATAAGATGCTTCTAAGGCTCTAAACATAGATAGTGTTTTTTGCCTGAGCAGTTACTCTTCTACTGCTAAAATTTAGAAAAACCCCAAACCCTAGGAATGTTTATTCAGAGAACACTACTCCTATAAAAAGCTCTGTTGCCAGTGTTCATGGGCTTTTGTTGTGCAAAGGTCTGAATGTAAAGTACAGATTCGTAGAACTTGTCTGTGATGGTTTTTGTTGCAAAGTACTTTTAAAATAATAGAGCTTCTTTATTGGCTCCTGGGATTGAAATCTTGTTTTAATCCTTGGTAGGTTGTTTTACCGGTGCCTTAAGAGTAAGTTGAATGGGAAGAAATGGTGTGGAAGCTTCCCATGGCAGGTAAAGTGTTTTGTTTGTATTCCAGTATTGCCTTACTCCAGCATGACTTTTCATTCCATATGCCATAATCACCTCTGAAACTACTTAGTGGGAGATTTTATATTTTCCAGCCAAGAAGTGTATGAGGTCTGCTGTCCTCTAGATGAAATTTCTCTTTCTCCTAAGCTCTGTGAAGTACTCACTATTCTTCAGTCTTAGAAGAAGCTTGGATTTGATTCCTGGCTGTCTTCTTTTCTAGGGATTGTGCTATTGAGACTTGATCCCAAAAAAAACCAATAGGAATGGCAAAAAAGTAGAAAATCAGCTTTTGTTTTGGATTTCTTATGAAATGTTGTCCTGATTCTGTTAAAATGATAGGAAAGATAATCTTGGTAGAGGATGAAGTCTTGCTTGAGGTGATAAGGTTGTGTGTATTATGAACAGGCTTTAATAATTTGTACATTTGCATTTACTGCCATGTACATATTGCAGGATCCAAAAACTACCAAAGTGTCAAAACCCTTGCAATCCCAGCCCAGAACAGTACCTTTCTTCAATCTCACTAGCCAAAGAAATCCATTCAAAGTGCTAGATGAGAGTCATGCACCATCTTCCTGGAAAAAAATGAAGCAAAGAAATGGAGAGGAAGTTAAAGCAAAAGGAGGTAAAGCAGAGAATGAGAGTGTGCTGGTGTCACATAAAGAAAAGAAATCACCCTCTGATTCCTCCATAGAGACAGTACCTCTGGAAGAGCTCAAAAAGAAATCATCCACAGGAAGTAAAAGTGATCCAGAGCTTCAGGAGACTACAGTGTCTGAATCTAAACTTTGCTGTTCTGAGACCAGGAAAGGGGAAAATACACTTTCAGAGGAAGAGAAAGATGGTGGCAGTGGCAAGGAATCCAAGAAGCCTTCTGACTGTGTGGACAAGGAGCCAGGCACAAGATCAAAACTCTTCCCACTAAGTCTTGGAAAGCAAGGTACAAGTACCAAGCCTCCAGTAGAGGAGAAGCTTGGTGAAAAAATCTTAGGAAGTTGTAGGGATAGAGAAACAAGAGAGAAGGATTGCACTGGTCAGAAGAATGGTGAAATGACACTTGTGTCTAAGGAAGATGCCCCTTCCCCAGCAGGAGTGCAGTCAGCATCTCGGTGTGCTGCCCTGAGAGGAGGGGCAGAGGCAGAGCTGCCCAAGGCACAGCTCAGGCCAGGGCTGCCACAGCCTCCTGGTGAAGCCTCTGGCAGTGACAGCGATGAAGAACAGTTTGTTTGTTCAGGTGAAAATGAACCTGAGAAATCAGTTGAGATTCCTTCAGGAAAATCAGGAAAGAGTGTGCAGGGGACGCCTTTGCCAGGAGCAGCAGCATCACATCACATGGAAGGACCCCAGGACCCTAAAGTGCTTCATAACCATCTTCTACTCCAGCTGAAACAGAAAAAGGTCATTTATTGCACCTATTATTTGGGGGTTTTATTGTTCTGTTTTCAAGATGACTTCTGTTACTTGTGACAGGCATCAGAATATGTCTCCTCACAGCAGAAACTCAAAATGGGGTTTAGGAAGATGTGGAATGGAAGGAATTCAGCCTTTGTAATAGACTGGTTGTAATAAGCAGATACAAACCAGTTACTTCTAAGATAGTACTATCTTCTGCCTTTGGGAGTGCTCAGTTTTGACCCACCTGAGGTTGTCTTGTCTTTTACCCTGAAAATAATTTGCATAAAATGGAATAGTGCACAACCAATTTAACCTTTGTAAATAACATGGCTGTTCTGGTAGCCTCTCTGGGCCTTGTGCAGTAGGAGTGGTCTAGCTATGAAAGCTTACACTGGGGTGAAATAAACTACCTGCCTGTTTGCCTTTTTTTTTTTCAATAATTGCCAGTCACTATGTTTTACAGTTTTCATTATGAACTCCACTGTTTGTCTGGAGTTCAGAACAGGACCTTGAAATAAAGTCAGAACTATTGTTTGTGCAAGCATAGAAAGAAAGGTGCAAGTAGGTTAAATGTTGTAGATGTTTTGAGAGATGTTAAGATTGTCTGACTCGCCTGACTGCCTGTTTCATAAAAAGGAGGAGTCCCTGTGTCCTGCCATATTTTCTAATGAAACACTAATGGTTAGTTTTCTAAAGAACACTAATGGTTAGTTTATTTTCTGCTAAAAGACTGTTTAATTGCACTGAATGGCACTTAAAAGCTTTTGGAGACTACATAACAGTATCAAAATGCCAATTAAAATGGGATAGGATTAGTTCTTTTTAACCTTGTGACCTGATTGTTCTGTATTGGCAGAGACCTTGGTGACTACACTCAAGTTTTGGTTTCTTTCTTTTTTGCAGAGTACATTGGCTACAGTGAACGTTCAGGTGCTGCCAGATAAAGGGGAGCGCTTATTAAAGCAAGTGCAGGATTTGGAAGCTGCACTCAGTGCTCTTAACATTTCAACAGCAGATACTAGTGAAAAAGGTAGGGCTAATATATATTTTTTTTTTTTTCTCTCCAGAAGTTTACAAAACAGTTTTTCTTAAAATACTTGTTAATATGGAGGAAGCATAGCATATACTTATATATGGCCTGTGGTCTATAAAATGTTTGTCTGTTGAGATTTACTGAAGATGAAAATTGTTAATTGCAAAGTACATGTCTGGGAGCAGATGAATGGAACAACTCAAATGTTTCTCCTGTAATGTAGTGGCTTCCCAAGGGAATTTCGACCCACCCTTAGGATCTTGGTTTCCAGCTTTGGCTACATGACTGAGACAGGTATCTCTATGAGAACATGCCAATGAAGTGTTCACTCCCTCTGTTGCATTATGGAACTGTGCTGTTCATGCATGCTATTGTCACTGAATTCCAGTTACCAGATTCAAAATGAGCAGCTTCCAGCCATTCCTGAGAGAGAAAAGCTCTCTTGGCCCATTTGTTCTGGGATGTTTCAATAGTTTTTGTGTCCAAAATATTGACAAGAGAGATGCCTTCAATATTAATGAATCATCTGGGAACAGGGTGCAAAACTAAACTTGTCTGCACTACTCTGATCACAGCTGCAGAGTTCACTGTGTTGCTATAAACCACATAATGAGGCTGCAGCTGGACACACTGCCTGTCACAGTAGCAGGCCAAGAGCACATGTTGGTAGTTGCACTGGCTCAGGTGATGTGGTAATCTGCTATTAAACTGCTGTCACCACTTCATAGTATTTTGCAATAGACTGTTGGGCAAAATGAAGGCTCTTCTCTGGACCATAGAGCAAGGCTCCGAGATTCACTGTGCAACCTTTTCAGCCTGTGATTCTTTTCTCCTTAAGGGCAGGATAGCATAAGCAGCAGCTGCTGTGAAGAGTCTTTACCTAACCCAGTTGGCAGGCCAGGTGATACAAAGTTGATAACACCTCTCCTGCTTCAGGATCCTACAGCAAAGGCCTCTGCAGGCTCACAGAGTTACCCCTCAGCTGCTGCTACTTTGGGTTCCAGTGGCCAAAGTTTTGGAAGTAAGTATATAAAGACTTTGCTATTACAGAGAATCCTGTTGAGTACTATTTCTGAAATAATCCTGCGACTTGTGAATACATGTGAGAGTATTAAGCCTATTTTGTTGCTGCATACTGTCCCTCAGGCATCTGTAGACACTGAAGTAAATCTCTGATGTGAAAGATCTGTTAGGGAAAGTTAGCTTTGTAAACACATCCCTGGTACTGTACCTTTGCAGTGAGTGTTGGCGTGCAGAATCTGTATGGGAGAAGAATGACAGAAGACCGAATCAGGGCTGTACACAGTGCCACATTTGAGGCAATTAATCATCTTCACAAATCTCTAGAATCCTGTCCAACAGAGGAGACAGCAGCTGAAGATCCCTCTGGGCTGAAGGTGGGTTGGCAAGGATGGAAGCTGTCATGCTGATGAATGAATCACATCTTCTTAGTGGTACTCTAGAGCATTCCTTCCTTCCTTCCCACTTTGCATCCTGCTGGAAGGAGATACTCTAATTACATTCCATCCATGTTATCTATACGTGATTGGCAGAACAGAGCTGTGAGGAACAGGTTGAGAACCTAATTTTTCATTCTTCCTGGTGAGCTATAAGAAATAATCTTTCAAAAAAGGTTTGCAGGTGATCGTGTTCATGGAATGTGATGGATTCCAGAATCATTCTGATCTGTTTGGGGTTATATGCAAGGTATTGTAACAAAGGTATGTGCCTCTACAGGGTGGTGTGTAGATGCATATAAGTTGTGTCACTTGTCATGTTGTCTTGGGACCTTTTCAGTGGTGGGCAAGGCCACTGAATGTCCTGTGATGGTAGTATGTAGTCCGTCTTCCTGTTTTAAGAGTCTGTAGGGGTCTTAGACTCGGGGAGAAAAGGGAAAGTGTTCTCAATCCCTTTCCTTGACAGTGGTATCTGTTGTAAGTAAGGCAGTTTGGGGTGGATTTTCTGGCTGAACAAGCCATTGTTATCTGTTCTTTGAGAGCACTCTGAGGCATTAGGCTGGTTAGTGCAGGAGACATTGGGAAGACTCATTTATGGTACTGCTTACCTCCTGTCTGCAGAAGTTGCTTAGCTTGGGTATCCCAGCTCATGTGGAAGAAGATCAGGTAGGTAAACTCCTTCTAGCGGGATTGTAGTAAAACAGTTGGAACATGACAATTGGTAAAGGAAGCAGAAGTGTCTAAATTTTGCCAGGTGTTTCCTTCAAATCCTCTGTCTCACTCACCCCCTCAGGTCTCACTGCTGCAGCACCAGAAACAGGCGCTTGCATGGCTCCTCTGGAGAGAGAGTCAGAGGCCATGTGGAGGAATTCTGGGTGAGCAACAGAATGGCAAAGTGGATTTTGTGGGGCAGACCTATGGCAGCATAGTTTTGCATGTAACTTACTTGGAGGCCAATAATTTTGTAGACATGTCAAAAGGGCTTATTTTCTGTGCCCTATTACCAAGTACAGGTATTAACCAATTACTAAATCATACCCTGACATTTTCATCTATGGTTACTTTCTGTTGTAGTATTTCACTCAGTGTAGATCTAAGGGGTCTCATTTCTGCAGGTGATAATTTGCTTGCATCTTTTTGCAGCGGATGACATGGGCTTGGGGAAGACTCTAACAATGATTGCTCTCATTCTGGCCCAGAAGCAACTGAAGACAGAGAAAAGAAAGGAGGCATTAGAAATATGGCTATCCAAAAATGGTACAGATTTTTTTTTGCATCCTATAGCATGTACATTATGATGAAGTGCCATCTGAAATGCCTAAAGCATTACAGGTTAAAGGGCTGTAGAACAACACACTGTATCTGTGCTCACTTTTCTTCTGCAGGAAACCTTCATTTGGCTAAATTGTACTGTGCCTCCTTGCATGGCCTTTCTCTGATCAGGGTAATTTTTGTCTCCCATTGGATGTGTAGGATTTTCCAACTCATTACTTTATATTGTTTGGAGATTTTGGGGGTTTTTTTTACTGTTTTCCTGAAATAGTTAAAGCCAGCATATCACAGAATCACAGGGTTGGAAGAGACCTTCAAGATCATTGAGTCCAACCTGTTCCTTGACATCTCAACTAAACCATGGCACTGAGTGCCACATCCAGTCTTTTTTTAAACGCATCCAGGGATGGTGACTCCACCACCTGCCCAGACAGACCATTCCAGTACTTTATCACTCTTAGTGTGAAATTTTTTTTCCTACTATCTAACCTATATTTCCCTTGATGCAGCTTGAGACTATGACCTCTCATTCTGTCAGTTATTGCTTGGAGAAAGAGACCAACCCCCACCTGACTACAACTACCTTTCAGGAAGTTGTAGAGAATGATACGCTGGGTTTGCAAAAGATTTCACAGTTTTTTAAACATATGCATAGTTTTCATAGGGACTTCAAATAGTTACTACTCACCTCTCTGTAACTGATCTTTTTTCTTTCCAGCTCTCCCCCAAAGATTACTTTTATCTTGTCCACAGACAGTGGGGATGTTAGTGCTTTTTTAAAAAGTATTGCTGTTGTGTCCACAGTCTGTGCTGTCTGTATCCTCATGGAATTAGTTGGACACTCTTTTCAATTGTGAATTACCAAAAATTCTGTCTTTGTTCTAGTCTAATGTGAAGACATTGAAACCTGTTTGCAATATTTTCTTTTAGACTTCACTGTTATCCCTTCCCATGGCACTTTAGTAATTTGTCCTGCATCCTTGATCCACCACTGGAAGAAAGAGATTGAGGGACACGTGGCCTTTGGCAAACTGAGGGTCTGCCTGTACCACGGGGCAAATAGAGATAAGCATGCAGAGGTGTAAGTGCTAAACCATAAATATGACCAAAAAAAGCAAACTACTATGTAGCAAGAGACTGTGTTTATCAAAGTTGAAATGGAAGTGGATGTAGAATGATGGGAGAACATGAAGTATTGAAATGTGGGAGGTCCAGAAAGCCAGGCTGATTTGTGCTGTCAAGGTGTATTTAGTAAAATGCTTATGGCCTGTGCCCATGCTCAGGCAGAGGTTCTGGTGGAGGCTGTTGTTGCTTCTGCTAGCAAAAAAAAAAAGGTGTATATTTTTCAAAATATCTCTTGCTTGCAAAGATTGTCAATGGCAGTTTCTTCCATGCTTGTGCTTGGTAGCTGTATTTTTTATCAGCGGTATGTATAATTCAGCATATGTTCCAGACCTCTTCAGGCCATGCTGAGCAGTATTCCTGGGTGCCAGGCTGTAGGGCTCATGCCATGTGGTGTGCATTCTGATCCATGGGCTTTTACTGTCCTCTTGAGCTTGATTTGTCTACTTCCAGTATCCTTAAAATGGGGATGATGCATTTTTCCTGTTTAACTGCAACAAAGCTCAGGGTTTCAGCTCCTGTAGCACTGTTGTTCTTAAATGCATTCTTCAGCATGCATTTAGTCTCTCTTGCAAAAAAAAAAATCCATATTGATTCTTGCTCCTGATCACTACTTTCTTTTCATTCAGGCTTTCTGGATATGATGTTGTTGTCACAACCTACAGCCTTCTCTCCAAGGAGGTTCCCACAACCAAAGAGGAGGGGGAAGTCCCTGCTCAGGACTATGATGTGAGGGTGAGAAGCCATAATGTCAATAGGGAATTGCCTTAAAGTTTTGTTCTGAGGTGTTACCATTGTTGTTTCAAGTAGCACCTTATATGTGCTACAGTGAGCAGCAACTTGATTTTTTTTTCCTAACTACCTGTTGATTATTTTTATAAAAGCAAAGTGATGAGAGGAAGTGCTGTGAAGTGGAGCAAGAACAGATATATTCACAATATATATGTTCTGTAGAATTATGCTACATTGAATACAGACAGTTGAAATGTAAATTACTTAAGAAGTAATTTTAAGAATGCAATGGTGAATCTTATTATTGTTTTGAGGTGAAGGAGTAGTAGAATCTCCTGTTTGATGTTCTTTGTTGCTTGAAGCACTAATGCCACCCCAAACTACCAGAAACCTCAGGATTTTGGTCAGTCTGAACTGAGACTGAGGCAGCTTCCATGCTGCCTTGAAGAAACAGCAGTGTGCTGGCTGGGCTATGAAAAGGATGATGTGATTGCTGACTGAAATGACTACACAGTATAGAGGAAGTCCCTTGCTGTCTCCTACCTCTCTGTCAGCTCTAGATGTAGCTCTTGAAGAAAACGGGACTTGGAATTTTCTGAAATTTCTAGGTGGCATCTGTAAAATTTTGAGAGATCAAAATAATTATATATGGTCCTTCATCTCAGCATAGCAAAACTTTACTGATATGAAACACCTCTTGAAACAACAATATTATAAGATAAAATGTTAAAAGCAAGAAAACTAACAAAATACTAGAAATTATTATTGAGATCAGGCAAATAAGTTAGTTTTTGGCTTATAAACTTTAAACATGGAAGCTTTAAAGAGATGATTTTTGGAGACCATTTCTTATGTGACAGTAAGAGCACAAACTGCTGCTGACTAACATCACAAAAATGTGCTGGAAAAATGTGTTTGCTTGTGCCTTCTTAGAAAACCTAGGTTTTGCTTCAGGTATAGTCTGCTTTTCTTTCAGAGTGGATCATCTGCCTGTTCCCCTTTGCTCAGGGTAGCTTGGGCTCGAATTATATTGGATGAAGCTCACAATATTAAAAACCCACGGGTTCAAACCTCTATAGCTGTGTGCAAATTGAGAGCCAGTGCCAGATGGGCTGTCACTGGGACGCCGATACAGAACAACTTGCTGGACATGTACTCTCTCTTGAGGTGAGCTGGTTGCACGTGACCAGGTGGACAGGGATCCAGTCTTAGTAATTCTTCTCTGATGAAGTGCGGAAGTTGTTTCTAAGTTTGAGATGTCCCTAAGATAGGTGGAGTAGTAGGATTAGTTATATTAATGATAAGCACTGGATTGCAAAGGCTGTGGTTGAGGCAACATGGTTGCACAAGACTGACCATGTGTCTGCTGTTACATGTAGCTTTTCTGCCTCCATGGAGAACAAAGGGGAAATTACCTTGGATCTTGTTTGTCTTCAAGATGAGTATGGACAAAACTAATTTTAATGAGCAGAGGTTTTCTAAGTTAATCCTGTTGTTAATAGGACATCCTGAGAGGACCTTCTTGGAGTGTTGTGCTACAAGGACATTGAAGAAAAGGGTGAAAACTTTGTATTCTCTGCACAGTGATAAACAGGTGGCCCTCATTGCTGATGGGGAAAAGGTTACAAATGGTGCTGGAGAAGCAGAGAGAACTTGCATTTGAAATAAATTTTATAATTAATAAATTATAATTGAAATAAACTGTCAAGTAAGAAGTTTGCTATTTTGAAATAACAGAAGAATATGCTTTTTGGAAAGTGCCTCTGCATCTGGATGTCCTTTGTTTCCTGGTGATGCTTGAAACATAACGGGCTAAGAGGAAGTGATGGGTACAGAATCAGAAACAGATAATTAAAATATAAGTGATGGTGGGACATCTAAACAAACAAGTTATTACCACTATTACACTGGAAATGTTTTACTGCTCCTTGGTCATGCAGTTATGGCATTTGGAAATGGCTTGTTTTGGTAGCAAGGAATAGCAAGAAATTTGGTTCTGGTCACTCCAAAGTGAAGAGCTCTTCTTCCCTTGGTGTGAAGTTTCTTTCCTTCCTGTCACAGGTTTCTACGTTGCTCTCCTTTTGATGAATACAAAGTTTGGAAGTACCAGGTAGATAACAACACAAGGAAGGGAGGGGAGAGGCTAAGCCTCTTAACCAGGAGCCTCTTACTGCAGAGAACTAAGGGCCAGCTGGATTCAGCTGGCAAGCCCCTGGTAAGAACTTTACCCTCCAAAACTATACCATCATTCCATTGTTTTCCTTGCAGCAGACAGTTAGTTATTTACTTGCATAAATTTGTTAATGGGTGGGGTTTCCTATCTGCTGCAGCCTCTTCAGCAAGAGAAGCAAATGTCTGTGGGAAGATTTGGTTGCTTACCCAGAAAGCAGAATTAAAGAAAGTGATGAAACCTTTCAGTTATAAGTCACATGCAGATAAAAATATGCCAAGTAATTGCATTCAGATGGCCACTCAGTGGAAAGTTAGTCCAGATCACTGGACTAGCCTGGATCTGAGACTCCAAGCTGCCACATGTCAAATGGACTGGTGTGTGCTGGAGCACTGGCTTTCTGCATTGCTTTTTACAAACCATCTGTTGAATGGAATATTAGTCATAGGTGTGTCTTAAGCCTTTAAAAGGTATCGTTTTGGTGTACTGTCTGATTTTGAATGGGGAAATTAGGTACTTTAACAACACAAAAATTAATCCCTTTATGGTAGTTGTTGAGCAGTTCATACATAGTATGAACTTGTTATTGGATGAGCTAGAATAAAGATTTTCTTGTGAGTGTTAACCAGGCTCCTTGGAGCTCTGTGAGTGTCTGTTTTGTCATAACTGTGTTAATATGGCTTTAGTGAACAAACAGCTGTCTTCTGAGACTTAGAGTGTTGTGTTAAATCTTGGGTTGCTGCTGTTTGTGATGCTGTCTAAGACTTTTGCACTACATACATCTGAGCATGTGAATTTTCATTTCAGGTATCCCTGCCCCAGCGCAGGATACAGTTGCATCAGTTAAAACTTAGAGCAGAGGAGCAATCTGTGTACAATGTGCTCTTTGCAAGATCCAGGTATGAATGTGGATAGACATATGGTATTTTGTGGGTTTGTTTCTTATTAATATGGAAATCAGAGGAAAAATTCAATTCAGATGAAGTTGGATAAATTCCTGTTAATTTTTTTCCCTTCTGATTTATCTGTCTAGTGTGTTTGAAAATACACTGCTTGTTCAGGTAGCAGGCAAAACTGGTTAATTTTTTTTCTCCCATATATTCATGCCTCATATGAGCTTTGTATTTTCGCCTTACACTTAATCTCACTGATTTCAAGACTCCAAAGACTTGGAATTGCAACAAGTAGTTCTTAAATGATGATGTGTGAGCACCTGTAAATGAGAGAATTATCATCTTTGCTCTGTGATTCTTGTACAATTAGAAATTTTGCTGGCCTCTCCAGATAGCTATAATGCAAGCCAGCATAACTTTGTGTTTTCCTAGGCTCTTTCAGCAGTCTCACTGTAAAGAATTTTCCTTCCTTTTAAATATACATTTAAAAGTGTTCTCATACTCAAAAAGCAGACTTGCTTTCTCTTGTGATTTCCAAAATGCATCTTTGGTTTTGATCATACTCAGGTTAACCAAGATTGGGCGGTTTTTTGTGATCATTTTTGTGACTGAATGATTAATGAAACCTTCCTTACCTTAATGCATCATCAGCTTGCTAAGCTCAGGTCCCTCTTGCCTTTTTTCATGCTGTGAATCCCATTGTCTTTGTCTTTTTTTTTTTTACAGGTCAACACTACAGTCGTACCTAAAGAGACAAGAGCAGAAAAATGAAGACAGAGAGTATGATGGTGGTAACCCCTTTGAGAAAGGTTTGAGCATGCCCTTCTCTGAAAATATTTTCAGAAGTGGCTCTTAAGTGTACAGCTCAGAAGGAGGAACACACCTGGGGTCAGGACTTAGAAATTCTTCAGAAAATGCTCCCCTCATGTTACAAAGAC
The DNA here is from genome assembly GCF_014805655.1 of Passer montanus. Lineage (NCBI taxonomy): Eukaryota > Metazoa > Chordata > Aves > Passeriformes > Passeridae > Passer > Passer montanus. The sequence goes on along the minus strand of NW_024368707.1, from coordinate 1,069,849 downwards.
TTGTATCTTAGTATTCTAAGTGTGTTCTCATTGTTGTGGCTCTCAGAAAATCTCTTAACCCTTCTGGGCCTAAAATTTCCTTTGAACTAAAGGTCTAGTTGCTCAGATAACATATATCAACATGAGTGTATGGTATATCACACTCTGACTTGTGTTGTTGTCTTTTTTCCCTTTTTTTTTACTTAAATTGGGGGTTGATGGGTTCCTATATTAAATCAGGTATTTGCTTGCCTGTTAATTCTTGACTCCTCTTTGTGAGCCTCTTCCTGGAGGTGGATGGGCAGTGCTCAGAAATGCCTCCAATAGCTCTTGACGTTGTGTCTTCCTTCCTTGGCAGTTGCACAAGAGTTTGGAATCAGTCAAAAGGAATTTCTAGCAGGCTCAAAAAGTGTCTCCCAGGTCTCAAGTACTGTCCATATCTTGTCCATGCTCTTGAGACTCCGTCAGTGCTGCTGCCATCTCTCCTTACTGAAAGTGGTAATTGCATTGTAGTGGTGTGGGGAGTTTTGTGGGGTTTTTTTAAAGTGTTCATGCAAGTTAACAGATTTGGTAACATCTTTGTTTCTCTTAGCTATGAGAGTATGAATAGCATCAATTTTAGGACTCTGTGTTTTGAAGCCTAAGATGTTTTACATGGGCTTACCTTCTACTGATGAGTTCCCCAGCATGACTTATATGGGCAGCTGTGTCTTTGGAAATACCTTTATTCAAACAAAAAGGGAAGTAGAATTTTAAGGGTAAAGTAATCTTAGCCTAGTCTTGAAAAGTCCACAAGTATAGCCTGTTTCAAGGGCTTTTGTGTTGGAGAGCTCTGTCAGTGCTTTGAGGTTGCCTTGTATGAAGCAGACTAATCTTTCAGGAGTTCTTGGCTCTGAACTATATATGTATACATATATAGCAGCTGTAGAGAAAGTTCAGCTATTAGGGGAACAGGTAGGAATTTATGTGCTAACATCTGTAATCCTGTAGTTGTTAAATGCTGAGGCTGGGGGGAGTCCAAGGAGACTGGACCACAGGAAGTGGCTCACATGCTTTCCATACACTGTCCCTTTTGGGGCAGAATAAAGGTCCAAAGGAACTGTTTGATCCAGTAGGGTTTCTTAATTGTTATGTCTTCATATTGCATAGCATCCTTCAAACCCAGTGTCCTCAGCAGATACTGTGTTGTCTGGATCAGTACTGAATTTGATCTCAGGCTTGACTGTGATCCTTATTATTTTGCTTTCTTCCCACAGGCTCTGGATCAAGTTAACTTGAACAGTGAAGGCCTTGTACTCTCCATTGAGGAACAGCTTGGTGCTTTGACACTGTCTGAGCTCCAGACTCCTGATTCCAAGTCCACAGTTTACCTCAATGGCACAGCTTTTCAAACAGATATCTTTGACATCACCAGGGAGAGCACCAAGGTATTCTGACTGTGGCATTCTTACCTTCCTTGAGAAACTTGGATTTCAGCACTTAGCCTGATTTGCAATTACCATCTAAGAGGCAAAGTTGCCAATTGAGATGAAATTAGATGAGTAGGTTGATAGACTGCTGAGCCCCTTCTGAGAAGGCTCCAGCTTCACACATTGAGGGGTACTTTTAGTGAAGCTGTGAGAATGTGACTGCTGAAAAACTGTAAGTGAAAATCTTAAGCACTGGATTCCCAGAAGCTCAGAAGAGCTTGCATGTGAGATCATGGTGCTTGTGATGAGCTAGAAAAAAGGGCTGGCAGCAAGAGGAGAGGTTTCAATAATTTCCCACAGGAAGGTTGGAATCTGTAAGACAGGCTTGTATGATTTGATTTCCTAGCCCTGTTTTCTGTGGGGGGAGTGTTCTTACCAATGACTATTAAAACCTCTTCAAACTCTAAGCACAGAAGAAATTTCAGTTGAAAATTTCAGTTAAAAAGAAAAGTTGATCACTTTCTACTTTTAATAAAGAATATCCAAGCATGAGCTGGATTATGAGAGCAAGTAGACTAATGTTTTGGATTTTTTTCCTACAGATAGCTCAACTCTTGGCTGAATTGAAAACTATTCAGAGCCATACAGAGCCTCATAAAAGGTTAGTAACCATGTCATTTTTGTTAGTCATAGTGATAGAGAGAAGCACACTGTTTCTTGATAACAACAGAAATAGCTTAAAATAATTGAGTACAAAACTCATGGTATGATAAAATGGTGACAGTGCTGCAGTAGTTGAACACAACTCTTGAAGAAAAAAAGTCTAAGTCAAAAGAGCGAGTTCAAGATACAGATAAGTGGAAACATAAGGGAATGTGTGAGAAGTCTCAGGCCTTGAGGCCCAGGAAGACTATTCTCCAGAAATAGGATTGGGAATAATTTAGTTGTGATGAGAAGTATTTGCCCACCCCATAACCGAAAAGAAGTGGAGGACTAAAGTAGAGATTAAAACTGAACCTGTTAGAGATAAAGGAATGTATTGATCAGAGGACCTATAGAAAGCTTTTTTCCAGTCTTTTCCAAAAAGCATTCCCTTCATAAGAATGCAAGCACCAACATTGCTTTTGTTCCCTTTCAAGAAACTATTAAACAAATTACTGCCTCACAAACTGCTTAGTCCAAGAAACTGGGGAGTGACAGGCTATAGTGAATCTAAATTTGATGTTGGTATTCATTTTTTTGATTTTTCAGAAAAAGCTGTGTTGTGACTCAGGCTTGTGGTTGGGAGGTGAAAATGTCAAATCCAAAAATAGAGGTGAAAGTTATAGACTTAATTTATATGAAGTTTATTGGGTATTAGTCTTCCACAGCAAGTTCTACCACTACACCTCTATTTCTGAATTGGGAAGGGGCTTGGCTGCAGTTTGCAGTGGGGAAGGGTGCCTGAATAGTTCTGACCCCTTGGGTGAGACACTGCAATGACCAAACTGTTCCAGTATGGAGTGCTGGTTGTGAATTCCCTGTTCTGTCTCCAGCGTGGTTGTCTCTCAGTGGACAAGCATGCTCAAAGTTGTAGCTGTGCACCTGCAGCGCCTGGGGCTGAAGTATGCCACAGTGGATGGCTCTGTCAATCCCAAACAGAGGATGGCTGTGGTGGAAGAGTTCAATAACAATCCCAAAGGGCCTCAGGTATGCATTCAGGGCAGGGAAGCAGTTCCTAGCCCTGCTATGAGCAGCTGTGATGTCTGACTCTGTGACTGTAAACAGGTTCCTTAACGCTCTTTTGGCCTTTGAAGGTAATGTTGGTCTCGTTGCTGGCTGGAGGCGTTGGCCTGAACTTGACTGGAGGAAACCATCTCTTTCTACTTGACATGCACTGGTAAAGAGAAATACAAATTCCATCTTGGAGAGGATATGTATGTGCATGCTGCTTGCTTTGTCACTGAACGTAATGTTTGTTGCAGCTGGGTTAGGAGGGAGGTGTTTAGGTTATAGCTGGGGTTAGTGGTTAGTTGGGGAAAAGTGGTTTTACTGTGGCCTTTATCCAAAATACTGATTTGTCAATCCAGTGCTCACTGCCCTGAAATACAGTTCTGTAGGGCCAAGAAAAAATACAGGAATATAACAGCAATCCAGGTATGCCGCTCTGTATCACAAAATGCTACCAGGGACTTGGCAGTCTCTGGCTTCATTTCTTGCAGTAATAGAAGTGGTGCAGTAATGCCTACAGGCGGTTTGGCTTGAAAAAAGTCAATGGTGTTAAGTGTAGTCAGTAACTGGGCACAGCTAGAGTACCTTTGGGTTTTAGATATGAGAAGAGTGTGTGCAACTCCTGATATTTGTGTTATCTCATCAAAGTCAGGTTTTCTCATCAAAATCAGGGGTTTTTTTTAAACTAAACGTTACTCATGAGAACTTAAAAAGCAAACTAATATGCCTCATACAAAACCAGCTGCTATGTAGTATCGTTAAGGAGATGCTTCTACAATATGGAGGTTACACGAACAAGTATTCCCTGAAACTTGTTATCATTACAGATGGACCCACCTCTTATGTAAATATTCCTGAGTGATGGCCTTTTTCACTGGGGTTTGCCTTTTTGCTTCACTCTCTTGCCTCACCTCAGCTTTCTCTGAGTAGCGACTGTTGGCCAGGCTTAGGGCTATGTGGACCAGTGGTCTCAGTCCAGTGGTCTGCAGTTGGTTTTGTGTGAAACCCAGGGCAGTACCTGGGAAGTACCATCAGGGTGAAGGCTGGCCATCAAGCTGGTAAACCTAAGGTAGCCTGGAAGCAGTTTTAGTTCTACAGAGGAAAAAAATAGGATTTCTTGGAGGCAGGAAAATGAGGCAACTTTTTTTGGTTTTTTTAATTACTTTGTAGGAATCCTGCTCTGGAGGATCAGGCATGTGACCGCATTTACCGTGTGGGGCAGAAGAAGGATGTTGTGATACACAGGTCAGCATTTTACTTGGCAGAATGAGGAGCTGCTGCTTATGCATTGTCTGGCTTTAGTGAAACAAGACCTTGCTTTCTCTACTTGGAGCTAGACACAAGGTCTGACAGTGGCATTGAGATTTGGGCAGTGAAATAAAAATGTTTTCATGTGTTCTGTGTGGCACTTGCATGCATGTTGCTGTCTTAACAGCTAACAGGGGTTTCTTGTTTTTTAGCCTGTGGATTATTGGGAATGTCCTGTTCATTCCTGAGAACAGTTTGGGCTCCAAACCATTTTTCTTAATTGAGTGGAGATTTTTTTCACTGTGATCTCTAAGCCTGAGCCCTTCTAAAAAACACATAAAGCATTTCTAATAAATGGTAAAGTTGACTTTTAGAAAAAGCGTCTGTAACAAAGTACCGAACAATTAAATTAGTTATTATAAATGCACAGTACATTCAAAGACTGGAATCTAAAATGTTCTTTTGGGTATTATTTTTGTATAATAGAGGCCATCAGTTATCGTGCAATAATTGCAGGATTTTGTCACAGGATTGATGTTATTTCAGATGACCAAAGTTGAGACCTGAAGTGCATCAGACTTATATTTGAAATGTTATCATGGATAGCTGTTTTCTGTTCAGAGGTTGTCTCAGTTTGAGACAAAATAGGAGGAAAAGTATTTTGTCAGTCATATAATTGGCTAATTATTAATTTCTAAGTAAGATGAGTCTTTTGAAATGTACTGGGGAAGTGTTTATATAACACTGACATTTTTTCGTAGCACTTGAGATGGTGTGCATTTGTTTTGTCCTTTTTTAAATTTTTTTTTAGGTTTGTCTGTGAAGGAACGGTAGAAGAAAAGATCCTGCAACTCCAGAAGAGGAAGAAAGGTCTTGCCCAGCATGTTCTGTCAGGCAAAGGAGAGACCTTCGCTAAGCTCACTCTGGCTGACCTCAAAATTCTCTTTGGCGTCTAATTATCATTTGCAATACCCAACAGAAAGTAATTTATACCTGCGAGTAACTGCAGATTTCATCATAAGGCTTCTGTTCTGAGGTGGTAGTTTATTTTGAACAACTACATTTTTGTAACTGTTCTGGAAAGTTATCAACTTCAATAGCTAGTTTCAATATTGATCATTTATACAAAGGTTAATAAAGTTAAGGTATTGTTTTGAAACAAAAATGTTTCTTGGTTTTCTCTGAATGCCTTCTACTTAGAACACTTTTCAGGCGTTGCACAGGTGTAAGTGCAACAAGAAAGGGAGACAAAGATGAGGTAGGGAAGTTCAGAGTTTGTGTGGTGAGGTTATATGGGCATGAAGAAAGGGGAAAAAAATGAGTATTCTGTAAGACTATACATTTTAGAAATGTGACAAAATTAAGGAAGGACTTAGAAGAATACTGTTGCTGTTGAGCTTGTTAAAGACAGACACGGGATACACTTCTTATGGAGCAAAAGAAGGTGTCAGTTTATTCCCATGTCTCTTTATATAGAGTTTTAAAGAACACCCTCTGTCTATCCCTGATTGGGTAGTAACAAGTTGTTACCCTGTATTGACTGGTCACTCAATCCCCTGGTGTGTACATGGAGAAAAAGTTGTTTGTGATATGTTTTCATTTTTCCACCTAAGGGTTGCAAAAAGTTCATACAGGGTGGGTAGTGTTTTTCACAGTCCTAGAGTTTTTTCTCAGAGAAAGCAGGTTGTTTTCCACTTTTTCCACTGCTGCAGGACTCTCTTCTCACAGAGCTGGCAGCTTTCTCACGGTTTCTGTTGGCTCAAGTCAGGGCTCAGTTTTAAGGCTCTGGCCTGCTGTTCCACCATCACAAATACTTCACTTTCTCCTTTGTTCTTGAGGAGGACTTTTTCTACCCTGCTCAAAATATTTACTGAAGCAGGGACTTAGATTTCTTTTGTGTTTCTGTGAAACAGAACCTGAGTTTCTAATTGTTGTGGGGATTTTTTTTCTGACTATTGGTTTTGAGGACATTCTGAAATTGAAGGTCTAGCACCACCTTTAGCTGCCATCTCATGAACTGGCAAATTTCTGCTGCAAAGTGATGTGAATTGACTTTGAATACCAAAATCACACAATTATTTTTAAGTAATAATAAATAAGTGACTTTGGTTTGCGCAGTTATCTACAGGTCTGTGCAAAACTGTATCTCTAATGTTAGTCCTGGTCTCTGGACTGCTCTAATGTAAGTGGGTTTTTGTAACCCAGAAATCCTTGGTCTCTTGTGGAGGACTGAGAGCCCTCTTCACCTGTGATCTCTGAGGGCATGACAGAACAGTGGCTCCTGCTGCTGAGTGGTGTTTCAGGGTGGCCTTTTGGGGGCGCTTATACAGTGCCTGGGGGCTGCAAAGGGCAGCTGGGATGCCCTGCTACCCTGGCATCGCTCTGCTGCTGTGCCGTTCAGGTGGCATAAACGATGCACTTTTACTCCGTGTATGGTCGGGGGAGCCCTGGGCTCTGGTGGAACCGAATTGGGCCGGCCAGAAAATCGCGACAGCGGTCAGGATGGCCGAGCGGTCTAAGGCGCTGCGTTCAGGTCGCAGTCTCCCCTGGAGGCGTGGGTTCGAATCCCACTCCTGACATCGAGTTTTCTGCTTGTGCACTGTGAGGCGCTGTTTTGATGCGTGGTCCCGTCGAACGCGGGTGGGTGAGCGGAGGCAAGTACGTCAGGGACACGCGTGGTGCCCACGCATTTGCGCCTCCGTTCGGTGCAGGCGATGCCGTTACGGATCGGCTCAGTAGGGATCGGCGCCGCAGCAGCCGCGCGCAGGTCGTGGTTAGTACTGCCCAGGCAGCCGTCTGACATGTAGAAAACTGATTTAAAAAAAAAAAATCCAACCAGTAGGCCGGTTAGCTCAGTTGGTTAGAGCGTGGTGCTAATAACGCCAAGGTCGCGGGTTCGATCCCCGTACGGGCCATTTTGGTTTTTTTTGGGCCCCGCCCAGGTGATGGGGACTGCTGGTGTGGCTTCTTCCCGCACTCCTTGTGCCGATCAGCAGAAGAGGGAGAAAATTCCCGCCTTCTGGAGGCGCCCACATCCTTCCGTATTCACCTGCAGAGCCAAATAAAAGCTGCCACGGCTACGGTTACGACTTGATTAGCCGCGGCTGATGCTTGTGGAGGACAGTGTCCAGCCGGACGTGAGAGAGGGGCTGAAGGAAAGGCGCTGCTCAGGGCTCACCTGTCACGGGCGATCTCCGCAGGAGGGCACAGCCCGATTTTCTGTAGGAAACGACACGGGCCGAGATGCCCGTCGGCGCTAGAAGACGCCCTTCGAGAGGACGGCACATAGGTACAGGGGAGCTCCTCCGTCTATGCGGTGTAAATGATGAAAACGATCGACGCCCAACTTATCCCGCTACAGTGCAGACACGAGCAACTGGGGCCGCGCTGCGCTGCTGCGGGCACGGGATGAGGGGGAAGAAACCCGGCGAGGGAATTGAGGCGGCTCGTCCAAAATAAACCGGCGGGGAACGCCATGGATAACACAGGCACCGCTGGGATTCGAACCCAGGATCTCCTGTTTACTAGACAGGCGCTTTAACCAGCTAAGCCACGGCGCCGGGCGGGCCAGGTGCAGCACCGTCTCGCCCTGTGCAAAAAGATCCGGGGCGCTCCTGGGGGCATCCTTTTTCCACTGGAGGGTTCCTGCTCTGAGCTGAGACTCTCGGGGAGTGACTCCAAATTCCCTCGTTTCTTCGTTTCTTACTGGTGAAAATTTTTTATCGTGAAAAAAAAAAAGGCAAAGAGAAAGAGAATTTGGGACACCGCAGAGAGAAGAATATTTTGGAGGAAAAAAACAACTTCTTCGTAGTCGGCAGGATTCGAACCTGCGCGGGGAGACCCCAATGGATTTCTAGTCCATCGCCTTAACCACTCGGCCACGACTACTGCATATTCAGCCTCTCTGGTTTTCCGCATTTGTCCGTCAAATCGGCGCCTTTGCCCTCTCACTTCCTACAGTATTTTTTCCTAGCGTGCTCCCGACTCGGCGCCGCTCCCGCCGAGGGTCGCCGGGATTTGCGCGTGAATCCCGGAGCCACCCCCACTCGTCTGCGCAAGCGGGGGCGGGCCGAGGCAGCTGATAGGCTGCCAATCAAGCCTATAGGAGCATCTGTACAGTGGGCCGGTTAGCTCAGTTGGTTAGAGCGTGGTGCTAATAACGCCAAGGTCGCGGGTTCGATCCCCGTACGGGCCAGCAGGCTTTTTGGGTGGTCCTTTTTTGGTGTGGGGTTTTTTTGGGGGTGGTTTTTTTTTGTTTGTTTTTGTTTGTTTTTTTTTACCCTTTATATTTTTCTTGCCGTTTTAGCGTTCTTGGTATCAAACCGCTCCCGCCCAGGAACGAGTCCCAGGCGTACCCACCCCGTAGCCGGGGTCAGGAGGACGAAAGTCACCTCGCCCCGTCTCGGCTAAGGCGCTCTCAGACAACGATGGCGGCAGGGAGACGAAAAAGACGAGACGAGACGAGAAAGCCTGGCAAAACACCACATGCTCCTGCCGTGACTCGGATTCGAACCGAGGTTGCTGCGACCACAACGCAGAGTACTAACCACTATACGATCACGGCCGCCCAAACGCCCGGCGCCACCGCCGCAGACGTCGACTCCTTTCCGCCCCACTCTTCCAGCCATGTTCCCGATGGTAAGGGGATGGATGGGAATTTCACCGGAGAAAAGTAAAGCGGCGATGGCGCGGCAAAATGGCACAATGACCTCCCCGTCGGGGAATCGAACCCCGGTCTCCCGCGTGACAGGCGGGGATACTCACCACTATACTAACGAGGAGCGCCTTGGTATGTAGAGGCCAGGTGTAACCAGGCTAGGCAGAAAGCGCCTGAGGGGGCGGTCTGGGCGCCCGCAGGGAGCCGTCAGCGCTGCCGTGCCCGAGCGGGCACGGAGGGAGACCCCACCGAGGCTTTCCTAACTACCTGCGGCTCGCGACTTCCTGCATTTGCGTTGCTCTAAGCTTGAACACGAGGTTTACGGTGAGTCCCGCCTCACGGAGCGCATTTGAAGGGTATGGCTGACAGGGAAACCCACCCCGTGGCTCCCAAATCCATCAACCTCTTGTCTGCCATCATGAAAGGCGTGGTTTGCTGGGTGGTTTACATTCAGAAATTTCAGATAGTCTCTCAAGGGTAGTTGGGTTTTCCTTGCTAAAAAGGCGGCAAAGTTGGCACTGTGTAATTGGTTTCAGTAATTAAAAAAAAAAGCAAGGGGGCAATAACAATTTAAAAATGCCATTTCCTATAGTGTTACACAAGTCTGGGGGGGATCAGGAACCTGCAGAAAGCCATCAGAATCTAGCATCTTTAAGGCACATTTGTAACCAGTTTTGGCCATGTACACACGTCTTTTTGCTCCACCTGTTGCCAAAAGCATCGGGATAAATCAAACACTATATTTTAGTATTAGAAAGTAGGCATTGCTTCATTCACAGTGCCAGTGTGTGCATGGATATAGCTCTGCCTAAATGCTGGGCCACTTTCAAAACTTTTCACTTACTTACACATTTTTATCAAATGAAGAAATTAATGTCTATTGGTTATAAACTATGTAATTATTTTCATTAAACAGTATTCTGTGTCTTGTTGGTTATTGATTTCTTATTATGAACATTTTCCGGATTTTTACTAATCTTTTTCCCTAATAAGGCATTTCCAGCACAAATGCTGAATTGTCTTTGTTAGTTTCTTCTTTAACTTCTGGTTCCTGCAACATGTCCTAGGAAGGCTATAAATTTTGCATTCCAGGTGTAGCAATACCTCTCTCCCCCAGGCTTTGTTCACTGAAGGTGACATCAGGGTTAGTTTGGCAAAACTTCAAAAGTTTAATTAATTTTCCCAATCCATTCTAACAATAGCAGTTTGTAAAATAAACTTTGCTGCTTGCTGGTTACAGTGGAAAATCACACCGTTTATGAGTAGTACACACTGCTTATGATTTATTAAAAATTAATTAGAAAGCTAATTAAAACCATTATATTGTAAAAGAGTTCTTAGCTAAAATGAAGTTCAAAAATTAGTTTTACAAACACGATCACTTACCTGCAACGTACCATATTTAAGAGGGGGAAAGTAAATGTCATCCTTTACTTCCTCATTCCTGGACTAGTTCTTCTTATGTGGTTTTCTTGGAACAACTGTTTTTCCTGGGAAAGGAAAGATATTGAAAGTATTAAATTTATTAAATCTGACTCCTTGGGGAAAAGAAAAGGAAACAGGCATTTCAAACATGTAGTACTAAGTATTGCATTTAGACAAACATCTGTAATCAAAGATTCACCATCTTTCACCTGCACATTCCTGATGCAACAGTTGACAAGACAATTACTTATTTCTTACTCCAGGAAGAAAAAATAATGTACACCTCTCCCTAGGCATCCTTCTTATCCTGAAAGACTGGAAAATGCATTTGGAAATGTATTTTGAACTGTAATGACACAATAGCTATATAGGAACAAAACAAACTGTGCTTCTTGCATTTTAAAAATGGTGAAATAGTTCATAATTGTCTTAGAAAATGGTATTTTAAACGAATGAGTGGTCAATAAATTAGGGATAACCTAATAAAAAAGAGTCAAGGTTGGTAATAATGTAAGTTAGGGCTGCAAATACCTTCTCTTGCAGAAAGACGCATTTCATTGCAGTTGCATTGTATCTTCTGGGTCCTGGCACACAATTTTGCAGTTGTTCTTTCTTTACTGAGCAATTTGCTCTGGAAAAGGTCTTGTCCTGGTGTCTCTGAAATTATTTTACACTGAGGTCTACTAACAATAGCAGAAACACAAAGTGACCGTACAGCTTCTCTCTTCTCCAACTGTTGTCACCGCATCCTCTCAGTGACCAAGCAGCCCGACATGGTCGACTGCAGGGGACAGTCCCCTGTGCCCAGAGGGTACAGGAGGGCAGCTAGGGATATCAACCCTAAGTCAGAGGAAAAGCTGGCAGCTGACGGTGGAGGAGGAAAAGGTCAACTCTCAGCAGAGGTAAATCCAAGGTTTATTACGGGACACAAGAAAGCCCCAAACCTCAGGGGAACTTACTGCAGAGAGCACAAACTGAGCCCCTGCACCAGCTTATAATGGAGGGGGCGGAAACAAGGGAAAGATACAGCAAACATCCAATAGGGGAAACAGGGGGTGTGTAAACCTGGGAGATGGACATGAAGGATCACAAATTAGGAGGTACCTTAAGGGAGGGCCCTGATCTCTGCCCAATCACTCGATGCCTCTGAGGGAAGATTCTGGAAAGAGGGGAAGGGCTGTCGGGTGATTGACAGGGGTACAGGGAGGAGACTAGGGAATGGCTCTGCAGACATAGGGAGGATTGACATGAGGGAGGAGGGGAGTAACTGGGGGCAAACCATTTTCGGGAAGGAAGTAGGGGTACATAGGTGAAACCATTTCAAACTGAGAACAAGGATAATAAAACACAATGCAACAAACAAAGATAATAAAACACAATACAACAGACTGTTGTCTTTATCATGATGCTTCTTGAGCTTGAAAATCTAACAAAATCCATTAGAAGTGTGTTTTTGAGAAAGCATGAGACAGAGTTTAAAATCCATATTCTGCTTACAACAGACACTCTTCATCTTGCCTCTGGAGTGATTCTACTGCTTCAGTCCTGTTTCCTAAAATTTTTTGATCAATTTCCAAGGACTGTGGTCCGGTGACTGTAGGAAAACCTACAGTCTTGGAGTCCCACCGTTCCTTAAATTGAATGCTGCTGCTTAAGGAAAGAAAAACAGCACCAGTTGAAATTAGACCACGTCAGGGTTGCTTTTTTAGGTATATGACTTTTTGCAGATTCTTCCAGTTCTACAGCTAATCAAATAATTTTTTATTTTATAGACTGCCCACTTATTTTTTTAAGGCCCAGCATGTCACTAATAAATGATGCCTTTTCAATTTAGAAATTTTTATTCTAAAAAGTCCCCTTATTGTGGGGCTTTCTGCTTCTTTCCTCTTCATGCACATCTGTAGTTTTCTGCCCTTTTTTCATCAGATGTCTCCTGTCCTTTTCCTTCCTTACTCCATATTTTCTTACACATGATCTGTGACCATTTCCTCACACCATGTATTGGTCATTGCTTTGGTGGCAGCTTTGGGGTCTTTTTCTGCAGCCTGTGGGAACATGTCTGTTAAATGTTGCCCAGGATTTGAGGAAGCTCTTGTATTGTCATGACACTTTTATATATGCTTCTCTATGCAGATATTACCTTACATTTAGCTTCCCAGTATGTTTTTTATTGATGTATTTAATGATAGGTTGTGTTAATGGCAAATGAAACAACAAAGAAGAGCTAAACTTAGCACTCATACTGACAGTTTGTGAGGGGAAGGGCTGGGAATTTGATTACGTCCTCTTCCTCTCCAGCTTTCTCACTGACTCAGAGGTGTTTAATTCTGAAATATTTTCTGCATTTTTCTAATCAATGCCTTGATTTCACAAGTGATCCAAATGAGCCATCACCGAGGGAATGACCCATCACTCTTTCCATCGCATTCCCGTCCGCGGCGTGGCTAAAAGGAGGGAGAGAGGGAAGGGTCGGGAATGGTTCCTACAAAGCGTGGCGGTTCGCTGCAGTGGTGCCGCTGGGAGGTGCGCGTCCGTGTGCGGGGTGCAGCCTCGCTGAGCCGCTCCGTGCCCCCTGCGCACCGGAGGAGGGAACAGGCAGAGAAAAACGAAAGGTTGTTGAAGTCCCAAGTTTTTAGGAATGCTCGTCACTCCGGCTAGTGCCCTTGCTGCTCTACCACGGCTCCCCGAAACAATTCACAGAGGCGGTGTCTAGGAGGAGCGATCGCAGTAATGGTGCAGAACGGCGCTCGGCAGTGGCTGCACCCACAGCACGGGTGTGGGAGTGCCTTGGATACTGGTTCTCAATATTCCCTGGACGGGTTGGCCGGTTAGCTCAGTTGGTTAGAGCGTGGTGCTAATAACGCCAAGGTCGCGGGTTCGATCCCCGTACGGGCCACGTTGTTGTGCTTGTATTTTGGGTTTTTTCCCCCCCTTAGCCATGAGATTACTGACTTTGCAGAGGATCACTTTATTTTGTTTTAGGGGCGGAGGAGTAACACGGAAAGGAACGCGGTACGGCCAAGAGGAAACTGGACTTGGGCGGTCATGGGGGCACAGTGAATGCGAGCTGGACCGGCACCTCTCCCCATCCTATCCCACTCCGGGCCAGGCCAAGTGTCACCCGTACACCAGGAGCTGACAGCAGGTGAGCTGATACCACGTGATGACTGGGAGAGAGGAGCCCTATATCTAATTCCTCGTTAGTATAGTGGTGAGTATCCCCGCCTGTCACGCGGGAGACCGGGGTTCGATTCCCCGACGGGGAGACATACTAGCTTTTTGGGTTTTTTCCCCCCTCAAACGGTGGAGAAAAAAAAACAACCCACGCCCCACTTGCTTTTCCCCTCCCAGCTCACCAAGTTCGAGCTGAGAGACAAGACAATCACATTTGTCCAAAGCTGGGAGGAGCATGAAGGCACGCAACAGCGTCCTGATCCACCATGGACCTCCCCGGCAATGGAGCCGGCCCGAGCAGCATTATTCTGCTGTGTGATCGCGGCACAGACGCTCAGAGCTGATTTTCTCAAAGACAGCCATTCTTCCATTCTCGTAAGGTAACACCGAGACCTCAACCCACATCAGCCAAATTATGCTGCTGCAGCACATCTTAAACCATTTCCCCCCCTCCTACAATCAAAACATCACCAAAATACATGTGAAGTACTACCTTTTACACAGCTTCCTGAAAGCACAGTTTAAGGTTTAATATAATACCAAATATTCCCTTTATTCTTTAAAAAAATGTTTTTAAGTACACCAACATTTTAAAAGGGTAAGCAGTGCTATTTAGGCACAGATAATGCTTTCATTTCCCTGAAGACACCACAGTAGTTTGCCATTTTGCAGTCATCTAAAGCGTGCAGAGTAGCCCTGTGAGGCCTTCACCAGTCCTTCACAAGGCAACAGCAACAGGGGATGACAACATTAGCCCATCAGTCTAAAAAAATGAGTTCAAACATTTGCAAGTTCTAACAAGTCTACAGCATAATTAAGGCAGGAGGTAAGAGTATAAATAGACACACTGAAACAGCACACAACAGCAGTTTGAATGGGCTGGTTTGCAGGTATTCCTGTTCTCTCAGAATGGCTCAGTGGAAGCAATCAATCTTGTTCATGATCTGTGTCAGTGCACCCAGTCTTTGGGATTTCGCAGAACCTCCAGAATTTCTGCTTCTTTCGAGCTCTCTGGTGGGTTGTGCATGTACTCCCACCTGCAAGGAGAAGTGAAACTCACTCAGATGGCCCAGCTGGCAGCCACTTCTCCTGCACCAGGCTGCGTTTGGACTGGAGTTGCCTTTTCTTAGGATGCAAAGCTACATATACAGTTGATACTCTTGGCTGAGATGACAGATACAGTTACAAATCACAAGTTCAGTAAAAACAAATAATAATGCCACCAGGGTAGACAGGAGAAATGTTAGCTTCATCTTTTTTACCAACTTTTGAAAAATCTGGAAGGACAAGGAAAAAGAGCAGTACCCCATTCCCCACAAGGCATGCAGGTTTATTTGCAAAAATCTTGTAACAGTCTCTTGTGACACACTAGTATCACAAAGAAGGTGAACAAAAACAGGAACACACTGAATTCTGACAGTGACACAACCTTTTTCCAGAATTTTGGCTGGAAACTCTATGAGTCTTTGTTGAATCTTGGTTTTAAGAACAAAAGTGGTGAAAGATCCCTTTTTTCATTGAAAAAGCAATTGAAAGAGACACAAGAGAGAAAGGAAAGTGTCAGCAGTCAAAGAGATATGGGTATATCCTCCTTGCTCCTTTACCCCCACAAGGAATGACCCATTCATGCTGTGAAGTGAGCTAGTTCACTGATGAAAAAGAGCAAACCCAGACAACCACAGAAATTATAACAAAACACAGAACATGCTACACCACCAGGTCAGGGACACATCAGATGTTGTCAAGTGGGATGAAGATATATGGTGAGAACAGCACTGCCTTCACAGTTACAAGGCAGCAGGCAGTTTTTTCCTAGGAATTCATGACAGGATACCCAAAAGCAACCTGAAAGTGGGAATAAATAGTAAATGACCAAATTGGCTGGTGTGACAAGCATAAGCAAGATGGGTTAAAACCTAAAAGGACAGTTAAAAACAGTATTTAGCCAAGCAACTGAGTAATAAAATGGCAGGAAATTCACTGTTGATTTATGTGATGGACACAGAAAAAAGTTGCACACAAATTGACTTAAATCGTATTGCCCAGAAAAGACCCTGGCATTGTAACAGTTCTATGAAAAAGCCACCTGAAGTGGTCACCTTTTGACTGCTGAACAGCAGTCAAAACCAGCAAACAGAATACTAGGATTATGGAAAGAATAATGAATTAAAATATTGCTATGCCACTATGAGTCAGGAGCACACCTGCATCTTGTATCCAGATATGTAGCTTACATTGTCTCTTCCTTATCCCCAGTTCAGAAAAGGCACAGAAAACTTAAGCCTAGTAAAAGTGGCAAAAGGATGAAACATCAACTGTACAAAAGACTAAAAAGAGCAGGAAAACAAACTGTCAGCCTGGAAAACAAACAATGAAAACCCCCAAAAGCCTGTAAAATAAAAACTATTATGAGAAAATGAACAGGAAGAAAATCATGTTACTTAGTGAAAAGTCAGATGAAGTCATCAGGTTCAAGTAGAAAACAAAGAGGTACTTTCTCATGCAACACACAGTTAGTTAAACCATGGAGCTCCTTGCCCCACATTTGGCAGGATTGCCAGAAGCTCTCATGGTTTCAAAGGGCTACTAAACATAAACCCATAGAGCGAGAACAATAAATCTATCAAGAGGAACTAAGCACAAAAACTGTATTTTTTTTTTTGCCCGAAAATCTCTATGCCACATACTACTGGCAATTAGGTGAGTACAACGGAGAAGCATCTGCATTTGTAGAACAGAGAACTGTTCTTGTATCAGGCATGAACTCGTCACTGTTAAGAGACTAGAGACCAGGAGAGACCTTTGATTTAATCCTATTAAGTATTTTACTAAGAACAGTGCCTGCTGCAACCCCACATAATCACACCCTTACCTTGCAGTCAGTGGCAGAGACATAAGAATGCTTTCGATTCTTGATCCTGGTGTCAGGAGGCCAAACTTTGTACCTCTGTCATAAACCAAGTTGAACTCTACATACCTACAGGAATGAAGAGATGCAACAGAAAAAAACCTAGCTTATTAGCAGAAATTGGTTGTGCTTTCTTCAAATGGCAGACGTCAAACAAAACCAGACTGTTTTTCTGCTGAGTTGGGGTCAACTGTTCTTTAGCGTTCTCTGCATAGGAATGTGGGTGTGACCTTGCCACTCCACAGAACACTGGGAGAAGTGACCTCAGCTAAGAGACTAGAGCACACCAACTGTTCAAAGGAGAGCAGTCTGCAGGCTCCTGTGCTGTACTGTATTCCTCCCAGGCCTCAGCCCTGCTGGCAAGCTCAACATTACATTTACCTTGGTTCTTCTCTTCTTTGTGGGTGTGTAATAGAGAGGCCTTAAAGGTACTGAAAATAACCAGACAAAAAATCCTACTGTGCAGTCCTCCATGCTGAAGGACACGTTAAGCAGCAAGGCTAGAACAGTATTTCCTGGTTCCTGGGAAGATCTGGAAACAGCAGAAGTCAGATAGCTTAAGAGTGGTGGCTGGGATTTGTAAGTGATGAAATAGACCATTTTCTGCTACCAGCATAGGACTAGAGCTGTGACAATTCGTCAGGGATTATCTCGAGAGCCAGTACAGGGCATTTGTACTTAAAGATACAGGAATGCAAAAGCTCTTATCTATGTGCAGAAATGGAAAGCTTTACATAGCCCCCATAACCTGCAAACAGACCCAGGGAAATAGGCCGCAAGCTGGTCCTGGCTGCAACTCAGAAAAGCTATTCCCCCTTTTAAACTTTGCAGGTTTGCTAAATCCCATTCACGCACTGGATCCTGAAAGATGTTTCCAAGAACAGTCCCACCAAATTAAGGACACTTGCTTAAGTGACCAGCAGCTGCAGGCCAGTGATCTGAACTTGAATGCTTACACTCTTACCATGCCAGTCTTACATTTCTCTGAAGAACAGGCAGAAACTAAAGACTCCAGTTAAGCACAAAGCACAGTTTCAATTCTCCATACGCTCAAACACTCATAGGACATGGAGAACAGAGTACAACTGTATTGACCAATGTACTTAAGCTTTTGCAGCATTAACAGTTGGTGACATTAACAAGCATCCTCCTAAGTCTTCTACAGGTATCCTCAATTCCTTTACAGGAATTTCAATGCCAAGATCAGATGGAATAAATATGTACGTAAGGAGCTGAAAGTACTCAAGTACAGTTACTTCCTGACTTTCTGAGGTTTTCTTGCACTACTTAATAGGAAGCCACCATTCCTTCACCCTTAACTCCTCATGTGTCAGGGCAGCTCTATATCCAGTATCTCTGGGCTGCAGGAGAGGGCAGGATTGAGGACATGAAGCACACCCACACCCCTTGGCCTGTTCTTCTTTTCTTGCTTTTTGAAGGAGTTGAAAAGAAATGGTGGTGCTTTGTTTGGGTTGCCTGTATTGCAACATGGAAGAGTGGGAAATGCCTTCTTTGCACCCTCTTTAGCAATCCAGCACTGGATTTCAGAATTAGTTCTATGCACAAAAATGCTGAAATTCTTGGTGAGCTTTTTTGGTCCACACAACCTGTAACCATAAAGAAACTAGCTCATTTTTTTTTCTTGCCAGCCCAGTCCACCTCCTGTGTACTCACCGTCCTCTCCGAAGCTGTTGCCATAGCTTTTCCTCTGGTGTGAAAGAGTCATGGCAGTGCTTTTTCACAATGGGAATGTAACAAGGCACGACAGCTTTGGCACAACTCTTTACAAACTGGAATACTTCCTCCTTGGAGGGAGAGTCCATATCATCAAAGAATATGCCTCCAATCCCTCTCCGCTCACCACGGTGCTTGATGTAGAAGTAGTCATCACACCTAGAAGCAGCATCAGATGATTACTAATATGGTCCAGAGTATTCAAAGACATGAACAGTACTCCAAAGAGCTACATGCTGCAGGACAGAACCAGTGAAATACTGCCCACAAGTCAGTTTCTGCAGGGCTGGGTGCCCCACTGTTTCCCTGATTGCCCAGAGACAGGACAGTGCAGCATCACTGGGAAAGCACTCCTGTGTCACTTGCAGTAAAAGCTCTGATTAAATGGTCTCTGTAAAGCTACACATCACCACAAAGTCACTGAACACCATGGCAAATGCGTCCACGTGGGCTGATCCAATCCACATCCTCTACCTACTTGGAACAGGGACATCTGATTTCAAAACTTTAAAAACTAAGGGCTTTTGATAGATTCCGTTCCTAGCATTATATGTAGTTCTCAAATTATTTGGACAGCTTTTATATGAACTCAAATTTGGAAGAGTTTATTTACAGAATTTATTCCGTTCGTCATCCAAGTAAAAGAATTTTCTTCATCAAAACACAAGTAATCTAAGGCGCGAAGACCAGATAAGAAAGCAACTGTCACAGCACCCTTCCTTGGAAAAAGGCTTTTAAATAGTTATAAGTTGAAAGACTGAGTCATTATAGCAGTGGCTTTTCATGACTCATGTTTAAGATTATAAATGAGTAAGGACAGCTTATCCTAAAAGCAATTAATCTCTTTTGTATTTACAGGGAGTATTTAGTTGTGAAATTACTGTAACTTGAATGATTTAACTCTGTCTTTTTTATAATTCCTTGCTTGAGCGTGCAACTCTTCAGACAGAGGAGAAAGCAAAGGGAAGTAGGAAGCAGGAACCATCAACATCAAGAAAACCCGGCTCTTCCATTATGACTAGTTTTCCATACGGGACCAGTTTTCCATATATCCACAACTGTTCTCAAGCATTATACATGGCATGGCCATAAAAAGAGAGACATGGAGATGTAACAGATAACCTATACTATTTTTTATTCACTGGGATAATCAATCAGTGTTTTCTGTTTTTTGATAGGCAGAAGAGTTAGAGAAAAATGCCAAGTCAGAAATATAAAAGAGAATAAGCCTGGCAAAAATCTTAAATTTAGATCAGGTAGACAGTGTGGTAAGTGTAATAATGTTTATCTTCAACAAAGTGGGAAAAGGCCTATCCCCTGCAGCTGGCATTGCTAACCTACTTAAGCAGCAAAGAACCAGACTATTAAGGTAGATTTTCTAAACTACCATGCAAAAAATCCTCAGACAGAAAGACTGTAATCTCAAGGCTCTACAATATGTCTCTCTACTAAGTGGTTGCCACCCAAACTATAACACCCACTTTATCTCCTGTCCTCAGACAAGACCCAATAGCTTACAAAAGGGTACTCCCACCTTCCTGCATACACAGCTTGTGGCAGATAGGATTATCAGACACAGAACAGCAAGCTCCCACTTGGTAGTGGAAGATCCCATCACTTGTATCTCTCAGCTCAAGAAGAACATTGAAAGTTTGCATCTTAGAAAATGTGCTGTTGAACTCCCAGTGATTGTGTCACCAGAGGAAAAAATACAGCTTCATCAAAGTATGAAGATTTTACATTAAGGACAATGTCCTTCACATACCTGGAAACTACCTGGCTGTAAAGGCCAGACTGAAGGCAGAAAAACAAAAGTGGGATTTTCAAAACTGCTGTGATGGCCCAAGAGCTCACACTGAATCATGCACCTTTACCATGAGTTCACTGTAAACAGAATTTGTACAAGTCCATGGGGCAGAAGTCTTGTCCTAGTTTAACACCAGAGGCTAAAAGGAATTTTAAGTTGCCTAGTGCAACAAAACCTTGATGAGTCAGCTTGGTTTTTCTTTGGGCTATAGACTTACGATCCTAGTTGTCAGGATCGTAACTTGAAAAATCCAGGATTATGTAAATAAAGATATTTCTTTAGACAACAATTTGTACCAGTACACTTCTGATTTTCATTAGGGCTTTCTGATACTTTTCAAAAGGCAGCAGAACCTACAGTTCCTAGCATACACTTAACTGCCAACACCTAGTGCTGCTTTCTGCTCCCCCCAAGCACACCTTCATCCACGTACCATTTCTTGTATTTGGGATACAGCTTCAGATCATGCTTGTCACAGGCTTCTTTCAGAGTCTTGTGAAAATGAATGGCATCCTCTTCATTCAAGTAAGTTGGAGTGAGGTCAGTCCCACCACCAAACCACCACTGTTTAGTTCCTATAGCAGAGGCAAGCAGCAACATTTTTCTTTTAAACTTCTGAACAGCAACTTGTTGCTAGTGGTTCACCAAGAAATAACAACTACTTTTACAATACAAAACAACATCATTTTTCAGTGGTGTCCCTAAACATCAATAGTGAAAAATTTGCCTACAAGGTAGTGCAATGATCAGTGACTTCAGAAAGAGATGAAACAAACTTCAAGGTAGTGAAAACCATTTTCGACCACTGACCCTGACTATAGGACAGCAGTTTCACAAGATGGGCTGCTGACTCTTGACATAGCTGGGAGCAGACTCACACTGGTTCTTGATTTCTTACCCCAGCCATGCATTCACACTTCCTTGGAGCAGAGTTAGACATTTCATACATTTCTCACTGGACTATAATCCTTACCATCTGCTTCTTCAATTTCAAAGTATCTGTAGTTGAAGTGCATGGTTGGAACATGAGGATTCTTTGGATGGATAACAGAGCTCACACCCATGGCACAAAAAGGCAGCTTCCCTGCATAAAAAGATGCACAGAAAAAGCCCTTCGGTTTTTCAATGAACTTCATTTGTCATAATTTAAGAAATATCACTATTTTCCCTTACGCTCCAAGGCACAACAGGAAACAGTCTCATGTTGGGTCACCATAATTATTAATCGGTGGGCAAGTTACTTCTCATCTATACACTTCTGTGCACCGAACTCAGTTATTTCCTTGGTATTTGTTCTAAAACATGACAATACTTTGGAGAACCCACTAGATGAAGACCACTTAAACCATAAGGCACTGCCTTCTACCACCCCCAGTCCTCACAATTATCCTTTGTTATTCTACCACCCCAGTCCTCACAATTACCCTTAATTACACAAAGGTGTATTGAGTACCCTCTAGCCTACAGGTGTTGTTGGGTTTCTCCCTCCACCTCGTTGGTACTTAATTCCTGCACTGTTTCACTGTTGCGTTACAGCGTCATTACTGAGAAGTCACCTGTGCCGACAATACATTCCTCATAGCAGCAAGACAGAGACAGAAGCACTCCCGTACCTAGCTTTCTAGGGACATGAAAATCCACCTATCAGGCTTACTGATTAGAAATCACTATAATACAAATGAAAACCTTTGAACTTTCATCAGTCTGGCCTTCCTCATGTTCTACTCAAAGGCCAGGTTGCTTTCAGAGTACTTGAACGGGAATACTCAGGTGAACACGTCCCCGTTCCCTATCCCAACTGCGCGACAGACGCCTTACCGTCCTTGGCCTTCAGAGACTTCCCTCTGCTCCGCATCTGCCGCGCTGCCTCCTCGGACAGGAGTCCGGACACGACGGACACGTTCACACCAGCCTTCTCGAAGACCTCGCCATCCTGCAGCACGCAGCTGATGCCGCCTCCGCCTGCCAACGCCAGGCTCCAGGTCAGGGTCACCGAGGGGTGACCGAACCCGGGGTGCCGGTATCCGCGGTCTCCCCCGCGGCTTCCCCGTACCTTCCTTCCTTTCCCAGCTGTCAACGGCGAAGGAGGCACCGGGGTCCAGGTCGGCCAGGGCGCGACACACCTCCGCCTGCGTCTCCATGATGAGCAGCTCCATGCGGCTCCGCAGCTCCCGCCGCCGCCGCCGCAGCTCCCGCAGCCCGCTCACCGGCGGCGCCATGAACCGCTGCCGCATCTCCTTCTCCTCCTCGTCCTCCCGGGCCGCCGCCAACGCGGCTTGCCGCCGCCACAGCCCCAGCGCCAGCCCCAGCCCGCCCAGCGCTCCCGCGGCCGCCAGCGCGGCCCGNNCGCGAGCGGCCCCGCGGAACAGACGCGCTGCCGCCGCCATGACCGCCACCGGCGCCACAGTGCCAGCGGGGCGGAGCGGGGGCGGGGCGGGGCGGGGCGTGGGCCGCGCTAGATACGAACGTCTGTCTGCCTTCGGAAACGATTAGGGAAAGCACCTCTGAGATCATCCAGTCTGGTCTGTCGTCTATCACCACATTGACACCACCTCCAGAGACAGTGACTCCACCACCTCCCTGGGCGGTCCAATCCAATGTCTAAACAACCTTTCTGTGAAGAAACTCTTCCTAATGTTAATTTGAACCTTCCCCTGGCACAGCTTAACACTATGTCCTCTCGCTGGTTGCTTGGAAGAGAGTGATCCCCACGTGGCTACAACCTCCTGTTAGGTAGCTGTAGAGAGAGATAAAGTTACCCCTGAGCCTGCTTTTCTTCAGGCTGAACAACCCCAGCTCCCTCAGCTGCTCCTCATAAGACTTGTGCTCCAGACCCTTCACCACCTTCATTGTTCTTCCTTGGACCTGCTCCAGCACCTCAATGGCCTTCCTGAACTGAGGAGCCCTGAACTGGACACAGTGTTTGAGATGTGGTCTCACTAGTGCTGAGTTCAGAGGAAGAATCACTTCCCTAGTCCTGCTGGTCATGCCATTTCTGAAAGAGGCCAAAATGCCATTGGTACACAGCTGGCTCATACATGTCTGTACAAGAAAGCCCATCCACACTGACTGCTGTGAAAGAGTGCAAGCATCCTATAACCCTCCCATCAGGATCTGGGCTGCCCATTGCGTGAGGGTGGCGTGACAGGGAGAGGCATTGACAGATGCAGCACTCAGGTGCCACACCTCGCCTGACGCAGCTTTGGGAGAGGGGGCTGTGCTGTCCTTGTGCCTATAAAATATCTCTGCATACTGCTTACAAATAACCTGATATTGTTGATGCAACTACATGGGGCTGCAGAGTAATTTTGTGAGTAATGGCTTGTGCAGGGCCAGGCATTGCTGGAATAGGGGTAAGGTTGTATTTTACTGAGCTGTCCTGTGAACCATGTGGAATTGCTCTTCTGTGTATGGTATTTCTGGGTTTCTACTCATAGTAAGGAGTTTTTAGAACCTGAATAGTTTGTGGGACCACCAGTTTAGTGCAATAGGATTATTTCCCATGGATCTGGGAGGACACATGCTTATACATCCTTTTTTCTTTCTAAAGTTGAAGCACATGTTGTTTCCTAATATAGTGGAGGAACTAGAGACGTGTAGTGAAAGGGCTTTGATCTCGCTGCAGTTACAGAGACATGGTGGGATAGCTTGCATCACTGCAGTGTTGTCATGAAGGGCTATGCCCTGTTTAGGAGAGACAGACCAGAAAGGTGCAGTGGTGGAGTTTCCCTCTCTGTCAGAGAGCACTTGGGTGGAAAACAAGCAAGTCATGATCTCATGTGTTAGGAAAAAAGGGCAGACTAATAGGTAACAGTAACAGTAATAGGTTACAGTAAAGGTAACACTGTTGTGGGTGTTCACTACAGGCCACCTGAGCAGGAGAAAGTGCATGAGGTCTTCTATAGACGGCTTGAAGCAGCCTCACAGTCACAGGCCCTGGTTCCCGGGGGGACTTTAACTACCCTGACACCTGCTGGAGAAACCACAGGTGACAAAAGTGATTAAGGGTCTGGAGTGTCTCCCTTACAAGGAAAGGCTGAGGGAGCTGGGTCTGTTCAGCCTTGAGAAGAGATGACTGAGAGGGGACCTCATCTGTGTCGATGAATAACTGAAGGGAGGGTGTCAGGCTCTGCTTGGTGGTGCCAAGCAATGGAACAAGAAGGCACTGAGTAGAAACTGATGCACAAGAAGTTTTACCCGAACAGGAGGAACAACTTCTTTAATGTGGCCAAGCATGGAAAGAGGATGCCTAGAGAGAATGTGGAGTCTCCCTCCCTGGAGAAACATCTGGACACAATCCTATGCCAGGTGCTCTGAGATCGCTCTGCTTGAAGAGGGAGGTTGGACCAGATGGTCCACTGTGGTCCCTTCCAACCTACCCAGACTGTGATTCTGTGAAAAGAAGAATTCAGAATACCAAAGAGAAGGTCTGTGTAGTGCCAGGTGTTTAAAAAGTACTGCATAGCATAAAAATGGCTCAGCTCTGCAAAGATTGCACTTCATTATGGGACTGTTCCTTGGAAACAGTAATCTGGTATTTCTGAACTGATTTGCACCTGTAGTACCCAAGCATAGATCAGTTTCAAATGTGGCTCTGTGGAAAATGTGGAGATTAATCTCTGTTATGGATCTGGGCTTCATTATCTGCCTCTTTTCACTGCAGAGTATTTTTGGGGGGAGTGTCTGTCTGTATAAAGTGATAACGTTTGCTCAAACGTTATCTTCAGGCATATTCTTATTTCTGATCTGGTTCTGCTCTTTGGCAGCAGAGAATGCTGTAAAGCTGCTGAAGCTCTGCAACGTGGAACAGATCTCCGCTTGTCTCTCTTCTGCCATCAGCTGGAGAAAATGATCCCTGATAAGCAAGGAAACCCGACCCAGTGGAGGCAGGAGTGAATGTGTTAAGAGAGGTCTGTGGCTTGTAAATAGCTTGGAAGTGCATAATGCATACTGTTTAGCATCAAAACGTTTAGATGTATTCAGTAGGTACAATTCAAGAAGAAACTGAGCTATCACTGCCAGCCCTGGATAAAGAACTGTGGAAAGAGCTGCTTAGAGCAGCCAAAACCCCTAAGATGTTAGTGCCCTTCCAAGCTCTTTACTGTAGTAAAGCTCTGCTCTTTCAGTAGGTTTTTTTTTAGACATTATTAAAAACAAATAAATGTCAGGGCCAAGACATGTAAAACACATTCCTGCTGATTTAATATGTTGGTGGGGTTTTTTCTGTATGAGGTTGAATGCAATCTTTAATTGATAACATCTGGTAATTCAGCTGGACAGGACCTCTGGAGGTCTCTAGTCCAGCCCCAGGGGTTCACCATTCCCAGGCTGGATGAGGTTGTGCAAGGTCTTCCTTATCCAGCTGCAGTTAGAAAAACCTCTTTCCTCATTTTTCCTGGGCTCCTGCCTCAGCACTCCACCACCCCCACCAGGAAGAATCTGGTGAGAATTTCCTTTGCTGCAACCACATTCCCAGGTCAATGTCTTGCTCTTGCTAGTGAAGTTTAGAAGCATGACTGCTTTATACACTGGGATTGCTCAGGCTGGATGCAGAAGCCAAGTCAGGCTTTCATTCTCTGTTGGTGATGAGGAGTGACACAGTGTAAGACACTCACAATGTTTCTGTGCTGAATCCTGTCATGTTAGCACCTTGCAAGGATCTCCTCTCTGGCAGCACATTAAGGCTGAAATGTCAGCCAAGTACTGATGTGTGTGAGATGCTCAGCAGTGATACGAGGCAAGAAAATGACAGCTCACATTTTCATCTGCTTTTGCAGTGTATAGTGATGGTGTGTAGGATAGGCCTTTCTGTGGAAGTACTCATAGAAGAGGAAAAAGGCACTTAGAGTTTAGTGAAGGGCAAAGACTTAAACCTGGAATTGGTCTTGCGTTTACCTGAACAAGAATTGAATCTGAGGAATGGTACCTTTTGCTCTTTTACGGAGCTACATGAAATCCCAAGGTTTTGGCCTCCCTTAAAATCTCCATGTCAGTTTTAAAAGTTTGACTGAAAATATGCATGGGTGAAATGACTTCAAATATTTTGTCTCTTAGCATCTTGTCCATTTTCATACCTGTATGTGTTTTGTTGTGAGGGTCTTGCAATAGGTTTTGTTTTCAGTGACAGCAAAGCCATTTAGATTTGCTCTGTAGTCAAAACCTCTACTGGTGCAAGTGAGTATGATTCTAGAGAAGGTTGTAGGGCTACAGTGATTTCAAGTAGATTTGAAGAACTGGACTTCTACTTACAGTATTATGTAAGGTGATCTCTTATGAAGAATATGCTTTTAATTTTTTGTTGTTGTTGTTGTTTTTCCCTATACTTTGAAAAAGAGTTCTGAAGCTTCTCTGCTTCTGCTTGTATTTAGGTGTCATCTACCTTGGTTTAATTTTTCTTTCTACAGAGAATTTAATGGACAAAAATGATATTAACAAAAGAACAAGAGACACTGCATGTTCTAAGGCAGCAAAGCATAATCAAGTCTCATTCATACTGAGACATGCACATGCTTTCACTTAGGCTGTTGGATACTTTTATTTTGAGTACTAAATTAATGCAGTTGCTTATCAGAAAATAGGAAGAAAAAGATGCATTGAGAACACAAAAATTCCCCATCAATTGGCATTTCTCTTACTTCTGAAATTGAAAGAGTCATTTTCATCCAGTTTATGACAAAAAGCATTGATTGTGACTTCAAAAAGATTTTGAGGGCTTGTAGTTAGACAAGTCCTCTTGTTTAACAGAGGTCATCTCAAAGGTATTGCATGATACTACAAGTTGAATTAAGTTATTATCTCAGTGAGAGAGAAGTGAAAGCTTTGGTGACTGAGCTGAAACAGTAGGTGATGTGAAGGTTGTAAAAGAAAGATGAAAACCTTTCTTTCTGCATCTTTTATCTCAGTAATTTGTCTGGATGGCAGATTCATAAGAATCCTCCTTTTTTTCCCTCATTTTTTTAAAATGCAGGATTGATTCCCCTGGGTGTATGAAGGAAGGAAAGGATAACTACAGAACAAGAAGCTGCTGGAATTCTATTAGGCTACCTCCTGGAAGGTAAGAGGAGTTATGCAGTGCCTTAGGAAAACCTTTCTTCCACTACTGATTGATCACCTTTGCATAGTTAATAAAAAATAAGTGAAAAAGTGAAATATAGAGGTTTGCACTAACAGGCCCCAAAATGTGTTTGTGTGCAGCCTCCCCTGGAAATGTGCTAGCACTCCAGGTCAGGTACTACATCTTCTGTGTGATGAGATCCATGGTTTTCCCACTTCCTCTGTGCCCTTCCCTGAGCTCTGCCTTCAGATTTGCTGTCACATAGCACCATCTTCATAAAACATTAGGAATTTTCCCCAGCCATAACTATTGCACATGACTTCATCCAGGAAAAGCCAAAGTATGACCTCTCTCCCAGGTTTCCAAGGAAAGGAAAACAATGAGCAGAAGTGATCTCTTGGCAAGAATTCTTTTTGTGTTACTCCCCTGCCCCAGTGTCACAATAATTTTTTTTGTAGATGTTTATACACATTAATGTAATGTTTACTGTTATGAAAGTCCACCCAGAAGCCAAAATACATAGCTTTCTGTCCTCTCTGGAATAATAGGTACATTTTTTAATGGTTAAGCTAAAGGACTGGCTGAATTAGCTCACAGGTCTTGAGAGACTTGTGTCTGGAGCTAGTTCTGAGTAACAGACATACATTGTGGTAGTATAATTCAAATATCTTTACTGTCTGGGCAGCTCAGGATTATCAGAAAGACTAGAGGCAGGGAAGCGTGGGATGCATATGTGGAGAAGCAGCAGGGGATTTTAGGACAGAAAAGCAATTTCCATGGGAAAAGGTGCTATGCTCACCCATGCTGACAAGGAAAGTGACCAATATTAAGAATTGTGCAAAACACACAAGAGGGCTTTGGTGGTCATTTTAAAGCTGGCAGTTTGGGACTCATGATGATCCCTGGCTCAGGCATTTTTAACCTGGTGCAGTGGGACTCATTCACCATCTGGTTTGAACTGTAGGCTTAATGCACCATCTTTATCTGACCCTTACTTATACTGTACTGCAGGGATAAGGTCAGGAATTATATGAAAAAGAAGATAAACAGTTTTTCCTGCATCACCTCCAGAAAACTAATTATAAAGCCTGCTTAGTCCATTATTTGCTGTCAAATAAGAAGTAACTCTTTCCTCATGCTTCATAGAAGTTGTAACTACAGGTCTTGCCAAGGCCATTATTCTATTACCAGACCTAAAATCTGACCTGACTGAAAGCAAGCCAAATCCAAAAGAAAGATGCCAGGAAGCAGAAGAATAAGGCACAATACTTCAGCCAGATACGTTCCCAGACTATGTGTGTTTTCACTTTAGGGATTTCCTGAACCTGGTGTTATTGACACAGTTAGTGACTGTCAACAGGTCTCTCTTCTAAATGCTTGTTCAGTCTCTCTTGAGAATGTTCTGCAGCTAAAAAATCCTCAGGCAAGCAGCATTGTGATCTGTAGGGCTTGCCTAGAACACAGCTTCTCTTAGCGTCACTGATGGCTTCTTATTCTTGAATAGCTGAAGAGACAGTGAAGAGTTTTTTCTATCCATGCCATCAGGCCTGTCTCTGCACCAGAGTGGAGAATCATAACCCTTTAACTCCTTTGCATGGTGACCACTGTCCCCATCCACATGCAAAGGATGTGTCAAGAACACATTGCTTACCCCTGAAAATGCATGTGTTTCTCAACCTGAAACTTCATCAGCAGGCTAGTGGATTTCTAAATGAACTCACTGCCTACAGCAGTTTTTGTTCTCTCAAAACTCTAAAAAACAAAAACCAGTGTTTTGTTACTCCCTGTTCTTGTGTCTGGTTTGAAAAGAAGTACTTTAAAAGGCCAGTTGGTAAAAGTCTTGGCAGCTCTCAGACTGCAGTCTTGCCTAAAGTGAATCACCACCTTTTGAATCACAGCTTTCACTTCCTTCATTGCCTGAATTTCTTAATCTTTCACCTCACATTGGTTTAGGTCTGTGGACGAGGCAATATCACCAAAGCGGAAATATCATGCCAGAGATGAGCCTGAGGACTGCAAAGACAAGTCTAGGCAGGAGTGCTGGGGACTGGGCTAGAGTGGAGAGGTGGAGCAAGCCCTCTACAGATGGGGGTACTTTAAAGAGAGCAAAAGCAGAGGCAGAAAAGGTTGGGATAGTTTGTTTGAACACTAATAATGTTTTTTAAAGGTTAGTTTTCCAAAGCAGTCTGAACTCCTGCAAGGGAGCCCTCTTGGGTAAGTGGGGGTTGCAAGGACTGAAATGGATTTTAGTCAGTGCATTGAAAACCACAGTCAAATTCTAACTGATGCTAGAGCTGTCAAGAACTTACTCTGTACAACTCCCTACCAGAGATTTCAAAAATGCCGATAAGGTGTAGGATGTTGTAGGGCAGCTGCACCATCTCAGCTTTAGACTTCCTTTTCTTGTCTATTTATAAAAGTTGGCCTTCTTTCCAGAGCCTGCCTTGTCATGAGTTCTGTGGGATTTCATTGTCTTTTCAGCTTTTAAATGAAACGGAGTGTCTTAGACAATACTGGATCTTGGCACTGGATCTTTCCCTTCTGGGTACTTCTTCTGTTTCATTATTTTTTAGTGTAATAAACCCCAGAGCACTGTCCTGATGCTTTCCTTCCTCTGTTCTTCAAAACTGCCTTGAAAACCCCTGGCTAGACTGTCACATGCTCATCACTGGTTTTCCCCATGGATCCCATGTCTGCTGATAACACAAGTCCTTACATTTGTTGTCCTGAGACTACTTTTCATGAGAGAGCTATTTTCTACTCCTTTGTGTGTAACATTTCTGCAGCTTCTCCTCTCCCACAAGTTTCAAACTTTTTCTCTCTTTTGGACTTCCTCATTCCCCGCTAATGTCAGATATGACATGTCACAGGAGCATGGTACCTGCTTTTGTTGTATTTAGCTATAAGAAAAGATATAGGACATAAAATATTAAGCTCTCTCAGAGCTGTGCATCAAGTTCTGTAAACTTGTGGAGCATTATTTGAACTGTCCAATGTAACAGAAAAGTGAGTTATTTTTAATAGTGCTGTAACATTTCTCTAGATAATTCAAACCATATACAGTACTCTCTATTAGACAGTGGAACTGTGGAAGATACTGTTCTTAAACATATTGACTGATTCCTGTTATATTTCCATGGCAGTTTTGTCACAGGACTATAATGGTATTGTCTACTGGATTACTTTGAGGGCTTCATGAAAGCATGAACATTTTAGAAAGCAGACACCTTTCTTGAAGAATAATCTTACAATATAGAAAATAGGCAAGGTTCTTTAATTCTTGTAATTTTTAAACTGACTGGTTTCTTGGGAATTTGAAGTCAATGTTATCTGAAGCTTAGTTATTTCACTTACACTTGTAAAAGAGAAATTGCTTAACTGTTCTGTATGTTTTAATGCTTGCTGTATACTTTTTTGTGTAATTTTTGACAAGTTGTTCATCAACTCAGGGAGCAGGTTACAGCTTGCATTGAACTGTTTGATATATTTTATTGACTTGTTTAGTACTGACATCTTTGGATTTTGAAAACTGTTTTCCCACTAGCATGTTTTCCAGCCCTTCTGGAAATATTGGAAGGTGAACTCTAACAGCTGTCATCCATAAGTCTGAGCAGTTTCTTTGTTTAAAGTACAAAACCCTGGGCTTATTCTGCAACGGAGACCTATTGGATGCCTGAAGTGTTTGGTTGTTATTTAGTGAGTTCAGAAACTGTTGAGATTCAATGCAATTATCTTTCTGAAAGTTTTCTCCATATTGTGGCTATGGTGATGGCAAAAGATAAAATGTATGTTTTATCTTTATGTACTCTGTTTTGTCTCTATATCTTCTTTTGTACTTGTAAATCAAGCCACTGCCCCACAGAGGATGGTGGGACACACACTGGTGATTGTGGTCCCACTGCTGCTGACCTGGTATTCAGCATGTGGTCTGTGGGTGATTGAGGTGGATTATTGTATCATGGAACAAGAAGTCAGAGTGTCTATGGAAATTACCAGGAGCAGGCTTAAAGCAAGCAAAGGCCAGTTCTTTTTACACAGCACAATTGAAATAAACTGAGACTGAGAGGTGCAGGGTGTTACAGAGACCAGGGGTGTAAATGAGCTTAAAAAAGGAACTAAGAAAATAATAGAAAGGCTTTTAAATGCACAGATGTACAACGAGCTTCTGGCTCTGTCTGTCCCTGAGCAGCGAATTAGCAGATGTCACTACGATGTATTAAAAGAAGAGTAAATCTTGCCCATTTTTTGTACTCTTACACAAAATACTCATTACTGGCCACTGTCAGAGGAAGGAGCCTGGCTTTTCATAGGTTTGGTCTGATTCACTGTGGCTGTCCTTAAGTCACTGACCCCCAACATCTGGGAAGCAGGATTCATGGCTAAGTACACATTTTCTAGTGTGCAGAAAAAAAAAGTGAAAATCATGTCCTCAGCCACACCACAACCTGCTCTCACTTTGTTAATATGCAAGGTTAATCAGCATAAACACCTCTGCTTGACCTAAACATACTCCCTAGACTA
Organism: Passer montanus; assembly: GCF_014805655.1. NCBI lineage: Eukaryota > Metazoa > Chordata > Aves > Passeriformes > Passeridae > Passer > Passer montanus. The sequence goes on along the minus strand of NW_024368707.1, from coordinate 1,038,223 downwards.
AGAGCACAAGTGAATTAGACCCTGGGATGGTTTGACAAGAAAGAGTAAAACAACATCAAATTACTCTTAATTCTGCTGTGTTCTTTTTTGGTTAGCTCAAAAATATTCAGGGATAGCAAGAAAAATTATGGCTTCCAGTGTAGCGCAATGCCAGGAATGTAATCCACAGTTTGTCCTTAATCTCATGAGGATCTTCTCAAATGTTTCCAGTGCTTTTGGCAGGAATATTAAATTACAAAATCTAGGATGCTTGCCAGAAAGAGAAAATAAAAGGTTCACAATAAAAGCAGTGCCCCAGCTCTATGTTTCTGCAGGAACAAAATTGCCTGTAAATATGGACCATAACTTTCAAAATAAAGTTAAAAGGGCAATTTCTCCTAAGTGTCTTACAGCAGTCCATTCCAGTACTAAAATAAGCACTGTTTGGTACCTGATGACAGTTCAAGGAAGTAAGTGAAAATGATTGAATTGTCAGCATACTGAGCTGCTATTTTGAGCTAAAAGTACTTATCTGTCTCACTTCCATCTCAGACTGGGTCCTGAGCTCCAGAGCCTGACTTCTGTTTTTTCTGTTGGTTGGAAGAAACTTGCAGAATACAGCAGGGTTGTTTCAGATTCACTCTGATGCAACCACAACCAGAATGCTTGTTTTGTTGAATTTACCATAAGAAGAGGTTTATACTTTTCTAAACTAAATACTAAATACTAAAATCTGAATAATGACTATACAAGGAATTCCAGTAAGAGGGAGTTGGAGAATTGTAAGGTCTTGAATATATATCAATGTATATGCCTCTTTTGAGGTATGAATTACATGGAACTCAATATTTGCTTTATTTTTTAAGGTGAATTCCCATTTGTCTCTAATTTAAAGAGTAAGCTTTCGGCCATTTTTAACAAATTTGTTATACTAGGGTACTGGCATGGGTATAAGCTTCCCGCTAGGGAAAAGGAAAAATTACAAACTCTTTATTTAGTTAGTTTATACTAGAAAATGTTCAGCTTACATCACACATGTTGATTGTGACACATTTTCCTTCTTTCAAAGACAGTGGAACAGGTTGCCCAGAGAAGACATGGATGCCTGGCTTTGAGCAACCTAGTGGAAGTCTAGCGGAAGGTGTCTCTGCCCATGGCAGGGATTTTGGAAGCAGATGATTTTTAAGATCCCTTCCAACCCAAACCATTCTATGATTTTGTGATTCTCTCTGTCCCACATGGCTGTTTTCTGCGGTCAGCAAAGAAGAGTCTGACATTCTCATCCCTTCTAGGCAATTCTCCAGTTGTTTCTGCAAGAGACAAAGCAACCAATAATTTGTTTAGTAATACATTTGTGTTTTACTACTCTATTTGTATTCTCTTCCTCTGGGTTTATTGAAGAGCTGTCCTTAAGATCAGCAAGAAGTTAGTTTAGAAATTCCAGCTGTGCCTTACCCAAATGCACATCTTACAGAATACCAAGGGTGTATAGATGTCACTTCATTGGCTATTATTTTCAAATAAGAAGAGTATGAGCTTCAATCTCCAGATTTTTCAGAGTGCCTACCCCATTTAGGTCCATTGATGTTATGATAAAGTAAACAAAACGTGATGTAGTTACATTAAGCTGAAACCAGTATTTTACTGCCACACTGTTTAGCACCAATGCTAGAAAGTCTCCATAGATGGTGCTGTACTTTGCTGGTGCCTCTCACTACAGAAATATTCTAACTCAGGCATGAATGTCACAAAATCAGTCTTATTTTCTGTCAAAAATAGAATGGCTGAAAAACACTTTTGTCATTCGTATCAGACAGTGCACTTTTTTGTGGTGGCAGGAAAGGGAGGAGAGGAAGAAGTGTTGACCTCAGAGTTACTTTTATGCTCATCTTTCTTGCTTTTTCTTGGTCTGAGTGATATTTATGTCTGCAGCTGGGCTCACCTGCAGCTGCATGTCTTGCCTTACAAGGAAGACCTACATAAGCTGTTGAATTTGCGCCAGCTATGTTAGAAGCCACATCCTTTATCACATATATAATTGCAACCATAAATGACAAATAGGACACATTTTACACTTGGTGCTCAAGTTTTGCTGAACATAACTATGAGACAGCATATACCTTGCTATTTTTATTATTTTTTACAGCTCTGTTCAGATAAAGGTTTTGAAAGAATGTTGAAGCTAGAAGGAAGGTGACAGATCAAATATGTGGATGAGCAATGCACACTTGCACACTCTGGCTCTCTTGTGAAAAAGGTAGATAGATATAGGTTCTGGAAAGCTGTGTAGGCATGAAGCTGGTCAAACACACCACACATTTTTCAGAGGAAGACAGGCATGTATTCAAGAAAATGTTGCTGGCAACATGAAAGTTGCTCAAAAAAAATAGCAGCACTGCTTTCTAAATATAACTTTCTCTTCCTTTTATATTATAAATCAGTAGTTACTTTCACCAAAAAAACCCCATAAGATATATTTTTGTTGTTAACCATATACCTAGTGACATTTTTTTTTCCTTTGAAGATTAACTTGACCTTTTGTTAAAACAATACCACAGGGTAACTCACTGTTTGGAGAAGGGGGAAGGCAGTAGATTGAGAGAAGCAAACTAAGGTTTCTGACTTGTTATTGTCAAAAATGTATGTGGCCAAGTGACAGCATATTTGGCTAATTTCACACAGCAGTTATTTTGCTCTGTGACCTCTGTTTCCAAAACCTTGAATGCTTAATTCAGACTGTATGCAAGCAAGTATATACATCTACTGAAAAAGATACCTTTCAAAGGCTCTCTGGCAAGTCATCGTGTAAACCCCAGTTCTTCATCTGCCATGTTTGCTGAACACCCATGAAGGAGCATCAACTACAGAAAAAGCCATTTCATGTGCCTGTGCCGCAAACATGTGATACATTGTATTGGCATTGTAATGGGAGGGACTAAAATGCATAAATAGTTGAGCGCATGAGATATCTGAGGCTAAACCTACCGAATAATTAGCTTCACAGTAATCAGAGGCAAAATATCCAGCATTTGACCAAGAAATGCTGACCTCTTTTCTGAGTACAGACAAAAAATGAAACAAAATTAACTGGAACACAACTTCAGATAGGCTTGGATTCCTAAATGAAAGAAAGGAAAAGAAAAAGGAAAAAGACACAAATTCAACAACTGAATCAAAGGCCTTCAGTAGGTTTCAGACTTAGCATGGCAGAGTGGAGCCCAAACATTTTTTTGCAAGGTTTGTTGATGTACATTATAGTCCTTGAGAAATTGTGGTAATCACCTATCTTCCCATTAAGAAGTGACTCTGTCATGATACTCTCTGCTTCTTACATTATGTTGTGCGGGTTTAGTAAAATGCCTTCACCCCTAACTTTTTAGCATATGGTTGCATTGCTTAGTGCTGGCATGAATATAAACAGCAGCAGTTTGGGGCTGACACTGCTTTTCTGGTTTGTTTGTTGTGTTTTTCATGTTTGCTGTTTCATTAACAACATTAACAACCTGGATAGTACATGGGGTGCTTTAGCTGAGAAGAAATTAGTCATTCATATTTTTTTGTTAGTGTTCTTAAGGTATGTTGGTTCAATCATATTAACTGTAAAGACTGAGCAGTGATTAATGAACCCTTTGCAGAATGTTGGTGAGTTCTGCTTCACATTACATTCTGATGAGTACAAGGACAACTACCACCATTTTCAGAATGTTTGCTAATGCTGCAAGCTTCAATGTCTGGGACATTTCCTAGGCCCTGTTAAAACAACTTGTATTCATGTTGTCTGACCATATTTCTTTAAAAAACTATTGTCAACCAAAAACACTAGCCATAGGATCTTAGAATGTGCTCACTTCTTAAGTCAAATAGAAGGATGCTGAGGACCTGCAGCCCTAGTTCTTACTGCTGAGAGCTACTTCCCCTTGGGACTTCTGAAAACTGGCAGAATGTGTTGCCAGCCAAGTATCCAAAAATGACTGTTTAAGTCATTCAGCAGTAAGACCCTGGGGACTGAGCCAGGCTTCCTGTTCTGCATTTATGCAATGTGTAATATTATAGGGGTCTGGATCCAGTGTCTTATGAGCTACGCAATACATCAGATATTAATAGTAGTCATAGTTAAAGAACATGGTTTGGCTGCTTCTGATTTCATCATTTTCAAATCCTGCAGAGCCGAATGTAGAAATCCAGTCTCTAGACTTCAGCCTTCATTATTTGAGCAGCAGGCCATCCATTGCAGTAGTTATTCAGTTCTAGACACAGCACTTCCCCATAAAGTAAAATAAAAACAGTGAGATGCAAAGAAAATACTTGATGCAGTGTCTGTTGTTTTGTTTGCTCAAATGGCAATTACAATTCTGCACTGTGCAATTGGAAATGAGGCCTCCTATGGCCAGGTCCAATACAAACATGCTGGAAGGTACAATCTTTTCCACACATTTCTCTTAAAATGAGATTGCCTGTAATATTTGTACTGGGGGACTGAGATTATCAGCAGAGTTTAAGGAGTGGTTAGGAGATAGGATACTGCCTAAGCCATGCATTCAAAGATCACTCAAAGTCACAAGATTTATTTAAAATACATAATAACTCAGTTCTTCTCTATTTGCCATCTTACCTAGGGGGTCAGATTTTTCAGCTTTAGATCTTTATTAAGACTTTTGAAAGACTACTTTTATCAAAGCAGTTGAAGGTTATGTGTAGTAGTCATGTGATCACATGAGTAAGCCTTCAGACAGAAGCGCAGATATTACACTGTTTAGCAATGTGGAGTAGCATTACTGTCCTTTTAAATTGCTTTTCAACACCAGTGAAAGATACTATTTCTAGTAATTCTTCCTGAGAATATGAATGGACCCTCTTGTTGCTGTAATCTCAAGGAATGATAATGAGTCTTCCCTATAGCCATAGGGAGATCACATTTTGCAGGATGTGGGGATAAAACACTTATTGGAGCAGCATGAGTGTAAGTAAATGAATGCTTCCTTAAGGAAACATCCAGGTTTCTTTGCAGGGTCACATGTGTGTCAAAGAGAAGCCATGATTCAGGCACTCTTATGACTCTAAAAGATTGAAAGTGAATATTGCTGAAAACCATAAGGATGTACAGTATGTAACCATCCTCTTTTTAATCTACTCTTGATGGCTCTTCCTCTGTGATTGGCAGCATTCATGATAGTAAAAATGGGGCCTGAGCATATTGGTTACAAAATCTCCTTCATGGGCTTGCTGTAGCCTAAAAGCCACATATACCTACGCTGTAAAATGCAAAACCTCTGCTAGCATTTCCTCTCCACTAAACCTTGCAGAGGGAACTGTCAGGCAGCACATGTGGACCTCCCAGCAAGTCTACAACCAGTCATGCCAATGGACACATACTCCAGATCACCTGGAGTTCAAAGTAAGGCCTTGGCACCATGTGAGCCTTACTTATACAGGAAAGGAGTATCCTGACTGCATCTATGCTTTGTTTACATTCTCCAATATTCAGGTTAAACCAAAGCAGAAGATACTAAATTAATTAGACTAGTATACCTTATTTCTCTATATAGAAGTTGTATACATCTATTTTATTGTCGTCCAAAAGCTAAAACATACATATGTACATCAGAAGGTGGCATGTGATGAATTTACATTGGCATTCACCTGAAATAACAGTGGAAACAGCAATTCCAGATAGAACTTGGGATAAACTTCTTTTGTTCCACTATGATCTTGTTTATAAACTTTAACTACTGTAGCCACCCCAAGCTACACTGGCCTGATGGCTGTCTTAACCTGTTTTAAGATCCTCCTTGGCTTTGTAGTTTGGGTGTGGGGTTTTGGGGCGGGGTTTTTTTGAAGGGTATGTTAAAGAATATAAATTGCTTTCACTCCTTATGAACAAAAGGAAAGCAACAGCAATTAGAAAAAACTGTTAACGAGATAGAGAAGGCTATAGTTTTAAGGAGAAGAAAACTTGAAATCAGGGATTTATCAGACATAACTTTCTTGAGATCACACCAGAGCCTCCAGACAAGGCTTAGAATGCAAGATGTTCTGGCTACTTTTCACAGTTCATTCATGCCTACAAAATATATATAAGGGAGCAAAGACAGAGAGGGCCAGTTGTTTTATTCTTGAGCCCGTGTGGCTATTTCATAACCAGTCTGTGTCTGTGTATGCAAGTGCTCAGATACATGCTCAGTTCTCTCTTTTGGACTGCGGAATTCAGGTCTAAGCCTGGGGATGTGTATGCTCCAAGACATACCCTAATCTTGACCCATGCATTGCTGTAAAACATTAGATCACACAGGCAATCTGCAGTGATGAAGGGACCGTTTGGGCTGAGGAGCCCATGTGACATAATGTCCCCTGAAACAGTAAGCACCAGGTAGCCATGATGTTTCCAATGCCAGCAAAAAGCAGCCTGTATCCCAGGTAAAGTTCTCAAAAGTGAAAACTGAATTGTACAGGTCTGCAAATTGGACTGACAGTTCCAGCCCTAGTAATCATTTGGGCGAAGTGTTTATTATTTTTATAGTCATTCAAGTATTCTTATTGAAGAAATTCTGGAATATCTGACTGTTTTCTTCTCTTAATTCAGTCTTATTCTTCTAATACATCTTTAGTTCACACACATTTTCCTTCTATCTTAGTTTCCTTCCTTTGCTGTGTCTCTTCCTATCGCTATGTTTTTCCTTCAGCCCACCTCTGTTCTCTCTGCACTTTCTACTCTCCTACCAGACCACTCACTCAGGTTTTTTGGTACATACTGCATGTATATGGCCATGGCATAATTGAGGGCAATATGTGAAACCACATGGTGTGACAGAGAAATTGTGTAGAACCATGCATTAATTTTTGTTGCATGTGTGTTTATTATAATACCATGAGGTCTCAAGTAGAAAACTACTTTAACCCAGACATGTTAAATTCACCTAGTCGTTCTTCTCGCTCTGCCATTATTCAGTTTTAATTGATGCAGACAGACTGGGAAGTGCCTAGATTGGAAGGGAACGTCATTAAATATTTTCATCAGCAGTCTGGCTGACATAGTGCAGCAAGTGCATAATCCCAATCAATGAAATGACACAAAAACACTGCTTTACCAAGCAGTGCTAGGCTTTAAGTATAACAGCTTTTATGCCTTATATCTCTTTTCATTCCACCTTGTGATCTTTTTTCTGGTGGTAACCACATGGACTCTAATTAGAAAAGTCTTCTGAGGCAATTATTTTATCCGCATTTTTCCAGAAAAAAAGCCTATGTCATGTCCCTTCTGAAATAATGCAGGATTGAGAAACCAAGAGGAAGATGATTGTCTTGGTTTGAAAAGACAGGAGTCTGTGAAGGAAGGCAAAAGCCTCCTGTGAAATGGAAAAGGTAAACCCCCTCCTTCCGAATTATCACAACTTCAGAATTAAAAGGGCTCTCAGGAAAAGATATGGGAATGGGAATAACAGTTTTTTACTAGGAAGGAAAAAACCCAACTAAATAACAATGTAATTTAGCACAAGCAAAAAACCACTGGCAGAGTGAGAAAAACCTGACACCCTGAGAAGTCAGGGTGTTGATAGTAGTCCAGCCAGATGGTGGCTGCTCCTCCTGGAGCGGCGATCTGCAGAAGGGTGTGGATCCTTTCTGAAAATGCGGCGAAGGAGCAGCTGGGCCTTGGTTCCTGATTCCTCTGGGAAATCCAGCGAAGAAGGCTGTCTGTGGTCTCAGAAATGCTTATTTTATGGTGGCAGGGATGCTTGGCTCCTCCCTCTGGGTGGAGCATCTCCCAATGGGATGATGTAACTAATCTTACCAGCCACAGTGAGTAATTCAATAGCCCTTTAGCAGGAGATTATCTTCCTGGCAGTGTCATTGTTCTTGAAAGAGATAAGAAAAACTGCCTAACCCCCAACAGATGGCAAAAATAGAATACATGCTTATTTTACAAGCCAGGACAATGATCAAGACAATTGCACTAGTTTGACTCAATCAATTAATTTTAATCAATGCATATACTGTTTGTGTGTATTCTTCCTAAGTCATCAATAACTGAAGCTAGTTCAGTCTATTATCTGTGGTTAATTAATTTCAGATTGTCAGTCTGCTTTAGCTAAATCATTACAACTAAGTCAGAGTAAAGAGTTTGAGTGGGTAGACACAAAACTTGGCCAGCTGTCCTCTTCTATGGAGCATGAAGATCATTGCTGAGATTCTGAAGGTAAATAAATGCATAAAGAAGTAATCTTTTCCCATTTAGGCCTTGAGGAAGGTTACATTGATCAAAATTAAAATAATGCCAGCAAAATCAACAATGGATTAGGACGACTGTGCAAAGACAGCTCTTATCAGACATTTGCTTTGGACTGGCTAGCTACCTCAAAATAAGTTTTTTTCCTTTTCCACCCCCCCCCCCCCCCCCCCCCCCCTCCTCCCCCAAACACGCTACTTCAGGCCAAAAATTGTTTTTTTTCTTTTCCCCCCCCCCCCCCCCCCCCAAATCCTTCTTCCAGCAAGAGCTGTTTACACAGGGGTGCAGCAACCCAAGCTTTCTGCTCGCTGACTCACGGAAGAGCTGGTCTATAAAAGACTTCTTATTTTGTTCCCCTTTGTAAAACCTAACTTTCAGTCCAAATTAGAGTAAGTGTTTCAGTGGCTTTAAGGAGGCTTTCAGTGTTTTAGATCAGGCTCACAGATTCTGTACCATACAACAAAAGCATTTTCGGAATTCTGTAGGGTATTTTTCTCTTTTGTATTGATGGGCTTTATTGGAGGCCATATCCTGGGATCAGGGAAGTCTCTTTCCAAGTGACCGAAGAGTTGGACAGAAATCAGGGATGTGGATGGTAAAAAGAAGACTGAAGAAGGAGAGAAGCCTTTTGTGCACATATGATTAGTTTCATAGGGAGGAAAGAAAAGAGGATAAGATACTTGAGAAGAAAAACTAAAGTATGAGAATGGGCATGCTTTAGTGCAGAACAGAAAGGAGAGAGCTTGGCAAGAAAATATGCAAGAAAACAAGTCTACTGAAAAGGCATCCACACAGAAAATAGTTGCCCACGATAAGAGGTAGATTGCAGCTCATGTATGAGCAAATATAGAAATCACAAATTGGTGTATAGTGAGTAGTTTTCATTTGTGGGGTAGCTGGAATAGCTTTACTAGACGTCTCTATTAATTTTCCTTCAACTGCTAAGAAATTTGCGTCATTTCAGCTGTACCTTAACCAAGAGATCTGATTTAACACCCAAAATTGCCATAATGAAGAGAGGAGAGGGAACAATGAGTGTATGTTTGACTGTGTCTCATGATTGTGTCTTGTGGTTTTATTACAGAGAGCTAAAGCATGATCCAGTAGATGAGACAGATCAAGAAGAGCTGAAGGCCTTTTTAAAAAGATAACTCTTTCTTAAAGGTTACTTAAAGGCTACTTCCTGGTTAGAAACCTTCAGAACTTCCACTCCATGGGTGAATGTTAATACCCAGGACTCTTAAGTTTTGCCTCTATTAGTTCCTTTAAACCTTGGTTATTCTCTAGAGCTGATCAGCCACCTGCTGTGGACATTCCTGGGAGATCCAAGCTCAAACAGATATACCTGGGTTGTGATGCTGTGTTGGCCAACCAGTGCACCAAGGGTACAAGAGAGAAACAAACTATCTGCCTTTCTTTTTTAATTTTTTCTTTTCAGTTCCTTGCACTTCCTGCTTTCTTGAGGTGTGTGTGGGGACGCGAAGCACTGGAAGCACAGGAAGCACTGGAAAAGCTGCTGATGTTTGGAGATGGTGTTTATGGGCTTTCACTGTTGGTATTAGCAGCCTGCTGGGTCAAGTGGCACAGACCAGACCACAGTTGTTTTCTGAAGGTGTTTTCATTTGTAGGGATCATTAGTACAACTTCACACTCATTGAGTTACTTAAACACAGAAAACTTGGACTGATTTTGGTGCTATTTACATTAACAGTGTATTTCAGTGATTTCCTTCTCAAGACTTTAGGGAGTGTGACAAACACTTGGTAGATCACCGTAGCAATGCTTTTCTACAAATGTTTGGCAGCTCTTGAAAATCTGAGTCATGTCCTTTGCCGTTCCCAAGTTTCACTGGTGGACTCCCTATCAGTACTTGGCACCTCCAACCAGTACACATGCCAGCAGTACCCTTTCAGTCAGCTGAAACCGTTGTCCACAGGACACATTGATTGCAGCAGCTGAAGACTGATTTGAATCATGATGTGTCTGAATTGAACTCCAGTGTCGGCCCAAAACCTCTTTGTCCAGACACCTTGGACATAAATAGAAGTTATTGTCAAAAAGCAGATAATGTTTGTTGAAAAAATTAACTAAAACTGTGCAGTTTCAGAAAAACCAAACCAACCCCTTTTCAACAATTTTGGGGTTTTCTTAAGTCATCCTTCTTCTTTCCCTCCAAACAGCCTTGTCTTCTTCCTCTGTTTTTGCCTACTGATCTTGAAAACCTGAAAAATCAAGATGTATGTCATCATTTAGGTGGGAGCAGTTTGCCGTCTTGGTTCAAGAAATGACTGAGCACTGTTTGGAAGAGGCCAAACAAATCACCTTTTTTGTTTGTAAAAAGCAAAAAGTTTCCACTTAGAATGGCACATGGCATCATTCATTTGTATTCACTTTGCAGAAGCTTCTTAACACCGGAAGATATTTTGATAAATTTTAAGATAATCTAAAATAATCAGGCAAGTTCTAGTAATAAGTGATAGTTAATTTGGGTATTTTAGTAATCATCCACTTTGCAGGCATTTTAGATGGAAGAAAACATGTTCAGAAAGCAGGCTGTGTTACTTACCATGCTGAAACACTGTTCACAAGCAGTGAATAAACACTGGATAAACAAGGAGAACAGCCTATTGGAGCAGAAAACTGGAAACACAGGAAAGAGTAAAGGCAAAAAAGCTCAGCCTCGACAAGATAAAATCTTAAGTTCTCTTCCTTCTGAAAATAAGTCTTTAATCCTTGGTATGACTTCTGCAAAGACCACGTCTGCTTCTGAGGTGATAACTTCTGTGACTTCTGCGACTGTTGGCATCCTGTGCTACTTGACTCTTCTGCAAAGGTCACAGGACCCTTCTCTCTAATAAAGTGCACCTTTTGACTTGCAGCATCAATTATTCAGATTCTGCTCCCAAATTTCTCTATCATTATCTCTGTAATGCTCTGTTGTAAATCACTGATTGTGATTTTTTGCCAGCAACGGTGGCACAATAGTAGCGGGGTAATTGTCATGTTTATGGTCATGACTCTTCAACATGATGAGTTACAAGAACATACCTACTTGTGGGATGTGGACTTTACTGTTGACTTTGGATCAAACTTTCTGTCACCTAAAGGTAGATGTTCACTTTATAAAGTATCCTCTGATTTATCAATTCAGCTCTAAGTATATATTTAAGCAAATCCTTCTGGCAACACTCCACCAAGGTTGTCTTTGCTGTAGGGGTACAAGGCAGCTCCTACGAAGCATGGTAATGGGAAATTCTTAACAGAGCTATTTACTTAGCTGGAATTATTTTGAAATAACTATCACATATGTACATTAGAGTTGACTTCTGACCATTCCAAATATTGTGCTACCCAAGTTGGTCTAACTCATGGGACAACTTCATAAACTGGCAAAGTGAAGTTCTTTGTCACAGGTAATTTAATTCTGTAATTATATTTTCCTTCTTTCCTTCAGGGCAAGAATCTGCTTTGGTTCAGAGCAGATTCATAAGAAAGTTAAAAGAAAACTGATCTTCCCAATTACTAAAATAGAGAAGAAGAAAAGTAATTAAACAAACCCAAAAACAATCTTCAGAACAAAAAAAAAGCTTGTTAAAACAGGCAATGAGGTGGATTCTGCTTTTAGCTGTGAATAATAGAGGGGCAGTGCCTGGTTTTCACTACCTCCATTGCAATGACAGCTGGGCTTCACGTGTACTTGCTGGAGAGAAGATATTTCCACATGGTCATACCAAGTTCAACAACCAGCTCAAAAGCACAAGTAATGATGCAAACATCTGCTGTGCCAGGGAGGTTGTAATATAACTGAAAGCTGCTTAATTCTGGTTATATTTCTGTAAGAGAAGGTGTGAGTTTGCAGCTTTTTATCAGGTGGGTTACTACAAGCACTCTCAATTTACAAAGAGCTCTCTTTTTTTGTGTGCATTTGTCAGTATTCTGACTTAGCCCATCCCTGCTTTTAAGGGAAGAAGGAGAAAGGTGAAATGCATTTGTCTTCAAATGACGCCAGTTTTATTGGATGAACCCCACCCTATGAGGCATGCAACTTTGCACAGTGAGTTTGTTGTTCAAAAATGTCCATAAAACATTTCCTTCATATCCCACCAATTTATGTTGCGCCAAGGGTCTTTTCAAGTGCTTTACAACAAACTTCAGGGTGCAGGAACAGGCCCAAGAACCAAAGGATAATGAGCCAGAGATAGAGGGGCAGAAAGCATGGCAAAGGTACCAACAAGTCAGCAGGTTTCTCCTATGGCAAGGAATTTATTAAATTCCCAGTCAATTTGTATCCCTTTGTTCTCCTGCCATCCTCGTTTAGCTGCTCTCACAAGACAGACTGTCTGTGCTTGGTGTAACACTTCTCTGTATCTTCTCCAGAACTGCCTTCTTCTCAAGTGTGTGAGCACAAGTTATAGACTGTGCTCTGGGGGAAGCACCACAGAGAGTTCTGTACACTTGCATTACTGCTTCCCTGCCTCTGCTAGGGAAACACTATCTAAGGCATGTTCTCTTTTCTGTGAGTGGATGAAGATTTATTTCTTGTTTACTTCAATCATCTTTGCATGTTCCAGCTCATTTGAATTTTGACAAAACTGGCCTTAATCCTATGCATCTCTACTCTAAAGCTATCTTTGTTGACCAGGATTGTTTACTATTTCTGACTCCTAAGAACCTTTCTGAAGTGATTTCCCCCCCATTTATTCAGGTCTAAAGTGTTTCCCAATAAGATTTTTTTCTTGCTGGGAATATATACACTGGGAGTTTTTGTATCTTTGATCTAGATCTATCCCAATCTCCCTCCACAGTCAAGTATTCCAGCTCCTCAGTCAAGGTGAATTTGCTAGTGAGTTTCCTTAATTTGACAGTTTGCCCTTTGCTTGTGTTTGCTTTTCTGTCCATGGAAATGGAAACGATTGCTGAGTACTCAGCCCAACACAGTTTTCTATGACCAGTTCTTTTTTAGTGTCTTCATTACTTACTAATTTGAGATTGTCTCTTTTTGTCTGAGTGAGTACTGAGAAAGAATCTGATAGCTGTCACACACAAGGCTAGCTGGGCCCAAGTTTATTATTAGAAGTATTTGTTTCCCAAATAGTATCTAAGCAGTTAAAATTGGCCATGACACAATTCCCAGTAGTGTTTTTATAATAACATTTCAGTGATAGACCTTTTCTTGATTATATTTTAGCTGCAGACAAGAAAGGCCGGGTTTCAATGATGTGTCCAAATCAAAAACAACCACTCCCCCAAAAAAACAGAGGCTGTGAACAGGTGGTTTGGGCTGCTGGAAGTGGAGCTTCCTGTTTCCATACAATGGGGAATTTTATGATTAATTAAATGATGGTGAATTAACTGACAGATGGTTTCTAATAAATTGCAAAGATCAGCTGGTTTTCCACTTGCATTGATTAAATGGCTAAACATTGAAATAGAAGGAATATTATACTAAGATTGCATATGGCTTGGATATTGGCTATTGATCATATCCACCTGGGTCAGGTCTAGCTTCCATTTGGAACAGGAGCAGAGCAGTAAAAAAAGAAAAGTCTGATACATGAGCTATTGTTCTCCCGAGTTACAGAGACTAAGCCAGCCTTTTCTGCCATACGATTGCTCTCTTCACCTTGGAGTGCCATGAAGGGAAGATCCTGTTTCCTGTGTCACCAGGCCAGTTTTGTGTGGGTTCCTACTGATTCTTCCAAACTGGTGGCAAGTGACCATTTGCTCACTAGCCATGGGCATTACCTGGCAGGAGTTGTAAGTAGGTAAGTCAGTCATGGAAAGAAATGCATTTGAAATTTTCCCATGTTTTTTCTACATCCAAGACTTTGAGTGCAACTTGAAGTCTTAAAAGTAAGAAAGATGCAAAAGTTTTAAAAGTAAGAAATGTGAAATTAGCATGCTGATCACATATGGCAAGGCGTCTAGCCATTTGTCATAACATTTCTGACTTACAGAGGCTCACCTAACTTCTCACTCTCCTTCTCCTTGGAATCTAATCATAGCTATTTGTATTGCTTTTATAGCCCTGTTTTGCATACTGACTTGCTACATCATATTTTCAAGTAAAGACCAGTCTGAAAAGTACCTGCCAGAAAAACTGTGCACCTGTTCCCAGAACTTTGGCAGCAAACCAGTAAAGAAATCCAGGCCAGTTAACACTGGCCAAAGAAGTGGGCCCAAAGTATGAAGTGGAAAGGTTATATATCTGAGAGCTGCAGTAACTGCCTGAGCATTTGTAATAATGACTTGGTTTTATGGGTGAAGCCAGCAGGACATAGGACAAAAACTTGGCCAGAATCAGAGGCTGCGGAGCCAGCAGGAAAAACAGGGAAACATTTTCATAAAATGCACAGAGAAAGAAACCAGGCATTAAGCTGAGCTTTAAATGGCAAAGGCATCTTACATGCAGGCCTTTCCTTGGAAAGGAGACAAGGAGAGTGGGTCCTGGCATGGTACTGTAGGCCTAACAGAGCTATCATAAAAGAGCAAGGATTCCATCTTCCAGAAGCAGCTTATGTCAGTCATCTGAGCACACAGGCAAAGTAGGTAGGGACCCAGATCCATGGGATCAAGGACTTCTAGTTTTCTCTGAGCTCAGTGCCCCCCTGCATTTGGCACTGGGGCTGTGACCTAGCAGCAGACTGCAAGTAAGAGTCTCCCAGTACCGTGCTACCCCCCTCAGCTGCTCAACTGTCCCATGCACCTCTGCACTTCTCTCCTTTTCCAAAATTTCCCTTGTGCCAGATGCCACAGCTGACCTTCTCTTGGAGCAGAAGTCCACTGCATACCTGCAAGCTACAGGGAGGAGACTGCTGTCCCAGGCAGATGGGTAGGAGAACTGGATCTTGAGAGGTTTGTCTCCTGGCAGGGGAGGAAGCAGCAGCTCTTGCCTGCTTTGCTGCTTTCAGCACCATGAAGCTTTAGTTTGGGTTACCCATGGACACACATAGAGGTGGAGTCACTCAGTATACTGACATCCATTGGGAGAATGAAGAGACAAGAAGAGAACTTGAATTCCATATGACACTGAAATTAAATGGAAACAAGAGAACAATTGGTGCAGTGAAACCTGAGGTTTAATGTTTCTCTTGACCTGGTGAAAACCACAAGCTGCTCCTATTTTCTGTAATTTTTCAAACAATTTTCCTTTTTCCTTTCCATTGTTTTGTTTGCAATGCTTTTCAGTGGATGTGCTTTGACCTATTTGTTCCTCTGCATATGCCTAATGAAGCACAAGAATGCCTAGTCCCTATTAGATAATGTATTTCTTTATGGGTTTGTAGATGCTCATGCATAAACACATGCATTAAAGGCTTCACTTTGGTTGGCAAACAGCACTTCCTAATGTGCTCACCACCCCAGATTGCATTTTACTGGGGTAAAAATAAAGGGAAGCTGTCTCAGCCTGCCTGGGTTACCTCCATGACATTTCCTGCCATCATGTTTTGTTTGCTGGTGTCCTGTCTCCCAGATTGAGTAGAGGAGCACTGCACAGCCTGGAGCAGGGGAAAGCCCTCTGCAATTCCCAGCAAAGGCAGGCCCTGGGGACTGAGAAAGCAGTCACAGCCGTGACTGGTTCTTTGGTTGTCTCAGCAGTTCTTTGGTTGACCAAGTCTTGAAAAAGTGACCTCAAACCAGGTGGGGGTTGTACACTGTGAGCTCATGACAAACACTGTGGGTTCTGGTGAGATGTACTACAACCACTAACCAGATTTTTTAAAGCTCGTGGGACAGGCTTCAGCAAGTTGTCTCCTGGCAAAATGTCTCTGGAAGAAACATCATGCAACCACAGATTGACGACTAAAGCTATGTAAGGACTGGTGCTTACTTCAACTGGAGCTGTAAGTGCAGTGAAGAGCAACTGGGGGCAGCCCCAAGCACCTAGGCAAGGGAACTGAGAGAACCTGAGAACCTGTACAAAACAGAGTAGTGCTGAGACAGGTTTTGGAGCTCAGTAGGAGAGATTTGGGCATGTGTGGAACTCAGGGCAGTACTCATGGCATGACATAAAGATTAGGATCAGACTGTGATGGTGGGCAGTAAAGCCTGAAGATAAGTGGAGAAGGGATCCCAGAATCACAGAATATTCTGAGTTGGAAGGGACCCACAAGCATGTTGTGACAATCTGTATTTCTATAAATGCATTATCTCCCGAAGTAATTATGAAGGGTGACAGTTCTATTGCATTTTAGTTCTAAGACCAGACGTGTATGATAGATATGGTGCATTGCCTACATGCAGCTTGATTAGTCATCTTTCTTATTGGATTGATGGGGAAATCACTTTTGTGATGCTGCATCTTTCTATTCTCTTTATTCCTTCTTCTCTCTAGTTTTGATTTTCCCATGTTCAACAGTTTCCCCTTCCATTTCCTGTAATTTTCCTCTTTATTTTTCTCTGACTTTGCAAGCTGGGATAGAGGCAACATTATTTTCTTAGTTTAGTAACAGCTCAGGAGGTACATGTTTTCTCCTGGAACTAAAATATTACTACATTTTATTCAGATTTATTTTAGTTATTGCTTTACATTTAAAGGTTTATGGGGTTTTATCTTTGGTTTGGGGAGAGATTTGTGTCTCAGGAGTGCTGATTTTCAACTGAAAGAGCAAATCTGTTGACTTTTTGGTCACATGCATTGCATTTGTTTGCAGGAGAATTCATTTGACTTCCTGGTAGTCATCATTTCAAAAGCATTTTGAAAGATTCTTATTGTTGTCAAATAATTTGTTTGCAATAGACTATATCCAGTGATTCCTTATCTTTTCCTTGTAATTTGTGCCCAAAAATTCACTGGGTTGCAGATTAGTTACTAACTTATTGCTTGTAGAGATTATTTGGAAAACAACTAGGAAATAAACTTTTTCTGCACTATATTAATTATTCAAATTGCCATTGAATCCTTGAATTTAGCTCAACATATTTAGATAACAACAAACACCAGCTTTCATTCTGTTGCTGATGTGGGACAGCTACAATTGCTAGAAGAAACCGAAGTGAAATTACATCACTGCAAGTTAGATTATTACATTTCTTGACCAATATAGTGGAGTTTATTCCAGATAAAGGTGTATTCAGCTACCTTAGAGACAATTCTTACACACACTGCCTTTAACAGAAGGGAATAAAACTGTGAGTGAACTGTATCTCCTATGGACTTTGGGCTGCAGTTGTGAACACCCAGCTCTTCCTAGAGTTAGATGCCTCATGCAAGACTCTGAGAAAATTGACAAACACTTAACTTGCAGTCAGCTGTAAAATCAAATGACTTCTAAGTTGCCACATGGCACCACCACAGGAATGAACACTGCATGTGTCTAGCTCACTTCAGATGTGCACCAGTAATTTGAGCCGGTCTCTGGGCCATGGCTCAGTCCTGCCCACAGCATGTTTGTGTTCTTCTTCCTGTGCCCTTCAGCCTGCCCAGAGATCCCTGCTAGACTGGTACTGATACCCTACCTTAGCTAGTATGAAATAAGCTCATGCCCATGAACTCATGCACAAAAGTTGCAGCTGCAGCACACACACCTATCTGGAACAGAGGCAGGAATACCATCCATTTCCTCAAGGTTTCCTACACTCTTCTGTGGTGAATAGTTGGGACTTGCTCTGCAAAAATCTGGTACATCCTGAAAGTCCATCCTGTATCCTAAACAAAGACAAGGCCTTGAAAAATAAAGCAAGGCCAGAACAAAATAATACTGGACTACATAATTTAAGAAGGTCCTGAAACGTATGAGCAGGGGGACTGACATGAAGTCACAAAATCAGTCTTTTAATATATCCTAATTCTGAGTCCTTTGTTGTATATCCTTAATGATTTTTTTTAAAATCAGTTGTGTGCCTATGATACCTAGGTGAATTGAAGGGTAGGGACTGAAGAGCTGACAGCTAATGGGAAAAGATATAGCAGAGTTAAATAAATAACTTTAGAAGGCACACAGTTTAGCTATATACTTCGAAGAAGCTTGGTTTTGTAAAGGGCAGGATGTGAAGGGTGAAGACCTGAAGGAGCTTCTTGGGAGAGGGGGAAAAGTACTAAGGTATTTTCAGCTCAAGGGAAGAAAAATTACAGAGGTCTGAACTTTGGTTCCCAGCCCAGAATAACTGAAAATTATCTCAGCAGGGTAAAGGCTGGAATAACCCCTGAAGAACAGACAGAATTTCCCAGCTTTCAATCTGTTATTTTTATTATGTGTACACATAGGCTGTAGAAGACTGCCACTGAGAACAGAATCCATCTCTGGTCATTCCCAGTGACAGCCATCAGAAAGCAGGAGCTGCTTTTCCAATCAAAGAATCATCTTGTTGTGATACAATGCTAAAAACATACTGTGACGTCACTGAAGCATCATATAGAAAACTTTCAGACTAGAAGTGGTCAGGAGTATAAAGATAGAAACAGGAGAGAACAGTCAAATTATTAACAACCCCTCAGATTTCTTCTGGCATGATACACTTTTCTGGGCAAAACACAGCATTGATGCAGTACAGGATTCCAAACAAATTCATTTTTTCATCCTCTTTATTAGAGGCAGAATTATTTAATAACTTTCTTTTGAAATAGCAAGATCCAGCCCCAAACGCTTGAGCGCTGAGGTATGGAGAGATTTTCCAGGAGCCCAGTGACTCCCGCCTCAGTTGGGTGGGGCTTCATTTTGGTCCTGGCAACAGCTCCTCAGGGGGTAGTTCTTCCCCTGCCGGCTTTCCCTAGGGTTTCATGGCAGGGGTTAAAATTTGAGGAGGGGTAATCCTGCCCCTACAGGATCGTAATCCCCCTCAACATACACACGGTGGCGATTAGTTTATAAACAGATGGTGATTCCGGAAGGCTGGGGGTGGTTCCCTGACCCCCGGTTTGCGAGTCTCCCACCCCCTCTCGGACTGTCGGGGCGGGGGAGTGGCTCCTGCCGCCGGCCCGAGGCGGGGGAGGAGAGGGTGGAAGAGTAGTGTCGGCGGCTCCGTAGGGAAGTCGGTCAGAAAAGACAGACACTGTTAAGGGGAAGACGTAGCACTGCATCATCTGTCGTCACGTGAGTATCTCCTCCCCCGGTGGGCTTTGCTATAAATAGAAGAGGAATTCCAGCACGCTCGAGCAGAACATTTCTGTGTAAATACACAACGTGGTTTCTCCTACGTTTTCTCTTCTAGATGGGGCTCAGCTGAACAAGCCTTTATCTTGAATCCCGTCGTAAGCACCACCATGTGGGAACCGGGCTGGACCTACCAGAGGCTGCAGCAACAGCCTGGGCGGCCCTGAGCAGAAGCGACGAGTTCTGCCCTCTTCTTTGGGATGACTTAAAGATAAAATAAGCTGCTCTGTAAACAAGCGGTAAGTGAACACCCCTGTGTATCCAGTATAGCTCTGTAAACCCTTGCATAGGCTGAGTGGATCTCGTGGACGTTGCCTGAACCCGTAGGACTGGATGCGCTGGAAGTGCTTGTTCCCGAGTTTGCCGGCGTCTCTGCCGCAGGACATGTGACGGTTGTCGGGAGACGTTCCACGGTTGGACACGACGGATCTCGGGAGTCTTTTCCAACCGTAACCGTTCCAAGATGCTTTTGCGTCATTTCAGACAGGAATGCTTCCAGATTTAACCTCATGTAGAGTTTGTGTGCATGCTTCCAGTTTTAAAATTTCCTTCAGGTGAATGCTGATGGCAGCAGCTGCCATTGTTATTCAGTGTAAATTACCGCGTATTCAAAGGCAGAGCTAACTCTTTCAGTACATCAGCGTGTTCCTCGGTGAAAGCACTCAAGGAATTAAACTGTATTTCCAGAGGGATGGAGCCTGCCTCTACAAGCCTCTTTTGAAGAGAACACAATTTTAATCGGTTTTGAGAGCTGGTGAGATGAGACGTCCCAGACCTTTCCCAGAGATTCCTGGGAACTTTACGGCAAAACTCTTAACACGGCGGTGTAGCCGGGAGCCGGTTCCCGGTGGGGATGAGCCCAACAGAAACCGAAGTGCCGCCGCCCCCCGCTTTCCCGGCGGCTCTTGGATGCGCCTGATGCCGCAGGCGGGCCGCCGGCGCCGGGGAGCGGGGCACAGGCCAGGCTGAGGCGCTGCTCGGGTCCGCATGCGGGGCCGGGTGTTGCCTCCCTCGAGCAGCGGGGAGCGCGGGAGGGTCCAGCGGGCAGCTGTGCGCCTCCGCACACAGGTAGGCGGCTCCGGGGGGTGGCACTGACGGAGGGAAGGGGCCGCCCGACTTTCCCCGGCTGCTCCTGGTGGGCTCGGGGCGTGTGAGCCACCCGCCTTCCCCGGCCTCCCGGAGCAGCTCCGCTGGTAGGCCGGGGCGGCGGGTGGAGCCGATTTGGGGCCCCCCGCAGGCGGTGAGTCGCGGCGGGCGGGCGGGGGGGGCGCGCCGGCGGGAGGTAAGTGCAGGAAAGGGGATGGGGAGATAGGGGGATAAAGGGGCGGCGGGGCTCGGTGCTCCGAGGTGGGCAGACCAGGGCTGGGCGACGGTGGGCTCATGCGGGCAGAACAGCCCCTCCAAGGGGATCCTCCCGGCGGAGCTGACGGCGACCCGTAAGTAAAATTAGACGGTAGATTTCGTGGCTTCTGCTGAATTGCTTGGGTCGGATAATCCATGACCGCTTTGCCATGCCTGCCGGTCACGCAGGTTCGGATGAAAGATTGCTTCTAGCGAGGGTACCGAAAGGGAGCTGCTTCTTTGAAATCCCGAAGGCCTCGGGGAAGGAGCAATGGCTCTGTGGGTAGACTCTGCCTTAAGTTATGCAAATCCATTATTTGCATTTGAGGAAAGAAGCAAACTGTGGAAGTTTCATGTCCGCTGCTTTTTTTTATTACTTTTTAACGATTTGTATTATTAATTGTCAGTGGGGGTTGTGTTTCAGTTTTAGTTAGAGCAAGTGGTGAGGTCAGTCCTGCTGCCTTTTCTCAAAATTTCCAGGGAGATGAGCAGCTGGTCTGAGATTTGTGCCTGTTGTTACCTAGCTGAAACTTTGTCTAGTTTTCTTCAATTTTTGTCTCTTTCTTCATCCGTGTTTTACTGAGCTGTTCTCTCATAGTGTGATTGCAGAACTGTTTAGATTGAACTTCGTGATGAGATAAGATTACTTATTTTAACGTGGTAATTTAGCTGAACTGTATGGAAATGTTATAGATAAAAAATATGAAAATGTTACAAAGAAAAGGTATATATAAAATATTTCTGTGGAGAGTGCCATGGTACTAGACTGGTCACTCCTAAACTGAAGAAACTAAATCCAGAGAGGTCTGAAGGAAAAGGAAATGTGCACGGAGCAGGGTTTCCTACCCATCAACATGCAATATGCTTGTCTGACTAGGTCTCAGAATTGATATTTCTGAAAGCAAAATAACTCTCCTTTCACAGCTGTACCTCTGGTTTTTATTTCACTTAAATAAATCTGCTTATCTTTTTTCCCCAATCTGATGCAATACCTGCTCCTTTAGCTCATCTGTCTTTGCCGAACTGATACAGTCCATTAAGTTACATTTTAGGCTTATGGCTGTTATTAAGGCAGCAGAATTAAAGGTGTCTAAGTCTCGGGTCTCCCCTGAAGGTCATAGTGGCTTTAGCAGACTTCTCATGCTTGTGGGATATGTGACTCATCCCCCGAGGCTCATGAGTCTCCCAGTGCCCTTATCCCTCCCTGTTAAAAGGTAGGAGGAAAAGCTCTTCTCTGGAAGCAGTTGCTAGTTGGGAATGTGTCCGTGGGAACAGCTGCAAAGTGTCCAATTGAGACTAGGACCTGAAAGCTGATAGAAAGATCACCAGTACCTGAGTTCTAAGTTATCAACAGGTGGGGAGATACTTGAGTTACAGTGGTTTTGGCTAGAACAAGGTGTTGAACAAGACATTATGTTGATACATACTGTGTGTGCTGTTAAATAATGGTTTCAGCAATTATGCAGGGGAGTTGCCTGACTGAAGAGGAAAATACAGCCGGTGAAGTGGTGGCAGGTCTCCTTTGCTTCTCCCTTACCTCCTCCTCAAGACTTTGACAGCTTACAAGCAGAGGCAGCTTTAGAAGATTTTTGGTGATTGCATTCTTCCTTAGGTCTTCATTTTTGGATAGAAGCGCTAATAGCACAAATAAGCTATCTTGGGCTTGTTCTCTTTGTTGGTTTCTGAACATGCTGTGATTGGTATCTCTTGGTAAAAGTTTGATTTGTCTCCCCAAAACAGGTTTGGAAAAGTTAACATGAACCTGTTTTGGTTGATTGGTGGTTTTCTTTTTGGTGTTGTTTCATATGCTTCTGGGTGTTGTTCTAGATACACTGGCCTGGAAGAGGATGCAGTCACATAGATCATTTGAAGATAAAACTTGTGAGACCACCATAAGTCTCAATGAGGTTGTCTACACCATTGACTTAAAAGGGCTTTTGAGGAAAGGCTCTTGGTTTTGTGGGTTTTTTTTCACTTGTACACAGTATAGCTTGCTAGCTGTAGCACAGGATCTAGGTTTGTCTTTGTACATTAACATTTAAGGTTATTTTACTTATGAGCATAAAAGGTTGGTTTTGCTTCACGTATGATGTGAGGTACTCTGCCTTCGCTCCCTAGTTAAATGCATTTTAGGGATGGGCTCAAGACTTCTTGAAATACCTTTTGTTACAGAGAACTTTTCCTGCAGATGTTTGCACTGTTTCACCTAAATCAGTTGAAGTGTGCCCTGTGTTTTGAGGAGGAGTTTAGTTTTTCAAGCTTATGACATGTAATTTGTAATTCATTTGAATAATTTATTCATCAATTTATCTAGCTTTAAAGATAAGCTTTAGTATAGTAATACTGAGTAACTAATTTATGGGGTAACTGAATGTACAGAATTTTTCCTTTTTCGGAGTGTCTGTTTTCTACTATCAATTTTCTCAAAATACCAGAAGCTGTGTAGCAGAGTAAACCACCCCCTAAACTTCCCCTTTAATCCAGTTTCTTCTACTTTTGCAATGTTATATATGCTTGCTTGCGTAGTTTTTCACAGTCTTCAAGAGAAATGAAAATAAAGCTACTTGAACATATTATTTGCTGTGTGGATTTCCTAAAGCTTAAATTTTTCTTTTATCCTCCTTCCAGAAGAGCCTGGAACCTCAACTTTTCTTGATTTGATTTACACTGAAGTCTAGAGGAAAACAGGATGTGCATGCTATTGTTTTCTTTATAAGTCACTTTTCAACAGCTGTCACTTTGCAGTTTAGTGTATTAATCACTGATACCAGTAGTGGTATTTGTACAGTGAGGTTGAAAAATGATGGGCAGTATTAGCTAGAGTAGGCTGTGAAGCAAAAGCAAGGAATGCATGGGTTGCATGCAGTGTTTCTACCTTTAGAAAAATGGGTTGAAGAAATGCAGGTACAGAGTGTGGTATAATACTCTGCAGCAGTACTTCTTGCTGTGTTCTGTACCTATCATTCGAAAATACCATGTCCTTTTAAAGTTAATTTTGCTCAGGTGGATTGGCTCTTCAGTATTCCAGGCTTGGTTGTTCTTTGGTCTCAAAGGCAAAAATGAAGCCTTGTATCGTGTGAGAAAGACCCTTTACAGCGCTGTCACAGAGTAAGCAAATTGTGAGTGTCCTTGGATAATACCTAAATTTGTGTGAAACTGTTCAGTTGCCTCTGCTTCCAGCCATAATAGCAGCAGTAAAACTGGAATATGGTGTGCCAGGGCTTTTTTTTTTACATTCTTAGTGTAAATGGAGAGCCAGGAAGAGCAAAGTAAAAAGAATGAAATACCCTCCACTTGCCCTGACTTTGAAGGGAAGGCTTCAGTTTATCTTCCATTCTGTTAGGAGGGCCAGAATGGAGTAATCTAGGAACTGGTTTTAAGAGCAGGCAGGAGTGAAACGATAGTCTCTCTTAATCCCTGAAACTCTTAATATCTCTTGATTTACAATGTAAGTTTCCATTTCCTGTGCTGCACTATTGCTTTCTTTTGGGCCACTAGCCAGTAGGAAACTTTATTTGTAAGGTGTGTGGCTAGCAGTATTAGATTTCCACAGATTCTTTTACTCACTTTTAAAAGAATAGTTTTAGCCCTTGTTGTGAGTGCAGGTCAGAAACACTAAAATAGGGATCTACTGCAGAGCTCAGAAAAGTTCTTTGTTGGACTGGATCTGCAGACTAACATTTGCATTGCAGAGGTAGCCAGACACTGCTTGTTTTCCCTGCTTTGTGGAGTCCTGAGGCCAGCAGTGAAATGAGAATGGTGTGAGGGGCATGAGCTTACCCAGGGCCTTAGCAGAGGTGGGCAGAGGAAATGTGATGGCCATTTAATAGTCAATACAGAATGTGTGTGCGTTTAAAATACAAATTACATCACATGTGAGATGAGAAGTCCCTTTCTCAGAGTAAGAAAGAAACTGAAATTGTGTTCCTGCCATAATCTTTTTTTTTTTTTCTTTTTTTTCTTTTCTCATGTACTTGTAGGTTAACATAGCTCCCTCATGGGCGGGTGATTTTTGAAGGTGGGTTGTGCTGACAGTTTTTTTCCTACAGGGTGATAATGCATGGGGGGAATTGACCAGTTTCAGAACAGGGGCATCCAAGCACAATGCAAAGCAAGATCCTGTGGGTTTTTCTTACTGCAGTGAAGAGACAGGAATATGTTTGCTGGCAAGGAGCTGTTGGTGAATGAAACCTTGTTCATCATCTACCAGTTAAAATAGGTATTTCCTGGTTCTTGAAAGTTCCGGAACCCGCCAACTTCGTATCATCCACCATTGTTGCATCTGAGCACCCTGGAAACATAATTTCTATCTCTGCAGTGCTTCGTGTAGTTTGAAGTTGAGGTGTGGGACTGAGACCAGGAGAGGGTGGTGTCGATGTGAGATACGCGTAAGGTTTGTTTGAACACATTTGCACAAGATTAAATGGAGACATAATATTAAATCCACTTGGTGAAGCATGGGAACAAGTTGGGATTTGTCCAGGTTGCTGAATGTGCACAAGGCTTGCTGGCATGTGGTAGCTAGTTTTTTGTGCCCCTTGTGTAGACAAGTTACTGCCTTCTCATTTTGTATCTGGGAAAAGCCTGGGTTTGATTTTTTTTTTTGTTTGTTTGTTTTTGTTTTGTTTTCCCTTGCAGGAAACTGTTAAAAGTATGGCTGGCTTTGTCATATTTAATGAATCAGGGTGACACTTGTCTCAGCTTAGAACCTGGAGTGCTGTATAAGCCCCCTTCACGGCCTCCCAGTTTTACAGCCACCTATGATACTGTATTTGCGGGGTGCCCCCATGAGGGAAGGAAGGAATGATGAATCTGACTCCATGTTCTCAGAAGGCTAATTTATTATTTCATGATATTACATTATATTAAAGAATACTACACTAAACTATACTAAAGAATTCAGAAAGATATTTACTAAATGCTAAAAAGATAATAATGAAAACTTGTGACTCTCTCCAGAGTCCTGATGCAGCTTGGCACTGATTGGCCATTGAGTCAAAACAACTCACACCAGAAACCAATGAAACAATCTCCAAACTTTCCATATGAGGAGAACACAGGAGAAGCAAATGGGATAAGAATTGTTTTCCTTTTTCTGAGGCTTCTCAGGTTCCCAGGAGAAAAATCGTGGGTGAAGGGATTTTTTCAGAGAATGTGAATATGACACCCATGGCAGTTTTAATTTTCCATTCTCAGAAAATTGAGATGTTGGGGGTATGGGTGCACAACAGGAATGAAATGCAAAATGGCCATAAAATACTGCCTCTAAGTAATCGTCTCCTTCTGTCACTGCTGGAAACAGAACTGGACTAGATGGACACTGGTCTGATGTAGCAAAGTGTTTCTTGTGCTTTCATTGCTCGCCTTGTGCTGTGGAGCACAGGCCAGGTGTGTAAACTGGGTTTTGGGTAGCCAGGTGATTAAAATGCTGGTTAGTGTACATACCATTAGTATAGTTTCTTAACAGTGACTGCCTTTTCTTGCAGTACGTGTTAAGGAAATGCTGTTAATGCATTTTCATTGAAACAATTTGAATGGAATAGTTATTTTCATACCTGTGTGCTAACAGCACACTATAATTTGTTTTCGACTTGGGACATTGGTTCTTAGATGGCTTAGCCTCCAGCTAAGGTAGATTTTACATTAAAGATTTCTAACCTAAATAGAAAATGTTGTTCAGAGCTTTGCGGAAAGAAATGTAAAGTGAAATAGAATATCTTGTTCTTCAGTTTTCACAGAGAACATTACTTATAATAAATACTGGTTAGTGTTGAAGTGACTTTTTGAAGCTGGGTGATGGAAGTTGGCTAACACTACCTGTTAAGTGGTTGAAAAGAGTATTTAAGTTGTTGAACTTCATACAGTTCTGTTGGGAAATTTGGACACTTACATATTTGTGCAAGGCATTTCAATATTAGAGCACTTTTTTGTTTCCTCAGTGGCTAGATGCTCTTGTGATACCTCTACCACGTAGTTGTGTGATAAAATGAAACCATATTTTTGATGTCTTTATGTTGTATGTACTATGTGATATTTAATGAGAAATGAAATTACATAGTAGTTTTTTTTTCTACCCAGCCTGGTGTTTATTTTTACAAAACTTGAGGAGGTCTCAAATACATAAGTTTCTGATCTCTCGCATTTGACTGAAATCAGCCCAAGTAGTTCAAAAGTTCTTTAGGGAACTTTTGAAAGGTAGAAGAAAAGGGCATGCATGCACACAAACAGGGTATGGTTGCATAAATCTCATTTCATGCTGAGAACACATGCGATAGAATAGAACAAAAAGCCTTTTACTGTATAGCATTTCATGCTCTAATGGAGTTCTGCGTCGTCTGTGGCATGGATAGCAATCTGAAAGAACATGGTGGTGCTGGAGGCTGAGCTGTGTTTGGCACTGTAAGGGTAGCAAGAAAAGATGTCGGTAGGCAGCACAGCAGGTGCAGTGTATTTTGCTCTAGAGGACTTCAGGTTTTATGCTGAAGGAAATATTAGACTTTGTGTTTTATCACTGGTGCAGCATGGGGCAGTTTGGTTATGGGAGAGCAGATCTGTGCCACAAAAGTTATTGCCCTGCTGTGATCTCACAGGGGGGTGAGCCCTGTCTTACTCTCTTGTCATCAGAGGAGATGTTCTCATGTAGCCCTGAGCATATCCAGTGCCCAGAGAAGATCAGGTAGGGGAGAATAGTTAATCTGTTTAAAGATACTCTGGTCCGGAAGAAACTCCCCTTTGTTTTGCTGTAGCATTTAAGGACTGGTGAAACAGAATTGAACAGCAAAACCAGACGCTCTGTTTCACCTACAACAATCCAGACTTGGATTGTGAAGGAGCAAAACAAACTGTCAGAGGGAGCTGTAATGTGCATGAGAAGATACTGCGTGAAGCCACTGCTGTAGCTGAGACTGTGTGTCTTCAGCCTGCCCTCAGTTTCCTGCCTGGCTGCCCTTGTACCTCCTTGCTCTCATCTGTGCTTCTAGGAATTTTAGCAGCCCCCAGCAGGAGGGCTGTGAGACCGAAAGGGAGGATGCATGGGTGGGGTGGCAGGCACCTTTGCTTCCCCTAAGTTTTAGGCATGACTGTCCTTTTCAATTAATTAAAAAAAAAAAAAAAGGAAAAAGGAAGCAGTTAGTGCTGGGGAGGAAGGGGGTTATGTTTAACCTTCAGTGAGGTTAAATAGAGGTTTATCTGAGGTTTCAGATAGAGGTCTGAAAGTCTTTTAAATGGGTGTCTCTGTGCAGCACTGAGAAAAGCATATAAGCTTAGCATGCTGTAGTGACTAATGTAGGCAGTTTTCCTCCCAGACGGATGGCAGTTGAAGATTACAATCAGATACAATTAGCTTTCCTCTTGCATAGGTAAGAAAACTGAAGTGCATAATTCAGGGCTATTGAGCTGCAGTATAAGATGGATACTCACTAAAAGTTTGTGCTGCAGTACAGATTGCTGTAGTATCACTTTATTGACCTGAATACACAGGAGTACATAAATGAACATGTGCAAACTTTTCTGCAAGGAACTGAATTCTGTTACAGCACAAACAGTTGCCCTGTGAAAAATTCGAGTTCTGGGCTTATACGGTTTACCCTGCTCGTTTGTTTTTTGTTATGAATTTGATTTTGGTTTTGTTTAATGAAACGCAATGAATGATACTCTAAATGCTGAACTCGGATACACCTTCATCTGTGTTCCACTTGGGAAGCTCACTACCTTATAAACAATCTTTCTTTCTTCTTTTTTTTTTTTTTTTTTTACGTTTTTATGCATGTAGACTCACTGGTAACCTTTCCCATTCAGAGAAGATACCAGGACTTTACGTAGTGTTAAATATTGTAGAGGCCTACATTTTTGTACAATGCTGTGTATCTTGTAGCTCTCAGTCCTCAGCATATGCACTCTTTGGATATTCTGTGTGGTAGTTTTCCTGTCACATTTAAGAAACAAAACAAAGCCCTGAAAGCCTTTAGGGGATCAGATACAGGCTCTGATGCAAACTGTATGACATTTTCTTGTGAGTTCTAAAACGTTTTATGTCCACAGAGCATTCTCATGATTCTGAAGCGGCTCATTACAGCTTTTCTTATGGTTCGTTTTGTTGTTATTGCACATAATATTTGTATTTGAGTTTCAATGCTAAGAAAACAAAACTGTGTATGAAGAAAGCTTGTGAAAATAGTCTTAATGTTTACAATATTCAAGTTTTTCCAGTGTGGCACTGTCAGTTTTGGGTTAGTTTTCTGGTGGTAGTTAGCACTGAAATTTTGTGTTCTGATTTTCATCCAAAGGCGAAGTCAGTGCATTCATTATGAGCACTGGGAAATTTAAGGCTTTAACATTATCAGAGAAGCTGCTCAAACTGCTCGTGTACAGCAGATTCCTCCTGAGCTGGCAGGATCCCTGCTGTGAGAAGCTTCCAGGATTTTGCAGTAGTGTGGGGTAAGTGGTACCACTTATCTCCATTTTCCTCCCTTCCTGAATTAATTTAGCTTTACACTTTCCACTTACTTGTTTTGCTGCATTCCTGAGAATCCTAGAACTCTCTTCTGCACAGATACCTTGCAGCAGATTGACTTGCAGGATTTGCTAGTGGGGCAAATTGCATCACAAACAGCTGGGGATTTAAGGGATTTTTTTTGTGGTGGTTGGTTTGGGTCTTTTTTTGGGATGGTGGTGATAGGGGTTTTTTAAAATTTTTCTTTGGCATTGGAGGCAAGACAGGGAGCAACACAACAAAAATGAGGAAATGTGTTTGGGGTTCTGACTGCAGACATTTTTGGCACGTTATTTAAATGAAAATTTAAATGTTCAGTTTTGTATGCTGGCCAGGTGCATGTTCACACCTATTTTTTGAGCTTCTTAATTCGTACAAACCTGCTTAATGTAACCTGTTCCTTTTTAAAATGTGGTGAAATGTGGGCAATAAAAATTACAGTAAAAAGCTGTGCCATCTGATGATGGCAGTCCTAGTGCATTTGAAATTTATCACAACTAGGGTTTAGAAATGTTACTGTGGAAACTAGTCATACAGAAAGCACCTGTTTCTATTTAGGGACAGATTCTGACACCAGTATGGGTCAGAATTGATGCTGTTACAGTGAAGTGAGAAAATAATCTGATCTACTTGGGATTTATTGTCAGTGAAGATGGGGAGCATTTAATTCTTTAGGTGTTGCTAGTGGAGCTACTAAATTAGCCCTCTGTTATCCATTGGGGAAAAAAAGGCAGCAAAAACTCCACCAAGTTTTTTCCGTACCCTTGAGAGCCCTAATTTGTTAGTGGGATTTAGTGATCCCTCCTTTTGCTTGTGAGTGGGCTTTGATGTTGTGGTTTCTTGTGTATTTTGTTTCCTTGGATTTTTTGAGGGGGATTTATTTTAATCTCATTGAGATTTGTTCTTTGTTTCCCCCTAACTGACTGGTAGATTTAGTTTTATAATTCCAGCCATTTTGGTGAGATCTGAGGTTAAATCTCTAGCTGCATATCAGCCAGGATGCTTTGGATATCCTAGGCATTGTTAGAAGACAAAGTGTGGCTTGTTTTAAGGTGAACTTAATGCTGTAGTGAATGTGCGCATAAAATAAATACAGATCACCTTTTCTGGTTGGACCTTTATTTGTTTAGATTGATCATAGTTCCTGGAGGAAAAAATGATGAGGTTTGTAACTGAACTGTTTTGAAGCCTGACTAATTTGCCTTTTTCCAGCCACTTCTCTTAATTTTTTCAATTTTTTTCACTCTGGGAAACCTGAGAAGGATTGCTGGTTTGACCTCAATCCTCTCACTCGGAAGGCACTTGTGGACAAAGCAGTGGTGTGAATGAATAACTGATTTAGTACTGCGCTATATCTTTCTATTAATGATTTTTTTTTTCCCCCAGGCATTGTGTAGCATTTCTGTGGCCTTGGCTTTTTTAAAAGGAGGTGAAGAAGCAAAATAAATCATGATGCTCTATTCCTTGCAGGAAGAGCAGCTGAAGTTGACTCAAACCTTTCAGTTGTGTAAGTTAAAATATGAGAAAAAAAGGACATGAGCTCTGACCCGCAGAACATGTTTCAGACTTGTTTATATTTCAGTCCCCTCTGGAAAAAGAGCTGGAAGGAAAAGGGGAAACAGACTGGGAAGGAGCAGTGTTGTCACCACAGCTTGCAGAAGACCTGTATGGATTTATAGTACTCTGTTTCTTTGTTGTTTGTTATACAGACACCTATGATGTGTAAAATATAATTAGCAGCCTGGCTTAGGCTGGCTAAAGCTTTAGAGGTTAATCTGGAAGAACGTAAGAGGGCAAGGAAAAAAATCGGTCAGCTAAGGTTGACGGACTTTGTGTGTGTGTGTGTGTTTAATATTTTTTTTAGATACAGTTGAAGCTGGATTTTTTTATGTTTCGTTAAAACTTTGGGAGTTGAGGAAGCAGAGCTGTTTGTGCTCAGCTCATACTTGTGTCTGATTTCGTGTGCACAGGTTAGCTTCTGACCAATCCCCAAATAATTGTTTATGCACTGCATGGCATCTCTGTGGCTGCTGCTGTGACAGAAATTGCTCATCTGTATTCTGAGTCCACGGGAGGAAGAAGGAGGGAAAAGAAGTGAAGTGTGCTGATGGGAGGGCTGTAGAGGGTCAGGACAGGGAAAGCATATGGAAACATCTCTTCCAAACTTATGTGTGCCTTTATATAGATTTTCTATTTCTTGTCCTCCCTCATCTCAAGGCACAAAAATAGGCAAGAAGATGAGGCTGTGGACTTGATCTTACTTTTGATTGTAATTATAGGCAAGGTTTCTGGAAATCTGTGATACTGACAAAGTACCAGTTAGATGAGAATCCTGTAGTTATTATTCTCTTTCCCCTCAAAGCCACAACTTGGATTTGTATCTATCCAGGGCTGACTTTTAAGCTTGAGTTAGCAGTGTTTAACTGTGTATCCATTACTGGAATAAATCCTAAGCCATCTTGGAACATTAAAGAATACTGGTTTTTGTCTTGAAGGGGAAAATAATTAAAAATATCATTTACCAGATGAAAAATATCAGTTTACTTATCTCTTTTTTGTGCTTGCAGTTTTAGTTGTGTGTGTACACCATGCCATGAAGCATGCTGTCACCTTGAGCTGGTGCCAGGGATCCACATTGCACTGTGATAATCAGCTGAAATACTAGCTCAGATCTCAAGGGTGGCATAGCAACCCTGTGATAGCCCCAAGCTGGAGGTGGCATATTCTGCCTCTCAGCAGGGCTAAAGAGCTCAGCCTGAATACTGTTCCGGTTCAGGGGCCATTTCTGTGGAACACAATGCCTTTGCTCCCTTGTAGTTTACTCACCAGGATTTTCTGGCAGAATGCACTGGCTGATGCTTTGTGCTTCTGTGGAACTGGTATTTCATGTCAGTTAGAAGTCGTGTGAAATTTTGCATCAGTAGGCCCAAAAGTGATATCTCTGTCAAACAGTGCACATAATTGATTGTGATGCCTCAGAGAACAGGATCGCAGCATTTTCTTTTGCAGCCAAATAGGGACCTGTTTTAGTAAGCTTTAAAAAGCTTGTAACTTGACCTAGGCTTGTACACATGCCTTTTTGCTCTCCAAGAAACAGTCTGAGTGCATGCAGTCTCCTAATTTCTTTCTGATTCTGTTCCCACTGTGGGATATGTGTAAGAGCTCCTGGTTCCTCAGGCAGGAGGAGGGAGGAAGAGGGAAAAAACAGTTAACCACTGAACAGATGACACCTTATCTCATGCAGTAAGAACAAGGGAGTCTGAATATGGTGATGAGACTGTAAGTCAGGACGATTGGGTCTTTTGTAGCTTTTGCCAAACCCCTCTGTATTGATGACATGTCGTATTTGAGGGCTACAAACTTGTGTTTTTCTGATCTTGTTTGATCTGATGAGGTGAGAATGTGTGGAGCTGGAGATAAGATTGGGAGAGCTGTAGGTGCTGTCATCTGTTCTGCCCAAAACATGGAGATGAACTGTGCTTGTTCTTGCAGCCTTTGGGAAGGCAGGTAACCTACTTTTCCACCAGATACGCTGTCTAGGTGAATTAGTATTAGCGGGGGTTGAAGGTACAATAGATTTAACTGGACTTGAAATCTTTATCAATATCCTTTAGCCAAAGAGTATGCTTGTGTGGGAAGAGTTTCTGAGATTATAAATACATCTGCACACCCATACCAGAGGGAAAGTGATGCAGAGATCTTGTAGGCTCCGGACAAAAGCAAACTGAAATAGCAATCATTGGTGAAAAATACTAAGTTGCTTTTTCATTTTGCTTGGCCCAGCTGGCAGTTATGCTCTGAAGGACACAATACCAGTGTCCGTTATTGAAAGACAAAAACAGAATAAAAGAATCCTCTGTTGTCCACAAAGTAATAAATGTCTGTCTCTTGTGGTACAGAATATGTTTCACCATTAGCAGGATGATGAAGGGGAGGGAGATAAGCACTTAGGCCCTAAAACCAATGTATTGCATTGCAAAACCAATGTATTACCTGTCCTGAAATGCTGCACAAGGTCAAAGATGGGCACAGCTCTAGTTTGTGTCTACACAGTAAATTAATGTCGACAGAGGCTACATTTCTGGCTGTGTAAGCTAATAAAGAACAAAGATTGACTAAATCTGTTAAACATCTCTACTGCTGTGATGTCATATCTACTGAACATTATTGCTTGCTGTTGGGTACTTGGAGAAAGGGTTATCTTGCTGTTTGTTGTCAGGCTTGCTGCAATATTCGGACAGAGAGGAAATGATAGGGAAAACATTGGAAACTTTCCTTAACAGAGAGAAGTTGTGTTTGGAGAAAGACTGTCTCTTTTGATACCTGCATACTGTGGAAGTAAAATGGGTAGTTTGGTGTTCTTGGAGAGAAAGAAGGTGTCAGTTGTCATAGACAGCAAATTGTTCCTCTGTTGCTTATCCCCATGCTGCTGGAAGGGATTAGGGCAGAAAGTGTTTTACCTTCCAGTGCAGAGAGTAACTTTGGCAGCAGTTACTTGTATGTGTGATGTGATGTGATGCTGGCAGCCCTTAGTTATATTTTGACACAGTTAAACCTTAGGTATTTTTAACGTCATGGTTTGTACAGGTTTTCAGGAAGAGGAATAACTGCTTTGGTTTTGCTATAAGTAAAAATTAAATATGCCCCTTTCCAATAAAAAAAGAATTTATTTCGCGACCGTAATACAGTCCCGACAGCCAACAATCAAATGGACAGCATAACACTCCCGGGAGGTAAGCTGGGTGAGCGTAGATATGGGCTCTGTCGCACCAAATCCCCCTCGTCCACACCGGCTGCTCCGAGGCAGCGGTTCTTATACTCTTTAATTTGTCCGCGGCAGAGTCCCTTTGTTTCTTTTTAGAGTTCTTCCTATTCAAGTTGGGTCCTTTCTTCAGTCCAGGCTGCACAAAGCCTTTGTCCGGGAGTTGATTAATGCGTTTCCCCGATTCCTGGAATCTGGCATTCAGATGGCAGGTCTTGATGGCTCTGGTCTTCTCAGATAGGTATCTTGTCCGGGCCATCATCTCTTGGGCGGCACTGGGCACATGCTTTTGTGAATGCCCATCTCCTGTGCAGCCGAGGTTTCCTTCGCGTGTAAATGTTGCAGTGCCTCTCTGTCCACCTGTCGCGGTTTCGCCATTCTGAGGATAAAAATTCTTCCCTCTCCCTTCCCCTATATACAGTTGGTTTGGTTTATATAAATGTATATATATATATGTATAAATATAAAAAATACAACTTCATCTGCATGAATTACTAACTATATCCTTAACAGTTTGGTGTGGGGCATGACAAGTTAACAAGAACCTTTTCCAGTTCTGATACTGCTAAATATATAACTTCAAAGTCTGCATTGTTGGAGAGTTAGAAAACTAGTTTTAATTCTGAGCCACTTTTCTAGGATAACCCAATACATCTTGCTTAAACAATATTTCTGAGGACGTTTTGTTTCTTAAACTAAAATTAAAAAGAGCTTTAGAAATTATGAGAATTTCTGGTGCGTGGGTGTGAGGAAAAGCACTAGACTGACTCAGCCACTTCAGTACCTTTTAGACTGTGTGGCAGTGCTGTTGTGTAGTCTCTTTGCAGCATTCCCTTCCTGAAGAGGGGGGAAAATTAATGAACGATGCAATTAGGCACATACTTGGAGCAAGAACTGGAAAAGGGAATAGTGTGAAAAGATGAATGGTGCTTAGATTTGGCAGAAGAAGTACTTCTGTGCCATAATGTGCTCGTGTTTTACAGCTTGAGAAAGATGATGATGTGAGAGCTCCTTCCTCGATTGTTTTTTTGCTGCATGGCTGTTTCACCAGGCATGTGCTACATCCTGACCAAAAGGAAACAGTGCTGCAGGTCACAAGCTCAAACCCACAAAATACTGACTACATCTTAAAAATTCTGATGTTTCTTTCTAAACCTTTATTAGGTTTTTATGTGCTTTTTGTGCTGTCCCTTTAAATTTCAAGGTCTGCTCAAAGCATATTTTCAAGCTTACTTCCACCCCCACAGCTACAAGGGCTAGGCATCTGA
Source organism: Passer montanus (assembly GCF_014805655.1). NCBI lineage: Eukaryota > Metazoa > Chordata > Aves > Passeriformes > Passeridae > Passer > Passer montanus. Next base: position 1,003,068 of record NW_024368707.1, on the reverse strand, counting down.
GGTCCCAATGAGCTGAAATTTTCAGGCTGACACTTAATGGCACCAGCAAAGAACTGACATTGTCCTGGGACAGTTTATGGAGCTAAGATTGTTTTAAGCTGCCTAGTATTTAATTTAGTAGTATCCACTTTATAGTTAAATACTTACTACCTTAACTTCAGTAGTAGTCAGAGGTACTTTACAAAATAAGTAGGGCAGATGGAAAAGCTTCGTTCATTGTGCTATAACACTAGTAATTTTTACGGAAGAAAGGAAGGCTTATGAGCGTTATGAAAGAAGGGTGATGGTAGTGTGGTCATTTGACTGCCTGGCCCAACAGCTGTAGATTCCTGCAGGGTACGTTCTGTGGTATCACTGCATTGACTGCAAGAGTAAGTTAAAAGATAAACAGAGGGTCTGATATAGTGGCTCATAGCAGATACCACACTGTACTAGAATAAAAACTAATTTTAAGTAATGATTTGCCTCTGACAAGAATGGGGGTTCCCTGCTTCCATCAAGGGAAGAAAATATTAGCCCTAGGTCTTATATAGTTAATAGATCACATACCCAAATGAGTTTTTCTGGTGGGTTGATGGGAGCTTGGGGGAATCTGACAGTGGGAGGTGCAGGCTGATCTCTGAGGTTGTCTTAATACCATAACAGAGTCAGTCTTGCCTAATTCTGTAATTGTAACTCTGTCCTCTGTGGGGGGTGAGAAGTTGACCCATAGAAGTTAGCTTAGATTACTGTTAAAAAAACGCCCATGCATGATTTGCAGCACTTCCATATCCCATTGGTTGCTTTTAGAAAATTGACCAGCTGACACCATGATCACCAGGCATGGTCATACTGGGTTCCTTGTTCCTTTCATTGTGTAGATCCCTGCAGGGTTTTAAGAAAGAGGAGGAAATTGAAGTTGAGTTCCAGCTTTGTCTTCCTTATTTTGTTTAACTCTGATTGACACCGACCTATGGGAGGGAACCATGGCCTGTGTCACTTGGGTTGATGGGCTTAAATCAATCTGCTGGCTCTTGTGTTGAAATGAATAAAGTGAAATGGAACTGCTGTTTTCCATCTGAACTGTGTCTTCTCAATTCCCTATTTTCTTGCGTCTCCAACTATGGAAATTTTCTAGTGCAATATTTGCATTGTAGGAGTTTGTTTCCCTTTAATTAACTTTCTGCAGCATTCAGCTGTTTTAAAATAGGGAGGAAGAGCTTGAAGATGCTGTCATCATTAAATATACTCCCAGAATAATTTCTTCTATAAACAAAGCAATGGATCTGTTTACTAAACCAGATTAAGAAAAACAGTCTTCTTAGTGAAGACTTTCTTGGCTACAGAACTTTCTCTCAAACACAGAATGAAGCCAGGCACTGGGGCATGGGATGGTGACAAGATACTTACATAATTAAAGACCATTTGATGTGTCTAAGGGATGTGTTAGGTACACTCTAATTGATTGGTTGTTTGGAGCTGGGGTGGACCCATTTTCACATCTGTGCCAGGCTGAGTATCTTACATAAAACACAGCAAGATGTTACAGCTCCCTTATGATCCTGTTTGAAGAATGATGCTGACTTCTATTCTCGTGTTTTAATGATTTTTTCAATCCAGGCTGTATGAATATCTTTGTAAATACTTTGCAAGTGGAACACTTTTTTTCCCTCTGTGTAAAATAGCATTATGAATAATATTTCTGGGTTTTAGTAGATATTTTATGGCCTGCTTTTCCTTGTCTTCTGTTTTGTAGCTTGGTCTGACTTCAGCAAGGTTCTTTCTTACACTGAAGTTGGAAAATCAGCAATTTAATCAGTTGCTAGTTTAGCAACTTTATCTAAACAGCTAGTTTGTTATGTTCTGTTTAGCTGAAGTTTTCATTGATTGAATTAGGAAGTAAGGCTAAACACTTTAGTGGGATGTTTTGGCAAACCTTTTCAAAGCAGAATGAGGTAAAAATGCTAATAGTGAAAGGAAAAGAGCTACTAGAGAGTGCAGTCTTTCTCAAGTAAATAATAGAATCACATAGGTTGGAAAAGATCAGGGAGTGCAACCATTAGCCCTGTACTGCCAGATCCACCACTCAAACATGTCCTCAAGTGTCATGCCTAGACATTTTTTAAATACCTTCAGAAATGGGGACTCAACCACTTCCCTAGGCAGACTTGTTCAGTGCTTGACAAGCCCTTCAGAATTTTTTTTTCCCCTCATACCTAATTTAAATGTCTGCTGCTGCAACTTGAGGCTGTTTCTGCTTGTCCTGTCACTTGCTGCCTGGGAGAAGAGACTAGCCCCACCTTGCTACAAATCCATTTCAGGTGATGTAGAGAGTGACAGGGTCCCCACTGAGCTGCTGCTTCTCTAGACACGTCACCCGCTTTGTCCTTCTCTGGACTTGCTTCAGCACCTCAGTCTCTGTCTTGCAGTCAGGGGCCCAAAACTGAACAGAGGGTTCAGGGTGGGGCCTTACCAGTCCTGAGAACAGAGGAGGAAGTGATATCTTCCCTCATCTCACTGGCCACACTTGCTCATCCAGGCCAGGATGTCATTGGCCTTCTTGGCTGTGTGGGCACACACTGGCTCATGTTCAGCCAATGCTGACCAGCACTCCCAGGTTCTTTTCTGTCAGACAGCCTTCCAACCACTCTTCCCCTAGCCTGTAGTGCTGCTTGAGGTTGTTGTGACCCAGACAGAGGAGTTCAACTTGGCCATGTTGAACCTCCTCCAATTGGCCTTGGCACATTGATCCAGCCTGTCCAGATCATTCTGCAGAGCCTTCCTGCACTCCAGCAGATGAACACTCCCACTCAGCTTGGTGTTACCTGCAAAGTGACAATCAATCAGTCCCCTTGTCCAGACCATATATTTTCTTTAAAAATATTAAAGAGGACTGAGTCCTGGGAAACCCCACTGGCTGCCAGTTGGATGTGACTCTGTTCCCCACCTGTGTTTGGGCTTAACCAGCCAGCTTTTTCCCCAGTGGAGGGCATAGCAATTCAAACCACGAGCAGCCAGTTTGTCCAGGAGAATGCTGTGGGAAATGCTCTCTAAGGCTTTACGAAGGATTTGGTACCCAGCATACACAGCCTTTCCCTCATCCTCTGTGCAGGGTACCCTGTCATACAAGGAGATGAAGTTGGTCAAGCCAGACCTGCCTTTCATAAACCCATGCAGCTGGGCCTGGTCCCTCACTTGTCCTGTATGTGTCTTGTCATGGCACTTGAGATTGTGAGCCAGTTGCTGTTAATGACACATGAGTGAACCCAGTAGGTGAGTTTTCCTCTATATTTGGAGTTTTAAGGAAAAACTCTTACTAAATTCCTGCAAAAACTTAGAGATGGCTCTAGAAGTTGAGAGTGACTGTCAAGACAAATTTGCAACGATCCTTCAAGTAGAGTCAAGGGAATTGGAGCTGAAAAGTGGCAGTGCTACTTTCCAAAGGCAGTTGAAAGGTTGGAATTGCAACAGCTGCAGCCTGTGAGGTATTTCCTCCAGAACAGAGCAGGATAGCCTGTAGGATATACTTAAGATTGAGAAATTCTGCCTGGTTCATTGCATGGCTTTGTTACTGGTAGGTACTGTTATAAAACCACATCTCTAATTCTACAACTAAATTCTGGTGCAAGATACGAGTGGAGAAGAATAAGGAAGTAGTGGCTTGTTGCACTCAAGTGAAGTAATGACGACGCTGTTAGGAGAGAAGTGGAATAGTAGGAGGCTGTACCTGTCAAGTAAATTTCCATGGTAACTTGTGGCCGGAATGGCTATTTTGGACTTTCTCAAGATTAAGCAACAGCAGTTCATTCATAGCTACTGAAAAGGCTGCTCACTGTTTAAGATGTGAGCAATACAGGACTTGATTTTCCTTGAGTCTGTCTTGCCAGATCTGTGTTTCTGATATTTCTCTTTTTCTTTTGCTAGAGTGTGTGATGAGGCAAAAACTCTGTTTGAAAAATGGACCCTTTTTCTGATGTATCTCCATAAGTTCAACACATGGGATCCTAACTTTTCTTCCTCACTTTGCAATGTGTGAAAATAACATTTTTCTGTTGCTTGAGCAGTGAAGTTTGGCTTGGGTCAGTAGCTGAAGACTGTGCAGGCATAAGCAGATAGTTTCAGTGCAGCTTTAAATGCCAAAACTGGATTTTAAGAACACTCAGTGACCCTAAAAAAGGCAGTAGAAATTTGTGGCAGCTCATGCCGTGTTCTGTTTCATCAGCATCAGCCTATCTGCCTCCTGCACTGTGCCAATGCTGGTTTTACTGCGTAATTATGGAAACTGATGGTGTGTGGCACAAGAAACCGGAGAAGCACAGGTACTGCTAAAGGCCAGCTGGTTTCTTTGGGCTGCCAGTGGACAGAAGAGTTCTACTCTCATGGCCTCAGATAGAACCTAGAGTGAATCCATGCTTCTATGCAGAGAACACACACAGGGTAGGTGCAAAGCAGCATGCAGCTCCTGGCACCGGGTCTTTATGTGAGAAACCAAAGTGGAGGGATCACCTGTCAGACTTCTGGTGGTAGAGAATGTCTGTAATGACAATAACTTCTCTTTTGTAAGTTTCCAGATGCTTTAGAGAAAATTCATGCATTAGTTCATCATGTGTTTCAGTTTCTTGGTTTTTTTTACATTTCAGGTTTATCAGTCATGAAACGAATTCTTCTGGTTTTTATCCTGGCTGCTGCTGTTATGTATGGTATCCTGCATGGAAATCTGTGGAGAAATAACTTCTACTGGTATGGTGATGCTTTGTTCATTTAGAACGCAGACACCTTATGGCTGTATGAGAGATGTGTCTGTGAATTCTTGTGTTGCTCCATGAGTGTTACTAGTAATCATTGTAAGTGATTACTCTGTGTGTGTGTGTTTTGTGGTTGAGATCTTTTGGTATTCTGAGGAAATTGGTATGATTGTTTTGTCCTGTCACCTGTTTTCTTGTGTCACTTTCAAACCTAGTAATTAATTTGAGCCTGGTTGTATGGAGAGGTCAGGACCTCAGTGGTAGGGAGCCCCTCTGAGGTTCATGAAAATAGGTCTTCAGGTGAGGAGTTACATGAAGTACAGAGATAAGGTGTCCACATCTCCCTCCACCCCATGTGGGTTTAGTGTTAGTTTGTTCTATTAAATGTCTGATAAGTGATGTGGGGGAGGCCTTTTCCACACCTGGGAATAACTGCAGGTGCAGGGGGCACCTCTTGGAAAACTGAGATTTGTTGAGGCCCAGCAGCAGCCCTTGAGGGCAGTGAGGCGTCACTGTCTCCAGGCTCACAGGACGGGTGGCTTGGTACCTAAAATTTGGGAGACTTACTTGAAGAAGTTGAGTTTCCATTGGTCTTTGCACAGCTGTGACCAGGACTGACCAGACTGTTATGAAGATAAGTGATAATTTTTAAAAGTAGTTAATGTGCTCCCTTTATCTTGTTTATGGTGTACAATTGATACAAATAGCTTTCCGTTGTGGTTTCTATTTACAGCAGACCACAGTGTTGTGACATTTCCCTTTTTGCAGGATTAGCTTTTATGGACAGACTTCCTCTGTGAGGGCTTCTCCTTCCTATGTGACTAGTGGAGTTACAATCAGTTACAATCAGTAAGTTCAGCAGTTGAGTATTTTTGTGGTGGGGTTGTTTTTTTGGTTTGTTTTTTTTTTTTGGTTTTGGATAGGTGGGAGGGATTGAGGCTAAAATCTGTAGCCTTTTTCGATAGGCTCCCTGCTCAGTTGTACAGTTGCATCCAGTGGCTGTTCCTGTTATAAACACAGTGGTAAGGTGTTTATCAAAAAGTAATTTGTCCATGTTATGTTTCCAGTGTTTGTTTAATTTTTATGGCCATTTTGAATAACTGTCTCTAACAAGCAGTGAATTGTTGGAAGGACATTGGCTTACAATTTTCAAATCTGTGCAATTCTGAATTATACCTGAACAAAGTTAGCACAGCTTGGAGGGCAACTTCCTTCCTTAAAACTTATTAAACCAGAAGTGTGTTTCAGTTGTTGTATTCGAGTGTATATATAGGCAGCTCTTGTGCTTGTGACTTCTTGAAGTTAGATTTGTGGGACTAATGAGCACCTATGCTTAAACTGGAAAGCAAACCTCTCTTCTCTGTGAAGGTATGCTGCAAAATGCCATCTGTGATGCTGGAAAGCAGCAAGGTGGCCAGCTGATAGGTATCACAGGGTGCTTTCTCAGCATCAGTATTCACATAAGAACTTGAGGTTACCATAAGAACTTGAGGTTACCAAAATCAGTTAACCTTAATGGTCTCTTTGGCTCGTGGTTCTGATGTGGTGGTTTCATCCTTCTGTCCTTAATGCAATCCAGCGGCACATGTTGCTCACACTGAACTTTACCTTCCCTTCTGGGCTTCATATTTGTGATTAAATGGGCTAAATCTCCAAGTCAGGAATGTGCTTAGAAATGTGAGTCTTAACCTTATTATGGGTGGAATGTCTTACCCCAAAGAATATAAAGAATATAATTTTCCTTAAAGTGCCCAATTTCCTTCTCCAAACAAGACTTTGTCTCCTCCCTGAGGAGTTATGGGGATGCTATCAGGCTGCAGGGGTGATTGAGTGCAGGAGCCCTTCTTCTCTGGAGGTGGGCCTCAGTTCTCACTTCTGATTATGCCTGCTTTTGACACTTGCTGAGTGAGGGAGGTCACAGCTTCCCTTGGAGCAGCACTGTGAGATAAAAGCCTTTGCTAGTAAAAGTAATTGTGCTGCAATGAGAAAGTTTCATCTCTATCACAGGGGGAGGGAGTAATGAAATCTTAGTGTGATCTTAACTCAGTAGTCAGCTTTTACTAATTTGATTTGTCCAACTTCCTTTACCTTGTTTGTGCTACCCATTCCTGGTCTTGCTATTTATTTGGAATTGGTTTTTTGCAGGCTGCCGCCTACGGCTGTAGAGAGGAGGAATGCATTGGACACTTGTTTCCTGAAACCAGCATTTGAATCTTTACTGGGGTGAGTCTTCCATGAGAATTGAGATGGGGAAGGAATGGCTGTGCTGATTGAGGTAGAACTGGGCTATTTACGCATTTTGGAGTGAACATTGAGTAGTGCCCTGAGAAAGCTTGCAAAGATTAGACCAAGAACTGGTTGAAGGAGTCTTAAACGTCTGTAGAAAGACACTGTGGCCTTTTTTCTCCCTGGTGCTTTTTGTATATAAGAAAATGTGGCTATAGTTTTAGTGCTTTTGTGGGTTTGAAGCACATAGAAGCCTGTAAAGTTTGTGCCACCCAAAGCAGACTTCGAGCCTTTGAGTTTTGTTTGCTCTTGGTCTGGTGAGGTGATCCTAATTCCCTTGGATTGTGTCCAGACTGTCTGCATGTTGGGTGCAGCAGGGTAGCTGTAGTGTTCAGCAGAGGAGCAGGAATGGGCTCAGAGGTACACAGCAAGAAGAAGGTATGTGCACAGCTAGGACAGTCTCACGCATTTCTGTAACTTCTTTATAGAGACGGTTTGCATGAGCTGAAGATCTGTTCTGTGCACTTCGGTAATAGCCTGGGAGGTTGAAAGGATTTCTAACCTTGCAGAATTATTTATTGGAAAGGAACCAGAGCTAGAAAAGCTAGAATTGAGGATCTTTTCTCAGTAGGTAAATTATTTATTATGTCTAAGCTTAGCAGCTGTTTCTGAGCACGTTACTAAATTTAATATGGATATTTAGTGCATCGTGTCTCAAAGCTAATTGGTCTTGCTTAGTTAAGCTATGGCCCGTTTCTTGGTGTGTGAGCTGTAGTGTTTTGGTTTTGGGGTTCTTTTCCCTTTTTACTGTCAGTATCTTATTAATACATAGAGCTTAAATTAGCTTTGATTTGGGAAACTGAAAGAAGGTTTTCTTAACAGCTATTTATGTTCTTAGTGGACAAACAAGTCATGTGCTGACTGGGGCTTTTTATGATTAACATTAGGTTTTCTGATGACTGTATACTTCTGTGTTAACATTTTAATCTACGACCTAATATGCAGGATCATTACAAAGTCAGCCAGTACACTGAGCGCGCGTTCAGTTAATTCAAAGGTGAAGCCAAGGGCATGATAGCATGTGACATGTTTGTGTCTGCTGTTACTCATTGGGGTGGACTTGGCACTAAGGCAATAGGAGTGCCTTCTGTGCTATGAAAGACCCTTTTCTGTGGTTCCTGTCTTTCAACAAAAAAGTCACCCATTCTTTTTAGCTTGACACTTACAAGGTATAATGCCATCATGCTGTAGTTTTCAGGAAGAATGTGCTTTTGAGGCAAATGTCATTGTGATCCCCACACACCGTGCTTCTCATCCCAGGGTGGCCCTGGTGTGAATGCACTGGGATCTTTTCAGACATCTGCTTAAGCCAGAAGATGCACTGCAGTAGCGTAGCCCATGTGGTGCAGCTAAGGGCTGGGACCCTTCTAGAGTTAGTACAGAATATAAAATACCCAAGGTGCATGTAATGTGGACATGAGAACTCCATACTTTTTTGCTGCTTAGATACACCCGTGTTGCCCCAAACAACTTGTTACTGTCAACACAGTCATATAGTGTCACCTGTTTGGAATAGGAGTGCAGCTCAAACCAGGAGATGGTATTCTCAATTTAAAACACCTTGCTTCAAACTCTGTTCTTATTTATTCAATTGCCATGTACAATAATAACTCTTAATTTTCCTTTCTACTTCTGTTATTTTCAAACCTGAAATTATTCACTGTCTTCTTGGGTTATGTCTTCTCTTAAATATGTGGTCTTGTGGTGCAAGCTTTCAGCCACACAATTTTAATGAGTCTATATAAATTGTACAAATAGACAAGTCTTTTTATCTCACTCTTTGCCTCTATTTTCTGCTATAAGATCTTACTCTTTTCAGTCATCTGTTTGCATTCCCTGTGCTCGTGGATTTTTTTCTTTTAAAAATGGGTGATAATATGATAAAAATGGTAATAGTAGTATAAAGAGAGCTTTTTACAAAGGACTTGCATGACTTACTGGCTTATGCAGGTACATCATGCGATTTTAAAACTTCTTCCTTTTTTCCTTCATCAGTGTTGACAAAATATACCCATTCCTGTGCGCTAATGATTTTATCAGAGTGGCAGAGTTCCAAGGGAGCAATAAGTTTGAACTACCTTATGGAATAAAGAGAGCAGGTTTGTATTTCCCATGTATTTCCCTTATTTTTAATCAGAAATACCTAAATGGTTTGTAAAGCCACCTGAATCTGTGGCCATGATCTTTCCTGTGCACTGATGGGGTGTCTAGCAGTGTCTTAATGGTTTTGTTCAGTCCCTCTGACCTGACACTTTCCTGGTTTTAGCAAGTAAAACACTGGGTTGGGGTTGCCCCTCTTAGCAGAGAAGTTCCAAAAATGTGTGAGTGAGGAAGAGTGGACCTTATTCAGCTTCCTTCTGTTTGTATGTGGTCTGGAGATACTCAGCTATGCTTTGCTAGGGGAAATACTGAGTCAGTGTGATGGGCATCAGTCAAAACACCTAAACTGGTTGGAACTCAGAGTCCTACTGAGGCAGAAGTCCTCAGGTTTGGGTGGTTACATAAGTGAAGTTTTCATTTTACTGTCCTGGTTTTGACTGGAATAGTTTATTTTCTTCTTAGTAGGTGGTACAGTGCTGTGTTTGGGATTCAGCATGAGAATAATATTGACAACACATGGATGTTTTAAGTAGTGCTTACTCTGAGTCAAGGATGTTTCAGTTTCCTGTGGTCTGTCAGTGAGCAGGTGCACAAGAAGCTGAGGGTAGGATTGCCAGGACAATTGACCCCAGCTGGAAAATGGCTATTCTATGCCATATGACATGTCAATACTTAAACAGGAGTGGCTGGTAGCTGCCTGGGAACTGGCATCAGTCAGTAGGTGGTGAGCAATTGTATTCTGCATCACTTGTTTTTCTTGGGTTTTATTCCCGTTTCTCATTCCTTTTCCATACAAATGCTAGCTTTTCTGATCCTCCTACTTGTCAGATGGTGGAGACTCAGTGGCTGTGTGGCACTTAACAGCCATCTGGGGCTAAACCATGACACTGAGCTGGCTGCTCCTGCTGTGGAAGGGGCCACAGGGGGGAATTGGTGACACTGCCTTGCTGCTGGACCTGTCGAAAGGTTTGCTGGCACGTTCCCACTGCCTATGTTGGTCAGGCTGGTATAAATAGGGCTGACACCGTAAGAGTCTTAGCCACCCTTTTGGAAAGGGTTGTAATGTCTTAAATTTCAGGGTTTCTAACACTAACAGTGCACCTTCCTAATCTGGGCTTTCAACTTTTGATTTGCTCTCCATCAGTGGTAACAGTGATGGTGCATTTTCCTGCACTTTTGGGGTTACAGTGAGGAAAACTACATTTGGGAATGAGTGGATTTCTCCTCTGAGGCAAATTAAGTGTCCAGCAGGAGCCTGCCCACCAGGGGTGGGCTGGGATGGGAAGGTGTCTGTCTAGCTTTGCCACATTGATTGATGTCTTCTCCTAAGATACATAATGCTATTACTATCCCTGGCTGTATGGACCCACTTGAGTCTACCCACCTGAAGGTAGGTAGAAGAAAAACCAAAGTGAGTTAGGATGTGGATTTTGGAAATTCTTCCAGTTCTTGTTTACTGTAACTAAGATGATTTTTTAAACAGAGATTTCATGCTATTTTGTATTTTGAGGCAGAAAAAACTCACAGTGGAGCTGTGATAGACCTCGGCTTCTTTGGCATCATTGGTTGATCTGTGGCACTAAGTTACAAGTGTTCTGACTTTGATGTTTTTATGCACAGTGTACTGCTGTGCTTAAAAACATTGTGGTCAGGGTGGCATGCATATTTTTGTGTTGCAAGTACTGAGTGTTTTCATTAATCTTGTTTATATGTGCTTTTTAGAGCAATTTTTTCGTTTAGCCCTTTCAAGACTGCAGAACTGTGGCCTTTCCAGTGAAGAAGACAGGTGAGATGGTTTATTTGCCGCTGTTTCTGTTAGTGGCATTTTTAATATTCAGTACTTACCTGAAAAGGAATGTCTGTGAGGTTATCCTGAATTGCTCAAATTAGTCAAGACACGTAGTTAGAGCAGATTTACAGGGTCCAAGCAGTGCGGAGCTGATTCCAAGGTTTCAGTAGGCTTGATTTTACACTTCAGTAGTATCAGCATGCAAGAAAAATTACTCTCTGAGAGAGCTTTAACTTAGAAATTTCCTTTTATAAATGTTTTAGAAATTCTCCAGCTGAATGCAGTCCCATCTTCCTGTAGTATCTTTTCATACTTAAATTGAATGTGACCTTCTCTTGCAAATTCAGTGTAAGATGGAGAATGTTTGAGATAAGCAAACCAGTGTCTGCTTCTAAGCAGAACAAATCATGGGCGTATGCTTGTGCCTCTGATGTGCTGGCTTCTGTGCATCCTTGTTCCTACTTGCGCTCAATTTCCTTTTCCTTGTGGATGAGGGAAACCTAGGAAGACAGGAAAGGCTGTCCTTTTGGAAGTAACAAGGGTGTGGCATGGAAGGAAGAATGCCTTAGATAACTTGCTTGCCATGTATTAGATAGATTAAATTAGAATAAATCTTTAATTAGATTAAATCTCTTGTTGGAAGCCACGTCTGCCAGATTTTGTTTTGTTTTGGAGGGCCTTTGTGTTTGTGTGTCTTGCTTTTTGTTTGGCTTTTGTTGGGATTTTTTGCAGGTAGGGTTGGCAAGTAGACTAAAGTCCTGTGTTTACAAAGTGTGATGCAAATGACTCCTTAGATTTGCAGTCTAGCAAATGGGCTGACAGCCTGCCAGATGTGATAGTAATATACACATTTCTTAATAGAGTGAATGCAAGTAATGCTGAGCTTGGCTGTACTTGTTTTTGTTTTTTTAATTACAGAGATCATAAAAGATTGCTGCTTGAAGCCAAATGTCAGGATCACAGTTTAATTAAACTTGGGTGGAATATGTTCAGACCTAAGGATTTGTTTTAATAGAGTTTTTCTTTTTTTCCCCCCTACTGTACTCCCACCTTTCTCTGTAATTAGTCTGCTTCTAGGATGTTCAAGTCTACTCTTAAGAAAAGGAAGGGAAAAAGTAAAACTCTGTATTTTCTTTCAGGAATGTAATAGTGGGGTAAATTTATACAGAATTGGCTGACAGAAGCTGCTCTTTTGTCTGCAGTTGGGAAGAGAGTGCCAAACATTACATTAGAAATTTCCTGAAACCATAAGTTCAGGACCTTAATTGTTTGTGCTGTAAAGCAGAGATGCTTGTACCTTGGAAATGTTTGTCCCGTAGATGAAAAGTGAGGAAATCGGTATTCATCCTTTAAATGTAGATCCTCTGAGATGTAGATGTGGTTAGTAGTTCTGGGAAGTATGTTACTTTTAATAAAATGAAGCATACTTCAGTGTACTGAAGCAAAATGAGACCTATTACTATTTAATAGGCAGTAATATAAACAAATCAAGCAGACAATGACTTCATACAATATGTTCTTTCTAGATCCATCAGATTTTGTGTACAGCCCTCTTCGGGCATGAATCACTGTATCTGGGAAGAGTTTTATACATATATTTCACTGAGATGTAGTGGCTTTTAAAAGTGCAACTCTTTAGGAATTAATCCTGACAACGTTCTCCAGTAATACAGAATTATTAGGCAGCTCTGTAATGCTGTCGTCCAATTCAGCCTTCTTGGCAGAACACAAACCAGATTTCCCTATAAAAGTTTTTTAAGGCAGACAAATATTAGGCTAGATAAGCACAAAGTCTGTGGTGCTTATATAGGTGTATTTGTGTACAACTTAGGTAAATCTATACACAGTGAACTACAAAGTTTTGGGGTTTTTTTTCTTCCAAACTAAGATCAAATTCTCACTTTGTAAAGGTGTGGCTCTCCCAAAGAGTTTGGAAATGAACAGTATCACTGACTTCAGTTCGATTGTGACTTCAGTTCTTTGCTGAGTGCTCTAAGGTCTCTGAGCTCAACAGTTCTTAAAAATGCAGTTCTTAATTGTATACAGGCCTGAGTCAACAAAATGTGACCTCTGCATCCTCCTTTCATAAAATAACTTCAAAGGAAATAATTTGCATTCCTCAAGTGACTACAGGGGTGTTTTGAAGGAGTGGAGTCTGAGATCTTTTCTTTTTCCACTGAAATAGTATTTCAGTAGAATGTGGAGGATGCAAACCTTCTGACCTTTAGAGGCTACATTTCCATTTATCAATATTTTTCTTCTATAGACTAGGAAAATGTTTCTTTTAGCATTTCACTATAGAAACAAACTACATAATCCAAGGCCTGGCCTTGAGATTGAGATTCACCACCTGATAAGGCAGTGGTTTGAGTGACTTACTACCTGCAGACATCGGAGATCAGTTACCATGGTGTTTGCATTGGGATCTGTTTGTATTCTTAGTAGATCTCTGACATATCTGTTTGTCACTCAGACCTTTCCTACAGCTATTGGTACAGCCAAGGTATTAATATTTTTCACTGTCACAAATATTGTGCTACTGAAGAGCCAGATATTGCAGTCTGTTATATTTTACTTGTAGCACAGCTGATGCAGTTTAAGGATATCTAAACTAATTTCTCTTCTTGTCAATATATTGACTTGGAGAAAGGTTGAATGTTTGGGGTTGTTCAATTTGAAAACAGGAAAAAGAAATTTTAAGAAGTGAGGTTGTTAAAATACCTGGGAGTAACGGTCTGCTGAAAATTCATGTGTTGACCTGTGATCTGCTGTTTATTTAACTTCAGAACCTTTAAATGCAGTTCAGCCTTGCTAAGTATTTTTTATCTCTATGTCATATGTTCATTTTTTATGATAGTATGCTCTGGTTTTTAACATAAACAGTTTCCCTCCCTGCTTATTGTTGTTAGTGGGCCCAGTACTACTGTTTATTTTAATTTGTTTGACTGTACTTGTGTACACTTCTTCAGGCGTATTTGATCTGATTCTTGACTACCCATTTCAAAACTTCAAATACTAATTTCAGATTTTTATTGGGTATTTGATGGCAGGTGATAACTTTGTTTTTGAGTATGCATCTTATGAAGGGCACTGTAATTCAGAAACTTAATCAAATTCCACTCTGTTTTCTGTCCAAGTAGTACTAGTCAACTCTTAGTCATAAACAAAATCTAGTCTGCATTCATCAGTGAGAAAAAAGGTTGAATTTAACTTGAGAACAACTACACAACTTGTGTAGCTGAACAAACCTCAGTTGCTCAGCTCTGAAGTTACATTTTATTTTGCCCTCCCTATACTGTGTCCTGCTGCATCATGACTACAGAGAGGAGAAAGCAAAGACCTCTTAATTGTATACCAGAGTGGAAGGCATTATTTCAGTTGCTAGAGATGAACTTGCTGAACAGGTATCTTAAATCACCTCTTCCAAAAGTTGAAAGGTATGTAATAAGGAATTACTTTAAGTTATAATCTACAAGGAACAGAAAAAGCAGTGCCTCCTCACAGTAAATGCCAGGACACACGATACAACCATATGCTAATCTTGTGCTTTTTGCCCCTCTCCCTCACTCCACTCTCATCACTTACTGATCACATTTTTTTATCTGGTTTTCTCTTTTCCTTTCTTACTTTGAGCTCTAAGCTATAGCTGTAAGTAACAAGGTGTAATTTAGGAAAATGGCAACTTCTGCATTCTTACTCTTGCTGTAAATTGTAAGAGGCTTATGTTTATCAGCCTGCTTTCTTAAGATACTTTCAAACTAGATAGAAAAATAAAATGGAAAATGAATGGTCAGAAGGAGTTAAGGGTGGGGAGGGAAGGAAGGGAATTAAGGGTGTAGAGGGTGTGAGCGTACTGCAGACAGGATGGTATAACAGGTTTTCACCCTTCTGATTTTCAAGATACCAGGTCACATGAGTTACGGTATTAGCTGGAAGTCTTTTTATGAATGCTTACCTTCTACTAAGCTGTTCAGGAAACAGTAGAGAAAGGTATGCTAGCTTTTTTCATGTAACCCAACCCTAAAAGCTGCACTTAGAGCACTGGTTTTATATGTGTGTGTGTGTATGCATATACGTACATATATATTTAAAGGCAGCTATCTCTTCAGAGGTTGTTAATTCTGTAGGAAATTGAGGCAACTGCTTTGTACATTGGGATGTTGCTCAGTCTTGGCTGGAACTAGTTGTTTTCATAGATGTTGAATAATAACTCTGAGCTGAAAAAACAGGTTGGACTATTTGAGGAGAAAGAAATTAATTAGTTTGCATGATGTGCCATGCTGGGAATTCAATGTAAGTTATAGTGGTTTTTGGGACACAGTTTTGGTGTCCTGAACCTAGAGCAAGAAGTGGCATAGAGCCTTTTTCTTACTTGAAAAAAGAACTAAAGGAGTGTGGTGTTACTGTGAAGCGACTCATATTTTCTCATTGTTCCTGCTGCAACCAAATTGAATAGCTTTTGCTCTAAACAAAGAGGCATTCCTACAACAAAAAATGATGTGCTTATTCTGAAAGGAGTTTACAGTCTTACATGTTTGATTTAAACCTTCCCTAAAAAGACAAAATATATTGAAGAAAAAACCCGCAAGCCTATTTGTGTGCTCCCCCCCCTTTTTTTTAGTACATTTTAGTACCATTGAAACAAGATGGTCAAAGCTAAATATGAACTGAAAAAACCTGTGGTGACTTTGAAAATCTTACCCTTAAACTTTCAAGTTTAACATCTCCGTAATAACTATTTTGCATGCTTTTTATCTCTAAATGTATTATAAATTCAAAATTTCTCTTTTGATTTGATGCAGTATAATATCTTATATTTTAGCACATAGTATTTTATAGGCTTAGTAATGCTGTCTAATTTGAATCTGATCATATGAGAATGCAACCTTTAATCAAGGAATCCATCTTTTTACATTATGACAGCACACATGTCACTTATGTAAACGTGTTTTGATGGCACCTTTTAAGTAGAAGGAGAAGAATCCATGCCATATTCATTTGAAAAGCTGTTGTGTGTCATTGGGCTAAGATTTTTTACATGTACAGTCCATAGGCCTGTAAAGTGAACATAAATTTTGCTGCTTTAGTTTGTTTGGAGGTGTGGAATTGTATAATACTGCAGAAGCACCTTAATACTGAGTTAGCTTTTCCAGACTGGGACAAGTTTGAAGAACTGTGGCAGATGATTTATCAAATAGCACCCATATCACAAACTGGGTAGATGATCTTAAACAGCAGACCATTAGAAAAAGGAGATGTGTAAAAAGTTTCACAAGAGAGAAGTCAATTATTGACTTTGTCAGTCCCTGAAATAGTGCCTTTTTTTTTTTAAGCAGCCATAGTACATGGTACAGGATTGAATCTGCTTTGTAGGGGCCAAGGGCTGCAAAAGATACAGGGTCTCACTTAGAAAATAAGCCAGTTAACATGCAGAAGTATCATTAATAATATGAAGCCAGGGAAGTCACAAATATTGAAACTTCTCTTTGTTCCACAGCATTCCCTGTCGACGGTGCATTGTGGTTGGTAATGGAGGAGTACTTCGAAATAAGACATTAGGGGAAAAAATTGACTCGTATGATGTCATAATAAGGTAAATGCTATCTCCTTTTCATTTTGTGTACACAGAGCAATAGGTAATTCTCCAAGGCCAGGTACTCTCTCTGCCCTTCTCTAGTGTGTGTGTGGTGGAGCCAAATCAGAAGACTTGCTTTCTGCTTGAGTGACACACAATAAGCAATTGTGTGACTCTATTCCAAACGACTGTGGCCATGTTCCTGTGTGTGCTCGATCCCTCTGAGTGTAGAGGGGGAATGCACCTGATAATTGCTCACTCCTTTGCTGTGTAATGTGATACCTAAATGCTGGGCTGCTAAATTTCCTGTACCCAGACACAGTGTCTGTCCTGCAGACTAATAACTTGTGTGGCAGCCACTGCACAGTAAGAACACGGGTGGGGCAGTCACTGATGTCTCTGTGCCTCTGTCCTCTGCAGAATGAATAATGGCCCTGTGATAGGGTACGAAGAGGATGTTGGGAGGAGGACGACTTTCCGCCTTTCTTATCCAGAATCTATCTTCTCAGATCCCATCCACTACGACCCGAATACCACTGTTGTTCTCATCGTCTTCAAACCACGGGACTTGAAGTGGCTTTGGGAGATACTTGGTGGTCAGAAAATAGTGAGTTCAATTATTCATGTGCCATGGCTTGTCTTGCCACACATTTCTTGTGTGAAATACACATTTGCTTTTAACCGAAGTCCTCCCAGCTGAGAGGGAGGCACTTACTGCTGTGGTTTAGTTGAGGTGTTAGGGCATGTTGGACTTGATGATCTTTAAGGTCTCTTCTAACCTAGTCATTCTGTGAACATTTTGAATTCTGTGAGGAGCTCTGGATCTCCTTGTAGTCAGTCTCCTTGTAGTTAATATCCCTCTTCCGTAAATGCTTTATCGTCTTTCTAATGCACATATTTGATCAGTTCCTCACCACTGAGCAGTTTACCTCTGCGAAATGTATTTTTATCCTCTTCCTAATGTTGTTTGATATTTTAACATGCATGCTCCAGCCATTTCCCAAATTGTTTTACCCTGCATACTTGCAGGAATTGCAGAATTATGTTAAAAGTGATCTCTCTCAGAAGGTCTTAAGTCCAGAATATTTTTGAGTCTTTTTCATTAAGGGCCAGGTTCAAAGTCATACTGGGTTTTCAGGTCTGAGTAAACTTTGAGTATTTCCAAGACTATTTCTACAAACTCCATTTCAGTGCTTCAGCACACTTGCAGGAGAAAATTTCTCCTTGTCCTTTCACTCTGTGCCTCTGAGAAGAGTGTGATCTCATCTTTGTTAACCCCTTCCAGATAGTTGAAGATGGGCTGAACAAATCCAGCCTGCTCAGACCCTTTTTGTTTGCTGTGAGCTCTGGCCCCTTGGCTGTTGTAGTGACCATCTGCTGATTGACACTCTTCTGCACAGAGAAGAGTCTAACACAGCATTTTTAGGACTGCAGAAAGGGGACAGTGCAAACTAGTTGAGACTAATAGCAGCTTCTGTCTGCCTGTCTATGCTCTTACTAACGTGGCCAGCACACACTGAGCATTTATGGCCTCCAGGGCATATTGTTGGTACATGTTGTCCATCAGGGACTGTTCTGCAATGCTGTTTTCCAGCCAGCTGGCCACAGCTGTGTTTCCTGTTGCAAGAGCAGGTGTTTTTGAACTTAGCACTTCTTCTTCTTTAACCTCATGCTCTTGGAGTTTACACTGGTTAGAGTTGCTACAAAACTAAATTCAACTGTTTTCAGTTGTTAAAAATGTGTATTTACTTGCCTGTCACAGAGTGTGAAGGGCTTTTGGAAGAAACCAGCTCTGAATATGATATACAAATCGAGTCAAATCAGGATTCTTGATCCCAGCATCACCAGGAAAACTGCTTATGAGTGGCTTCATTTCCCAACAAGGTTTCCTAAGAAGGAGGTACATTTTTCCTTTTGTCTCTTCTAGTTTTGTGCAACGAAATGTGTATTTAGAGGCAGTTGCATCTTTATTGCCATAGAATGTAATGCCCACCTCTGTGACTGGGAGCCTGCACATCTGCAGTGGCCCTGGCACAACTTGGTTAAGCTTAGCAGGTCACACTACGGGCTATGTGAGAGGAAGGTCTCACACTGAGGCTCTCTGTACCATTGCTTGTCCCTGGGCAGAGCTGGTGCTGCCTTCGCTATCCTGTGCTTCATCCCCCTCTGCCTGCAGCACCACTAAACTCAGAAAGTGTAGTGGTGTCATTCCAGGGCTGTGCTTATTCCCATTAAGTAGGCTGAAAATATTTAATTGCAGGTGAAGCATATCTGTATATTGCATGATAGTACAGTTTAAAAGTAGTTGCTTTTAAATTATATATTTTTAGGTGAATTTTATGATAGCTACAGGTAAACAGAGGTAGTTACACCCTCTGGTATTCCTGGTATTTCCAAATAGCACTAATCCCGATGTGTAGCATTCCTGCCATGTTTTGGGGTCCTGTTTAGTATGGATGTTGCAACAGAGTCACCACTAAATTTATGATGTTGGGCCCCTAGGGCAGAAAGTTATTTTGCTAACTGGCAGGAGCCCTTGGCATAGTGCGCATTTAAAGCAGATAATATTTCTGGAATACTCAAAGAGTTGCATAAAGGTACCAAAAAATTTTCTGTAAAAGGTGATCGTTCCTTTCTGTGACTTCAGTTAGGCTTTAAAGAGCTGAGAATAATAACTTCTTCCTGGGGATTTTTTGTGTTGTCACAGAAAGTGTTGTCACAATGAAATACATTGAGTGCCTTTGTCTTTTCTATGCAGAGTTGTCCAGTACTGGTTTGTCTGCTTCTTTTTCAGAGGCAAACTGAGTCTTAGGGTCAGAGTTCAAAAAAAAGCCCATGATTTTGTGCTCAGTTTGAGGTTTGACTGCCACTACTAAGAGCATATGATAGCTCATTTGGTCTCTGAGAAAAATATTTCTTGAGCTAAGAAAGGTATTGGTGCCTGAAAGTTTTGTCTATTTCTGGGGACACCTTTTCACCTTAGCTTCGTCATGGTCAAATGAATGAGTTAATCTCTCTAAAAAAGCATGCCTCATTTACCTCCCCAGATCATATTAGCCTCTGCTGCTACTAAAGAGTCATGTATCTGAACACAAGATAGGGCAGATGGTTGCATGGAGTTCTTCAGTGCTTTTGTGAGAAATGCTACCTTTTGGTTAGGTGCTCTTAATTTTGCTCAGTTAAAACCTGTTTATGATGTGCTCTTCATCTTACCTTGCATTTGCTTCTGAACTTATTGTACAGAGAAATAATTATATTTAAAATCATATTTCTTTTAATGGGGATAGCATGGGAAGGTCTAAAGCAAAGTTCTTCTGGAATTTCCCTGCTTTGAAGAAATGCAAATTCAGTCAAATTTGTGTAGCCATAGCCTTCATGCTTTTTTAGTTTGTTGCTATGAAAATTTTGTCATATCATGTTCTGTTCATCAGGGTCTCCATCATCTAGCAACTTCTGAGCACATCTCATAATTCAATTAAATTTGAGGGAGTTGTAAATTGTTTTCCAGTGTAGTGAAGCCTGTCCAGTTTTATGAAAGAAGCTGAGCAGAGCAATGGGGAGACTTCTGATGCTTCTCTGGAGTGAAGGGCTACACTATGGGCTCAGCCCTCACTAGA
Source organism: Passer montanus (assembly GCF_014805655.1). Taxonomy (NCBI): domain Eukaryota; kingdom Metazoa; phylum Chordata; class Aves; order Passeriformes; family Passeridae; genus Passer; species Passer montanus. The sequence continues at coordinate 982,977 of NW_024368707.1, read as the reverse complement.
AACCAAGGAATTCCAGGGAAGGTTGACATGACAGACACCCTGGTCATGGGAAACCTGTGGGGGCAGTACCTTATTTCTTTAGAGACAGGAGGGGATCAGCCGGTGAAACCAAACATCTGTAGAAGACCCAAGGCTGCCTGATTACCCTTGTTCTCTGTTCTTAAGTTTGCTCTTCCCATCAGGCTGCCAGGTATATATGTGTGTGTTCTCATTATGTTTTGTTGCAGAAACCCAAGCATCCAACAACGGGGCTAATTGCCATTACACTGGCATTTCACATATGCCATGAAGTCCACCTGGCAGGCTTCAAGTATGACTTCACTGACAGAAATAGCTCTTTGCACTACTATGGCAATGAAACCATGTCTCAGATGATGCAGGTAACTAACACTTGTTTGTGCTGAGAGAAATAGAGCTGGTAATTGAGGAAGGCAGTTCAATATAGATAGAAGTGTGGACTGCAGGTCAGAAGGGCCTCCCACCTTCTCCTGGTTCAACTACTTGTTAGTTAACACTGCTTGAATCTCCTCTTGTCTGCTGTTGTTTCTGAAAAATGCAGATACTGATCTTTGTGTCCCTTGTGCTATACCATATTCTGCAGTGTCTGCATGAGATGTCCTTTGTATGTTGTGTTCTGCTTTGCTGGTGTTTTCCTTAGGCTGCACAGCCCTTGTCCTAGAGACATCTTTGTTAGCACTGTCAGCACATGAGCCGTGTTGTTTCTTTTGGTGTTCTCTTTCTCCTTGGCACCTAGTTGTACTGTGTGTCATAGCTGTCAGACTCCTTAAAAGGCAGAAAGAAGAGCAAAGGGAAATGGAAGAATAAAGACCTATGAACTTGTATAGGTCTTGCATAGGAAAAGAACTGAATTTTGGGAACTCAAAGCAGAAAAGAAAAGCAGTTCTTGAAGGAGGGTAGGAAGAGAAGGAACTGCTTCCAGGAGAGGGAAGCCACTACTCAGCAGGAGAGGGAGCAACAAGAGCCTGGAAAACAGCAGGAATGCCTTCTCTTTCCTGCTGCTTTGCTAAGGCTATGCCCCTGGTTTTTTTTATGTCTCTGCTCTTGTATTCAGTTGTCTTCGTCTCTGTATTTCAAGCAACCCTGTCTTAGCCCTTGACTGCAGTGTGAAGTTTTCTTTGCCATTTTCCCAAAGCATATGGCTACCATTTTCCTCCTCTTCCAGTTGCTGAAGAGGAAGAGTAGAGACAATGCCCATAGGAACCTTTCATGTTTTTCTCAGAACTCCTAGATGCCTGCTATTCTGAGATAATTTTCCTCTGACACTGAACTTACCTTCCTTTGGAGGCTCCTCTCTGCAGATGCTTTTCTGCAAGACATACTCAGTTTGAGTAAGACTGATCATTAGTTGAATTATTGAATTATTGAATCCATAAGTTTCCTAAGTCTTGAAAATTAAAAAAACATACTATTAAACAAAAATGTTCCTTTTAGTTCTTTAATGGCAATAAATTGCAAATAGTATGCGACATCTCTATAATCTTTTATGTAGTATACATATTAATTTTAATTTTAATTTACAGGATTCAGTGTCTTTAAGTAAATTTACTTTCCTTGTGCTGCCCTCCACTAACTTTAGTGGTCTCCTATGTATCCAGAACCTGGATATAGCACAGAAGATGTGTTGCTTTAGGCTTGCTGAACCTAATTGGCAGGATGTATCTGAACCACAAGTGCCTGATGTGCTTTTCAAGAACCTGCACTGAGCTTTGAGGGTTGCTAGTTTTCTTACTGCTGGTGCTGTAAATGTTCTTACACAGCTGTTGTTCTGAATAAGCAGGACAAGGAGTTGGGAGAGTTAATAATGGAAGGATTTCTGCAAGAGCACATTTCACCTGTTCTTATCACCAAAGGATCATCCTTTTTGGTCATGTCCTTATGGAAATACCTAATCTAGTTTAGAGCATCCTGTTTTCTTGGGAAACTGCTAAGCCTTTGCTAAGAAGTCTTTTCCCCAGACCTTTTCTGTTCTTAGCATCTTCCAAGTATCCCAGGTAATAGAAAGGAACAGCCAGGTGATGATACTGGTTATAATTTGATTTTATAATTAATTTTATTATTCCCTCACATCTCTTTAGAATGAATACCACAACATCACCGCCGAGCAGAAATTTTTGAAGAAGCTTATAGACAAGAACTTTGTAGTCAATTTGACGTGAAAGCTGAATGGAAAATACAAAGAACAATCACTATTTTCAAGATTTGAAAAATTTTTATTTTTTGTATGACATTTTTATTTTTTAAGTGCAGCATAACTGTTTACTGTTTAAAGGAGCCCAGAAACCCCATCAAGGCAAAAGCTTTTAACTGAGGGTAATGGACTTCTGCAAAAAGAGTTAACTGAATTTCTGTGAAGCTATTTAATAGTGGGAAAACCATGAAACTTTCAACTGAAAGTATCAGGGATATATAAAAATGTGATGTACATCACTTTATTATCACTTAGAACTCTTTCCAAATGATTAATTCTCTGGAATACTTTTGTTTCTGATGTTGTCCTCCAAAAGAGTTCCACTGTCAAGAGATTGAGATGACCGATGTTCGTTCAGTAGGTGAATATAAAGTCATGACTGTCTGTCTTGTATGAAAAAAACTATGCATCAAAATCATTACTGTGTGTTTTGGAGAAGGGGGAACATACAGACTGTACAGGTTTTGGTCTGCCATACTCCTGCGGAGAGGATGTCCACCTTCACCCAAGCAGCCACAGCTTCTGCGCTGACCATCAACTCTGAGCTTCTGTCTGCCTTTGCTGAAGGTGAAGACCCTTTGTCCGATTCATGGAGATGTTGGTGTTGACAGTGCTTGTGTTGTACCCATTTTATGGAAAAATCATACTCTCTGTGCTGTTCATCCAGTAAATCTTACAGTTGCTGACTCGACTTAAAAAAGAGGGAATATGAAGACTGAAGAGTTGTCCAAACTACCTGTGTGTCAGCCCTCACACCACAATAGAAACACAAGCTTGGACAGAGATGTTCATGCCTGAGTTTAGAATCAATGTTTGTTGGAGTTCTAGTTCTCCAGGACAGCATCTCACGCATTTTTTTGTTTGGTCCTCAAAAACAGGTGGATTTTTCCAAATGAGAACAATCTCCTTCCTCAGATGCTGTAACCAATACAAACAAGGAATACTCCCATTTCTGGTAGTAGAGTGTGGTAGGGAATATCCAGCATGTACCTCAGCTGAATTATCATCATTTTACCTCTTCTGTGTTGATATTTAAGGTTGAAGTTTGTGGATGAAGTAAATCATTTAGCAGTGGGAACTTGCTCAAGATTTTAGTTGAAACATTTAATGGGATGTTTATATTTCCTGTATTGGTTTGTCTCTGTGAATAAATTAAATCTGCTTGGGAACACGCTTGACAGCTGTCAAAGAACAACTATATGCAGTTCCAGTTCTCTTCACAGGACATCTGTATAAAATTTTTATTTTAATTATGGCAGAATTTCTGGAATATTTTGTGGTTTATCAATCAAACCTGAAGAAAGCACAAATAAGTCCACTTTAAAAAGTCTTTGAAGTTGGTAGGAGTACTGTTGTTGCTTTTAAATAAAATTATATAGAGAATACATTTAAGAGTAATGCAAACAATCACAATATCAACATAACGTTATTTGCAGAAGATGAGGCTTGCAAGAGTACTGAACACAATTTATTTTGCTGCAGCTATGTAGAGGAATTGCCATTTTGAATTAGGGGGAGGGCAGTGTGGTCTGGAGAGGTGCCACAGCTGAAGGGACGGAGGCTTGTGTTTTCACCCAGTGATTCCTGAGCTTTGGTCTGTTTCAAGCAAGCTGGACATACCTGAAATAACTTGAGATGTCAGAAAAATCTGTGGCATGGGCTGGGGAAGGATGCAGGTGTGTCCCAGCAAGGGGCAGGGTGTGCCATGGTGTATTGTCTGCTGCATGTTGCTTGGCTGCACCTACACTCCAGCTGTGTGTAGGGTGGCAGGTGGGGGTGTGGAGAAGAGGGAGCATGTCCCCAGGTGTTGGAACTGGTGGTAGAAATGGAGGAAATAATAATTTCTTCAAGCGGCAGAAGGGCTCTTAATTTTGTGTATTTCCTTTATTTTTTCCTGAGACTTTGGAGAGATTTTTGCTTGAAAATCTCAATATAACAGGTGGGGTTTCACCTAAGAAAATAGTGACATTATTATCTTTGTGTCTCTACCAGCATTTATTTCTCCTGGTTATTTAAGTTAATTAAAGAGTTTTGTATGTGATTCTGCCGCTGCAGACGTACAGTGATTTAAACTCCTGACAGTAGTAATTCCACTGCTGTGGCAAGGCTTTTTGCAGACATAGCAGTGTTCTCCAAGCTGTTGTTGCAGAGTAGCCCCTGGTGGATCTTAGACTGTGTTGAGAGCCAAGGCCAGCAGAAGTGCGGGGCTGCCCCTTCGCCCTCAAAACCTGCGGTTGTTTCCAGAGCTGGGGCCCCCAGCTCTCCCAATGGCTGTTGCCATGGTCCAGCTGCATCCATGTAATGTCTTGCAGGATGCTGTCCATGAGGATTTTTTTCCAGAAGAGCTGTTGAATATCTTCCAGACACTGTGAGGAGAGTTCTTGTGATGGTGGTGACTGCATCCCTCTGCTTCTCCACCCTGGCTCCAGTTCCAGGAAGTGGGTACTGATCTCTGCTTTTGAAGATGTGGTTATTTTCTCTGCTTTATTTAATCTCCAGAGATACTCTTCCCACTAATATAAACTGATTCCTTCTCTGATTTTTCTAGTTTTCTGGGTTTTTTTGTGATTTGGATTCTAGCTGTAGCAGAACAGACAAAATAATTGGAAAAAATAGCAGCTTCATGGTAAAGAAATGGTGTCTCCCAAACTCTTTGTAGTTAAAAAAAATCCCTTCAGTCTTCTTCACTTTTGCCACATCAGCTTTTTGATCTCCCTAAATTTTTTTAAAAATAATGTTTGGTGTTCTCAAGGAATTTAATATGTTCTCTTCTCTACAAGCATTTATCCATATCACCTGTTTCTTTTTATATCCTAATAAGCCTTCCCATGGTATGACTGACTTATTTTTCAAATTAAGCAGTACTTCTAGGGATGTTTTTCTCCCACTTCTGTGCTCCTGCCAGGGGTGTTGAGTTCACCACAGTTATTGTCCCTGGGTGACTGGGTAATGTTTTGAATTAAACTGTTCCCTCAGGATCACGCCAAGAGGTGATGCTACTGATAAACTATGGGCCATTTGTGGTGGATTTTTTTTTGGGGGGGGGGGGGGTTGTTTGTTTTTTGTTTGTTTGGGTTTTTTGGTTTGGTTTGAGTTTTTTTGAAATCCCAGCTTGCAGGCCCGTAGCTTTTCTCCTCTATAATAAGGAGTGAGCCAAGTAATGAATTTTTTTCCCCACAAGATCCTGTGTACTGTTCCAGCACCTGCTTCTTGCACATCATTCCTGCTGCTCTGCCACGAGGACATGTCTTGCTTTGAACTTCATTCAGGCAGGAACACCCATGTGTAGTGTGTTTCTCAGCAGTACTTACAGATCAGTGTCTATTCTGTCTGGGCACACATTTTCACAGGTGTTTTCCAGTACTGAAGACTTAACTTACGGCTTTCAGAATAAAAAATAATGCTAACACCAAATATTTAGATAGTTTCTGAACCTGAGCTGCTATTAAGACTATTTTACCTTTTTGTCATTTCTGAAAATGAAATCTGCACTGAAACTTCCCTTTAAGAGCTATCCAGTTTTTTTTTTTATTATATCAGGAGTGAAGCTGCCAGTTTTGAATCCCAGAGTGCTGCCAGCTTTATTTCTGTGTCTGATAATGGTGTAACTGTGTAAGTCCCCAATTTCTCCTATCATTTTTGTATCTGAAGTCAGATGTTCTCCTCCCTTATTAACTCTGTTCATGTTCTCTGGCAGCTTCCTGAATTTCTAGACAGCATCACCTTACAGCAAAGGTGCTTCTGCATTTTATCTGCCACCCCTCTCAAAATGCTGCACTGTTAGACAGACACAGCCCTGAAATACCAAACTATGTACAGAACAGGCAGGATGACACATGTTGGTTGAAAGCTCCATTTGGCTCAGACTTTCATGAGGTTTCTTTGTTGGGAAACTGTTATTTCCTTTGCTGTAATAATTAAGGGATGTTGGGAAACTGTTATTTCCTCTGCTGTAATAATTAAGGGAAGTCACAGACTGCTGCACTAAATGTGAATCTGAGAGTGCCTAAAAGATGTTCCTAAACATATTCCAGATATTTTCAGGGACTGTATTGGCGATAATAATTCAGAATCACAACTTCGGTGTTTAATCAGCATGTGGTACTTTCTGTTTCCAATGCCGTGCTTTCCTTTTTAGCAATGCTCTGGGGGAGAGTATAAATACCTTCCCTTTTAAGTGGACTGTGGTTTTTAAGAATATACACAGCTCTGCATATGTTTTTGGTATTGGGAAATACTTATTTGCCATTTGTCTTAAGTTTTATATGCCTTTAAAGTGCCACCTGTATTTTGAAGAATTCTTAGAGTTGTTTCAAGTGAAATTTTGAATGCTACATGTGGAAGGAGATTATTTTCCTTTGAATAAACTGTTAAAGACAGTGCCCTCAGACTTATTTTTGCAAGGCTGGTGCTCTGCATACGAGTGTGGATGTGTGGGTATGCTCAGGGCCGTTATTATTAGTGTGCAAGTAAATGGTGTTGTCAGATATGGTTTCAAGTGCTGGAACAAACTTTAGTGCTTTGTAGAGCAAACAACTGAAAGTTTTTGACCCTAGGTGGGCAGAGTTGCACTGTGGCTAGAGATCTGACTCCAGGCTGAGTACGGGCATGGCTGAGACATGTTTTTTGTGGGTAAGATGAAGAGCAGCATCCTTGTGATTCAAATTTTTCATTGTATTTTGAAGCTGGTCTTACTGTGGGCTGACGGAGGAATGCTAAAATAAGAGATGCAGAACAAAGAAGATAGTGTGCAATAAAAAATTTCAGAAAGTGAAAATGGCTTTAGAGAGAAAGAGATGCTGAGTGCAGTACTTAGCTAGTTGTTTTTCCATTGTGCAGTAAAAATGAGATGCTGAGGGCTTCAGGGAGTCCAAGAGAGATTTGGATAACAGTTCTCTGGCACAGTAGGTATTCAGTGTATTGCTTTCAGTAAGGACAGTTCACGAGTTCACCAGCTTGGACAAAATGCTTGTCTTGAGGTGAGGTGGGGAAGCCACATCAGGAGAGCCAGCACCTCTCATCCTGGGCAGCCAGTACTGCCTTTTCAGGCAACACAAGCCCTTAGCAGCAACCTCTGTGGCTGATTCCTTGGCTGCCCCTCTGCCTTCTTCAGCTGCACTCTCATGTTGGCTCATGCTGAGCAGTATCTGTCCCCAGGGGCTGCCTGAGGGAGCCCCTCCCTCTTTGTGTACCCCCCAGACCCTGCTGTGCCCTCCCACCAAATGGGGCGTGTTCCCTCTCTTAGAGCATGTTTTGCCAGGAGATGGGAACTAGAGAAAAGGGTGTATCTCTTAATTTTTCCCCTCTATATCAGGCTGTCAGTGGTTTCAGAGAGCCCTTGTGGTCTGATAAATGAGTTTAGCAGGATGAATGTTCCTTCTGATAGTTCTGAATGAAGACAGAATTGGTTTTTGGTCTTATCTTTAAAGATATTTAATAAGATATTTCTTTCAAATCAGTACAAAAATTTTAAATACAAAATTACTTGCTTTTGACATATCTCATATATTCTGGGAACATACTGAAGTCACCAGTGTCTGGTAAACTGTCTGTCCATTCCTGCCACTGTTCCATAAAATTTCTGAGATAAAGCACCACATTATATCACTGGAATCCTTAGTCAATGTTAGACTGCATTAAACTCTGCATTTAAATAATGGTAATGCCAGTTAAATCTGATTTTAGTTCTGCATGAAAAAATCTAGTTTATTTTTTAATCAAAAGCAGTAGCGGTAGTTAAAGACACTGAGGAAGTGATGAGCACTTAACCACTTGAACTAGCGCAGCCATGTGTGATGTGCAGCACCGTACAGGGAACCAGAGCAAGGTCCACTGCCCTTTGGAAACAACACTTGTTGAGGTGAGATTAGCACCACTGATGAGCAGACAGAGACTTCATGCACAGAAGTCGATGTCCTCAAGTACAGAAAAGTATTGCGGCCTGCAGGTTCTCCTTGACAACTGGTAATATATAAATAAGGATTGGAAATCAGTTTTTAGACAGAACCAAGTTCTCAGATAAATTTGCGTGATCAGTATTGCTGGTAAAGTTATTGGTTGTTCTCAAGCAACAAATCAGTTAAGCAAACAGAGCTACTTCTGCTTTGCCTAGTCATTGAAGAGCAAACTGATTCAGCTTTTGCTGAGTGGCAGAATAGGTGTCTCTTCTGACAAGCCAAGTGAGTTCTTGGTACAAGCACAGAAATCCAAGCAAATTTATACCACCCTGAAGTATTACCACGTGTTGGCCAAAATGTCTCAATGACATGGCATGCGTAAATGGGGGAGATTTACCTCATCTACTTGAGCTGTGTGAATAAGAGAACGGAGACTTTTTAAGTGCTGTGGCATTTGGAGGTGAAACCAGTGCCTGCTGGAGTCACTAGTGACATTTTAGGTCCTGCTGGAGAAGGCTCAGGTGGGAATGGTCATGCCATCAGGATTCCTCTTCCATCATAAATAAATTGTTCAGGAAAAAAACCGACACGTGCAGGATTATTTTATTACAGGGGAAGGGAAATAAAAGTCTCCAGCTAAGGAAACCTTTACTTGTCAGGTAGATCTGCTATAAAAAAATCCAAGAAAACCCCCACCAAGAAAATAAGCCACTCAATTTTTTAAAAAATATAATTAGAGACTGACCTACTCTGCTTTAAGTCACTGTTTTTCATCTCATAACTATGATCAATGCAACAGGAGTGAGTGACATACACTGATTTGAATTTGAGTACTGAATTGCTGTGAATGAAATTAAGTAAGCATGGCATTGCGGAAATATATAATGTGTACAGCTAATATGTCCCCCTTGGGTGCAAAACTGTTTATGAACCTGATACACATCTTTAGGTATGTTCACCACACCTTTTTTTATAACTAGCTGTGCATAATGTTAAACTTTGTATTTATTATTTTTGGTTTTGTATAAGATGGTCCAAAATGGTCATAAAATGCATCTTTTGTTGTATAAAAGTTAGAAGCACAGGAGAAAGGTTTTTATTTTGTGTGTCTGTTGTGTGTATGTGTGTCTGTTTTGTTTTACATGGGATACAATAAATACCCTGAAAATGACGAATGAACGTACTGCCCGGCATAGAGTCCTGCCGCCTGCTCGGATGGCATCTGAACGTAAACCTTGTCTCCGTGCATCAGCTGCACCACGGCACTACCCGAAGCCTGGTCCAGGAAGCCCTTCTTGTACTCGTCGTAGGTGTACATGAGCGGCTCGTTGTTCTTGTACAGCGCCACCCACACGTTGGCGCCTTTACAGTGGAGGTGGTAGGCGAAGTAGTAGACGCCGGGGATCTCGCAGGTGAAGATCCCCGTCTGGGGGTTGTAGTTCTGCCGGCCGTTGTACAGGAGCTTGTCGAACTTCACGGGTACCCCGACGCGGGGGAAGGGCGTGAGGAGCTCTGCCGTGAATGCGGGCATCTCGTAGACAATACCGCCAGCCTTGCCTTTCTTGCTCTTATAGCCGTAGGGGGGCTTCAAGCCGTCTATTCCTGGCCCCGCCTCAGGTAGGTACTGTCCCACGGCTGGTGGCGTGGGCGGGATGATGACCGGGGGACCTGGTGGCCCGGGGGGGCCCGGTGGCCCTTGGAGCCCAGGCTGGCCAGGAGGACCGAGCGCCCCAGGCTTTCCCGGGGGTCCCTGCAGCCCCGCAGCACCAGGTTTGCCTACCCCAGGGAAGCCAGGGGGGCCGGGCATGCCTGGCTCCCCCTTCGCCCCTGGCAGCCCGGGGGGGCCGATGGGACCACTGGGTCCCGCGATGCCCGGGATGCCCGAGGGGCCTTGAAGCCCCTGGGCACCGGGGAGCCCGGGCTCACCCTTTGGCCCCACAAGACCCGGGACTCCCGGCAGCCCCGGCAAGCCCTTGTGTCCGGCTTCCCCCTTGGGTCCTGTGGGACCCGGCAGCCCCCGCAGCCCAGGGCCACCCACTTCCCCAGGAAAGCCTGGCTTTCCTGGAAAACCCTGCAGGCCGGGTTCCCCTTTGGGGCCGACTGGTCCTGGTGCCCCTACGGCACCCCCCTCCCCTTTAGGTCCTGGGAAACCGGCAGCCCCCGGGGGACCCATGATGCCAGGCAGTCCTGGCTGGCCGGGCTCCCCTGGTGGCCCTCCCATGCCAGGTGGCCCCGCGTGCCCCTTCTCCCCCTTCGGCCCCAGGGGCCCAGGCAGACCACCCACACCTCGCTCCCCTTTGGGCCCGGGGAAACCCGGCTTCCCAACCCCAGGGAGGCCAGGGGGGCCGGGCAGGCCTGGCAATCCCTGCTCCCCTTTGCCACCCGGGAAGCCAGGCTGGCCGGGCATGCCGTCCTGGCCTGGTTTGCCAATACCAGGTGGGCCAGGAGGGCCTTGGATCCCAGGGGCCCCTGGAGGCCCCTGCAGACCCAACTCTCCTGGGGGTCCGGGTTTGCCCAGGGGTCCCTGTGGGCCAGGGAAGCCAACCATGCCGGGTTTGCCAACCCCTGGCAGTCCCACGGGACCAGGGGGACCAGGCAGCCCAGGTGGACCCTTCAGACCTGGCAAACCTGGGATCCCGATCCCCTTCTCCCCTTTTGGCCCTGGGATCCCAGGGATTCCTGGTGGCCCCTTCATCCCAGGCTCACCCTTTGGCCCTGGTTGCCCCTGCAGTCCCGGAGCACCTGCCTTCCCTATCCCAGGAAGCCCATGAGGCCCTGGTGGTCCTTGTGGTCCCGGTATCCCTATGGGCCCAATCTCCCCCTTCGGCCCCATCTCCCCTCTTGGCCCTGGGGGCCCCATGACCCCTGGTTTTCCTGGCATCCCTGGCAAACCCGGCTTTCCAATTCCTGGGTATCCTTGAGGGCCTGGTTTTCCTTTGGCTCCTGGTACACCATGACCTGGTAATCCTGGTGGCCCTGGTGGCCCTCTTGGTCCAGGCTCACCCGGGGGACCTTGCTCACCCCTCAGACTGCGCATGGGAATTTCTGGATCAGGAAGAAACGAAGAAAGCGGGGAAGAGAGAGAGATAAAAGGTGAATACAGTCACATCCTTCAAAAAACAGGCAGTTTTGAATTGAATATGCTTTTTATGATGCCTTGTGGTTCTGTAGTAGACAGAGACAGCTAGTTACAGGTTGGTGTTGAGAATGAAGAGGATGTTACTACTGTTTTTCATACTCCAAACTTCCATGCATGCTTCTGTTTCCACAAAGTAATTACTGTGCATCATATGTAAAAGCCATTTGTGCTTTGGTGGTGTTTTCTACCTATACAGTCTTAAACAGCAAAATCTGCATTTTGTCCCATGTTGCTATAGATCAATCTACCTTTAAGAATTTTTGCAGGAAACTCGGCGCTGTTGTGGTGTGAGAGGAATCCTAGCATAAAAGTGCTTTTTCTGGAGGGGTGTAAATGAGCAAGATCAATTAAAAAAGATTGTATCAGTAAGAAGTTTATATAGAGGGTATGTCTGTATTTTCCCCAAGGCTTTGGTTCCCATTAGAGTATTACTGGAAACCTGCAGCCTTAATCAGTATTGCTCTTTTGGCATAGCCATTTCTAGTTATGGCTCTTCTAAACACTTTGCAAAAGGTTTTTATTGTTGAAACCCACATTTTTGTGTATGTGACCACTTATCTTTGCAGGTCAGGGTAGGGAAGTTGCTGCTGGGGTTGGTTGCTTTTCCAGCTACTGCTTTTTGGGTTAATGGAAACTCTTTCCAGCTCTAAAATGTGTAAAGAAGTGAGAGATTTGGGGAAGGACAGGAGATGAGGTTTGAGGACAGACGTCTGCTTTATGGGAGGTAGAAACCTTCCCTCTCTGCATATGTTTATGCACATCAAAAATCTTTGCTCACGAGGTAGGCTGATTTTACTACAGCCAGTGGTGTTTGTTCAGACACTCCAAAAATAGGCCCCGAAATCTTCCATTTCCCTCTGAAGTCAGTGGAGGCTGTGGTTAGCTGGGGCATCAATAATACAAAATTACCCAGTTTGTCTGCAGTTGCACAGATGCTGGTGGTCCTCACAAGGATTTTATGACACTGGGTGTTCCTGGTCACCCTTTGTATTTTGGACTTTTTTTTTTTCTTAAATACCTTAATAATGTCCAAACTTCCTTTACTGAATAGGGAAAGTGCTTGTACATGCAGACTTGTGCATTAATCCTCTGTACTTTCAATGCCTCTGTTACACCCATAAATAATGTACAGAAAGAGGACTCCGGAGCTGCAGAGCAATTTTATATTTTTATCCGTAAACCTCAAAATCACAGGGTCTGGAACAAGTCAGACAGAACGATGATGTTCCCATAAATTCAAACCTTGGGGCTCTTAGTTCATATGTTTGCTTGTTACAGTGAGAGTGGGAACAGATCCAGACAGGACTCTGGGCCATCATTTGAAACCCATGAGAGGGTCTCCTACAAACTGGTGGGAAAACAAGGTTTTTCCTAGAGTTGAACAGCACCTGAACAAACTTTTGTGCTGGAGGCTCATTGCAGGTAGGGCTGCTCAGAGGCTGTGCTGCAGCCCAGAGGATGATTGTGGTCTTGTGCTGGTGACCCTGAGCTGCCCCACAGCTCCCATGAACCTGTTTTGTCCACCTGTGGCCAAGTATGAGCCTGGCCAGCCCTTTGGGACAAGGGTGCTGTGCCCAGCCTGCAGCAGCAACAGCCTGCTCCAATGTTCAATTTCCCCACGGCAAACAGTGCTCTGGCATGCCAGATGGGACCATGCAGGAGTAGAGAGGGACATGCTGACCTACCTTTCTCTTTCTTGGGAGCCATATCCTTGCCGAGCATGGGCAGCTGCGGGACCTCCTTCCTGTACTGGGGCAGATGGGGGTACTCCTTCCCGTAGGGCATGCGGGGCACCTCCTTGCCCAGGTGCTGCATCGGGATGCCTTCTTTGCCCAGCGGCATGTGAGGTACTTGTTGTCCGAGGGGTTGGTACTGGGGCACCTGAGGTGGCAGCTGCTTGAGCCCATAGTAGGCACCACCTTGAGCAGACCTCACCAGCTCTAGGTAAACAGTGACAGCCACTGCCAGCAGCTGCATGGGGAAGAGCAGCATGACCATCACCTGTGAAAAGCACCACAAAACACACGGTTGGAAGATGTTTTTTCATGTTGTGCATTCCTCATTCGGGCAAGCTGTTCTCATTTTCTGCAGCAAACTGGATCTAAATCTCTGCAAAGTGGCCCTGGTTTGTGTGCTGCCCTAGAAGATATCCTGCAGCAGGCCTGTATCTGATTTATTGGAGGGTCTACTCAAGTAGTGCTATTACAGCAAATGCCCTTCTATGTATTTAGTTTTATGCCACCCCACAGGAGCCCTCTGTTGTTACTCCACACAGGGGCCTGCTCCCAGTTTGCTGCCTTCTCACCTGTGCAGGTGCCACAGCACAGCTTTGGGGAGCTCTGCCGCAAGCTCTGACACATGGGAAGAGCAGGCAGGGGATGTGGGGATCTCCTAAATGCATTCTGCCAAAGGAAGCTGTATTGTCAGTTCCCCTTCTACTTTCCACAGCAATGAAAGTTCTGTTTCTAAGCTTAAATCTGTGCCTGGGATTGTACCCTGTGGCTGCAGTGTCCAAGGGCTGTCTGTTTCTATCACAGCTCCTTGCCAGCTCTCCTCTTAGCTGGGCTGAGATCCTCTTGGCCAACCCCCAGAAAAAGTGTGCCTGCTTAGGCTGCCACCACTCCAGGTAGGAATCAGCCAACCCAAGCCTTCCTCTGGGAATGTTCAACTTTTTTCTGAAGGTCTTCCCCTATGCAGATCCTGGCCCATTGCAAGGCAGCCCATCCCAACACCTCACCAGTCCTGCTAACACAACAGAATGGGTTTGGGCTTTCTTTCTTTTACTTCTTTTTCAAAATGTTAGCTTGGGACTTCTTGTCCCACCTGCTGTTGGATTTTCTTTTTGCAGTTAAGGGCATTACAATCAGCTGAACAGCAAATTAGGAACCAGGAACTCCCTCAAGTATAATGCAAATTAGGGGACAGCATGTGATAAGAAGAGACTGTGTGTTGGAGTATTTTGCCCCACAACCAAATCTGGCATGCAAGTCCTGCTCTTTCCAAATACACATGGCAGTTGCCAAGCCTGGTGGCTGTTGCCACTGTCCCTTTTTTCTACCATGCAAAGATGCCTTGCAGTCAACCTGTGTGCATTTCCAGGTCATTTGTGCTCCAGAGCTTTGCCAAACTGCTTGTCAGGACTTGCTCCCAGCAGCTGCTGTGCTCTGGTGTGATGAAGGTAGCCTGAAGAGGCAGCAAGGACTTTATGTCACCTGCTTATTTTCCTGCCCCTTCCCAGCAGCCTGGCTTAACATAGAGAACAAAAAAGTACCTCAGTCTATGGCAAAGGGGCTCAGCACTGTGCCCTCATGTCTGGGAAGTATCATTTATGGGGAGAAACATTTATGGCATTTATGCCCTGTGTGTCCTCCAGGTTTTATGTTTTACTCCTGCTTGACGTTTTCCATTCACTTGGTGTTAGCAGAGTACCTGGGAAACCCTTGCTGCTCTTTTAAAATATTTCCCTTCATTTTGCTCTATGAGATTAAATCTCTAAATGGAAATAGGTATATAATCATTACTGAAGGTGTAAGTGGAGGCTAGATCAAAATGGTGTAGTTGAAACAAGCAGAAGATTATTTTCAACAATGATCATATACTGACACATGAACTATAGAAAAGATGGAAATATGTGTTAACAGCAAACCAAACCTTTTAGGAAAATGAAATACTACGAATAAACACTAGATGGAGCATATGTTGCACAGCTGAGTTTCTACAGTCACTTTCCCTCCCAGGAATTCTTGGACGTAACCAACTGCCATGTGGCAAAGAAAACCAGAGCCAAGATGTACAGGAGTTTGTAAGTGTAGCTAAAGCCCAAGCACAGTTGCTCATCCTTGTTCAGCAAAGTATTTCAGCAAATGCTTCTCCTCCAGTGAGTTTAGTGTGGCTTTTAGCCCACAGCTGGCTGTGCTGCTGTGAGCTAAAGGATTAGGGCCTTTGAATGTGGTGTTTCTTCTTAAAGCGGAAATGGTGAGCTTTGGAGTGGGAGGACAGCCTGTGCATGATCAGTTATTGTGGCTTGGCTGGGGTGACTGAACTAACCCACTGCAGCTTCATCTGGACACATGGACCCTAAGCAACCTTTTGGGGGTTTTTTGGGGGAGAATGGGGGAGGCAGGAATAGATCCCCCTTGTCTTTCTTGGCCTTCCTGCTCCTTTCTGTACAGAAGGAGTAACTTGCAACACCTTTGCATCTCTGCAGCTGACTAGGGTAATGCCTATCCTAGTTTGCAGGGAAAATCCCAGTAACTGGAAAATTTGCACTATTCTCTGCCTCTCTCTCAAAGGAAAAACATTATCTGTATGAAGGGAGAAATTCAGTGAATCCTTTTAAAAAATGACAAGATACTGGATGATATAGGACTGTTAGTATGAAGGGCAAGGTGGATTTTGACGAATGAGGGTGTTAATTTAGCATCTTGGCTATTTTGTTGTTCTGATAGTCAGTTTTGGGGGGTTGTTTTTTTAAAAAAAGATACCTTCAGTGGAATAAGTAGAGGGGGAAATAGGTAAAATTCCTTTGGATGAGATTTTCTCCTTGTTTTTATTACAAAACATGGACTTTGTGTGCAAGTGGGAGGCATTTGAAATAATTGAAAAAACTTTCCTACGGGGAGACACCAGCCTGCCTGCAGCTCAGGGTGAACTCAGCCTCCTGCTGCTCGTGCCAGGCTGCCAAGCATCACGCAATGCACCTGCACTGGAACAGGCATGACCACAAGGTACACAAGATTGTTTTGTGTATGCGCATGGAAATTTTGAGGGAGATCAGACAAGACTTGTGAAAATAGGAAGGCTCCAGAGAAGGAGGTGATCTCACCACATCTGTGTTTCCAGTAGTGTTTTTTGACTCATCCATAACCCAATCAGTGTGGCCTGGAAGTGACAGATTGCTTCTCATCTATTGATTTTGCCTGGGGCAGGTGCGTGTGACTAGCTGAGGTGCAAGGTGAGAGTTTATTTACTGAACAACTTTGGGCTAGATGGGACTTGGCTGACATACTTGTGGGAGGAGGTCAGAGCCTCCCCTGTGGCCTCATGAGCTGTCTGGGGCTTGGAGTCTGCTACAGCTACTGAAGACACAACCTGTGTTTGGTACTGTCTGTCCAGCTTGTCTCCCCCTGCTCCCAAAGGAAGGAGGGATCAGACAAAATTGGTCTTGATGAGAGATGTGGTAGATATGTGGTAGATATGTGAGAGATGAGAGATATGTGCTGCTGCTAGATTATTGCTATCAGATACCATTACTACAGGGAAAGCCTGCTCAGAAGCATGAGAGATGCCGGGGATAGTCCTTCAGTTTCTGCTCATTGCCTTTCATCCTACTCAGCTTCTCTAAAAAGTTATTTATGCACTGGGAGAAGTTGAAGGTGTGTTTTTTCTGCCTTGCAGTTTGTTTCTGAATTGCCTGGGTGCACAGCTCTAGTTTGAAGACCTCACTAGGAAACCATTTAAATGGATTTCCCAGTGAAACCCATTGACTATGGGCATCTTTAAATGCCTAAAAGCTACTGAAAATATTGCTCTTGGTTTTCAAAAGAAGCCTATAGATCCTAAATGTTAGAAAGGTCCTCTAGAGCTTCTGGACAGCTAAAGGAGATGTTTTCCCAGCAGTGACAGAAGTTTTCTCCTCCTCTCTCTCAAGGAGAATGAAGAGGAGAAAAACCTGTTTTGAAGATGCAGCCAAAGTGTAAGACTTCCCACCCCCTTCACCCAAATCCCAGCAATTTAGGGATCACCCTCCAAACCCATTCATGTAATGCGATCTGACATGCTTTCCAAGGTGACTGTTGGCTTTGGATTGGAATTTTCTAGGGTTTTTGTCAGAAAGCAATAGGAATGTGTCTGTGTGTTTGTGGCAGATTAATAAATGCAGGAGAGCACCTTTAGAGAAGCCAAGGGCTTGGAGAAAGCAAAGTTTTACTGCGACTTTGGATATTGGAAGGAAGATGGAGGAGAGGAGCCACTGAGCCTTCCCACAATGTGACATGTCATTTGCACCAGTCATTTAGATTAGGCCACAACAAACATTTTGCTTTACCTAGGGTGTGACAAGACACTTGAGGGTGAAGGAACATTATCCTAAACCACAGTGTTCAGTTGCTTGTGTGTGAAGGCATCTGGTTGGCTCTATGGGTGAGAGAGAATCCCTGAAAAAATATATTTTTACAGGCAAAGCTTGACTGAGAACATTTCTCAATAATCTCTTTGGTAGAGCTGTTCTCCTGAGAAAACTATAAAGGACCTTCCTCTGGCTATTTGAGTTTGTCAGCAGAAACAGGAGACAAAACAAAATGTACCAGCAGTCATAATTCTTAAATTGATTTGAAGTAGTTTGGCTGTTTAAGCCTAATTATGTAAAGAATATATGGAAAGAGTGATGCCCACCCACTTGGAACTTGAAATCATAGGTGGTCTTGCAAAGAGTGGAAGCTAGACCTTGATTTATTGGTTCTTACAGGAAAGTCATCACTCTGCAACCAACATTGGGTTGTCTGAGAACTTAAAAGATACTCCCCCAGGGACTACCCCCATGGGTTTAACTTACCAGCCCTTGCTTTTGAATTGCTGTATTTCCCAAACAGGCATAAGGCATGAGTAGATTTGTGGTCCCTTCCATAGGGGCTGCCTGAAGCTGCAGGGACCAGTTCCCCACTGCACTGCGGGGATGGCCTTGCTAGTGCTCTAGTTTCCACATGGAAAAGGAGTGCTGCGAAATAAAAATCCTAGTGACTGGATATTTTGTTCACAGAAGAGTGCTACTAAAAAAAATTGACGATAGATAAAAAGGTAGATTCTCCAGCATGTTTTTGTCTTGAGATCAGAAGTAGTTAGGGTGACTTCTGGGGGGACCTTGATAACAGATCATATTACCAAGTATCTACAATGGTGTATCCAATCCCACAGGAGCATTATACACTTCACTAAAGTGTCTGTAATACAGAGACATGCAAGAGCAGTGGTATGCAATGGAAATGGCAAACAGAGTGTTGAGGTGCATAAGGAGCAGCCCCACTGCATTGCAGAGAGCTGGTGGGTGAGGTGCACAGCTGCTCTCTGGGGGGTTTCCACTGGCCGGCCCCAGTTCATACACAGAGGTACATGACAGCTCAAGAAATGTTACAGAAGGGCTTATAAGAGAAAACTGAAGTCCTCACAAACTGAGCAGTTCTTTTTTTTTTTTTCTGTTTGCATTTTAAGTGCTACTTTGGGAACAAGTACCTATCCTGTCCCTGCTTTCTACAATACAGATCCCTTAAACCACTGATTGATTTGTGCTTGCAAACGTGCACACTCCCACCACATACATGTCTTTCTTAAGGTCTCCACCACATGAAAAGCATTGCATTAAGCACTGGACTTATAAATTGGGGATGCGGGTGTTGGCGTTCGTAAACTAATTCTGTTAGGTACCTTTTTTGGAAGAATTCTCAGCACAAAATTAGAAGAGCAGCTATCTCGGCTTTAGTTCCTGTAGCGAACTAAGCTATTCCTATCCAGTGAACAGCTGTTGTGACTTCAAGGGTGGGGTGTTTTCAGATACAAGAATAAAGCAAATGTTGATTGTTGTTCTCAGCACTGGTGCTGTAAAGTGTAACCAACTTCAGCAGTGAATTTCCCAGCACACTGCTGTCCACAGTTTTCAAAAACACTATTTCAAAACTTAATCACAGCTTAAATTCATCTCTGGATCATTAACTCATTTGAGGACTAACCTGTCAGTCAGTGAGTACTTTCTGAAAAGACCTGAGGGTACCCTGTACTGTACAGAGACTGAATTTTAGTGGAAACTTCTGTTTGCAGGTACTGGAAAAACAAAACCTTCTGCATGCCATATAATTTTGTACGTGCTCAAGTGCCATTTAACACATACATTGCCACACTTCTGTCTTTCTGTGCCAAATGAGTCTTTATCTCATTTGGACAGATGTTTTCCAGTTTGCCAGCAAACTAATTAAACACTGCTGTAGGGGGTTTCTTTTTTTGCAAATTCAATCATATTCCACATAAAAGCAGGGAGTGAGGGCAGCCAAATATACCTTGAGATGGATTTCCTCTGAAAGCTAACCTGTTTTGTAACCCAAATTAACACTAGCTGCAGTGGTTTCATCTTTTTTTTTCATCAGTGAAGAGCAGGAGGACAGTAAAGGGGAGCACAGCCCATGGGTGAGGACCCAGCCATGCTACTGGCATGAGATGGTTGATCTATGCCCCAAGAGGTTTGGGGTCCTGCACCATATTGCTTGTAACAGTGCCTAAAACTCCACTGAAGGCAATACCTGTTTCTTCAGTAGGTGAAGAATTTACCTTGCTATAAGGTCTATAAGGGCTCATGCATTCAGTAGGGAGGAAAGTAGGATTTATGGTAAATGTAATCCTGCCTTTTTGCTTCTTGAGAAACTCCCACAGAGATCAGGTTTATTTTTTTCCCTTCCTCCTTTTCACTGTCCCCTCAAAGGAAACAAAGTAGTTTCAAGTGTCTGTGTTCAGTTTAGATTACCAAGAAATAGCTATTGTTCAGTATGTTAAAAAGAAATTAAATCATATTTTGCTCAAGGTCTAACAACTGTGTCTGATTATCATGTGGTATTTACTAAAGCTAAGGCAGTCATAACAAGTATTGTCATAATAAACATTTTAAAATACATGCATGCATAAACCTGCTGCTAATGGGGAATATTCAACACATGGTAGATGCTTGTTTCTAGTTTTTTTTAAAATCAGAATGGTGCCTAGAGCTTCTTTCTTGGAGAAGTGTGATAACATCTAAATAAATGGCTTCATCTTAAAAAACAATGGTCACCCATACGCTCTCTGGCTTCACGGCTGATTATATGACCTTTTCTTGCAATGCCTGGGGAGGTCTCTGTTTATCCATTTATAAATGCATTTCCAAAAACAAAGCACTTGCCTCTGCTCCAGTTTGTCTGCAAACACATTCATGTGTGTGCTCACTCTGGATGATCACCCAGCCTTCTGTATGAAAATGGCACCCTTGGGCTTCCTCAGTTTCTTATTTCCAAACAGAGTATATCTGCATGTGGGCCTCTATCTGTTGCTTGTGTGCAGGTATTTATGTGTGCCTATGTGTGAAAACACCCTCCCAGTGGAAGCAGCTAAAATGAGAAGGAGATTTTTAGCCCAATGCAGACATAATTATGTTGCCTCTAGCCTCCTCCTCATGCCCAGTGTGCTGTGAGCCTACCTATGCCTCAGGGAGGCATCTCCTCATCTCTGCAAACCTGGGCATGGTAAGTTTCACATCCCCACAACCCCAACTCCCATGCACAGATCTCTGCTTGCTCAGCACAAACAAGAAGCTCACAATTTATGATGACATCAAGATGCTCGGTGCTGGTAATTGATTTCCAGGCAGGTTCGTCTCTTGTGTGTTTTTGAGGGTCTGGCCCAGATGCGGTTTGCTGGAAAATGCCTGAAAGCTACTTTAAGTCAGATGGCAGGGAGCCGTGACAAGGATCAGTAAGTTGGGCACCACGGGTCGGGTGACCACAGTCCCCTCTTTCCTCGTGGCATGTACTCTTTTGCATGAATTGGCCTGAGGTGGAAGTCCAACGTGGGGGAATGTTTGCAGAAAAGCACGCAAATTTAATGATGGGATTAGAATTAATTATAGGTAGGCTTTAGCAAATACCTGCCTTTGAATATATTTTCCTGTTCTCTGCTATACAGCATACACTCGAATCCTCTGCCTAATGCTCTCTTCTGGGCAGTTTGCCTGCAGTCTTGGTGGCAGGCTGATTGATGGAGACACTTAAATGACTGCCACTCAATCCCCCTTCAGCAATTGGCAGCAATCGGCACACAAAGCTGGACCCAGTGACGTGGAACACACAAAGTGATCAAAGTTCAGAGCCGCGGAATTGCGCTGCTGGCACAGAGCCTCGGCCTGGCCACTGATGTGTCTGAGCACAGCTGTTTGTTCAATGTGGGAACTGTGCTGAAGGCTCCTTCTCTGCTGGGCTGGTGCTACTGAGCGCTACAGAAGGAGCTTCCCACATGCCACAGCCACTGACATCGTCCAAGGAGTTCTCCTTATCAGATGGAATGGGTTTGCCATGCACAACACACTGGAAAGGAGGCTGGTTTTCATGGAAGTGCTTGTATAGTCAACCAGCTGTTTCCCTAGGGTGTTGTTGATTTGGGTTTTGTTTCGGTGAGAACACTTCACATCTACTGCCAGTCCACTGACCCCATAATAATGCAAAGACACAAAACTGGTGATGCACTTCAGACTGAAGTGTGTGATTAGTAGGCTGAACCTTGAGGTGCTGATAATGAACTATGGTGATTGCTGGTTTCCTCACAGTGTGAATAGGGAACTGCAGGCTTGCTTTGGAAACCTCCCTTCTCAGCTGTCACTCGTCATTCTTGGCCTTGCTCTGCCCTGGGATAGGTTGTGCTGGCTCCCTGCAGTAGAAGTCTCCCAAATTTTCATTATACAATTGTTTGTGTGTTATTATGGTATAATAGTTTGCAAAGTGCATCACAGCATTTTACTGTTTTAATCCAAAGTGGTGCCTCTAGCAGTGCTAGAATTATACTCACTGGTAGATGTGTAAAGAGTTTCCATTTCACTACCTCTTGGGGTAGCCAGCTACAGCTTTGAGAACAGAGGCTAGCAATTGGCTCTAAATGACAAGTGAATAATCCACACAGTTCATTGTTAAACTTGTTAGTCAGTGGAATGTTCTATCTCATCTGATGTGTGGGAGTAGACAGAAGTGAGGGAAGAAGACTGTCTCTTTCTGCGACAATTAACAAACTCAGGTATATCCTGAATCTTTGGCCAAATATGCATAAGTCCCAGAATGCTATTCTGAAGGATATCTACCAGTTTTACTGGTTAGAGAACTCTTAGTTCCTCATTCAGTTAATTGAATTACTGTACTAAAAGTAAAAAAATATTTTGTCAGCTTTGTGAAGGTGCACTGAGTCTTAAATCTTTTTATTCTCATATGGCATGGTTTAGGATTTTATGTCTTGTGTCTGAAGGATTGATTGGAGAAGGAGCATTCTATGAATTAGTAGATCTCAACACCTTTAAGAAAACTTAAGATGTGCATGCAGAAATTCTCTTAATTGACACATGCAAGACACAAAGAAGTGCTGAAGTATGTCTTTTTCCTAAGCACTTCTCAAAAGATGGCAGTGGAAAGAAAAATCCTGATTATAGAAGTGTTCTTGATAATGACAGGGACTGATTGTTGCAAGTGTTGCAGGGAAGATAATCTGTCTTCTTATTTAAGTGCTATGTAAAGCAGTACAGCTGTCTGCAGTTGTAATATTCGTGTAGGCTGGACTTCTCAGCCTGAGGTACACTTGGTGCCAAACCTAAGGACACAAGGGAAAAGTGGCCAGAAGCTGCTCTTGGGTTTCTCTTGATCCCAAGGCTGCAGCAAGTACTGTTTCAGTCGCTGGTGCCACTTGAGGTCTGACCTGCCCTGCATGACCTGTGAGCCACTCAACACCATGTGTGGTGTGACATCCTGCCATGCCATGGGCAATGTCACCATGTCTTCATTTTGGGGATGGAAAGGCTGCTCTGTCGTGGGTGGACAGAACACAGCCACAGCTTTGGAAAGACAGGTGTCTGTCTCTGCTAACACCTGGTCTGGCCAGTGGTCTGCTGTGAGACAGTTTGGGAGGTGAGGGCTCCTGGCAGCTCTAGGGTGCCTGGGGCAGGCAGGAGGGATGGCTCTTTGGAAAGGGCTAAGTTTTAGCCTGTTTATTATCAGGATGAAGCAGGACCCTCTCTGAGGTGTAGAATGTTCTAGCTCTTTTTAGCACTGATTAAATTTAAATGCTTTACAGTCATCCACTACAGGGAGCCCTTAACCCCTATCAAGGAATCAAGATCAAGAAATCTCATTAAGAAAGTCTGTGTGTGCAGATTTTTTGGTTGCAGTCTTGTGGTTATAAAGAAATTTTATTTCCTGTGCCGCTTTGCAGTGATCATACTCCATCCTTTGCAATCTGTGTGGGTCTCCTGAAGTACTTGGTCTGATCCTAATTTGAAATAATTTCTTGTTCTCTGTGACTCCTGTTGCAATCCTGTGGCCTTATGCATTGCCTTCTTGCCAGAAAATTTACTTGATTGCCTCTGTCTGAAACTGGCACAGCATTTCTGTTCCTTTTCTCACATTGATGGCATACAAAATGTGTTTTCTTGGCTCTTTCCCTCATGCTGTTTCATGACTTTTTGTTTTAAATAAAAGCAAGAGGCTTTGGAGACTTTATTTTGGAGACAAATTGTTACCATTTTACAATATTTCCGTTCACCATGCTTTGATGAGCAGCTTGTCGAGAAAAAGAGCAGCTCCTCACTCCCTTATTTTTATTTGCTGTGCTCTAACTCTGCCACTTCCCAGAAACCCGAAGTCCCATTCCAAGGGAGATATGAAAACAGTAACAAATGTCTGTAAAATATTTTTCTTGAGAAAACTTCCTCTCAGACAATTTTTTCTTGGAAGGTTATTCGCCATTTAAAAAATTCCTGCCCTTTGCATACTTTTCCTACCTTTGCTCAAACAGTGGAAGAAATTGTCTTGCCTTAGAAGATTAAACAAACTAACTACTCCACCCAGAGAGAAATCAGGAGCATGCTTTAAAATTATTTAGCAGTAATTATTTTCCTATTTTGTTGTCAAATATGGCAGGTATCATCATATTTGTTAGGATGTGCTAATCATGACTTGACACTCCATTCACAAAATTCAAGTAGGTCTTAGCTCACAAACATATTTCCTAAATGGATAAATTATTTTACTTTTATGCTACTTTTCTTGCTAAAGACTAAGATGACAATAACTACAACTAAACACTCACTTGGTTAAAATGGTTTCAAAACTGGGCTTGTAATTTTCGTCAAAGACCCTCTGTGCTCTGGGCTGACATGAAGGTGGAAGTTGCTAGATGGTAGGCAGTGGATCTCCCAGTGTAGGTCCCTTCATCATCTGGCATTTGCGTAAAAAACACTGCTGAAAATCACTGAAAGCTCTTCTACGCTACCATCATGGCTGAACTGCACACACACATCCCTATGTCATGCAGGAACAGATGTGTTCCTAAAGACCTTCTGTCTTTTCCTCTTGTTGTAGCAGGTAAGAAATGCATCTTACTCAAATCTGCTTCAGCACAAAAGCACACATCAGTGGAGGGGCAGAGAGACAAACCTTGAACTCACTGTTATTTGTTAGCAAGTGTTACATTTACAGGCCTACACAGGTACCACCCACTTCCCACTCTGCAAGTGCAGAAATCAGGGTAGCAGGACGCAACCAAAAAAATTTTCAACCTGAGCTGTGAAATGCTCTCTGTAGGTTTGACTCAGTGAATACTTACAGCAAGAGTTTGCCACGCCTCTCAAAAGCACAGCAAAGGAAAAAAAAAACCTCTGAAGCACACACACACACACGTGCACACGCACACACACAGAGGAAAGACCCTCCCCATTCCACTCACATGCACTTATTCTATGAAAGTTATGAAAGATACAGTCATTTGAACTCCAAAAATGTCATGAGGTGGAATTAATTTCCTATATGCAATCCAATGTCCTATGGTTTAAGGACTTGATATTACCACATCTGTCACCTTCCTTTGACTGAGGCCAAAGGAAAGCAAAGTCAAGCCTTGAGGAGCAAATACTATCAGTCACTCACTTCAGTCTCTCAACTCTAATCAAGGAAAACAATCTGAAATGTTCAGTGCAGCCATTTGGACCCATGATGACTGAGACTAGCAAATGCACAGACTGGAAAGCTGGTCGGTGCTCAGCTCTGGGGACTAATAGTTATAAAATACCCGCACTGGGAGCCAGCATTTGCGTTTCATCCATGCTGCAGCCAGTATGAAGGGATAGACTGACAAACATGCAGCTACCAAGCTGCTCAACTGGATCGAGGGTGAACACCTGCCTCTCTTCAGCTTCCTGCAGCACTACAAGGTAGAGCTAGGGCTGGAAGCACAGGAGAATGTAGGATTGGTGGGGGAAATTAAACCACTGCAATCCACAACTGAAATCCAAGCCCCTGATCAGGGCCTGAGAAGATGATGCCTGAGCTGTTAGACCACTGAAATCCTCCTCAAAGGCATCTTGGTCCCAGTGCACAAGCCTTTCTTGGTGCTGGCTGTGGACCTGAGGCTCCCTTTACCTGTGGACACTTCCCAGGTTTTCAGATGAAGTCTCTCATTGATTTCCCTCCTCCCCATGGTTTCTTGGGTCTGCTGTGACCTGTGCCAGCTCTTACCCACCTCTTGGGAGCTGATGCCTGTAGCCTCCTGGCTCAGGCATGCCCAGGAGGGAGGGAATGCAAACCTCAGAAGCGCCTTTTGCTAAAGGAAGAATTAGACCAATGTTCCTCAGTCCAAGTAAGACTGTGCTTGAGCTGCTGATGGTTGCTTGGAATTTTAAAGAAAAATGTGGCACCTGCTTTCAAAAGAGGATTGTGAGCTATGAGCCGAGAGTGGAGGGACTTGTGCCTGTGTACTTCATTCACCAGAAGGTACTTAAACCCAGGACAGAGCTAGGACTTAGGATGAACTGCAATCTTCAGCCTTCCCTATTTGGCTGGCTTAGGCAACTCCCCAAACAGTGGCTTTTGTGAATACCCCTCCAAGGCACTTAACTCCACTTACACACATGCCTGGAGTACCGGCATCTAATTCAGGCATTGTGGAGCCAGATGCAAACATCCCCCTCATGGATTAGGATCTGAAAGGTTCTATATCCTGTACTGTCAATCAGCTAAGGCCTTCATTACCTGCCCCACCCTCCTTTTTTTTTGTTTAAAAATCTAGACTTTTTAAAAGCAGATAAACATTTGTAAAAATTATTCTTGTATCTGTGCAAAGGTGTAGTTAAGGCACGTGCTAGATATTCCTAGAATGATGCAGTTAGATCAACAGTGACTAATTCCACAAAATATGGCATTAGAAAAAGCAATGCACTTAAATTATTCCATATCCTTCCCTCTAAACTTTGTCCACCAGATTCTCACTGCTGAACATCAGAACCAAAGGTTTATGGCTACTTACAGGCCATGGCTCAATCAAATTCAAAAATAAATCCACTAGGCTGGTATTTTTTTAGCAAGCAAAATGGAGTTATGTTTCATATGGCGGGATGGCTATCAGCAGTGCTTAAAATTTATTTTCATTTGTGCATTTTGTTTGACTCTGAGATGGGGAACCAACATTAATTCCAAGTTAATTTTGCATTTAGTCAAGAAACATACTCAGATTTTCAAATGTGAGCAGAAATAATGTGTTCTTAACAGAAAAACTTCTGATCTTCTTTGTGGTAACTATGCTAATGAAAGAGATATTCTGGAGTATATAATTATAGCCCACAGGATCAGAGTGAGAGGGTTTTTTCCTTTGGTTTGAACAGTATTGCTTGAAAATTGTCACAAATTTTTCAATAAATTAAATAGTAAGGCTGATTTGATCCTGCAGGAATGAGCTCCTTAGAGGACTGTACTCACAGTTTGTATTAGTAAAGTCACCCAAGGGCTAATGTTTCCAAAGGTGTGTTTGCAGCTTTGTGAGACATGTGGACAAGTGCCAGCATTGGATATGAGGTGCAGTTTGGGCTGTGATTAAAGCAGGAGCACTTTGCTGCTGAAACACTAAATGACAAGCTACTCGTAGCTGAAAAGCAGCCAAAACAGCAGCCCTGAGCAAGGTGCTGGGAGAGTGCTGGGACAGCCCAAGTATACACACCTGAGCATATGCACACAAATGAAACAATCAGTGAGAATTCAAATAAATAAATCAAAACTCCAAGTCAGCTTTGCTGGTATTTCTGCATCTATATGAGTAGCTTGTGCTGACATAATTGTTTCACACTGAGCACAGCAGCTTCATGGCAGGCAAAGGAAGAAACACCTGGAGGAGAACTTGGTCTGGAATGGAGGGGAATGTGTGAAGGAATTAATTGAGATACCAGAGATTTAACAGCTCTCTGCTTGGAATTGGGAGGTAATCCACTTTCTTCCATCATCACTGACTTAAGCTTTAATAATAAATCAGCAGTGATTGTACTGGACAAAAATCCAAAAGATTTTACAATCTCTGGGAGTTTATGGCATTCATGTTTGCTCTTTCATCAGATACTGTACTCAATACAGATTTTTGAAAGTAACATGCAGAGAGGGGAAGTAAGGCAAACTTACAAAGAGTTTTCATCTCTTCTTTTAAGAAACAGAGGGCAGAATGTACAACCTGCTGCCACATGACAATGTCATTGCCTATAAATGGATTCATTTTGAATAGTATCTATAGAAATAAATTATCACACTCCTTTTCAACCTAAAAGGGAGTACCAGTAATTAAAATCACTAAGAAATTGCAAAAAACCCTCAAATTGTTTTTGTTGTTTGTTTTTTTTTTCAGTTTTGGGGGTTTTGCCTATTCAGCTTCTAGACTGGATTATCTCCTAATATGTGTACAAATCTCATAAATCACCTTTGAGAACTGTTGCTAAATTCTACTCCTGCTTCTTGTTTTCTTGAATTCCTTCTTACTTCTCTGTCTTCTCTCTATGACTAATAGCTATATCTTGTTTTATCCTTTCTTGTGCTTAATATTTATTCCTCAAATCAGTCTCTTACAGTGGTCTATTGAAAATTATTTACTTTTTTGGGTACTGTAATAAAGATTACACGCTATTATGTCTTTGGTTTGGAATGAAGTCCTCATCTTGATTAAATGTGACACCTGAAATGAACTTGTGTTCGGAGGACTAAGCCATGACAAGATATCCAGATTTGTGTTTTCCTGCACTTGCAGTCATCAGTGTTTTGTGACCATACAACACTGCTGTGGCATTCATAGCCCAGTGATAACTGTTATGGAAGAGACGAAAAACCTACTTATTTTCCATTTGTAAATGCAAATTAACACAATATTGTTGAAGAATTTCCTGGCTAGTTTTCCCTTGTCTGCCTCAGGCAAAAAAATGATTGCTGAAGTTTAATACTTTATGAAACCTCCTGATCTGATTATGAAGGTCTAGTAGTTCTCCTTGGGAGGATCTGTGACACAGATAAAATGCAGAAATCTGAACAGCATGATGGAAAAATACATGCCATAGAGACTGTAACTTCGAGAAAGTTGTGTCCCACCAGGTCCTGTGCATTGGTTATACTGGTGAATATGTATTTTGTAAAGTAAAAAGTATATTTCCTAGAGTTCAGTAATTCGGGCCACTACATGATCTGGAATAGATTTTTCTGAAGTAATTAAATTAATTACTTCCATGTAACAATTAGCAACATTAGAACATTAGAAGCTTGTGAAATTCAGGAGTTGGAGTACTGGTCACTTGTGCAGACAAGCAGTTTGGCATAAGTAGGTAACACCATTAATTACAATGAGAACTGTAACCTGCATAAAATTTGCTAGTTGTTAAATATTTTTAAATTGATCTCAACTTGTACATACCCAGACAGTTATCCATGCAGTAGACTGTAGCCCGTTTTTCATAATCAAGAAAAACTACAATGAGAATTTTGCTCAATTAAGAACTGAACAATTTGGTTGACTTTTACTCCATTCTTGGCAGTAGAAAAAAAAATAGTCTTTTCAACAGTAAGTGCCAGTGTAAAATATTTTGGCAAGGAAAAAATGTCAGTTTAGATCTATGAAATTACCATTTTCAGGCAGTAAAATTAGAAGCACTCTGGTTTGTGTTAGCTTAAATATACCCAAACCCTGGCCAGTTATTGTGCAACTAAGTAAACAGGTATCCACTACTGGCCCAGATTCTGTACTCAGTTATAGAAGCATTTTGACTGCAGTGGAGGTAACTCCCATTTAAGGAGAAAAACCAATATCACTGAGTCCCAGGTTTTGCATGTGCCTAATTTATTGATATTGGTATTCTGCTGTAAACATTATCAGTGTGGTTCATGTATCTAGTCTGAAGTGGACAACAGTGATGGTTACTGAGTCCATTTTACTGCAACTTATCTTGCTAGTTATGACATTTAATGGGATGTCCCAGATGAACAGCTTCACTAGCCTAGCCCCTCTGAGCTAAAAAGAAATTTTCCAAAGATGGAAGAGTTGGAAGATAAGTGGGAGTGTTGCTTGCCTTTAATAATTTTCTTTTAAGGAAATGTTTTTCTTGTCATTCTTTTCATCTATTCAAAATTATCCCAAAGTCCTCCTGGAAACTGGGCTGGAAATGTAATGAGAACAGACATTATTTCATATATCTGACCTTTTTTTCAACTGGCAACAAAGATCTCATTTGATTAAATGAAAGCAGATTTTGGATGTCTCTCTTGGTGTACAGACCTACAGGCACTAGGAGAATTAGGAAAGAACCTGTAATGTAAATCTGTCATATTAAAAATACATACTTATATTCAGACTTGACTAGTGTTTTACAAGGAACTCCCAAGAAAACATGCATGTGGATCCCACTGCCTGCAGAAGCTTTCTTTAAACACTCATGAAATCAACATATCATACTTGAAAGATTTCTTGATTTAGCTGGAAGGAGAGCTGGAAATGTTCTACTCATATCCTTCACCATGGATTAGCTGATGCCACCAGCAAACCCACTTCATACCTGTGGAAAAGGCTACTCCTCGTTGGCCTGCTTGGGAGTTCTGCAGACTAGTGTTAGTGCTGCAATCAGCTCTATAAGTCTGCTACATTATTTGTGTGCTGAAGCTTCTCATCCCATTGTGATGGAGAAATAATTGAGTTACAGAATTTCACCAGTTACATGTGAAGCTCGTTGAATTTTATTCTCTAACAAAAGCATTATTTTGTAAATTGGGGAGGAAAAAAGTTTAAATGTAAATGGATACATATGTTTTTGGTACTTAAACCCATTTAAATACATCATTATTTTGCCAAATGATATCAAATGGACAAGTTAGCCTTTTTTATAATTTCACCAAAGTGATCATGTATATTTGTGTGCTGGCTACACAATTATGTTTGATCTTTGTCCAAGCACAGAAAATCAGTGCAAAAAAAGCATGGGAGGATCCAGGGCTTCCAAATATATTAACCTCATTAGTAAGATGCTTTAAACTTTCTCATAGTTCAGGCTTGTTCACTCTTGGTGATGATGCCTCACTGACTGAAAGTAATAATCCTAAATTGAATTGTCTTGTGAAGAAATGCAACAGTGTAATTGTCATTTTAACATATATGCTTCTCAAGAAAAACCCAATTTGCATTACGACATTTTAAAATACGTTTCTATGACCTTGTTCAGCTCTGTGCTGCCAAAGGATGCACATTGTAAATGACTTGAAGTGTTAGTGTGCAGAAAAGACAGTGTTTTTACTGCAGATAAAACACAGCCTCCTACAGTTGTTATCTCTGAATGTGGGGCTGGTGCTCTGATTCAGAATGGTGAAACAGGCACATGCTGAATGTTTACTGTTCTCATAGGATATTCTTTCTTCCAACAGTGCTGGAGGGGAGTGGGTTAGAAAATGATAATTGTGAAATACTGTTCCCATCTCCTAGGAGAACATGCTGCCCCAAGAAAACTAAGGAAGTACTGGCTTACACTTTTCCCAAATGAATTTACTGTAAGTGTGGTAGTAAGTGGCAGTAAGCTCTTTTATGCACTGCATTGTTTCCCACAGTTTCCAGTCCCTTCAGGTGACTGTTTACAGGTGTCTCTGAACCTCTGACTTCAGATAAAGCCACACAGAGACCACAAGTCAGTCTTGATGAGCAGACACATTTCTTCAGGTTCTCTTCAAGGCTGTCAGATGCAAAAGAGTTGTTTCCTGAAAAGACATTTGTCAAGAAGATAACAGGTCTTACTGGAAGGAAACTTTACAACAACTCTACACTTTGTGAGAGAGGAGTAAAGTTTAGGCCCTGATGCTCATTTCTGAGTAGTGTTATTTAAAAGAATCCTCCACTGCATCAATGGCAGTGTCCATGTGTAAAATTGGGATATCATGGCTGAACAGAACCAGTGCTTCATGTTTGTAGCTAATTTATCTCCTGACAAACAGGAAGGGAGCCCTCTTTACTGTCAACTTTCCAATATGGCATACACTGAGACTTCAGGAGTCCTAGGGAATAGGAGGTGAAGAGGGTAAAGAAGCCTTGACCAAAAATCACACTGACCTTCTGCAAATTAGTATATTAAAAATGACAAAACAGTGTAATATGGTCTGGAATAGTTTTTTGTTTTAATCATGTAAGTCCTTGTCATGCTGTAAAAAGCCCAGTTTGCTGAAGGAAGACAAGACAAAACAGGGCATGATTTGGGTAAAATGCATGGGGAAGCCATGTCTTGGGAATGCACTGGCCTCCTGCCACAGGCTGTTTCCAGTGCTCTGGCTGGGTGGGGAAGGGGTACTGCAGTCCTTATGGCTTCACATATGCAGTTTCTGGCTCCTCCACCTCCACTCTCTCCCAGGGTGGCAAAGCAAGCCAGCCTGGGGCTGCTGTCCCAGAGGATTAACCCTTTGCTCTAGGGGGAAGGACTCCTACCACCATCAAAGGCCACCTTCAAGCTCAGCAGCCCAGGCTGTGGCCTGCTTTTGGAGGTGACCTGTTATGACTAAAGAACTAGGTAGTGCTAATGAGCAAAAAGAGAGCTGAAATGGGTGATAGAAATGAGCCTTTGAAAGCACTGGGAAGGCTGGTACCTGCACAGTTCTCTAAAGGCAATAGTGTTAGTGTTAGCCCTAAGGAAACAAGTACTTGTCCTAAGAAAAGGGTACTATTTCTACAGCTATAATCCAAGGCATTTTCCTCTTTAGCACCAAAGCGGCACTCTGGAATTCATCTTGGCTTAATGCAAACACTGCACAGGGCAGTTCAGGGATGGTCAACTCTTATAAGCAATTGCAGCTTTGTAAACTTTGGGGTTATTAGACTCCTTACTGCAGTCTTTAGTAGACAGAATGGGTTTGGCATTTAAAACCCATCTTGTATAATTTTTCTAACTCCAGATACAGTCACCGTAACTGATCTGTAGCAATAACAAAGGAGAAATACATGTCTTTGTAAACTTATCTGTAACCATGATAAAAAATGGGGTTTTAAAAATATTTATAAATTATATTTATAAAATCAAGCAAACTGAATGCCAAACGGTGTAGCATCTGAAGATCAAATGTTTCTTATAGATGTATATGTATTTAAATACTGACAGGTGCTACAGCCAGTTCAAATGTCTGTTGGAGCAATTTTTGATCAGGATGGAAACGGCATTGGGTTTTCACGGGCGCTCCTCGGGAGCAGACACGTCTCGGTACTGAAGCTGCCCTGCAGGTGGCGTGAGCCACCCGCTCCGCACAGACACAGGACTAATGCTCCTCTTGTGTTTCAAAGAAGAAAAGCAAAATAATAAAAAGATGCTCACATAACTGTCCTTTATATAGATGCTGTGGACCGTGTTGGCTGATGCACAGCAGTGTTACAACGTCTTC
Organism: Passer montanus; assembly: GCF_014805655.1. Classification (NCBI taxonomy): domain Eukaryota; kingdom Metazoa; phylum Chordata; class Aves; order Passeriformes; family Passeridae; genus Passer; species Passer montanus. The sequence goes on along the minus strand of NW_024368707.1, from coordinate 950,277 downwards.
AGTGTTGTGATAAATGAAAGATATTTTTTTCTGGTAATGGTAAAGTCATATTTTAAGACACAGTGTTTTCCTTTGAATGAGGAGAGTCTGCCTTCCTTTCAGGTACTTTTATCACCTACAGAGAGCTCATTACAAGCACTGTATTCCTTGTGTTGGCGAGGGCAAATATTATATAAACTAAGCATTAACAAACCTTTCCTTTTAATCGTTTCTGCCTTCCGGTCTTTTAGACTGTGTTTAACTTTCTAGACTCTCTCTCACTTGTCAAAAGGCTTTGTTTTCTAGCTATTATGGAAATGTGTCATGTTGGAATGTGCTTTGCTCTGAGCATAGCAAAATCTGCAGATTTTTCTGCTGGTGAATAGAAAATGGTAAGCATCAGCCCTTTGATCTTAACCATTCTAGATTTAGGGGGAAAAGAGAACAAAGTTTGAGTGTGTCTGCAGTTCCTATCCATTACAACTTCCATTTAGGGGCCATATCCATTCCTGGCTGAGTTTAATCACAACATGAAATGGTGTATGTGTTCCACATCTGGCCATGGTAGAAGGAGGTAACACCTACATTCAGGCATTTTTTCTGCTCCATTCAGCACTACTGAATCTCAGAGAAAAATTGTCCATATCCAGGTAAAAAGTGAGAGGGGAGAGGAAATCAAAAGAAGGAAGTCAAAGGAGGACTGTCTGGAAAGATCTTAAATCTTCTGCTTTTCACAACCACTGTTACTCTTGTGGGTAACAAAACTTCTGAGCCAGGCACAAAGGACATCAGGTTTTAGGTACTGTAAAGAAATTAGTATCTCAAGGTATAGAAATACGTGCCTCAAGAAGGATATGAAGGAATAAGTTGCACAGTAGCTGGAATGGGTATTCTGCCCAAGCTTGAAGGACAAGGGGTGCAAAGTATGTGAACATCTGAGTTTGGAAATAGATCCCTCATGCCTGTGGGTGGAACAGGGAAAACCCCTCCAGGCATGTTCAGCACCTGTAGACACAAAGTGGGCTTGGGTGTTTGGCACTCACAGTGTGAACAACAATCTCCTCCTGTATGATCATGCTGAGATATGCCACAGGTTGTGAAGTTAGGAACACAAAGAAAAAACTTACTTGGAAGATTAAAAGGATACACTTTGCGAAAAAAAAAATAAAAATTCAGCCAACACCTGGCTCACCCACTGTCCTATTTAATCCCAATAACACTCCTAAGATATCTTTGAATATTCTGAGTCCAGGAGAGATGCACCCAAAGACAAGATTAAAACAGAAGATATTTTTTTCCATTTCCATAGCACAGTCCTGACCACAGCAAGTAGTGATTTTACAGAAAGCAGCGGTTGCAGTCACATCTGAGGTACATAGGTAATATAACTTTTCTTTAGATTTCTGAGATTACATACCTCCAGGAAAACAATCTCCACTTGGTATATATTTAATTGAGTTTGGGAAATAAAAATATCATTGTCAGTGTTTTTGAGGCCAGAGCTAAACCTTTCCTAAAAGAGATGTTAATAATATCCAAAAGAGGGAATGAACTCACTGCAGGCAAAATTTAATATAATAATAAAAAGTCAGACATCTCCAAGTCTCATTTGGTTCAACTGCAGATTGTAGGAGATTTCTCATAAAAGTTTTTGATGTATTTTAATGTATACAATGGTTGGGAAAAAACAAACATATCCTGTTGAGAGTTAACATATAACTCTTCCTCATCATGCTAATTTTTTAGCAGAAAAACTGCAGACCACTGGGCTTACCTGAGCTGGGTAAGCCTTTTATCTTACCAAACATCACATCAAAAGTTGTGACCGAGTAAGTGTTAAAGCTTTGTTAGCATGGCGTGTCCTAAAGTAATTGCAGAATGCCAAAGACAGAACTTCCTATGTTCCTTCAGGCTGAGCAGGGATGCCAAGTATACAGATTTGGAAGCTGTCTATCAGGGTTTTTTTATTTGCTTGATATTGAGCAGACAGCAGAGACAAAATACCAAAAATGCTTGAAATCCTTATGACCTTTCACTGCAAACTGTGAACTTTGTCTGCCAAACTCAAATTTCTATTTACACTGTCAGTAGAGGCTACAAGCTGTTGCGTTTTCTTTGTCTTTTCAGTTTGTCATTTATCAAGGGACAGCTTCACAAACACTGCACAGGAAGGGGGACCTGAGCACACACCAGACCTTTTGCACATTCAAAATACTTAGTCTCCATTCTGTGGATTGCTTAAAAATGGCTGTAATGCAAGCAAAGTAGCATGAAACATGCTGTTTGCACCCAAAGCAGAAAATATTCTATAGAAAGTCTTAGCTTTGCCATCAACTGGCATATTCCCAAGTTGTGTCCCGAATCCTTACTGCTGCACAGCTGACTCCATTTACACCATCTTGCATTAAGACAGGAACATACAGGTGACTGCCGACTAAATGGTCCAAAATACATTCAGCAAAGAACTGCACTGCCTTCTTAAATGAAATATCCCTGATTTCAGCCTTGTGCTTCAACATTCATCCACCCTTGTAAATGAGGAGCTAGACTGTTGCAGAGAACATGTACAAAGGACAGTTGAGATGTATAAAGTAGAAATTGTGAGAGTAGAGAGAGTAGAAAAGTGAGGGTGACTGAACACTGGCATCGGTTGCCAGGGAAGTTGTGGAGTCTCATCATGGGAAATAATTCAAAAGTTTTCTGGACATGGTCCTGGGCAATCAGTCTAGGTGTCCCTGCCTGAGCAGGGGGACCGGACAAGGTAACTTCCAGAGGTGCCTTTAGACCTCAACCATTCTTGTTCCTGTGGAAGACTACTGTGAACTGAAATATTTGTTGCTATTTGCGTAACTTTGCCAATTAAAACAGGAGAGCCTAATAAGTTATTTAAATAAACCAGACAGCTACATAAAATTCCTTTGAAACTACATAGAAGGTTGAATTATATAACAAATGTTTTAGGTGAACTCTTAGTATTAGATGGGTGATTATTCTGACTATTCAAATATTTAAAGTATTTCAAATTTAATTTCACGCTGTGGTAGCCTTCCTTGAACTTTACAAGGCAAAGGCATTAATAGAGTTGTGTCTGAACTCTTTAGGATCTAGAAAACTGTCTTAAAATGAACCATTTCCTGAGAGACTTCTGCATAGAAAATACATTGGTGTTTCCAAAAGAAACTGAGTTCACAAGGAATCATTTCATTGGTACATTATGTTAATGAGGCTTTTGAAAGAAAACTTTTCACTTAGTGTTACTTTTTCCTGAATGTGAAAGCTGTGGAAAATGTATGGAAAACATTGGTAAAGTGAAGATGGCAGCTGTATGCTCTATATGTTACTGTTAATGAGTTAGTGGTTAATAAACCATATGCTTTAGCATATAAACAGGAGGATTTAGGCATAATGCAAAACCTATAAGAACATTTATTGTTTGGTATAACTGTTTCCCAAATCAGAGAAGCACATTGTTCCAGTCTTCCACAAACTTCTTGTTACCAGACTAAAAATCTCTTGCCTACTTACTTCAAGTTCTTTTCACGTGAGTTGGTCTGGGGCATAGGGGGGCTTGGAAGCAGAGAATTTAGTGAGCAGCAGGTTCCTCAGATCTCTGCTCTGCACAGCCTGGGATCATAAACTGATCACCATCATTACTAACAGCAAGCAGGAGGTTTCTATACAACATCCCCAATTCTAATCATTCGTGGAGGAAAGTTCATCCTGTTCTTTTTATGTGTTCTTCTGTACTGGAGTTTTTTGTGTCAATTATCACTACTAACACCCTAAACAAGCCCCTTTTCTTCAAAACACAGACAAAAGTAACCATTGTGTTCATTCACAATAATGCCTGGATTAAAGAAACCACATTCACCAACAGGTAAATTTCTAAGCTATTGAATAACACTGCTATGTTTGGAAAAGATTTTGCTTTTGTAATTCTCCTTTAATTTCCTCCCATCCAAAGCTGCTGTGAGGAGTCTGAAGCTATGTTTTCATGAGTGAGTGAAGAAGTCCAGCAACTGACTCCTATTTAAAATAAATGGTCCTGGAAATATAAGGTAACATTTCCATAAATACTTGAGTAATTTGAGGTTTAGGTTCCACTAAAAGTCTTCCAAGTATTTCCAGCTCCCCAAGTCAGACAGGGAAAGGCAGACGAGTAAACTGATCCTTACTGTCAGATAAGCAGGGATTGAATGGAGGCACATAAAGCATGAGAAAATGAGGAGGAAACTGTGGACAGAGGAGATGCTTATGTTCAAGAGGTTTATACACTGAGAGGCATAAAAGGCAGTTCAACAGGAAAAAGGATAGACAGAAAAAATATCAGACTATATAAACTGTAACATTATTTCAGTCACTTAGGTTTGCTTTGGATTTTGAGATACGACCTCAGTGAATCCACATAAAATTGCATAACTTTATAATCTGACACAGTGCCTCTGAATTCAGTACAGTGGTTTGGTTTTTTTTTTTTCATTTTACTTCCTGATCAGATTAGAAAGTGTCTGAAGTCAAGCATTCTGGTAACCCTTTTGAATAGTTTTGCTTCCTTTGTTTCAATTATTGTCTTTCAATTAAAAAATATTATTAAAATACCACTTTTGGGTGGGTAGTGACTACCACAACACTGTATAGAAAACCAAAGCAATTTGAAGCAAGCTTGACATTCTAAGTATATTTTTAAAATACCTTATTGCTTAAATAAAATAAAATCCTTAGTCTAGCAATTACTTTCAGATGTTTGATTGTTTATTTTTAAAGAACTGTCATGTTAACCATTTAGAACTGACAAGAACTATTTTGATATCTTCATGAATTTTCTCTAACATCTGCTCCCCTCCTTATTTGGGAACTATATACTCATATTCATTGTCTGTTGTATTTATCTTATTTTTGCTGTATTTTATTTTATTATTGGAGGAAAAACTTCACAGAGCTGTTTGTGACAAGATTTAGTTACAGGAAACCCAACAGCTAAGCCCCAGTTTCAGCTGAGATAATTAGACTTCATTTTGGTAGCAGCTCAGGACTTCTATTTGACCCCAATGCCTTTCAGATCTATCTGCCAGCTGATGATCAAGTCTGAAAATTTTCTGTATTCTTGCTACAGATAGAGGGCTTTGTTTCCTTTCCATTTGAGGTATATTTCTATCCAGATCTGAATGTTTTGCTGAAATTCTTCTCCATTCACTGGAACAGATTAAAAGAAAAAAAGGAAATAACAATATTTTCCAGAACTTTCAACCTCTTTTTAAGTTTGTGTTCCCCTTAATTCTCTGTTCCTTGATATCTGTGAATTGTTGAGGACAGTGCTTTTCTCAAAGCAATTTTGCCACTCTTGAGAAGTAGTGGGTGCTAATTTGTAATGCTTAGCTTAACTGTTGCTTTTTTTTTTGTCTAGCAGCTGTATTTAATAGCTTATATTACTGTTTCACCTGTTATAATAAAGGACTCTAAACCACTGAAAACTCAATACTTTTTAAAAGTGATCTAAATTATGTAACACCAGAAGATATTTATTGAAAGGTTTGAAGAAATGACTAATGAACAGAGCAGTGATGTTACAGTCTTTTCACCAACTGCTACAGAAACTTCACAGCTGAATTATCAAAGTCCACTGCCATTCATGGATGGATGTTTTCTTAAGTGGATGGGCTCTAAAACTTTATGGATGCTCTGGGAGAAAGTAAAAATGGAGAAGTGTTTTATTCTTTGTCAGTAGTTTCTGAGCTAGAGTCTTGAGCATTTTTTTCTCTTTTTGTTCCTTCTTTTTTCTCTTGTTAGACTTTTCTAGCAGCTGATCACAGCAGCTGATGCTGAGTGAAAACAGTTACCAGGGACAGCCTCAGCCATGGAGATCCATGGAATGGTGAGAGATCCTAAAATTCTGTCACTGCACCGGTTCTCCCCACTGGGTTCGTAGTTCAGAGCTCTCCAGTGGGTTCCCATGTTTGTGTGACTCTGCTGGTTTTTCATCTCAGACAAATTGCATATGACTTCTCCGCAAGCGAGAAAAGCTACTGAATGTGGCACTCAGCCTCCTTAAAAGATGTCCAGAAAGTCTAAGGGATTACCATGATTAATTATTACCATGAGGATTCTTTCAATTCATTAGCTTTCTAGAAACCAAAACAGTGCAGGACACTACTGTAATGCAACTTGTTAAGCAATAATGCATTTTTTCTTCCAGAAGTCACACTTGATAACAAACAATATTCATAGGCATAAGATGACCGTGGACAGTATGAGCTAATGTCTCATCAGAAATTTTTCCATTAAGGCTCGGAATGATGTTTAACATATTCTTCTCATTACTGAGCTAAACAAAACATTGTATTAAGTATGGAATTCTCAATGAATGTTACTGCTGTACATTTTAGCATGTACATACATCTGGAAGTGGACACATGTACATATGCATTTTGGGGAACAAAAGCACATCAGCAGAGTGGCTCACTCTACTTCCAAGATAAAACCAAGCTTCTTTACAGAAACACAAATATGTCAAATGCTATACATGTTCTCTCCTATCAAACAACTGAAATGGAGAATGGAGAATGACTGAAAGGGTAGATTTCTTTGTCTATGATAAAAAGTGCTGCTGAAGATGATCACCAAAATTTATGTACCGTATAATTTTCCACTCAAAATTCAAAAGCTTTGGTGTATAGCAAATACTTGAATAACTTATCAAATCCTGTGTAGGTGATGGCTTTAAGACAACTTCAAAGTTGTCTTAAAATGTCAACGTTGTCTTAAGTTGTCAACATTTTAAACTGTTGTGCTTTGCTTTTGGCATTACATAGAACTTGCTTTGGATTGCAAAGCTTACATTACAAAAGCTTACTTACATAGAGGTTTTGGGACAGGGCAGAAGATGGACAGGTTGGTTGCTTTTCACACTAAGAGACACAGATTTCCTGATTGTGTTAGGCCCAGTGTTAATGTGTCAATTTTAGGTTCGTCCTAGGGGAAAAATAAAGCTTTTAAGAAATGTATGAGGATAATATCCTTTTTTTACCCCGCCAGAAACATCAAGAACCATTAGTCAAAATTTTCAAACATAGTGGCTTAACCTGGTCTTTTAATTCCCTATTTCAGCTTCTTATTCAAGGTCTACTCTTCAGAAATATGAAAACTGGCCAACTAATTCACTGAGTAGCCTTTTTACTTATTCAGTGCTTGTGAAAACTGATGTAGCAGTTTGACTATGGACCAAAAATCCTAGTGTTTGTTGTTTTTGTTGGCAATCCTGTAATAATTATGCCGTAAATAAAAATATGGGTTTGGATTTCAAATGTACCTTGAGCATTGTTCCCACCCTTCTACAGAGACACTGCATAACTTTTTCAGATTACAAGGTATAAAATTATCAGTCTGAAATACAGATGAAAAACTTTTACCTACTCTTATATTTCTCCATGTGTGTCGTGCCCATGAAAATGTACATATAAACCCTTTCATGCAATGCATTAATAAAATCATTAGTTCCCAAGAGGCATTATGCTTGGAAACTACCAAAGTCCCAAGCATTACTGAACTCATAATGTGAGGTTACTAACAAGGGGAGCCACAGACAATGCTAGTGTTCTATATAAAATAAAATCTGCTTTTCCATTTTATATTCTGATCGTTCTCACACAGCTGCTACCAAGTCCTCTGTGCTTTGCCTGACACAAATCCCACTGACATGACTGGGAAGAATACCTGTGATTTGTTGGGTTCAGCTGCCATCGAGCTGTTTATGGTTCAGTTGTACATGGAGAATTCTGGATGAGTGTGCTCCAGCTGGAATGAGCATATGTGTGAGTGCTGTGCTGGATCAGAGCTGGGGAGGGCCCTGAACCTCTGCATAGCCCCTGCCCTCAGCTGCTCACCATGCACTGCACTTGCTGCTCAGCATCTGTCCCACAGGGAGCCATGGGCTCCAGCAATCCAGCTCATGGAAAAGCAGGGTGATCGCTTTTCATGTGCTGATTTGCTTTGTGGTTGAAAATTGAGGTACTTGGCTTACATCTTCCCTGCCTGTGTTTTTCTCTCCAGAGCCACTGGTTTCCCACCAACCAGAGTAACTCCAAGGAGCCAAAGACACCCAAAGGTATCTCTCAATTTACTTTAAGCATTTATCAGCCAGGGCAAAATGCAAATTCAAGATCAGTAGCTCCTGACCTCTGCAGGGCTGTGCTGCAGCACTGCCCTGTACCCCAACAGCCAGTGGACCCCAGGCAGCCTGGCCACCAAGAGACCATGCAAACCGGCCACCAAGAGACCATGAGGGGCCGGAAGCATTTGGAAAAGGAGGAGTACTGAGTTCCCAATGGAAACCTGCTTGACTGTTTTACCTCAGATTTATTCAAGTCTGTTTGAAATGTGCCCACTACCCTGTTTAATCTGAATGCCACAGCAGGCCTATTGTAAAGTCTCTCAAATCTGACAAAAGAACTAGTTAAATTACTCTCAGAACAATGAATTTTAACACAAGAGGCTTGAATTTTCTAGACAGCAGAGAGTTTTCTGCCAGAAAGGAGATCTCCATCAGCCCTGGTACCTCCATGTAACACTGTTTCCACCCAGCCCCTGAATTTCTAATTGCTGTCGGGAATCTGTTTCTCTCTTCATCTGACTCCAGCTGCCCACCTAGTCCCAGCACAGGCTCTGAGGGCTGCTGCATCATAGCAGCCAGTAGGCACCTTCCCCTTTAAGTCCAAACCCCTTTCAGACAGAAACTGGCTGCTTTTCAGGCCTTTTGTCTTAGACTATGGATTAGATTAATCATGACAAAGCTTTCTGACCTCTAGTGTAAAATTTATTTTAAAAAATCTCTTTAATGGTAACAGGCTAAGTTTTCTGGCAACACCAATCTGGTCTCCAATCGACCCTTGCTTTTATAGATAATCTGTGTTGATTTTCTCCTCACTCCACCCCTCACTTGCAAGCAGATCCCTGATGACTTTGGGGTGCAGTTTAGGAGATATGTGATCATCTGGGGAACTAACAGCAGATAATGCCTAAGTAGCATGTATTATTTGCAATTTATTTCATCCAATTCATTTGAGCTGTACAAGGAAATGCTCATTTGCCACCTTTCTGAGAGGACTCTAAAAAAGCCTGAAGAGCAGAAACTGCCAATGTGTTGTGCAGAACTTTCTCGTCATTTGCTTCCAAGTTTTCTGAAGAGTAGGTTCTCCTTGTTTATCCTTCTAAACAGGCCTTCTGCTTCAAAGGATGAGGCAGTAATTCAGAACACATCTACACCCTATCAGAACTTTTAGAGACACCTCTGTGCTCTGCAGTTCAGCTTGGTATACAAACTTCTCTGCAACTTTCAGGTATGCAAGGCTGGGGCTTTGCCTCAGGTTCTTGAGTGAATGAGGGGAAGTCACCAAGTCAGAAGTAGCTTTGTATACTTAGCAAAATGGAAACCTGCCACACTGAAAGGGGGATGGCAGCTACTTTGCCTGTGACTGGTGGGAGAGGGATTAGGCATTTCAGCCAAACAGCTCATTCCTGCCTCTTGTTTGTACCATCCATGCTGGTGTTACTGCCTTTGTGGGATTAGGGAGAGGGTAAAGGAATGCCAGTGTGTACCAGAGGGCCCCAGTACAGCAGCAGTCACATCTGTCCTTTTATCTGCAGCAGGATTTCTCTGCCTTTTTGCCCTGGTCCTGGCCTAGTTCTTGTCTGTCCAAACCAGGACTGACCCCTACTTGACAATCAAGAAAGAAAAGAAAAGAAAAGTGTATAGATGGTGATGTTGGAAACAATGGAAGTAAAGGGAAAGTCTCTGGGTGTCCTCCCTCTGAGGAGGAGAAAAATTAAGTAAAAGAAGGGGTCACAAGGAGGGGAAGCAGCTTCACGAGAAAAAGTGCCCTGTCTCCTTTAAACTTCTTCACACAGAAGCCCTCAATCCCCACTCTCACATCTTTCCCCATTCCACACCACCCCTGCTACCCCTGCCTGCCTTGTCTGCTCCAAGGATGCCCTCAGCTGGGAGTTTGGTTTTGTTACACAATGTAACAAATAAAAAGATAAATTCCAGTTCCAGTAGATCATTCAATAGGCTTCCACTGATTTTTCTTAGGGGAACTCCTGGCCACTTTGAGATGCTTTCTTTAACATTCAACTACTACTACTACTACTACTACTACTACTATGGATTATGATTATTATTATCCAGCTCTTTGTGTTCTGAGACCAATCACTTGATGTGCATTCCTCCACTTCACTACTTTCAGAACTGATAATCTGTAATGGTGAGATAATTTCTTTCAACTTGAAAAAATATCCTGAAAGATTTCCTACTGGTACAATTGCTGACTTTCCTGTGTTATTCAGTCACGTGCAGATCCTGGTATATAGATTGGAGAAATCCCAAGTACAAGCCATGATGTAAGCAACTTGAAGCAACAAGACTGTTTTTTTGCTATGGAGAAAATAAATCCCAAGAAGGCTTCTTGGAGAAGGAAGGGAGGGAGGGAATATGAGAGAAGAATGATAGAAATCATTCCTAAAAGAACATTTAACCATCGATTTTCTTGATTGCTATAGTTTTATTTCATTGCTTTGCTTTTAAGAATTATTTTGTGCAAAATTGTATCTGAAAGGAGAGGAGAGAACTTATTTTCTGTGTACTAATCTTCAATTAGTACGATTAGTATAGTTCTGTGGACCAATCTTCAAATATAGTGAGGCGGCTTATAGTCTTCTCTCCTTTCCACTCTGCTATCTGCAGGTATTAATTCAGCGTGGAAAACAACATTTTGTGTTTGCAATTCAAGTGCAGAAAGACAAAAGCAAAAAGGTAGAAAATCACTGTATTCTCTCTCTTAGCACAGAAACAGCATGGTCCTGAGTTAATTTAAGTAGTCACAGAAATAGAACTTCTATTTTAAGCAGGTATTTAAGTCCTGCTCATTCAGTATTCAGCTCAAATGCAAATGACTTTCATGGAATGAAGCTTGCACTGAACTGGATCCACTTAGTAAAATATTTCAGTCTGCTACTTGAGGGAGAAAAGAAGAATCTGGCCAACTGTTGGAAATGCCTTTGTAGCACTTCTGCACTGATTCATTTTTCTGTTTTCTAGGGAATTTTAAGGTTTTTTTTTGGTGAGAAAGTACTACTGTGAGATAGAAGGTTGCTCTGGAGAAAAGTTACAGGAGTATATACACATAATTCCCTTTTCTGAAAGTAGCATACGACACAGGATTTCCTCAACTGTACCAGAACTGACATTTACCATTTTGAATTCCAGCTTTCCAAGTATAAATAATTTGTCCTTGCAAATGTTTTGGTATCAAAGTTGGGACTCACTTCGGGTAAGACAGTCCATAAACTCAGGTTTTTTTCTCATTTAGTACTTCCTTTTACAGTGTTCCAGAGATGACAGCTGTAATATTTAATACTAAGAAATAGTAAATTGAAATAGCATGTTATAAAGTATTTATTAATTATAATATATATAAGTTGCTTTCATTTATAATTCACTTTTCTCCTGACATTGTTCTCTTTTTTGCTTAAAGTACCTGTGATTCATATCTTCCATTATAAGGAAACCACAAATAATTTTACATAACTACAGCGTTTGTCTAATCACACACCAAAACAGAAGGTAGAGGATATGAAAATTACTTATGACAGATGAGTCATATTAATATTTTGTTCTAAGCCACAAGAAAAATGAGACAGAAGGGGTGGGAATCAGAACAGAACAAAACCCTTAGTGCTTTCTGATCCAAAACCACAACTAGCAATTGAGGTGCAAAATGTTCTTTTTTAAATAAAGTGTGAGAAAGACACAGAGTTTTGTACTGCAAATGCTGGCAGCACATAATGTTGCAATTATTTTTAATATTTTGAGATGCTTGAATCACAACCAAAACTCTGAGCAACACTGAGGTAAAAGCATTCTTATGCTCCTTCACAGACACACCAAAAAAAAAAACAAACAAAAAAACCCCAAAAAAAAACCCCAAACCAAAACCACAAAAAACCCCACAAACAAACAAACAAACAAACCACGAACAGAAAATAAGAAAAACTGAGTTTGTTGCAGTCGCATCAGAAATGGTGTGCCAAGTTTCTACCAGTGACTGAGAGTAACAACAGAAGGCCAGGATGTCATGGCATCCTCTTGCCTATTTTTTCCCCCATTGAGATCATTGAGATAGTACTCCTGTTAGCTTTACGGGATTTCTGTGTTGCTTAAAAACATCTTGTGGTTTTTGTCTTTGAAAAGAATCATTCTGACTGCCTTTTAAAGGGAATTTACTATTTCAGTATACGTGGCTAACTTAGTCTGCATATGAAGCATAATCTGAGTGATTTAGGTAGATAAATATTAGCTCTGCTTAACACTACTTTGTTCTTCTGGTTTATGAGCAGGGACCCTGTTCCTACCCACTCCTCACCAAAACCTGACTTTTCCTCAGATAACAAAAGTAACTGTTCAATGCATACCATGCTAGGCTGGGCTGCATTTATGCCATTTTTTAATGCTGTGTAGGAGACAGTAAACATGGAAAGTGAACAGGCACTTCATGGAAAATTGGTGAACATTTAAGAACTAAATGGGTGGTTTTGGGCAGACAATTCCTGAGGACTTTATTCAGAGAAATATGTGTCTGAATAATTAGGAACCAGCACAATGCTTTCAGTATCTAGCTGTAAAGGTGTTCTCCTAAGCCAATAAAAGAAAGTTCTCCTTTTTCTTCATTTTTAATTTGCCTCATCATGCCCAAGGAATTTTTCAACCTTAGTTTATGCGGTACTTTGGACTTATTCTGTAAGTATTATTTTCTATAATCCATCAAACATCAGTAACTTGATTCTTCATGACTGCGCTATCAGAGTCTATTGGGGTGTGATTGCAACTTGTTTGCAAATAGGTATAGTTGCTGTATTTTGTTTAGTCCATGAAAATTAAATAATTTAGTATTTGCTTGCCAGGGAATGTGTGAGATCCATGCCTGGAGGTAAACAAAAGCACATGGGGTAATGGTACTCCATTTCTTACTGGAACTATCACAAGATGTGTTTCTTGTTAATAGTGGCTTATAACTGTGATAAGCTTTTCAGTCATTTCAGCCTGAAAGTAATTCCTCCAAAACCACCTCCCCAGAAAAGGTTTGTTGGAACACACTGAACTGCAATTAATGAGTAGGCCTCCAAGGACCAAGAAGATTATAAAGAGGTATTATTGGTCCAGACAGAAATTTTGCCAGGCCTTCAGGACAGAGTTATGTATCTCTGCATGTTTATCTCTGGTATGTTTCTACATCATGAACTTGGACAGAAATTCAAATTTATTATGAAATCTAAACTTCTGTTAGGACTACTGAACTTTTGTCTTGATTTTTTTCCTGATTCTAACTAACCCATCGAAGGATTTGCTAGTGCAGCCAAGACTAGCTGTTTCTGGGAGAGGTACTTGTAAAAGGAAAGAGTGGGTATAAAGGGCATGGTGTAATTTAGTCAGGTTATTTGTGTGTGCCTCTTGAAGAAAAAAAAAAAAAGAAAAGAAGGGGAAAAAAAAGAAAAATAGTGTAAACTTTCCAGTTCCTTACTGCTGCCAATCTCAACAAACCAATTCTTTATCCATTCTGGAATTTTATCAGCTTAGTCTCATAAGGAAAAATAAGTGCACATTTTTCATATAATCTAATAAAAAGTTAGAACCTATAGTTTGCTAATGACCAATGTGCTCTGTTTATCACAGGTATAGGTAGTGTTCCTTACCCTGGCAGGCAATTCTTGTTGCTTTGTTGATTTGTTTGGATAAAATCCATGACCCATACTACATCCTTTTAGGTAATTTCTCTCTAAAAGTTAGGGAGAGCCATAAGGACTATGCTAACTTCTGTAACTACTAATATGTAGTGCATATTTGAAAGAAATAATCTAAACTCCATAAATGCAATCCAGATGAAAAATATCAGGGCAGACAACAACTCTGACTGTCATCTGCACACTGTACATGTGCAGAAACAAGCAAACAAACAAAAGTAAATTCTATCTTTCATTGATGATACCCAGATAACTGAATATAGAACACTCTATACCTTTGATTTTTTGCAAATGGAAAAGCCTAAAGGACATGAAATTGCCAAACAGTTACTACATTGTCATTACAGAATCTCACATCATAAAGGAAAGGCAAAATTTTTCTGTTCAAGTCTACAGAGCACTAAGTTGATAAGTAATTAAGCAGGCAGCTCATTTATTTTTGAGAGTGTCAGACGTTGAGCTGTGTATATGATTAGATTCTTTGTTTAATATGGGCTCATTAAAGTGGTGGAAATGCCCCCATATTTAGCAGGGATCAAAATACCAATGATAGGAAAGTATGGCTGCTTTTCTTTTTCACCATACTTTTCCTCTTGAATAGAATCAAAGTAATAAAACAGACATGTTTTATACTCAGGTTAGGAGCAGGAAATGAAAAGGACCACGGTCTAATACTATTTATCAGAAATGAGAAATGCTATATTTGTACATTTCATCACAGAGGAAAATGCTTTCAGGTTTACTGAGTAAAAACTACTGAGAATATGTTCCAAATGCTCCCCTTGGAAGCAAAATGTCTACATGGACTGTAAAGTGTGACTTCCTCTTCAGGGATTCATGCTGTTTATTGTCTGTTCCTTTTAAGGCAAGATTCTAGAATTTCCCATTACAGACAAAAATAATTCCTCTCCATGCTAATATAGTACCCAATAAGCTCATGCCAGTGGCTTATTTGGTCATCTTTACAGTAGTACCTAAATAGTCACATATTTATCTTCACAGTACCTTGTAAGATAGAGAAGAGGTACTACTCCCATTTTGTGGTTGGAATGAGGCTAAGTTCTCTCCCCAAGGCTGGTCAGGAGATGTGTAAGAGATGTGGGGCATAGGAAGGAGGTATTCCCTGTCTCAGGGTACTTCCTTTCTACAGGAACATGGAGCCTTATCCAGGAGCAGCAGCACAAACACTGCTTCTCTTTAAAGGAATTATGACATATCCCACCTCTTGAACTGTGTTGCACTTGGGATATGTCCTTGTGAACTGAGCCAGATTTCATGTTCCCCTGCCCCTTGACTCCTTAACCGCCAAAAGCAATGCCTCCACTTTTCCAAGCACTGAATTATTTACATCTTATGAGTGTACTTTGCTACTTAAAACTTACAGCACATACTGTGTTGCTATCATGCTTGGAATTTCTGCTCTGAAGTTTCATCCCTTGACCTGTTTATGTAGGTGGTATTTACACATGTGACTGCATTAGGCTCTCAGCTGTACAGCTGTGCAGATTAAAAGCTTTAAAGAGACAGCAGCTGTAAGGTGAGTTGTGTGACAAGTCAGCAGTGATGCTCAGATGTCAGGCATGAGTCATGCAATAAACATGGCAAGTGCCATTGAATATTTATAACTAATAACATGGGCTGATAAAAATGATGACATTGATTAAACATGGAATGATTTGGGTTGGAAGGGACTGTAAAGAACCCCTAGCTCCATCCTCCCTGATACAGAGCATTAAAAAATTTCTCAAATTTATATAATAAGAGATAGCACAAGCACTGCAAAATAAAGTAAGTACTTTGAATTAGCTGAAGTCCTATAGACAGCAACAGAAAGAACATTTGGATGGAAACATAACTAAGCAGAGATTCTGTAAATATTTCAGCTATAAAAAGCCACAGAAGTCCAGGCTTTGATGATTTCCTGAGAATAAAAAGATTTACTAATGCTAATTCTAAAGATAGATACCTCTTCTGAGTTAAAAGAAAAAGTTTGGTGATAGAATGTTTCTAATCACAGTTCTAACACATCTGAATTTATGAAGATGTGTAGAAAGCAAAGATCTTGAATAAATATGGATTGTAAGATGCTGACAACATTCTGGCCAGCAGAATGGAAATGGTCTTTTTAAGTCTAAATCAGATGTGTATCATTTTAGATTAATTAAGAACAAATTCAGGACAATATTAGTAGTTTATTTCATTTTGCTTTTCCATAAATGTAGAATTGAGTCTGATGTCTGTCTTTCCAGGAGGTAGCAAGAAGGATTTTGACAGAATGGGATGGAGTGGCTAAATCTAAACTGTTCTACATACTGTAGCCATCTGAATGTGACAATATAACTTCTCTGTTCTAGAGTTCAAACTGCACTTGGTAGTAAAGTCAAATTTCCGTGCATGTGAGAGAACTCTCCAGGAGTTAGGCCCCACTTACTTTTATCCTTGGTATTTTAACCTGAACTAATTTGAAGTAATATGCTACAACAGTTGTAAAACCACTTTATAGGTAAGTTCCACCCCTGTTCTGGATAACATCACGGTGACATGTCAGTCAAAGTGATCTGTAAACTTGTAACTTTCAACATGGATATAACTTTACCCGTAGAAAATTTCTGTGTTGTATGTGGTAGACAATAAATCCATCCCCTGTTTTCATGACTCAAAATGTGGAGAATTTAACATACTTAAACACCTTCACTGGTTCCAAGTCATAGGGAGATGGGAATCACAGAATCTTAGAATGGTTTGTGTTGGAAAAGGACCTTGAAGATCATCTGGTTCCAATGTCCCTGCTGTGGGCAAGGACATCTTCAACTAAAGCAGGTTGGTCACAGCCCCATCCAACCTGGCCATGCTTAGAAGTGATAGCCTAAAGCTATGGAAGCACAGAATTAAATGGAACCTTTAGCTTTTGGAAACCAGAAAAATACAAACCATTTCTTCCCTCAAAAACTGACAAATGCAAACAAAACCATGAAATTAGTTACCTTCCTCAGCAGCTGGTTAATGCCTTTAATTTCTTAGGCAATAATAGTACAAGGTTGGCTGGGATAAGTTTTACGTCTGGCAAACATTAAGAAGATATTTCAGATCTTAGCAGGACAGCTATCTGTTTTAGTAGATACCATATTTGGTTATGAAAACAGCAATAAAAAGGATATGGTTATTTTAATTTAATAATAGATTGACTGGAATGAGGTCGGATGAAGGAAGATGGGTCAGATTTATATGTGACTGATCAACATAGCTGTGTTAGAGATCAAAACTAGCAATAGACTTGCACAGCTATTAACATCCTCTTTTTATATCACTATTTTCAGGTATATTTTTATCGGGGAAAGAAGTGTAAAAATATCTGAGGACAGATATGGGATGACAATGACTAAAGATGGGGAAAATCAGATATGCTCTGACTCCTAAAAATAACAAGAGAAAATTAGTATTTCATTCTCCTAAAATGAGCTCTTCTTCAAAGAAAGATATCCCTGTGAGTTAATTTCCCCCCAGAGATGAACTCTCCATCACTTAGACGTATGAATTCTTGCAGAGGTCACCATTTCATTGAACATGAGTATCTCCAGCAGAGGAAATGAAATGTGGTTTTCAAGAAGCCATTTATCACCTACATGGTAGATCCAATTCTGAGACTGAAAAAAGATGGGTACGTTAGGCAGAACATGTAGAGATACGTTGTCAGCTTATCTTCAGCTGACTTGGTTTGCCTGAGAGCACACAACAAACTGCCTTGTTACATGCAGGGTCCACCACCCACAGAAGTCCTACCAGCCAGCAGGCAGGGCATTTAACAGCTCTGTGCTAGTGTCTTCCCATGTACAGAATGATTATATTAATATTTACACACCTCATAGTGGAAGCTGGAAGACATAAATGAACATGTGTAGTTATTTAAAGCTCTTGGACTGAAAAGTGTGCCAGAGATCCAAAATATTCACTAATATTATTATTTCTACACCCAGATGATTTGCTCACGTGTTTGCCACATGCCAGCACAGAAACCTACTTGATGCAATGCAGTGTTGGACAGTTGCTCAGATGAGGTCAGTGGTATAAACAGCAGTTATAACTGGCAGGGTGCTTTGGACAAACCAACCATCCTAAGGCTTTATTACAACCCTCTGACCATATAGAACACAAACCCATTTCAGTTTATGATTCTGTTAGCTCCAAACACACCAGGGAATGATCTGGGAATTCATTCCAGCAGTATGCAATCTCATTTGAGCAGATGTCACAACCTCCACCTTGGACTGAAAGCTCAGTGTGAGCCAGCAGAAAATACAGTTTTAATATGCTGGATAATAAGGCAAATGCTGTTATTTGGAACTTCTAGCAAAGACACCTGCTGACAGCTGGCATTTAAAAGGGCAGTGACACATGCTAGACACATTGTAAACCAGGCAGAGGCAAAATCTGATCCTTGCTGAAGTCAAGGAAAGTTTTGCCCTTGACTTGAAACATGCCAGAATTTCTCTCACAATTATTAATGATTTATATGTGTATCTACAAGGTTATGGGTAGTTCATTAAATATTTATATACTGGCAGATATTCATAGTGTCAAATAATGGGGACACTGAGATACCAAAGGAATATTATTAGCGTAATAAATATCTAGTAGAGAACAAAAGATAAATCACACCTTACATTAAAAACCTATTGATTACAGAGTTTGTTATCATCCCAAAACAAAAGTAATAAACCAGACCATTCAGTGGTGTTAGGGAAAAGCACTTTTTAATGCTTAGTTAGTTTGTAATTTCTAATAGCAAAACATCATCCAAGAATACAGGGAAAGGAAAGAATTCCTATGCATTCACTTTGTGCAGCAAACACATCGACTGATTCCTCTTTAAATTTATGCAAGTCCATGGGCTTTCATGGAGATCATAAATATTTTATGCAAAGCAAGCTCTGAGGAGAACCAGCTCTGGGTTTTGCTCATGTATTTTGCCAAGTGTCTCTTTCTTTCTCCATATTTTAGTATTGTCAGTCTCCTGTAAGTGTCTAATTTTTTTTCTTGAAGTTATATTTTTAAAAAATGCAGTTTATAATAACCTGACAATAAAACCTCTGCAGCTGAGTCTGCTAAAATATTTGTTGAGTCTCTAAAGGGACCACATTTGCATACAGGGTTTTGAGAGTGCTGGGAGAACATTTCTCTTCAAGTAATTTTTTCCAATAAAATCTCAGAATGTTTGTTCAAGAGGTTGGTCTGACAGATGAATTTTTTTAGCTTTTCACAAGTTAAAAACAATCTAGACTGGTTGTGTCTTTCCAGTGTCTATATCACTAGCTAAACACACACTTGTGTGATTTAGGTGAGGTCTCCATGTAAAGCCTCTATGACAAGAGCCTGACATTTGTTTCAAAGCACAGACAGTCAGCCATCAACCAGCAACAGGCAGCCCATCTGCTGTAATGAACCATGGTGAAGTACTTAATACTTCCATTTTGGTGAGTAAAGCAAAATGAAATCTTGTGTTCACATGAAGAATGGAAACTAAGTTGACTCTGGAAATTTTTTCCAGAAAGGCTATTGCAAAGTGACCCTACAGTGAAGGCATTAGACTAAATAGTCTGTGTTGCTGTGGTTCCTCTGGTAACAGCAGCTGCTGTCCTGTGACAGTGAACCTAGGGCAGATGAATTCACCAGTCCAGTTTCAGACAAAAATTTGTGGCTAACATACTGGTACTTAGGAAAATGTAATACGACAGTTTGCAGACAGAAGAACCCTGTGGCTTCTGTTTTCTTCCTCCAATGTAATTAGTAGTGGGAGACTTAAAAGGTGACTATGTTTTAAAGGGAAGTGTAACTATGATCAAGTGTCACTTTGCAACATGCATTACACTGCAGGTAACACAATTCTACCTGCTTGTTTCTGATGCAATCACATCACGTCATAATTTCTTTCAAGTTTTAATAAGTACTCTGTTTAATTTTTTCTGCTTTACAGCATTTTCTTCCTAAATCTACCTCTAGATCCTGTAATACTCTTAACATATCTGCAAATCTACTACAGTAGCTACTTTATCTAAATAACAAGACTTCCCCTTTACTGAGGAATTAAGCAACCTTTGTTGGCAGCAGTCTGCTAGAGTGTTTAATTCTGTAAAGGCCCCGGCTAAACCATTGAAAGAATGTTTTAAAAAAATCAGAACTGAAGGTTTTCTCTGTTGCAGAGCAAATAAACTTGCATTAGCTCTTCAAAGCAGACCTCATTGTTCAATGTCTGTGAGGCAGCTGTTGCCTTCTCAGCAGAAATGCCTGTAATTCAGTTTAAACTGGTCCTCTGACTTTTTTCACTGCATCAAATAATATCAGCAGAAAACTCTGTGTTCTACATGGCCAATAAAGTATTCCACAATATTTTAAGTAAGTCTGTCTTTACAGCAGAAAACTGAGAGTAACATGAGGATATTATCCCGATTTGCCTTACACATGGATGCTGTTGCTTCTCTCAGCCCAAGCAATTCTTTGATTATTATTTAATCTAAGTGCCTCTCATGAAAGAACTTGGGGAGTGATCAGTATGAGTCAACATGAGCAACATGCACAAGATCACTCTTCAGGTCTCATGAACTGCTATTGCTCAGCAGCAAACTGATACTGCTGAAGGGAGCAGCCCAATCTCATTTCCACTTGATAGAAAATCCTGTGAACCAATAGTGTAACAATATATGTATGTGAAAGTGTAAAAAGCCCACTGAAAACAGCATTACCAGGTAGACTGCTGGTTTTCAGTCAGGATTTAAAAAAAACTGGGAAAGGGTATTGCTTCCTTTGGGAGCATGCTGACATACCACAACCAGAGAAAATGAAATGATGCCTCTGCTCTCAACAAAATGAAGTGCCTAACACTGACAGTTGTGTAGTAATGCTGGTTAGAGCTGAAGACAGCTTTCAGCCACAAGACTTTCTAGGATAAGTATTCAGGTTTTGTTACTACCAACTTTGAGTTAGGAAAACCAAGGAAAATTGAAAGAATTCTTTGCCTGAAGGCTCCCAGCAAGTCACTGGCAGTGCCAAGCTTAGGTCTTGTTGCTGAGCTCTGTGTAGAGTCAAGTATCTCTTTGAACAGAGATGTTAGCAGCCAAGTTTCATTCCCATTGGTGGAAAAAGTTCAATTCATGTCAATTCATAACTTGGCTTAGGTCATGACTAGACACTAAGTAACTTTTTTTTTTTTTTACATCATTTAATTCTGTACTAAAAAGCAGACTCAGACTTTATTTTTGTAGTGTGATTAAACAACTGCATATACACATCAGATTAGTAGACATTAGTGTACTGTTCTCAGCTTTTTAATTTTCTAAGAATTTAAGTAAATTCCTTATCTATTGATGTGCTGATCAGTCTTTCATTATCAACATTTATATAAAGAGAATACATATAGGTAACCTGTGTTGTTAAGTAATATGTGCATGCTACTGAGACATAAAATTTTGAAGGTACAGTAATTTCAAATATTTCTAGCATGCCCAGCTTAAAAAAAAAAAAAAAGAAAAAGATCCTTAAGTCTTAGTTCTCTTTCCCAATCCTTTAAAAAAATGTAATCTTCCTTTTGAAGGGCTGGTGGTGTCAGATATTAGTGAGTTAAACTGGGCATCTTTTGTTTAAAGTTGTTAATGTCTATCACATCTGTTCTCTTCTATAATTTTCAATTTATCAACAGTGTGTAGTAATAAGTTTGATTCATTAGATGAGAAAAAAGGATGGCAAAATCAAGTAAATATGTCAGTTAAACCCCACAAGAATTAAATCACCTTAATTTGTTTGTCTGGTAAAAACTGGGCTCTCATTGGGTGAACTGAGGCCAGCTTGATTCACCACCAAAATGTGAATCTGAATCTGACATTGAATTTGCAGATGTGCATAAGAGAAATCCCTTGTGTCTTGAAACAACTGACTTTAAGGAGAGGCAGGGAAAATGTAAGCAGCGTTGTTAAACAGAATGAAGTTAATCAGTTACTGTCTGAAAGTAACTGACTGAAATCAGTCTCACTTTGACATCATGTTGATTTTCACATCATTTTGTCTAAATGAAGATTATTTTTTCAATTAATTTAGATTACACAAATACAGGATGTTTCTGAACAGTCTTCTTGATTATAAACAACAAAAGGAAGTGATATGATACATTAAGTTAATAACTAAGAAGCGAAGCTTTTGTGTGTGCAAAAATTTCAGTTTTAGAGCTTTCAGGGGAGAATGAGGTATAAGCACTGAACGAAAACCAGCATGAGTTGAAGAGTGTTGAAAACATCAAGCATATATTTAAAACCCCAAGCATGCTGTCTTTGTAGAGAATGCTTTCTAATTGTAAATTTGGGGGTTTGGAGGTGATCTTAAAAACAGTGCTGTGGTGAAAAAACAAGACAATGTCTCTCTTTCTTGTCTGTTTATGTAGGCTGTCATCCAAAGCTGCCAAAGAATCAAGGCCTCTTAGCAGAGCTTTTCCATGTGCTTTCTGTCTGGTGGAAGTTTACATACAGGCTGATTCAGAAGTGCAATAACTACAATTTAATTACCCATGTCCAAGTTCATTTATGCTTCTGCTCTCTGGTATTCAGTTGAGCCACAGAGCATCTTTTGGGTCATTCAGATCCACAACAGCCCTTCCAGTGGGAGTGATGTACTTTACATGTCAACACAGACTAACTTATTTGGCTTGTATTTTCTGTCTTGGAATGTAATACTTAAAATAGATGCCATTGTAATACTTGGCTTTCATTTAAAGACCCATCTACTGATGCCTGATGGAAACATTTTAAAACACTCCATTTACAGATAATTTTGCTCATATATTATAGATTTTTTTTATTCCTCTTTTTCCAGCTTAAAGTATCAGGGAAAAAAATTAATTTTGTCTGATTAAGATTTCAGTCTTATTTTATTTGTGGCTCCAAGGTGCTGAAATTTGCAGAGCAATCCATGACACTATCACAAACAGAAAATCACACCTGTTTTTTAGAAATAATGAACACTGATGTCTCACCTTCCTTACTTTTTAAAAAAATAGCAACTCTAGTATTATGCATGATACAAATGATGACAGTATGCCTAAGTTTTAAAAGTGTCTGATCCTCAGTTTGAAACACTTTGAGGCAATCTTATTCTTAGAAATGGGTGTTCCGTTCTTGGTGAAGGTTGGCCTTGTTGTGCTGTCTCCAGCTGGGTATTCAAAAAGCCAAATCTCCAAAATCCCTCTTTCCTTTGAATGTGTGTTCCAGTCATCTGATGTGAGTGGAATTTGAAGCAGCTAAATAAGTGCCCACAAACTGAATGACTGATTGCAAGAACAAAAATTGAAATCAGTTTTATAATTATCAGTGATTGTTCTAATGAAAAGTAAGTTACAATTTGAGAGTTGAAACCAACCTAAATAAAAGATTGCTAAGAAACTCTGTGAACACAAGTCTGTCTTTAACAAATGCCATCAGTTTTATTATCACTGTTACCAATATTGTTGCAAGTGGTCATGAATTATGGCAATTAGCCAACAGAGAAAGACTGTCTTGAGTTTAAAAACTAGTGAATGCTGTGATTTGTAAAGGACTATCTGCTTTTGCCAGAACAATCCCTAAAACACTTTAGAAGGAAAGAAGCATGTGCTGCAAAAGAGAAAGAACTTAAGGGTCAATTATCAAGTGAGTAGGGTACACTTAGACTATCTGGGCTTTTTGCTTTTCTATCAAATTTTCCAAAAATTCTTCACCAATCACAGTGCTGCCTATCATGTCAGGAAAAGCCCTAACATGCCCTGAGATTGCATGTTTAATCTATGGAATGGAGAAAACAAAACTTGTAATTCTTAAAAAAGTAACAGCCAGGAACAAGTAGCCTCAGGTTTATGAGCCTTTTCATTTATCAGCCATCAGGTGGACCCCTCTCAGCCACCTCAAGCTAATGTTGCATTGGTATTTTATCCTTCTAATCAAAATGCTCCTTTGTGTGTATCTCAAGCACTGCTGCCTGCAGCCCAAACAAGGATTGCTTGCTTGATCCATGTTTACAAAATTCTTTATCAAGATATGTAGAGCTTAACCAAGGAGCTTTGGCCAACATTTTCCAAATGTCATTGCCTAAAGCCTGGCTTCTTTTCAGAGGTGCTGAGCATCAAAATTTTCTAGAGACTTGGAGAATGAATTTTTGTGCTCAGCTGTGGCTAAGCACAGATTTAAGCACCTTAGTCCAGGCACTCAGGATTTTGTTTAGGGTTAGGGACTAGATGTAACAGGGCTGAGCTACAGAGTACAAGTAAGGTGAATATTTAGGGTACACTAATGATCTGTTGAAGTGGTAAGAACAGTAATACTTTATGGACACATTATATATGCATAAGGCTATTTCATCTTGCAGGTATTTTTCATTCTGACTTTCTTCAGACGAAATTGTAGATACTGATTATCTATCAGGACTGAGTTCCTGCATGTGGACCAGAGTCCACCCTGCATGACTTTCTGTTGGCAGAAGGAATGACTGGAATTACCCTTGCCTTATGCCTGCTGACCTGGAAACGTTATTGTTTTAGCACCATAAATATTGTGCAAATGAGGTTTGTGCAGGGTTCAGCATGAGAGTTATTTGATTTTTTTTTTCACCTTACTCTTTCTGGACTGGATAATTAGAAGAAAAAAAATAAAATTCACTCCAGTCTGCACTGATTCCATGGAAACCTAAAGCAAATCACTAATAGCCAGCCATATGTACATGGGATTAGATCTTCACCTATCAAACTGTGCCAGAAGTATGATATACAGGGGTCAGGCTTTATAAGGTCAGGTCTGGATTAACTGTTTTATGGAACAGCACTAAGCAACAAACTTTTCTGTTGAGTCATTTGGAAAGACGTGAGGCTAAGTGAAAGGGAGGGTTGACTTCAGATTCCATGTCTGAAGCTGTCAGAGGTCAGGTTCAATGCAAGAAATGTAAAGTAGAATTCATATAAATGTGACTAACTTCCAGGATTCAAGCATGTTCTTAGCATAGGAGTGTAAGGATAGGGAAATGTTCATGGTAAAATGTTATTTCATTCAGATTTCAATGTTTGCTTCACTTCCCTGAGATGTTTTGATCTCCTTTTTTTATATTTTCCTGCAAAAATTTCTTATTTGTGTTAAAGGAACACCCTCTCAAGGTTACACAGTAGGAATAAGCCTTTCTTGAGACACAGATTCTTATTTTTATATGTTCTTACTTTCATTCCATTTAAACTTAAAGCATCACTAGTCTCCTAATAAATTTATTTGTCTTTCATGTTCTTCTAGGCAAATGGCTTCATCACAGAAGGAAGTTCTAGAAGTACAGCATCTTTGAAGTTTAGGTCTCCCCATGCTTAGGTGGCAGCTCTAGGGTGGTTTTAGGGTTACAGTTTCAGTCCAAAGTATGTGTGTTGCAGTTAAGAACCATTATATTCTCTAACAGGCAAATTAACAACTTTTTGTAAGATAACCTGAGATTTTTTTTTCACACTGTCTATGCTAATAGATTTATCCACTCCTGCCTTCCAGAAATAAAGTCAGAAGTAATTATTCCTTATTTTTGCTGAGAGAGAAATCATCTTATGTTTATTACAGTGCTTATGTACAGGCAGGGAACACAAACTAGCCAAAGCCCTGGACGTTCATTTCTTAGCTGGTTCCAAGCCACTTCTCTATGTGCAAGTGTCCTGACTCCTTCATGAAATTAGGCCTAACTTTACTCAGTTTTGTCTTAAGACATAATTTTCATCTACTTACCAGGTGCTTATAGAAGCTTGGTTAGTTATTAACTAGCTTTAAACAAATTTAATAACTTGGAACTTGCACAGCATTTGAAAAACACTAAAAAATGTTCTTGATACTGAATAAGTAACAAGAGCAGACCATGAAAACTGAAGATGCAGGAAGAAATTATTAGAATTGTGATGAGAGAAAACACTTCCTAACTCCTCCTTGATACTGAGGTACATCTGGTCTCATTTAGCCCTTCCCACAGCCTGTTAGTATGGTGTGTTATTGTCCTTAGACTGGTTCAGAAGCTAGATGCAGGAGGATTGTTTTGATACTTTATGCTTGCATTTCTATGCAAATATGTTTTAATCAAAAAGACCTGGGGTCTTTGTTTTTGTTTCTAAATGCAAAAATCATATGGTCTCTTGAGGACATCTAGCTCTTAATGAAAAATACCGTATCTGAAAACTGGCAAGACAGCAACAAGAATTTTTCTCCCCACTGTACTTCTTTTGTGGCTTTCTCCTTGTTATTGGTAGACCCAAGAAGCTACAGCCCTAGCGGGGCCATTTTGGAGATGGCTGCAGCTTGCTACACCTCCTTCTTCCAAGTGGTAAGTGCTCTTGATTCCTGCTATATTGTTTTAATACTCTTACTTGTTTTTCTCTGTCACACTTAAGGAGACAGTGAAAATGGAAATATGAATTTCAGAACCGGAATGAAATGCTAAGGCTTTTGAAGTGGATTTATATTTGTTAAGTGTCATTCTTCTGGGGAAAAAGTAGTAACAAGTGTGTGTATTTATATATATATATATATTTATATATTTTTATATATATATATATATATATATATATATAAACCATGCTGATAACATATCTACCATACCACACTTTGAAAAAATAACACTAACTGAGGAATGACTGTCAATCTTTAGGCCTCTAAAAAGTGCTGTGGTTTGGTTTTGTACTTTTGGGGGAGGAGAGGAAGGAGGGAAGGCAGGATGCGCATTTAACCACTTCTGAATTAATTTGCCAACTTCCCTGTTCTCTGTACTATACATGCATACACTTTCTCCGTCCTTTATCTGTTAATAAATAAAGGCAGAGATGTTACAAAGGTATTGGTTAGTTCTCCTGAAATGGGAGGGATTATATTAGAATTTTACATCTTATTTGGTAAAGCTGCTTGTGAACCTTGTACTTCAGGAAGGCTTGAAATAATCCTGAAAAATATGAATTAAATGTAACTCAAATGTAGGAGGTTTTGAACAAAAATACTTTTGAAAACGATCAACAGCTTTATAATTTTTAATGACACATCAGCTTCACAAACACTACCAGGACTATCTCAGCAGGTGACTGTAGAAGATGAAGCACAGGGAGCTAAATCTACTTGTGTTTGTGTGTCTCTTCCCAGGCCTGGCAGAGAAAATATCTTGTGTTTCTGCTCTGGGGCGATCTCTTCTACCAGCCTATGGGCAGAGTAAGCTATCTGGTGTTTCCCATGTTCTTCTGGACTATAGAGGTGGATTTACATAACATGAAGAGCCATGTTGCACCAAAGGCTCTTGAAGTGCCTTGATTTGATGCCACCCAACTCCTTCCTTTTACCATTCTCAGTTTGATAGCAAAAAATACTGTGATGAGGAATAAGGCATTCATAATTATGAAGTCTCTGTGTTTAAAGAGTTAGAGAGCGTAGTTCCTGTTTCTATTTTTCATTCTAAATAACCTCTGGCAGGAAAGCACCAGATATTGTGGATATTGTGAACTGTGACTATACCTGACTTATCTTAAGCAAAGCTCTGTTTTCAAGAAAGTAGGAGCATTACTTGAAGGCAAAATGTTGAACTAGGCCCTTATGTGGATGGTTTCCATATTTTAGTAAAAGCTGAAGAACTTAGCACAAATATTTGAAAATGGTGAAGCTTGAAATATGCCTGTAGTGGATGCAGATAAGATTCTAAGCTACAAAGGTAAGAGAGAAGGGACTCTGCAAGAGTGTTAAAAGGAAAGGTATGTATTCCTGTGAGAGGCAATACTGCTTATGAGAGGCTGATGACCACTTTATCACTTCTCCACAGTCTGACTACATTCTCTGGTGATTAACTCTTTATTTCTAAATTTGCAGACTTCAACATTTTAAAGGATGTTTTACTATTTTTAAGGTATTCTGTTACTAACTCATTTTGCTTAAACCCTAAGATTGAGTAGGACTAGATAAAAAAGCCAAAACACAGAATATGGTATTTCAATAGCAGTAAATGTAGTAGAATGCATGATAAGCTTTCAGGTTTCTATTATGTGTACAGCACTTCTCAGACAAGGTTTTGGGTTTTTTTTTTCCCTCCCTAATAGTGCAATAATTCCTTCACCTTTTCTTTCAAACTCAGTACACAGTTCCCTTGCTGGACACTGGCATCTGTTTTCCATCCTATGGAACATGTAGATCAGAATGATGGTTGCTCTGTTTTTCTGTCATCTGTTTCATTACAAATCTGAAGAGCTTTAACTTGTCCCTCAGATTAAACAATGTGTTGCTAAATGGAAGGTTTTGCACGAGGAAAAACAAACAAGCAATGAAAATAGCTCATTCTTTTTCAAAAAGATAGATCATCTGGCTGTTCTCCTTCCACAAATTCTATGTTTATCTTAACATTGGTCTTGTACCCAGGTAATGTGTCCTTGATTTGCCATGGTTAGGATGAGGATAATATTCAAAATAATTTGCATATGGAAACCTAGCTGAATTTCGTTGCTGAAGATGAGTGAGCAGTGGAAGGACCAGGCACAAATATGTGCACTGCAGAAGAATAAATAATTAAAAGGATCTGAATAATTACCATTCCTCCTAATCAATTCAGTGGGGCACATATGCCACTGCGGCAGGATTCTGGATGCAGACAGTGCAGTGGAAGGAAAGCTAGACAGAAATGTGGCTATTTCAGCACAATAGTAACAGTCTGGTATGCATGTTGGCTATGCCATATTCAGTGTTCTTAACAATGGCAACCTACTTTTTCACTCAGCTTCTCTGGTAAGTCTGTTTCTCTGAGCAAATACTAGTAGTAGAAAACAAAATTCAGAAATGTTCATCTGAATTCTTTGACTGTCTTTAGGCTTCTCTGCTCAAGTTCTAAATGACAAAATGTTTTGTTGGGCATGTTCTTTGTAGCAGCCAGTTGCAGCTGAATCCATCTGCAAGCAGACTTTTAAACCTGTAATGGCAACTTCTGGCCCTTAAAATGTGAGGCTGAGCATTCCCTTACTGAGTCAAGAAAAAAATATCTTTAAAATGTATGTCCTCATGTGTCTCCATAAGGACAGCTCATATTTTGAACATCAAATATCAGATGCTAAAGTCTGAATCTACTTAAATAAAATTCTGATAACAAACTGGTTACAAACACTTTGTTAAGAGTAGAAGATAACACTTTAGTACAAATGAAGTGAAAAACCCCTCTTTCATCTTTTTCTAGTTAGGATTTTTTATGATCAGGATTCCTATTTTGTCATAGGGTTTACAAGAACCTAATAGATCTATAAAAGAAGTTTTGGAAAAAAACACTGAAATCACTTTAACAGCTTTGAATACTTCTTTCCCCACAGGACAAAAGCTGTGGTAGATCATTGTAATTTTATTCAAGGCAACATGGAACTCAAGTCAAACCTAGGTTACCTAATGGACTGAAGTTGGTAAATTCTTCCATCATGCTCAAACCCAATGTAACATCCATGTGGCTAAAAACTTAATCCATTTTTTGTGAGTCACTAGTGTTAGCAAAAGGTAATTTCAAAACAGGATATAAACTCATATCCTTGTCTGCTTTTTTCATAATGAATTATTCTAGAGATTTTTTTTTCCTTTTAGACCAGCCTATCCCTCTCTCTCTTGCTCAGCCTAACCAGGAAAATATCTGCTTTGTTAATGGAAATTACCTTTTGATGACACCCCAAAAACTGTAGTGAGAGTTAGCCTACAAGGGAGTCCTAGCGTGATTTTACATGACCAGTTAAGCCAATGAAAAATGTTGTAATGAATTCTGGTTTTCTGCCATGCAGATCACCCTGAAGCAGAATGCTGGCTAAAAGGGAATTATGTGTTTATCATTACTATTTAGTATCATTAGTCTAAACTGGGTTCTCAAGGAATAGTCTCATCAAACAGATATTCCCTGAAGAAAAATTCATTATTTTGAAACATGTAACTGTCCTGTGACACTTCAAAACAAACACAACACAAAAGAACCCAACCAAACAGGTTGATGTTTGAAGATGTGGTGTTGGAGTGGAATAAAAGATTAAGTTCCTAAACTGTATTATCTCACTGTATTTCCACTGATGTTCCCTTCCTACCTCAATCAATAGTGAGAAAGCAGGATTGGATCCCTAATGGTTTGTTTATGTATCACCCAAGAAAGCAAGATTTAGATTTTCCAAGTTGCTATATTAGTGGCAAAACCAAAGAATTTTGATTTCTCCTGGATTTGCATTCTTTGCTTTCCTGAGGCCAAACTGAATGACTAACAGATGAATCTTGTCTGCCTTTTATACCTGTGAAGATGCCAAGTTGTGTCTCTACCCACTGCTCACCCACTGACTTTCAGGAACTTGTGCAAGGATATGGTTTTCTTTTAGACTTTCAGGATGAGTTTCAAATTGCCCAGCAACCTCCAAAGTTATTCAGGGGAGGAACAGATTGATAGACCAGAAAACATCATACTAAATAAACATTGTTTTTTAGAAGAACAAACAAACAAAAACAAAAAATCAAGCCCAAACAAACAAAACAATAAAAAGAAAGGTAAGCCCCCATGTTTTATGTCTCACAAATAACAAAGCATTAAGGACTTCTTGGACACTAAGTCCTGCTATCCATGCTGGAGTGTAAAACCACTCAGAATGGCATCTGGCACCAGTGAACATGCAGGCTCAGCCAAGGTAGTACAGAGACTATCAGAATCCCCTAGGATTTTTGGTAGGATGGTGAGGAATTGCAGATCTTGCTGTTGGAAATGTGTGCATACTGCCTCTAATCACACCTACGTGTAGAAGCATTCAAGATCTTCAGAGATGCCAAGATTTTGTTGTCTAACTTGGCAAATATATCTTTTCACTTTTCTCTCCAAAGTAAGCTTTTGGTTTTAGCTTGCATATCCTATACAGTGATTTAGCACTTTTAAAAAATACTGGGTTTTTCAACATGTTGATGTAATTACAAAAGCATATGTGTATCACTTAATCCTTTAAACCCTTCCACTGAACTGAATTACATAGCATTTCTACAGCCAACCATATGATCTCTTTAACACTGCATGCATATGAGGGTTACTGCAATAAATCAGATGACTTGTTGGATATTTTCCCTTTGCTTCTGCTTCAAAATAAATTCCTAGTCACTTGGAAAAGGTGACAGTATTTGCTTGCAAATGCAATGCACGCAGCAAGCAGCTGTTCTAGTAATACACTTTTTAAAAAAGGTTGCTTCAGGGTAAAGATTACTTTGGTCCTGTTTCTCGTTAAACCTCTGCAATGTAAGAAAACCCTGCTTTAAGGCAGAGGACATGAGTAAGGCAGTGCTTCTTGTGGCAAAGGGTGTAGGCCTAACTCAAAAACTTTCAACTGTGGCAATGTATTTAGGTGAAGAGGAGACATTTGGAGCCAAACACTGCCAGAAAGTTACTTGTAGAACATACCCTACTCCTCTGCTTTACAGATGCCCTGGACTGTGACTTCGTACACAGTTCTTACCCTGGTCAAAAAACAGGGATGAAGTGAAAAGTTAGAATTGCAAGGGAAAGATTTCAAACACATCAAGTGCCTTAATTTTGACATTGTTTTTCATTACTTACTACAACCTTTTCTCCTTTTTCCTTTGATATTTATGTGTAATGAATGCTTCTGTGCAAATAAAACCCCCACAGGTTTATGATACCAATAGAATTATTGGTGTTTGGCCTCTGCATTTCTGCTGCTGTAAGTACATATGGAATTCCTGCTGCCAATTCTTGTTGCATGGCAGGGGTACCTGCACAATGCTGTGTGTCTTTGCAAGACCAAAGCACTGGCTCATTATGTTTGCAAGGAGCTCCAAGATCTAAAATGAAGTTAAATGTTAAGGGCTGTTGATAAGCTAGAAGCTGAAATGGCAAATATTGGGACTCTCAACCTCTACAGCCTTACTCAACTGAATACAGAAGAGCAACAGCAATTAATTCTGTTGCCTTTATTACAGATGTAATGTCATCAAGAGAAATTATTGTCTCCCCTTTTTTTTTTTCTTTCTTTTTCTTCCCTTTTTTTTTTTTAAGTTGGGTAGCAGAAGCAACATCCTGAACATGGACTAGAAGTGATTGTGAGCTGGAGTACAAAAAATCTGCTAGCTCAGTTAGTGTTTATTTCCAGATATCCTACTATTATTGCATTTTTAGCCATTTATCTTTTTCTTTTCCAAGATGTGACTCACTGAAGTATGTTTCCTAGCTGCACTGCAATCCTTGTGGTACAAAACAGAAACAGAATATGTCTGGGTTTTATTTCAAACTTCATCTCATAAACATTGTGCTAAGACCCCGTGTAAACACCCTAATTGAGTTAGCATTTGAACTTACCATAGATTCATTCTCTAATAAATTTAAGGTCTTACAGATGTCAATAAACCAGTCTGTTTCATTTAGCACACTGAAGTCTGGGTAGAAATAAATAAATGTTAAAGTTTTTAAAGTTTCATATCCATAGAAAATGGTGGTGTCCCAACAAATGATGTAAAAGCTGTTGTATAATCTGCCCCTATAACATTATGAAGAGGACTTCTGCCTTTTGTCAGGGAGCACTTGTAGTGTGATGCTTTGGCTACATTTATAATAGGAAATTACCTGAGTATCAAGTAACAGGGTGTTCTGGTTTAAATGCAGAATTTTCTTCACTTTGCAGGGTGGATTGTCACATCGACAGGTTTGTGAATCCCATTGGCATCTGATAGAGGACTAGACGATCTAGCTTGGAATATAAAACCCTTTAGTTCAGAGGTATACCTTTAAAGTGCTGTATAGAAGAATTGATTCAGGACTAAACAGTCAAGTATTGTTGGGTTTGAAATATTTCCCAAAATTTTATGCATTAAATTACTTCTTTCATGGAAGAGTACATGTGTGCTTATGCACAGAAAGTAAAAGTACTTGTACTCCTTTTGTTGTCTCCATAATTATTTCCTGCCCTGTCCTGTATATAGCAGTGGAGGTAGAAAGACAAGTTTGTTTCCTTTCTTTCTGGTTTGGCAAAGAAGTGACTCAGAGCAAAAATGTGTTGGCAAGTCCAGTGACCTGCAAAATCAGTCAGGAATCAGCTAAGGAATTAACTGCAGAAATAAATTACAAAATATTAATGCATCCTCATTTCTGCTTTAGCTGTGTTTCTGCACTGGAATCTTTCTATTACATATTCATAAGAAAAGCATAATCTGAGTTCCCCTACTAAGCCAATAAAACAAAAATGAATTATCATATAAAAATTTAGCTTAACAGGAACACTTAATTCGAATTATTTGGTAGACCTTGCTATGAAAGTGGGACCTGCTTTAAGAAACCTATCTCCAAAGTACATTTGTGAAACTTGGATGAAATCATGGGATAAAACCAAAATAGTGAAGGAAGGAAGGCAGGAAGGCAGGAAGGCAGGAAGGAAGGAAGGAAGGAAGGAAGGAAGGAAGGAAGGAAGCAAGCACAACTTAGTTGTGTGAGAACTAAGTTTTTAGAGAATTTGCAGATCAATACCCTTAAAGAAGAGAAAGCAGTGCATCTGAAAATACATCTCTCTGATTTGAATGCAGTGTTCATGTCACATAGACAACACAAAGAGGGAGTCTGAACACCATACAATCTAGCACACTGCTATTTGGGGAAATTATTCTGCAGAGACTGTCTAATTAAGCTAAATACTATCACTTGTGTCAAACTCACTGGATAAATATTACTACATAATGTGTAAGCTTTGGTAAATTAAAGAAAGCTGATACAAAATTGGGGTCTTGCTTCCCTGTCAAAAACCCCACAGTTTCTTTTTCTTTTGGAGAAACTCTCTTGACAGCATGAACGGGGCGGGGGGGGCGGCACGCAAACAAGTGGAAACAGTACCTCAGTACCTGCTAGTAGCACTGCATATTTATTCTAGCAACTCTTAGGTGGCTGGCAGAGCTTAAGTGTCATATCTGACAGAGAAGGGAGACCAAGTGTTATTAGCCAGTATGTTTGCTTTGTGTGGGAGCTAAAGTCACTGGAATTTTTTCTTAGAGGATTTGACTGTGACCTCCATAATCAAAAACTGCCCTCTGCTCCTCACAGTTGGGCGCTGTCACCAATCATTCACACCCAAAGAGCGACAGTGGTTTGTGTAGCTGTGTACAAAGCTGGGAAGGCTGTGGTTTTCACAGCATTGCTAAAATACCTGGCCAAGCTCTGTGGGCTGAGCTGATGCTGCAATGGACAGCACAAACAGCAGTGAGATTTTCATCAGCTTTCACGGCCTCTACTGCTTGCCACAACTTGTACTTCTAGTGGGTTGGGTTCCATGATGTACAGCAGCTAAAGGAGTTGGGATGAGGCAGCATCCGTGAAATAAATGGCATGGAATATCAAGTGAAACTTAAATTGTTTATGTCAAGCTGGCTTCTTTTGGAAGACCCATACTGACAACTGCTTAGCCACAAAGGTTTTCAATTGCTCTGCTCAATGTAAAATCCTCATCGCTTAATAAGGAAGGTGGTTCATACACATGTAGTGATAAAGAATCAATAAGCTGCCCACAACTGGATTAGAAGTCATTTGCCTTACAAGACTTTTTTCTGGTGAACAGAGATTCTTTTGCAGGAGAAGGGAATGAAGCAGTTTGTAATCTGTCTCTGCAGTGAGTCTTTCCAGGCACGACATAATTGCATTAAAAAGAAGTTATTTTAGATGTGAAAAAATCATTATAAACACATTACAGTTTGTTGTATTTACATGATTTCATCTTCTTCACTGGACTGTTTCAAGGCAATGCCATCACTAAGCTTGGAAGCTGTTGTGAAGTATTTGTGAAGAAGCTTGATGCGCTTATTCATGGGAATCCGGACTTCAAAAGCTTTTATCAAAGCTTTTATCTTTACCCCCTCTGCTTTTATCAAAGTAGTAGCTCAAGCTGTGGAACCATCTGCCCCAGGGGAGAAGGAAGCACCATCCCTCTCCATTCTAAAGAATAATGAGAGGGAAACAGGAAATGAATCTCAAGGAAATGTTCTTCCTGTGTTCTAAAAGATGATGGCTTATTAAACAGACTTCACCTATTTTGCTAGGGTGAAAATTAAATAGCTTTAACTAATGTTATATTGCCCACCTATATCTGTTTTATACCTACCTACCAAACTGATTGTGGTGTGTTTGGGGATGTGTGGTGTGTGGGGTATTTGGGCTCTTGGGTTTTACTTTTTTGTTAGTTTTTCTGATGATAAATTCCTAAATTCATAAATACACAAGTTCTTTGATTTCTGTGACTTAGGAAAAAAATAAGCTTTTGCTTTTTGTAGGTGGGAGTGGAAGTAGTGCAAGTACCTAAGCTTCCTCTTCTTTTCAATTTTATAGATCTCATACAGGTGCTGGCAAATACCTGACTGTTTTGCTGCTTGTATAGGAGAAAAAGCCTGTGATTCAGATTTCTCTTCCCTCTGGTTCTCCAGGGGAATTCTGCTTCTTTTACTAAGTTTTATGACTAACTGCACATTTGATTGAATAGCTGGAAATACTATAGATGGTAACTTCCATGCATAGTTCTAAGTTGCTCCTATTTTCTTTTTCATTGTTCCTGTGACTCAATAGAAGGTTGTTTTTTTTTTTGTTTGTTTTGGTTTTTTTGGGGTTTTTTTTTGGTTTTTTGTTTTTTTTTTTTTTTTTTTTTTTTTTTTTTTTTTTTTTTTTTTTTTTTTTTGTTTTGTTTTTTTGTTTTTTTCAATCTCACCACGAATATTGAGCTGATCTTAAGGTCTTTGCAGTGTTACTGTGCTGTCTCTGCCCTGAAGATACTACCTCGAGCCCTAACAGGAGGAGGCTTGCCCAAGCTGCAATCCTGTCCATAAACATAACCATCACTAGAGGTTGATGGTTGTTCTATACTTCACCTCCTGTCAGGATGCAGAATAAAATTTAGTTTAGTATACCTCATCGTTTGCTGTCAAAAACACGGCATGGGTGAAGCTTGTGCACTAAAACGGGACAAGTTTTTTATTGCTTTCCCAGGAACTGCCTTTCCACAATATACTAGGAAATAATTAACTGAAACTCCAAATTTACCACGAAATGAAGCTGCACATGTGTGATGGGGGAACCAATGGTTACTGTGTTGCTAATTAATAATTAAGCACTGCAAAACACTCTAAATTATTTTTCCCCTCTTTTCAAAGCAACAAGTGTATCTTTTTCTGCTTACATCAAAATTTAAAAAGCCCCTTTTTTAAGGATGACCTATGTTTTAAAATAGAAATTGGATGTCAGTTGATGATCATCCAATTTTCGGTAATTCAGGACAAAAATCCTCACAGGACTTTTGTTCTGCTTTTCTCCGTTTTGAATGCTCTTACAGTCCTTCAAATGAAGTATATAAAGATCTAATTTTTAGCCTGTTTTTCTTCACTCCAGATGTGTTTGTCTTTATTCTCAATAATTTGCTTTCATTCCTGAAATTGATGCTGAGGGAAGCAGCACCCAAGACAGTTTCAGTAAAACATAAAAGAAAAGACACTGATTTAGCTCTCTGAATTTTAAGTGAAATAAGGTACTGATGCAGATTTTCTATCTCTACTTTTTCTTTCTAAAAGAGCAGCAAAAGATTTATTAAAATTACATTGCCTTGTATAAGTTACAAGTTACAGATACTTTCCAGATTTCCACAAATTACTTGTAGAACGTTTTCCTTTTCTCTTTTGGATGCTTTAAACACCTTCAAGAATAATTATATTAAAAGAGAAAGATCACTCCATGTCAAAGGGATCCTGTCAGAGACACTAGAACAAAGTGGGGCTGAGACAGTTTGGAGGAAGTAATACTCCAACTTTGCCTTTCCATTAGTAATTGGCATAGATGTGTCAAAACAAAGGACACATCCATTAATATTTCTATCCCTTCAAAGACCCAGACCAAATTAAAACCAAATTATTTCATCATTTTTGTTTTATATTTGGCCAGTCTTTTGACTTAGATAATGGAAACTTAATCCTTCACTGCTGCAAACTGTTTTGCAAGACCAACAACTACAAAGTCCACCTGCTCAAATATGAAGAACAAAAAGATATTTAACATTTGTTGTTGTTCTCAGAAGATATCCCTGAGTACTCTGGCAAGGCTTCTTCAAGATAAAGCTAAACCTCTAGTTCAAGAATGACATTTATCATGACCTGTAGTACAATGTTGTTGTCAAGGTAGCAGACTTGGACTGCTCAGGTTAAAAGGCTGTATTATTCAATCTGACAAGCTTAACATTTCCACTCAGCAAACCCTGCTTAAATTCCTGTCTTGACCTGACTCTTCAGATGTCTTAAACCTTTAGACCATATTTGACCCAGGGCTCCCTAGGAACCACCAGCTTTTGAAGGAACTGCAGAGGGATCTCTTCATCAACACACACCAGGATTTCACGGTGCTGAGTCTGCACACAGCCTGCTGAGTGGTAATAAATCTTGTTCCACAACTACTCTGTCAATAAGAGAACTGCTCTGAATGAATTGCTGTGGGCTACTGTGTCAGTAGCATGACTGTGAATATTGTACCTATATGTGATGCCCTCCTCAGCACATCCATCCAGCACTGATGTGTTTGTATTCAGTCTCCACTGGGCCAATGTTTTTCTCTGTATATTTATGCTTTCTTCAGGCCTTTCTTATGTCCACTTATTTAAAGGGGAAAATCACTAGTGACATAGTACTTATTTTTCACTGCAGGATGTTCATTCAGCAGTCCTTCTAACGCAGTCAACCTTTGGTTTCACAGATATTCTCCCCAAAATTCCTACTGAAGAATTGAAAATGTTCCAAGGTGGTTAAGCACCTTTCAGATGCATCCTGCCCAGCACACAAGGACCAGCAAAAGGAGCCTACTAGAATGTTCTCCTAAAATTGTCTGCTATAGGTTTCCACACTGTGAAATATCCTATACTGGGAATATCTGTTCCTGTAGGCAGTGTCCCTTCTGCATTCCTGAAAGGCTCTGGCACTAAGGAGGAGGAAGAATTCTTGAGTGGAAGATGAAGTAAGAAGAGACAGGAAATGCTTGATTGAAGAGAGGGAGGATAAACCTGCTTGACAGTAGGTCAGTTTGTGTCCAAAGGAAATGCTGGAATCTCCCTTCTCAAGGGAATTAAAAAACTAAGCATTAGAAAATGTACTGCAGGGAACAATACTGCATTGGCAGGAAAATGGGATGGATGATCTAATTGTTTTCCATCTTGTCTAAGTCTGTGAATAATACAGATCACTTTAGTTGCTCTTTTCCCTACTAATTTCCGAAGTATTCTAATTTGGGAATTACTTCTTTTGAAAGAAATTATATTAATAATTATTTATTTTAATCCGTCAGGTCTGAGGTGCAGCATATTCTGTAACCAACTTTCAAAATTTGTACCTAGATGTAGTACTAAACTCAGGCAAATATATATAGATACAGCTTGTTTTTACAGTGTTTATCTGCAGAGTTTTGGGGGCAGTCATACTCAGCTGTTTGGTGGTGTGATATGAGTAATTCTGTGCAAGGAAATCTGTAAAGTTTGCATAATAATCTTTGAAGAGACTTTGAATTTCCTTTGTTCTCCTGCTATCACAGGTTTTTCCTGATACAATGACAGCAAGTGTCACACTATCTATATGGATGTTAGTTAGCATGACAAGCATACACCACATATATGTCTCTAGCAGGCTTGATAGTATTCATTCTTTTATTATGGGAACAGAAATAGAAAGGATATTTTTGCTGAACTGGAAATTTTATAGGTTTTGTTGTGCTGTTCACCAACAAAGTTTAAGGTAATTTAGTTGTGCAAATAGACTTCATCTTACTATTCCCTTATTTCTGTAGCCCAAATTTGGTGTAGTTTATATTGTTTCTATGTGACTTTTGATTTAGTTCCCCATTAAGAAAATTCTACACATAAACACATGTACACTTGCATAAATATTAAATGAAATATCAGGGAGATATTTAATAAATGTATACATTTCACACCAGATCTATCTCTGGTGTGAAATGTATACATTGCTTTAACTCCAACCATTCACAGACTGAGATTGCTGAATTAGATCTCAGGTTCAGCAGGTTAAGCTGAACCTTATCTTATTGCTTATCTCAGCAATGTGGATGTTTCAAACAGCAAGACTGTATGTTCTTTAAGACAGAATTCATATAGCTCTATCCTTGAGTCCAGGGAGGTGAGCTAAGCAGATTTCAACATGCTATTACTTCACAAACACTAACCAGTTTATCATCCTAACTGGTATATTAAGGAGTGTATCACCAGCATGTTTTCACACAAAGAAATTGAGACACACAAAAATTTTACTCAGACTTACACAAGCAGTGGGTGACCTTGCTGCTGATCATTGGAAGTATTCAGGGAAAGTTATGTGCCTCATGAGTGTGCATACAGATTTTGCATCCAGGTCCCGCACTTGAAATGCAAACCTTGGCATGCTTGTACCGTGACCCCAGAAATGTCTTGTTTCATAATTTACTCAATCAGTGACATGTAGCTCATTCTAAAAGCACAATACCAGCATGAACTTTCACTTAGAAAAAATAGTATCAAGAAGCTACATCCATCTATGTATCTACCTGTTAAGAAAAGAACTGATTCTGTTTTGCATCCAAGGCATTATGATGACTTGTTTAGGATAGACTTTCAAGGCAGCAATTAATGCTGAGAGCCAGTTACTTTGCTAAACTCAAAAAATTGTTGATCCCTTTATGAATCTAATATGGAGAGCTTGTACTAGTCATCACAATGAGAAACTTTTTTGAAACGTCCATGCTAGAATTCATGATGCTGTTTAGTAATTTGAGAAAATGGGCTTTCATTTAGCTCCTGTCACAGTGAAATTTGTACAACACACTCAAAACAAAAGCATCCAGCAGTAACACAGTATGTTCTTAATCAGAAAAAAAATTACTATGAGCTAGGGTTCAGTCAAAAAAAGAAATAGGAAGCTTGCTCTCTTTGTGAGCTTCAGTAAACCTGTTCATCAGTATCTCTTCAGCAGTTCTCTATGTTGCAGCAACACTTAAATATCAGTCAATTTAAATTTAGCCTGTAAATTTGTGTCCTATATGCCACAACTGTTCATGATTCAATTATTTTGTATATATTATAACTCTTGAAATAATGTCATTTTAAATATTTTAAATATAGCTGGAAAAAATCTTTAGGTTTAGGACAAGAAGGGCTAAACTAATGAATAGTTTATAAAAATATGAAATAAATGTTAATTCATCATTTATGGTCGTTAATAATATAGCTGTACCTGGAAGAGCTAAATGGAAATAAAATTGCAGAGTCAGTTTCAGCTCTGTCTAACACTTCTCTAAATGACTGAACTTTTTCTTAGAGACTTGACTGATGTTTGAATAGTCCTTTGGGTTAGGGAAGATTCTTCTTTTGAATTGAAAATATTTTCAGTCTTTTTAAACTTCCTCCTATTTTATGCATTAGAAGTTTAGAAATCCTGAAGCACTTCATTAAGAACAACACACTTCTGTTTGGTCTCAACATAAATGAATTTGAAAATCTGTGCCCAGCAACCACAACAATAAAATGCTCTTGGTTTGATTTTTGTTTTTTCAGTAATGCAACTTTAAGTTTGAGTATCTGATGGAGCGAATGATTCTTCTTTTTCTAATTAAAAAATTATCTTTGACCCTCACTCTAGAAAGGGGACGTTTTCCAGCTGTGTCAAGCTATGTGCTTGAATCTTCAAGCATTTTGACAGTCTTATGTATTTTCTCCCTGCCCATGTGAAATCACGAATTTCCTACTGAGTATGTGATTGCAAGTTTACTGAGCTGAGAGACTTTTTCTGATTATGGATTCAAGCCCTTTATAAAGGTATTTACCCTAAAGAATGTGCAGAACCTTTCTTAAAATATGCTTATGGTTGCCAAAAGAATGTATGCATGTGAAACATTCAACAGGAATGAACTGCTGCTCCAGCTCTGAAAAAAGACCGTACTGAGAAAGAAACTTTGCCAGATGACACCAGGTCGTGAAGTGCTTTGTGAGAAATGTCTTGGCCTGTTCTAGTTACTGATGAAATTTGCTTTCCACTTCAGTAACGCCAAAATTTCACAGTTGGATGATGCCCTAGAGATTATCAAGAACACTAAGAAAAATTTCCCATCACCTCTGATTAATTACCCAGAGTAACAAGTGTTCCCCTGGGCCATGTTTTGTCTCAGCTACAGATAAGCACTGCTGTGTGAATTTTAATGAAGTGCAAACTCTGTAGCAAGCAGGACAACTTTAACACTGCACCATGTGGTCCTGTTGGCAACCTGGTAATATAGACCTAGAATAATAGCAATTGCTCTATAATATAATAGTGCTAAGAATTTTAAGGTTACTGATTCAACTGTATTTTGAGGTGGGAAGGATGAAAGGAGAAGAGAAACACACTAAAAGAGCTTCAGCAGGAATTACTTTAATGTGTAAGAGTTATTTGTAGAGGAAATCCTGGACTATTGGCAAGAGCATGATATCTATGAAAAATCTCCGATCTTTTCTACAGCACAAATACTGACTTGTCTTTCTTGTTAAATATTTCTTCTTTTAAGTATTTATTTTTTATATATTTCTACTAGTTGGTGCATTTAAAGTATTTACTAGTTGTCCATGAAAATATACAGTAGGTTATCCAAAACAGATGTGGTTTTTCAATTAAAATAAAGTACTCCTATGTTATAATCAATATGTTACAACATATACTTAACTCATTAATATCATGATCACATCAGGTTAGTATATTGAGAATTATTCATAGAAGTTAGAGCTGTTGGTAGATTTGGGATGCATGTCCTTCACTTGGTTAAACAGTCATTGTCTTTCCCAACATACCTTGCCTTGCTTATATTCCCACAACTGAAGAAGAAAAAAGTATTTGTTTAGCAATGCAAAGGAAAATTCATTTGGGACATATTTTTGTTTTGCCAA
Source organism: Passer montanus (assembly GCF_014805655.1). Classification (NCBI taxonomy): domain Eukaryota; kingdom Metazoa; phylum Chordata; class Aves; order Passeriformes; family Passeridae; genus Passer; species Passer montanus. The sequence continues at coordinate 908,567 of NW_024368707.1, read as the reverse complement.
TTCATGTCTTTCTTCCTCCTTTTTACCCCTAAGCTGAAGCACAGCTTTGCTTAAAACTGAAGTGGAGGGTGTATGTATTTTGAACCCTTTTTTTGCTGTTATTTGTACAGAACACAAGTTTGAAAGAGCTGGAATAATAGAGACACAAGTGTCTCCTAAAAATCTGCATAGTTTCAAAATTTTGCACAGACTTGTCTGTAATCCTCTAAGAAGTCTTCTGTGAGTAGGGAAGCATAATTTGTTTCTTTATAGATAGTAAACACAGAAGTGGAAAAGCTACACAACTGTAAAAACAGAGAGATGGTCCCTAATCTTTGATATGAAAAAGGATCAAGGGTGGTGGTGGAATAAAAGAACAACCTAAGCAAACGAACCAAACCAAACAAAAAGAAGCCAACCCAAAACAATTGCCAGAAGACCTATCAGATTTACTACAGAGTTTATCCAGGAAAAGCTTTGATGATTCACAAGTGGCTATTAGCTGCTAGTCTTTTCACTTTGCTTGCTGTGCATGTAGTGCTGCCCATCACCTGTTGTTAATTATAACATCCTATAAATCAAATGTTAGAAGACTAGCACTGGGACACAGTGCCTGCCCTGGCTTAATGGACACTCTAGGAAAAAAATAATTTTTCAAAAATTTATTCCTGGACAAGCTTCTGTGAACCTGGCATTGTTATGAACTGATACTTCTATTAAGAAAAACACAAGTGAGTGCCTTTAAACAAATAAGGTGCTGGCTTTGTACAATCATTGTGGTTTCAAACACCATATCAAAAACCACTATGATGGGAAGTTATCATTTAATAAATCAAAAAAGCTTACTTGGTAATAAATATTTTTCTTAGAAACCACAATATTCTCTTTTCTGTGGATCATATGACTTTCCAGTTCCTGAATTTTTTTACATTACTGGAGTAACAAAGGAACATGGGAAATAACTCTGCATGGTGAAATCATTCAGTTAAGCTATGCCTACACTGTGGTTAGAACAACTTAAAAACATGTGATTTCAGGCATAGGTGATCAAATTATTCCCTTTTTCAGGCAGCCACAAGTTACTGACTGAATTGGGCAGTGCTACCTTTCTGAGATAAGGAAAGTGTTTAGTTTTGACTAAATCATTTAAATTTAAATTCTTAGCTTTGTATTCTACAAGAGGGTGAGCAGTATTTCCTCCTCCAATATGGGAAATAGTTTCTTGCCTGTATGGGCTCTGAGCATTAAAAAAACCACAGCAAACTAAAGAAGGTGATGAATTGCTGCTATTGACTCTTTTCTATATTGGCTGCTATTAGGGTAACTTCCACTTATATTGATAAATCAGCCTTTGTAGTTAGCAGTGAAAAGCAAGCCAGTATTTAAAATAAACATGAAAGAAACTGTACATAGATTCTGCTCTCAGTGACAGCAGTCTAAATTCAGATTTGATCTAGACACAAGTACTGTAAAGATTTGCACATAAACATCCATAAGAAACATACTGTTGAATTTACACACATGTATTATCACATGTAGAATAACCTACTGACATAAAATATCAAATTGACTGGCACCTATCTATTGACATTACCACAGACTATCAGGTAGTCTTAAATATTCAGTGACAGGTTTTGCTGGAAACATACCTGCACTTCCAAAGTTGATATACAAATACATACATATTTGTATATCAATTCATACATAATTAAGTTTCACCTAAAGAGTACAAGTAATAAATTCTTCTGTAATACTGCTCTGTACAAGTCCTTCAAGTTTTCCAATATCTGCTAAGAAAGGCATAAAAAAGTTTATACAAAGTCAGAAGAATCACCTTGTTTTACTGGAATCCCTTTTATGATGCACTTCTCATGTCCATTTTTTGGTTCCACAATTATTCAATATTCTGAATTTTTGCGTTCATGGGTGTGGGATTCTTTTTCTAATAAAGTGCAATGTGGATATGAATGTATTTTTATAGTTTCAATTACTTACTGGCTCTGCTTGCTGTTAAAAATGTGGTTTTGATTATTCTTAAGACACTTGATCCAACCTGCTTTGGAGAAGTTGAGCTATATTGTTTTTTACTGTTCATATGACATGGTGTGCATTCTAGCTGAGATCCAAGGTACTGTACAGTGGACTTGCATCAAAAGAGAAACTGGTGCAGCAAACATTGATTGGAGGCGGAAATGCAACTTAAGGAATATTAATAAAAGAAAGGTATTGAAATCACAGTTCTGGCTTTAATCAAAAAATTTCTCAGCAGTCCAAAGTGCTGGTTTAGGAGATAGATAGGACAAAAATTGCTGAAAATATATTAAAAATATGAAGCCTTGGAAAAAAAAATAAATTGGAGAATCATTTCTTTTACAGACAGGCTTTAAATGACCTCAAAGAACTATGTTCCATGTTGGTTACTGTTTTGTAATGGAATTCCTGTAGTTTGAAAGCATCTTCTGCCTGCAGCAGCTTTGTTAGATATAAGAATATATCTATCCTCTAGCTGATCTTCCTGTGCTCCTAACTCTGCATTTTATTTCTTTTTGTCTGGAATGGTGATTTGATGACAACCAATTTAAATCTTCAGGATTCATGTTAATATACTATGAATGTTGTGCAATGTTATTAAGGAAATGGACACAGAACTGACAGTATCTTCATCACTGGTGTGCCAGGAAAGGAAAAGATACTTTCTGAAAATCTTCTTTACATGTAGAGATATGGTTCTGAAGTTAATTATATCTCTACATGCTTATGGGCAAGTCTCAGAGCCACCTGCTTAGGCTGTATTTTTTTACTACAATTCTGCAGCTGAGTGCCTTCCTGTCTGCATCCTCAGCTGCATGCTCCTGTAACACACTGTGCCTACAGCATCCCTGTGCTGTGAGCAGTTCCATTCTTGAGGGAAAATGTGACACTGCTGACCAGTGACTGGTGGGCTTTCAGAAAGGCACTTTTCCTGCTGAGTGAGTCATATTTATGAAGTAAACCACTGTAGGGATGCCTATCCCAATGAGAAGAAACTGATCTCACTTTCTGTCTGAAAAGAAGATTATGTCCTCAGCAAAGCCCCCCTCTCTCAGAATACCCTGACATCTTCTGGCTTTGTGAGTGGAGAAGTTCTCATCTCTGGCTAGAGATGAAATGTTCTCATCTCTAGGTCAGCATTCTCATGTAGTTTCTACCTCTTGTCTCTGAAGATTTTTGACAAGATAGGTCCTTTTTCATGGCAATAATTTCTCTTAGGAAATGGAACTTAGATGTGTTAATTGCATTGTTTCAGCATTAGGCTTTTTCATTAATTATGTCAAAAATTACCTCAGTTTAATAGAGGAGACCTTCACGATATCAATTCTGATATCCAGACTCCACATCCAGTAATGGAGAGATCATAATAGTGCTGAGTATCAAATTTGAAGGATTCTGACAATCTGCATTTTCTTTTCTAGAAAAAGAAGGAAGAAAGACTATATGTTAATATCCTTCAAAAAGGCAGGAGAACAAAAAGATATTTTGACTTCACTTGAATAAATAAGCCTACTCAGAGTTTATTTTATTTTCTTACTTTAAAATTTTAGACATAATCATACATTAATACATGAAATAAACATGAAACAGTCTGGGAAATTTGTTTAAAACTGTTGCTCAGGTTACAAAGGCACCATGAATGGTTCTTATTTTGGTTTGTTCTGTTTTTATGTGTAATATCATCTCATTCCTTCACTATGCTTTGGTGCAGCTCTATAATTCACAGAAAACTGTGTTATTTTCTCACTGGACTACTTTGTATATTACAAAGGGTCATTCTTTCTAGTTGTACACAACTAGTTTTTCTCTCCTCAACAGCAGTCATTTTCAACCTTGGTCAGAATTTTAAACAACCAAAAGCTGTAATGATGAGAGAGAAAATTGAAATACTTCAGTGTACAGTGTAAGCTCTGGTTTATCACAAAATACCAGACAACAAATTGCATCAACCAAACCCTAAAACTAAAGTAGTTTTTCCCCTGCCTCATAAACGAGTAACAGTCAACAGCTCTGGAATGTGCACTCCTCTCCTATGAAAACATTTTTCCGCTCTGCGTTTTCCAAAACTCAGAAGTTCAAAGCTAAACTACTACATGTTATAAAAGAACAAATTTACCATGACACTTAAACAAAGACATGAGTCAGTGTATTCAGATTTCTTGAGGGATGAAGGAGTTATGTTTCTTGTTAAGGCAAGGTTTGCAGTAAAGTTATTTTTATAGTTTTATATATCTCCTTATAATTATGTATTCACACAGATGTTCTGTTTTACTGCACAGTTAAAGCTGTAATTCATGCCCTTTTTGTAAGGGATATATTAATTGAGGGATTACAACATTTCTCCTCAGAAAGCAAAATATCAACATCCTCATTAAACAAATGGGCAAAGGCAATCACAGACATTAGGAAATTTGGTTCACTATTATTTACGATATCCATGGCAGTCTGGGAACCTCAGCAGTTTGTCTTTGCTCTGAAAAGTGCTACTTGTGTTCTTAGAAATAGCATGAGCAAGGTGGCCAGCATGTATGTGAACAGCAGAGACAAAATGAGGTGCCTGTGGACAAAACAACCTATATCTGGAATAAAATGCAAGCAATTTTGTGTCCTCTTAAATGTGAGATGTAGAACATAATAGATTAAGCAGCTGAGTTTCTGTATGTAGTTTTTAAAGCTGTCTAGGAAACTTGGAACACCATTTTAATTTATTTGGAACAAGTGGCTGACTCACTTGTCTGCTTTGAAAAACCTGTACAACTGTTCCTGACTGGAATAAGATGAATATTCTGGAAGTCATTGCTCTTATGAAACAGGAAAGAAGTACAGAAAGTCACAGAGCTCCTGTTAATACCAAATCTCACCGAATGTAATGTCAATTTGGAATATGTTAAAGGATGCAAACTTCTCCTAGGTATGGTAGTAGCTTTAAAACGTCCACTCTTTCAAGAAGACTGATGTGGCCAAGTCTCGTCCCTCATGGACGTTGTCCTTCGTACAAAATTTGGGGTAGCTAGATCAAAGGTCTGCTCTACATTCAGACCTTTGACACTGAATGTTATATTCAGTAGGAAGGAACCAAAATCAGAAGATCCTTGAACATGGAGAAAACTGACATATCAAACTGTATCCAACAGCCCTTGCACACCATCAGGATTGAGTTTTCCCTTAATAATATGTAAAGATTTATTAGGTCATTCTCTAAAAGAAGTGTTTAGCAACTGTAGAGTCAATACGCTCAAATTGAGGGGCACAATTTTTTTCCTTCAAATGCAATTTTTTTTTCCTAGCTGGTTGCTTTACCTATAGTCATAAATTCTCTGTAGCCTTTTTAATATACTATTATATTTCACATGGGAATACAGACAGGCTTTAATGCAATTACTAAATAGGGTTTTAAAACCTTTAACTTTTAAAGCTGGAATGTTTTGATTTTTCATTTGTCTGTTTTAGAGGCCTTTAATGAACTGTACCATTGAATTTCATGTTGGTTATGAAGGAGATCATCTGTGGCAAGTAAAATTTCTAGTAAGGGAGAATGTCACAGTCAGTTTTGTTGGATACAGGCATGTCACACTGGAGACAATGGCTAGGAGCACCAGTCACCTGAAGAGGGGAACCTGCATTAAGTGGCCCACTGGGTAGATGGACCATGTTTGATAAAATTTGGAATAATGACAAAAGTGAACTCTCCTTGACAGACAATAAACTAATTTAATTTTTAGTCATCCTGCGTTAAATTTCAAAGTTCCTAAGAAAGCAACACCTAGATATAAATGTCATTGAGCACTAGGGTGCAATTAGGAGGCAGTGCCTTGATAGAAAGAGGGCAGCTGATTAGTATCAGGCCAGTGGTAGCTGTGCTGGCCTCCTGTGTGCAAACAAGGGTGAGAAGGAGTTCCCTCCCCCTTTCTCTGGAGCCAAGCACAGTCCTCACCTATGAGCTGCTATGTTTGGCTATGTGGGCAGCACAGGCAGCAATGCCTTATATGTTCTGCGCCAGTCAGAACCACAGTTTGGGCAAAATCAGTACCAAACAGTGCAATAAGGATCACACAGGGCAAATATATTCCTTTGGCCCTTGCTTCCACCTCCCACATTATGCAAGTGAGCAGGGCAGGGTTAGGAAAACAGTGATTTATAATGTTGGTGGTAGGTGGAACAGGGGAGACTGTGGACCAAGGGAGCCAAGTATTTTAAGCATCTGTTATAGGCCTATGCCAGATGCAGGATACCAGACAAGATGTGCCATTTGTCTGTTCTTGAATGGAATTTCCTATGTCTCTAATACCAAGCAAACTCTGTTTATTTAAAATATAACTAATTCTGGTTTTGTAGAGATGATATACAGCACATTTAATCTTTTTACTTTCACAATGACATTTAAACACTTAAAAAGTTATTTACTTAGCTGTGTAAATTCAGTCAGGAGGCTGTTTTGCTTTGTCATGAGTGAATCTGTAACGGCTGGAAAACTACTAGGTTTAGGGAGGCTGCCTTTTGTAGTTTCCTGAAGTACAAATTTCTCTTGTCTGGGTTAAAAATGGGACTTGGGTTCTTAGAAGTCCTGTGTCAGGCAGTGATTTCAAGTGACTGTTTGCATGGGCACAGAGAGAAGAATGATTTGGGAAATGCTGACTGTTCTCTCCTGACAGTGAATTTTCTTCCAATTCTAAGTGATTATATTTAATAAGTAATTCCAATTATTTCCCGAAGGAATACACAGGAATTTATAAGCAAAACATTTACTCAGAATATGTAAATTCAAAATGACAGCTTCCTAGTGGAAATGCAAGCATTAGTAATAAAAGGAAATGTATCCCAATTCTTGAGTGCATTTCTTGACAAATTTTGACAGAAACACAGACTTCCCAGAGCAACAGCATCTCATAATGAGACTGACTATCTGGAGGTGATTATCCTACATTTAAGTCTCTGTGCAATCTTGTTAATACAAAAGATGTAAGCCACAAATTACATTTAAGACCAGGAGAAAAAATCAGTGCTGATATATATAGCTCGAAAAGCAAAATGGAACAGCCCCACTGTCCCAAGACCTGGACTCCAGAGTAAGCCAATTGCACAGAAGGTCCATCTTTTGCATATCAACCCTGCTTACTGTCAGCATCCTTCCCTGTCACCAGTGGAATTCCTGTTTGCTCTTGCTCCAAAGGCACATCAGGCTGGACTATCAAACCTGCCAGCCTTTTTCACAGGTCCTTCTGGTACCTCTGCTCCAGTGTCATGTCTCCCAGTCCTTTACCAGCAGGCTGTGTCCTGGTTACCTCACTGCTCTCTGAACTAAGATCTTTCTTTGAACTGTTGCTAGATTTTGAGTTTACAGGAGGTGTCACCCAAGACAGACTTCTTGACCTGGGCCCTCAGTTGACCCCCGCTTTTTCACTGAAATGCTTTGGTTTCTCTTGGGACAAGAAAAGAGAGTTTAAAATAAATAAAAATCCACAAGATGGAAGAAGTGAAAAGTTGTAGTGATAAATTTACTAACAAAATAGTAAGGCCCACAATACAACTAATCATAAATCAAGTTCTTCCGTGACATTCCCTCTAACATTTTAGGTCACAACACACATCAAAGCATGTGCCATTAACTGCCTGCATAAATGTGCTTCATGAGCTCATCACCTCCTGCCCCAGTTTATCTGTTTGTAAAGCTGAGGTTGGATTATTAGACTGGGGCAGTGCTCTGAAGTCCAGCTTCTGACAAGAGTTGTTAAAATAATTACTGCAGCAGATGTCAGAATCAAGTGAAAGCAGCCATTCAACAATCAAAGTACAAACCACAACCATCATTTATGTTGTGTACTATTGCAGGTACAGAACCAGCAAAGCAGAAAAATGTTCACACTTGCTTCTAGATATAATCCTCTGTTAGGAGAGTATCTCCCTCCCCCACCCCCCCCCCCCCGCCCAAAAAAAAAAGGTTTTTCCAGTACACTTTGCTGGTTTTAGCTGCAGCTAGAAAAGATACAGCTGTGGTTTTTGGCTTATACAGCTTGAGGTTTGAGCTCAATATTCAGCAACAGCTTAGTCTGAGCTGTTTTACAAAACTATTTTTCTGTAAACATTTTCATTCAATAGTTACCATGTGATATCTGTGCTCCCTTAAAGCATACTAGTGAGGGGTGCCTTATCTTCATATTGCCTCAATGGTCAAATACTTACTTGGGAGGTGGTCTGAAAGCTGGGGACAGAGGCAAGACAAAGAATATTTAATGAAAGCTGGATTCTGACATGGAGTCCTGTGATAGACAGTCCAACAAGCTGCTGCTGAGCGACACATCTCAATTGGGAGCTGAGTGAATACGTTCAGTTTGAAGAAGAAGTTTTAAGTTAGCCTTTAGCTCATGGCTTTGGAAACTGTTATTTGCAAATGGACCCCACACAAACAGGTCATAAAATAGAGGATCCACGCTGGGGCTTGGGGGTTTTGCACACATTTAAACTTTCAGATACTCAAGTCCTTGCTTGAGGTTCAGGACAATCATAAATGTAGCTAAATCATACAGTGTACAGAGGCTGCTTTAAGGAGGCTGCTGCTTCCCACAGAGGTAAAGTCTGGCCAAGAATAGCATGTGTTTCCTCCTCTGCATCTAAGTGGTTGCTTATGTTCAAAAATGAATGAAATATTCAATGAAAACAAGAACCTTCACTGACACGATCACTGCTTCTTAATGTTGTTACACAAAATAGTGTTGTCTTGCCCAAGCATGCGTGGCTCTCTGATAATAGTGGAGACAGGACAGTATTTGGATAGCTGCTGTTTTTTCGGAAGAGTGGGGAGGGTGTGCCTGTTATGGGGCCATGTTCACAAAGATTTTAGCCCAGAAAGAAAGAGGTACATCTGGAAAGAGCATAAACCAGGTTGCCAGACTCTGGCACTGCTACTAGAAATAATTCTTTCTCAGGAAAGTGCCAAAATGTATCTGTCTGCTTTGCCCACAAGTATCTGGGCATTTTTCTTGGCAAGCACGGATACTGGCAGCTGTTTGGCATTTTGATTGCTGCCCCAACTAGTGTCTATTCATTCTCTGCTGAAGATGGAAGAATACACTTGTGGTTTAATCACTGGCGTAGGGATTAGGCATAATGGTTCTGCTCAGATTTTAATCTGCATGCTTGGCCAGGTTACTTAAGGAAGAATTTTGAGAAGTGCCCAGCACCCACAAACAGGATCAGATTTTTCAAAAGCTCTCTGCCTCCACTGAGGCAGTGGCCAGATGATCAAAGGAATTTCTTAGAAAATCTATCTGCAAGTGTCATTGTGAGAGCTACCGGGTACTGATCAGTCATGAAAATCTGGTCTTCATTGAGGTGCCCAGATGGGAATCAAACTCTCTATCTAGTTCCCATCATGATGGGAAGACATTTGAGAATCTGGCCAGTAGCAATCTCCTGAAATGCTACACCAGCAACTTTCTCTGTGCCTCAATTTCCTCTAAAATGAGAGAGATGTTGCCAGGGTGCTTGTAAGGATAAATTTATTAACCTGTTGTGTGTGAGGCTCGTGGATGCTTCTGAACCAAGGAAGGGAGGTGAAGCATTTGTAGCATAGTGTCTTTCCAGACATACCAATCATCTTTGTGAACAGGACTCTGTTAAAGTGACTGGAGCAGGAGTCCAGGAGTCAGCTTTGCTCTGTGTACAATTTACAAGCCTTGAAGTTCAGGAGCTGCTACTTTTTGTTTGTATCAAACCCTTGATCATGAGTCAGGACTTCACCATGCTACAGATCAAAAGAACTCAGCCTTAAAAACCTTTGTGCCGAACAAAGCAGGGCCAGGAGAATACATTGTAAAGAAATCACAAAACTGTTAACATTCAGCTGTTTGCCTTCTGAACTCCCTGCCTGTTGAGTGCAGTTGTTTTATCATTTTCTTTCCTCACATGACATTTCTTTCCTCACATCCCACCTAAGTGGTATTTTTTGGGAGAGTTCTGAGGGTTTAGAATTTCAACTCTACAGCACTGGTTACTCTTATACTAGATACCATATACAGTAGTATCCTTTGCAGGTGATTTTTTTGATTTTAAGATCCAGGAACATTTACTTCAAAATGAACCGAGTTTTACTTTCCTTTTTTTTCTTTTTTCTTTTTTTTTTTCTTTTTTTTCTTTAACTTACAGCAGTTTCAGTTTTGCCTCCAGATGTGGAAATCTGAAAGGTCCTGAACCTCCTGTAGTGTGTACTGGAGCAGACTTCCTTCTCTTTCTGAGCAGCCTTCCCTCACATGATGTGACATTTTCTTTCCACTGAGAGTGGACCCCCACCCCCCCCAGCAGCTGCCTTCATTTTTGGCCTTCCAGCACTGTCGGCATTTGTGCGAGCTAATGCTGCCCAGATCCTTCTCCAAGGGGCACCGAGGGCTGGCATGAAGCAGCAAAGCCCTGGGGCTGTATCTCTGAAACCCAAGAAACCTCAAATGCATTGTTTCCACAAATGCTCCTCAGCTGACTGGGCTGTGGAGAGTTTCTGCTCTCCTCAACCCTTGCATGTCCTTTGGGAATGGGAGGCACAGATTGTAAATGAATTTTCTGACTGCCTCTGTGCAGAAATGCCACTGACGTTGGAGCATGAGGGAACCACAACCACCACAGGAGCTGAGAGGTGCTCCAGGGCAAGGAGGCCCAGCCTGACTGACAGAGGCCCTGAGCCATGCTTGGGATGGCCCTGCCCTCACCACAGCCCGGTGAGGGCAAGCTGTCACCACCCCGCCAGGCCATCACAGCTTTCCGCAGGACCGTGCTACCGCAGGCAATGGCCATGGAGCAGGGTGGAGCCCTCAGGGCGCCCTGCGGTTTGGTTTTATTTTAGAGTAGACTACAACACCATTACAACTCAATCATTGCGAAATACAATCCGCTTGTTGGAAAGTGTGGAATATGTAAAATTTTCTTAAGAAAGGATGTTCCTTAATGTTTGATCTTTGTATACTTTCAAGCCTAATCAACAAGAAGGGATATTTAATCCACAAAACAGAGAGCAACTAACAAGGAAGCTCTAAACGATGGCCAGGGGGTAGAAAAACTGATTACTTGTTGGTAGAATTGCCTTGTTAAGGTTCAGGCCTTGATGTTAAGGTTTAGGCCTTCACATGCTTCTGCATCTTAGACCTCGGGCAAGGTTAACAAAGCTTGGGAAGAAGGATGCCCACTGATAGTTTACACAAAGAATGCAGAATGCACAGAATGCAGACACAAACTCCTGCTATCTTGATAGCTTTTGGGCATTAGGTACAACATTTCGTGTTTTTCTGAAGCTCTCTCAACTTATAGGCAATTGAGAAAGCAAAAGTATTTCTCCTCATCATGTCTCATTGCAGAAAAGGAGAAGCCAGGAAGGAAGGGTTGTGCACCCCGAGCTGAGGTCTGTGATGCTGAGTGCTCCCAGAAAATGCCATGTTAGTTCCTCGGTCTCCTTTAGTTTTGGGGGGAATTGCAGGAGCAGCTTTCAGTCTCAGCTGCAGTCATTGTTTTGAAGGATAAGGCAGTGTGCACGTTGTGAATGTCCAAGCTAAAACCCCAGCTCTTGAAACGTGCTTGACAAGTGGAGCATTGAAAATGTAATACGTTTCTGTTTACTTATTTTTGAAATACTTATTTTCATTAGATAAGCAGTTAGTAAAAAGTTCAAAGCACTGTAGCAGAGAAAATGCCTTTGAGTAACCACAAATTTAATTTATTTTTCTTGTGAGTCCTTTTGTATTGAGCTCTTGACAGTGTTTAGCATAGAAGTGAGAGATGTGATGTTGAAAATAGGATATTTAGAAAAATAATATAAAATATTCATTGTAAGTGAATTCTGAACTCAGTGAAAGGCAGTTTTTGTGCTTGAAATTTGAATCAAAGAGCTATCTCATCCTGACTGTGGAATAGAAATATTCCATAAGAATTACAGGCCAGAACTAACAACCACTGCTTGGATTTTAAACACTGAGTATTTGGGGCTAGCTGCTTAAGAGCAACCTAAAATCAAAGTGGAATGAAGGTGACATTACAAAACATACCTGAGATGAATGGATTTCCTTTAAACTACAATTTAAAAGCCATCTGATAATTCCATACCAGTGCATTAAAAAAAAAACAAAACCAAAAAACTCCTGTAAATTACTCTTTAATCAAGTATGATGACTGAATGTTAAATATACAGTTTTCTGTATGAACAATGTTTTTAGCTTAGACTAGTAATGTAAGCTTAGGGAACAATCCTGAAATGTCTTCCATGTTTCCTGATGTATTAAGTTATGCTCAGATATCCAAAAAATAATAATAGTCTGTCGGAGTTCCTAAGCATAAAAAAGAAAAAAAAAAAAAAAAGAAAAAAAAACCAAAAAAAATCCTTAAAAAATAATATCCTTGCAGTGGCAGCTTGGACTGTACTGCACAGCCATCCTAAATTTAGATAGGGTGGCTGAACTGGAGGAGAGCAGGAATTCCTGTAACAGACACAGAATGTCCAACTATGTCACCACTTTCTTCCATAGAAGACAGGAACTGCTGCTGCATCTGCACCTATAGGAACAGAGAGGAGAACAGTCCACAGCTCTCACTGCCTGGCTTTGCATGCAGCTTGTGTGCACAGCAGGAACTCAGCTCATCGCTAACATCTTCAGCCTTCACTGTAGCGTATTTTTGAGCTGTTCATCCATTAGGCTGGGATAAGATGGGACAGAATCCTTCCAGTTGTTAATTCACTTAGGCGTGGTTGCTCTTCTGAGCTAACATTCAGCCTGTGATTACATATTAAAGTACTGAGGCTTGTCCAGTAACCTACAGCAGCATATCACAAGGTGTACCTACAATGAATGTTGCAACCCTGGAATATTTTCAATTAGAGCCTAATAATGATTACAGCCATTAGTGAAAGCACAGCTAGATTTTGCTAAGCTCTGCCCACCTTCAGCAAAAGTCTGTCCATTTACTGTAGGGCTTATGTTCTGTTTCAGTGGTAGCTTTTTTTTGGTTTTTTTACTGAGTTAACTAGAACTTGGCTTTGATTCTTTAATCATTTTCCATATCAACTCAGCAACCACAGAGGCACTTTATTACTGAAAAGAAATCTAAGAATCAGTTTTGGACAGCATTGTCTTGGAAAGTTCATTTTAGTAACATAGTATTGGTTTTACTTCAAAAACACTTTGACAAGCACTGACATTTTTAAAATCAGTAAAGCACAAGATACTTATTCCTAAAGGCCTAAGCTTTGCATCTTTTCCGCAGTAAACAATGTGACATGCTACTATGGTAAATTCAATTCAAGCTACTGACTGAAAGGAAGTAAGTACTGAATGTTGTCTTTTTTTCCCCTTCATTTTCTAAAATGTGTTTTGTGTGAACGCTAGTGCTTGTGAGATATACTTCCTTAACTGCTCTTTGCTTATTTGCTTTTCATCTATAGTGCAGGTGGCAGATCTATTAATGCTGGCAACACAAACTTTCCTCACACGCCTGCTTTTATTGCTCAGCTTTGACCTAAAGCAACTACCTCTTGACTTTTTGCTGTAATTTGCCAACAAGGGTCCCAGTTGTGTGTTTTACATTAATATCCACCAACTGAGAGTTCAACTAAGATGACCTACTACATTTAAAAAGGAATACTAGGAAATATCTGAACCCTTTTTTGTTGTTGATGTTGCTGCTATTTTTAAGGCAAGCTGAAAGAGAATTTCTGGTCTCCAAGCTACATAATGACTCTTGTTCTGATACTGTGCATTCACTGGAACTCCATGCATGGTGGGAAGAACGGAAGGGCAGAACAGAGGTGAGTTATGTGCTGCCATAAGCAGACTTGACTGCTAGATTCCTTTAGTGATAAATTGATTATCTTTGGTTTGTGTGTCCCTGGGGCTGTGCCACCTTCCATTCTGTCCCTTTGAAAAAACTATGTTGAGTGAGAGGCAAAGTAATATCTCCATTCCAGAAAATATGTATTACATACATGTGTTGATGCTTCATATAATGAGTGGGTTTTGTTAGAAACTCGTTTTACTCTCCAGAATTTTCTGTTGCAAAAATGGTCAAATACTTTGGTTGGAGTTCCCTACGCAAATCCACAGTGTGCTACTGTCAACCTCTTACTTTCAGAGCAGAAGTATGTTCGCCTGGAAAGAGTGGTTGCTTTTTTAGTTAGCAGGAAACATGTGCTGCAGATGTTTCAAAGTTCTGGCTTTTAATATACTTTTGATATCTACCATGTCAAGATGTTAGTTTTGCCTCGTTCTCCCTTTAATGGGATAGGTTTTATGTATCCTATATGTTGTTGTATAGATTCCTAGGAGCTGAAGTAAACTGGCATAGCTGATCCAGGAGTCTGTGATTTTTAGTGCTGTGGATATTTTTTTAAAACAAAAACTTTTTCTTAAGTTTGCAGCACACTTTTTTTCCATCTCAGCTTTATTTCAAAGTGATTGCATAAACTGTATGACCTGTTTTTCCAGTCGTGTAACCAGGTTATATAGGCCTTATCTTACAGGAATGGAAAAGAAGTAATTAGGTGCTTTTTCTATTTTGTTTCGTGGTGCAGTTTTCATTAGTTTTGATTTGTCATTTTTTTGGTTTGGTTTTGTTTGTTTTGGTTTTTTTAAGGTTAGAGTTTTTTAAGGTTAGAGAGTACCACTTACTGCTTACTTGTAAATGTGGAGTCCTCGGAAGCTGACATTTTAGAGTGTTACACTTCAGGATTGCCAAGAATATTTGCTCTAACTGCCCAGATGTCTCTAAAATAAGTGTAACGAGCACACACACACATTTGTCTTGAAGAGGTGGAAAAAGCAAGGTGTGCATAAGATGCAGAAGGATGCCCTAGTCGTGTAGAATTATGAATGGCATAACTGCTGGCATGCTTCCAAATCTAAAGTGGAAAATTTCTTACTTACAGGGCAGTCCATATTATTTTTGAGTGCCCTCATGTTGAACTCAGTGTGGTTGTTGATGAGATCCCAATAAAGAATGATGTCCACAGACGTGCACAGACACCACAGTCATCAGCTCACTACCAGCTCACAGCACTGGGAACAGAACTTCAGACCTTCGCCTCCGCAAACACAGCTGCTCATCTGGTCTGGGCTTTGTACCCAGCAGAGGGAACTGATAAACACTCTCATAGGACTGCTTTATGTGTTTTTTATAACCAAGAGAGGCCACTGATTCTCACCCCCTCTGAAAAGAGTCCATGTAATGTCAACCCTCAACAGTTTCATCTGCCATTCGTAAGCGACAAACTTATATTTATCTTGCTTTTGCTATAAAATATGGACTTGCATGAAGTTTTAATCACCTAAAGATGTCCCAAGACTTCATATTGGTATTAACTCCCTGCAGTGCAATTATGAGACATTAAATTCATTACACATCAAGACAATTACAAAAACACATCTAACATTTCAGGAGTGCAGGGAGAGCAAGCATAATTGTTTACTGGTGACTACAGGGAATAGGCATAGTTATTGCTCCAGACCCACAAAAATGCTTCAGAACCAGGAGTCATCATTATCTTTTTGAACATATATATAGATCCACAACTTTTTCTGGGATTTCTGTTTGCAGAGGGAAACCTACAAAACAGGCAACAACACTTGCACAAAACTCTAGAAGGTGTAAGTGGCAAAAATGAAGAACTTTTGTACAGTTAAATACACCTGTTTGCTGTTTTTTTAACAGGCAGAACACACAACCTCTAATGTTTTTGTATTGTCTTGTTCCTCACTACATTACCTCCACTGAACCATTGCTCTTCAGGAATATTACATTAGTGTGATTTAAAAATTATCTCCCTGTAGAAGGAAAGAACCCACAGCCTATAATAACTGGAAGGCAAAATAAGTAAGGGAATGTATAGACATATATATAGGCTTAAGAAATAAAACTTAATCTTACCTCCCCTGAGATATATAGCAAGACACAGAATAAGGGGGCAGAACGTTCTGCCATGCAGATATGCTCATAGATATATAAAAATTGTCTTCTGTGAGATGACCATTAATGGTTCCTTTTCTAGTCCTCCAGTTACCTGTCACATGTTCACTACTTTCTCTATGAACAATGCACTCTTAGCAGTACTTTTTAAGTTAAAAGAGTAAGTGACAAGGCCTTTATTGCTAGGGTAATAACTCTGGAAATTGAGCACTGGAATTTTTTGGGTGAGGTGCATTTTTGTTTATTTAGTTTTGATTTTGTTTTGTTAGCTTTAAGGTCTTTTTTGAAATTCAGTATTTGCAAGGCCATAGGAGCAATTATGAATCTGTACCCTCATAAATTAACTTAAGGGCTAAAAATCAGAGGGATAGGACAAAGGTGGTGGTTGGGGCTTTGGTTCGTGTTTGTTTGCTTGCTTGCTTGTTTGTTTTAATGGGGATGAAATTATATCCTGTATGTTTACAGAAGGGAAAAAGAAAGGAAGATTAATATTTATGTCTCCTAAAAGATCCTTTCAATAATTTTCCTTAAGTCCTATGAGCTTCTCTTTGAGCTCTTTACTGCTGCTGAATTACCAAGGCTGAGTTCTATAGTCAGATGCTGTCCATCATTTCTGGTCCATGGCAGTGGATCTCTGCTTCCTCAGCCTGCCAAGGGTCTGGCCTGGTCTCTTTTAACCACAGAGTGTAAGAAAAAGATGAGCATTTGCTTATTTGTTTAATTGTTTATCTACACCCTCCAAGAACGATTTATTTGTAAATCCTTAAAGGGGTTTGTAAAGGGTTTCACAGGAATTTTGAAAGTGTTAGGAGTAAATTACCTCCTTCAAGACTTGTCACTGGAATTCTCCCTGATGTTCAGCCCTAAAGAGTCAAGCAAAGACAGAGAAGCTACAAAGGGGTGGACTTGATCAGGCTGAATACAAAATGAAGTGTGGGATTAGTGCTGGCCTGGAAACCAGAGGAGCTAAATCTGACATTCTTACATGAGTTTTCAGTATGACCTTGAGTAAAATAATTTATATATTTAGTGACAGCAGGGCCAGAGGAAAACAAAATGTGTCCCTAAAGAGATGTGTGAAAATAAATTCCTGAAGGTAAGAATTTCTCCCAAGCAGTGGCAGAACTATGCATAGACAAGCAGAGAGTGATATGTTCATCCTCTGTTTCTATGTATCTAGTCTAGCACTTTAGACAGCGCTGGGAATTACACTAGTGGATTAAGTAGATATTACTGCCTTAAATAAACACCTACAAACCTAAGCATAACTGCCAGGAGAAGTGACTTAGCATCCCTGCTTAACACTTAACTGGTCTTTGGTCGAAAAAATTAATATAGTCTCTTTACCTTTATTATTTTTAAATGTTATGATCATTACTCAAAAAATCTGAATTCCTTGCTCTCCCAGTGATTCCTTTTTTTACCCCTTAATTTAGGTTGTACCATTATTTTTAACAGCATTTTTGTTTTAATATCAGTGTGCTTTGTTCTTGTAAAAAGGAGTTTTAGATTAACACAGAGGTCAATAAATGCATTCCTAGACATCTGAGCTCTCTTGGAGACCTGCTGGGTGAAGTTTCTCTTCATCCCCTGCTGCAAAGTGATGCTAAGCTGAATTATCTACTCAGCCTGAGAGAAACTACTCAGAAGAGATTCTGATCTAAATTAGATTAATTCCTTTGAATAAAGTTTTCTTAACATGTCCTGCAATCCATTTTTCAAATGCTAAAACACTACATTTCACAGCAGACTTTTATAAAAGGTATTTTGCTACATACACATTTCCTGTGGCAAATGCATTTTTTTTCCCATGAAATGTGATCTATTAAAATTTTTGATTTATCTGATGGAGTAAAATTCTGTGGGAAAAAATGAGGCTTTACTGCCACAATGTAGACCTAAATTATGTATGCATTGAACTTAAAATCACATATCTGTGTTTTACAACAGGGATGTTTTTGGAAAGGGGAGGTTTGCTGTAAAAACCACATGTTAACTAAGAAATAAAACTTTGTAGCTTGGAGTTAATGCCAGTTATGAGGAAAACCATTGGGCTCCCTTCCTCTATGGGCAACTTATATTAATTACCTGGATGCAAAAATACTTTTACTCTAAGTTTTCTGTAGAAAACACTGTACTCTGATTTTTGAATAGTTCAATTTATTTGGGTTTTGGATTTTTGTTGTTTGGGGTTTTTTTTAAAGATATTTATGTAATCTTGCCAGGCAAATAGCTGAAGGCAGTGTTTTTCTTTCCACACTAGTTAGAATAGATAACATATAAAATCAGAAAAGAGTCTTGGATACAGTATGCAGAAAAGGGTACTTGAAGCAGAGTTCTGCTGTTATACAAGTACTATAGCTTAAAATATTGGAGCTAATGTGAATACAGTTATATATGGACATAATTATTTTCTAGAGAAGATCTTCTATTTGTGAAAGACCAAAAAGGACTCAGTTTAGAAAGAGAATTAGACATTAAGAAGAAAATACCACTATTTAACTGAAGACTACATTTTGTATTTACAGACAGCATTAACTGCGGCTTCTGGCAGCTCGTGCTTTCCCTCCTCTCTGAGCACTGGAGAGAGGCATTGTAGGATTAGGATTTCTGTGATGGAATTTCTTTAAACAGGTGACTGTGTGTGCTAAAAGTGCACTGACTCACACAATGTGAATAACTGCTACTAGTCACTAATAGCTTAATCTCTGTGAGGATGGACAGATGAGAATGCAAATATAGTTTTGAAACCACTTTTAAATGTTTTAACTGTTCAGTAGCTGTCTCTGAGGCACTATTCCTTCCTCTAACACTAGAAATGCCTGTGTAGGAAAACTGCAGAAAAATATAAAGTTGATGTAAAAGTTTCATAGAGACACAAGGTCTGTTGTTCCAAGAAGCAGGACTTTGCTTGTAAAATATCTACTTTAAGTACATTTGCTACGATATAATGAATTCCATCAGTCTTATTACTGTGTTTCCGTAAGGGCTTCCATCACACCTTTTTTAAAGGCAATGAAACCTGTGAAGATGCACTTCAGTCCCAATATTGTCTCAATCTGGCTAGTCAATGACATTAGCAACAAAACCCAGCTCCTTCCTTAAATTAACACTAAGCACTTTTTTTTCCTCAAACAGAATTTAAGGAAGCTTTACAGTGAATTTTTTTTTTTCATAACTTGACTGGACTGAAAAGGAGACTATTAAGAGTGATGATACATTGCTATAATTGGTCTGGGCATACTAATCTCTTCAAAATCCATCGGAAAGGGAGAGAAGACCTTTTCCCAGCCACAGTGTTTCCCAGCAAGATCTGTTTTTATTTCTCTGCTGAAACAACAGACTGTTACTAACTTAAATATCAGATGACACTACATCTGAAAAAAAAAAAGCGGGGGCGGGGGGGGGGGGGGGGGTGCAGCCAGCGCCACCCAGCAAGGCAGTGCTCAAGTTCACATTAAGACTTTCTCACAATAGCTGGCTAAAACAGAAACCTGAAGTAGCAGTTAGCTTACCTTGAGTACACAAGATCCAAGGAGAGAAGATCACTGGCTCAAAACAGTGGAGAACTGAGAAACTGCTCTGATCTGCTGCTGGTAGCATGCATTTGGCTTTTATGTGCAGGTGGGAGGAGCTGCTCCCTACGGTAGGTGGGCAGTGAAGATAGCAGGCAGACAGCCTTCAGAAGGCATTGTAGAATAGGTTTTTGCTCTTTGGGGACACAGAGGGGGAGGAAAAGCAAGCTGGATGGCTTATACATGAAAAATAGTGTTGGATTTATTTCCTGGATTTTTTTTTCTGTAAAATCTGTAGTTAATTAAAGACTTTCTACTGTATTTATTTTTCTAAATCCAAATCTCTGCATTATTCCAGTTGCAGTTACAATACTACTAGGTCTCACTTCATCTGATGGAAGGATTTTTGTGGCAGTGAGATATTAATGCAAAGTCTTTATCAGAAAGGTCAGTGTTTCCCTTTCTGGAAAGGGATAGATAGCTATGAAGAATCAGCCCCTTGGTCTTTGAAATTGTCTGTTTTCTCAAGGATTGAACTTCCTTTATATTCCAAACGTCTGCTAGATCTCAGATCAGGAACCCTCCTAAGTTTCTGTTTTGCTGAACTGCACAGCTTTTTCTTGAGGCAGCTGTAACATGTTCCATCTACACACTGACTTTCTAGCAGTTTAGTTTAGAGCAGTATTATTGTTCACTGTGTCTGTGTTCTAAACAATTTTCCCAAGTGGTATTCTCAAAAGGCAAATGTAGCCAAAAAGACAAACCAGTAGGAATATGCATTCCTGGTGGTTTCTGTGTAAAATCATTCATTGTTCATTTTAACTCATTCATTGCTTTGCACTCAGGAGAGTGGACGGCACAGATTGCTGACACTGGCTCCTGCGGGCAAAACAGTTGTACCCATCTCAAATACACTAATTCTCTATTTCTATATCTTCCTGCATGAGGCATCTGGGCCTGTGTTATTTTCCATAATACACTAGTAAAACCTATGTCGTATTGGAACATATAATAGGTGGAGAAAGCTGGAAAGATAGAACAGCAAGGGGAGAACAGTAGTGTGCAATTAAGGGAAAGTCTAGAAGTCCATCCTGACTTAAAATCTGGGAAGGAGCAGGTAGAAAAATGAATGAGTATCTTAGTTGAGATAAGTTTGTAGCAGAGCTTGTGGAGATGAGGTATGATTTTACTACTTCTTTTGCAAAAGGGCCAAGCTGATCACTGGTTAAAGAGTTGTAAGATTTTTTTTTTTAAGCAGTACTGAGTGAATTGATCAGAACATAGTGAGTTGCATACAATTTTATTTAGGCTTGTCTTTTTACAAAAAAGGCTTAAAAATCAAGTACCCATCAACCTGGATGACAGTGTTATGTGGCAAAAGAAGTTGCATAACCCTGGTGATGTAGCCTCTGAGATTTGGAATTGTCAAACTGAAAAGGACTGGTTTAATTGCTAATATTTCTCACAGGTATTGATTTGCTGTTGGCTAGGGCATTTTCTGCATTATTGCAACTAACTGGGAAAAGAATTCATGTTATTTTGTTATTTCTGCAGCACTTGAAGTATTTTTACGGTTCTCATTAAGAAATTAGTTTCTGCTGTGAAGAGATTACAGCGTGCTTTTAGGAAGGCTACACATACTAATTATAACATAGGAATAGGGAAAGAAAGGGTACAACTTAGTGCAATAAGTTCATGTAGTTAGTTCAGTTATTGCACCAGGTAGTGTTTCAAACGACTAAGTGATATGCATAAAGTAGAACTCTACTCAGCTAGCATTTAAATAATCAGATAATTTTGTACATATAAAAATCTAGGTTGAGATTATTGAAAGTTAGAGAGTAATTAGGTACCCTCATCCTTGTTTGATGATTAAACTGTTCTGCTCTCTCCAATTTGCTGAGCTTTCTGTAGGTCCCTTCTAAAATCAGTGGATTCCTCTAAAGTCAGTGGATACACACTCAATACCTTCAAGAGGTGAATTTCTGTTTTTATATTATCTTTGGAACAAAAGTTTGAATGTAAAGGACTAGCTGTATGTTGGTGTATTTTTGTTTGTTTTTTTACTCCTGACCATAAGCTTCAGGTGCTAAGCACCACTTCAGTTCTCAGAACTGAGCCAGTACTCTTTCCTGCTCTGTGGTTTGCATGCACTGGTCACATGTCCTACTGTACCACAGACTAAAGGATAGCTTTACCTTTTTATAGTTCTAGAAGAGAATAATTAAAGTTTTTCTTTAGTTCCTTCCTTCAGGGAATCTTAAAGCACTTTACAAGTGTTCAATACCAATATATAACATGGATAAAAAGTATTAGACCTATATTATTGATTATTAAAGCACCCTCATGATGAAATTATATGGAAGATTATCTGATGATGTTACAACATTATGCAGAGACTTCATAGAATTATTCATTCCCTGAACTGGAAGGGACTCACAAGGATCATCAAAGACCAGCTCCTGTCTCTGCATAGGGCACTACAAGAATCACATCCTGTGCCCGAGAGCATTGTCCAACACTTTCTGAACTCTGTCAGGCTTGGTGCTGTCACCGCTTCTCTGGGGAGCCTGTTCCAGTGCCCTACCCCCCCTCTGTGTGAAGAACCTGTTCCTAATATCCAACCTAAACCTCCCCCAACACAACTTCAGGCCATTCCCTTGAGTTCTGACGCTGGTCACCACAGAGAAGAGACCGGTTCCTTCCCCTGCACATCCACTTGTGGGAAAACTCCCGTCAGTCTTCTCCAGGCTGAAGAGACCAAGTGACCTCAGCCACTCCTCAAATGGCTTCCCCTCAAGGCCCTTCTGCACCCTCATTACCCTCCCCTGGAAGCTCTCTCACAGTTTATCTCCTTCTTACATTATGGCACCCAGAACTTCCCCCAGCACTGGAGGCAAGGCCACCCCAGCTCAGAGCAGAGCAGGACAATCCCCTCCCCTGCCTGGCTGTGATGCTGGGCCTGATGCCCCCCAGGACAGGGTTGTCCCTCTTGGCTGCCAGGGCACTGCTGACTCAGATTTCAGCTTTCCACTGACCAGGACTCCCAGGTGCCTTTCCACAGGACTGCTTTCCAGCCTCTTATTCCCCAATCTGTAAACACACCCATGGTTGCCCTGTCCCAGGTTGTCCGCTGGGTTTCTGGTCACTGCAATACTTAGCTTCCCTAATGAGACTTTTAGTAGATGAAACTTTACCAAAATATCCATGGGAAACTTGAATTAGGTCATCATATAATCAGCTGGATTTCAGGGCACACTGCCAGGCTGGACAGTAAATTCAATGTGGACACATGGCAGGAAAGGTTTTCACGTTCCTATGACTAGGAGTGATGTCCAAACTTTCAGTTTCCATCTGCCTTTTAAAAATAAAGCTACTTTTTCAATAAAACCCTCCAGCGCTCCAGCCCTCTTACTCCATTCTTGCCTCAAAATATATTGGTTTGTTATGAGCTTGAAAGGATTGTTTGAGGCAGCCTGTCCATTCCAAAATCTGTATCAGGTACTTGCTTTACTTGAGGGTAGGGCTATACACATAGTGCAAAACAGAACTGCTAGTAACAATCAAGTTAATGAAGTACTCAAACTTGGATAGATGGTTCATCAGACTTTTGAGAACAAGCACATTTTCTTTCAATGAGTCTTCTGTCAATTTGTTTAGTAGTAGATTCTTCTATTAAATTAAATTAGTTCTGGCATACAAAGTGTATGGCAAAGAGCGATTATTAACAGATTATTAACATCATCCTGAAGAGACAGGTTAAAACTATAGCTGTACAATTGACATGCATTTCACTTTGATCTTTTAAGAGGAGATAGACATAAATCCCTACATTTGTTCCATAAAGGAATTGATTACCCCCAGTTTGCCCTGAATGTGAAAGAGCTAAAATAATGTGACCTAATGTGTTAGGAGTGGAAAGAATAACCATGGATAGATTGGGAGGTTGAACCTCTGGAGATAAATGACTGTTCATGTAGCATCACAGCAGCAGCTTGGGTAGGTGGCTACTTGCTGTTTGGCAATATTATCAAAGGAGGAGAGTTCCCACACAGCTGGGTAGCATAGTGATGGCAGAAGATTAGCTATCAAGGTAAAGGTGTCGATGTTGGTTTTAAACACAACCCAAAAAGTATTAGAAGGAATCCTCCTAATATAAAGTGGCATAACACAGGCAATAGCAGCCTTGTGAGGTATAAGTTAACACTTCCAAATTTCAGCTATAAATGTAAAAAAATTCATAATTCAGGAAAGAGGAAAACATTTCAGGGTTTTGTTTTGGTGGTTGTTAATATAAAAATATTCTGAAAGTCTACAGGTAAATTTCTGTTACCATATGCAATGCTCATGTAAATCTATTCTTTTTTTCATGTTATTTGACTATAGGACTGTAGGACCACAGACACCAACAATGTCTCCATTTCACCAGCGGTATATTTTATTAATCTCTGGTTTCAGGCAACATTCTATCTGCTGTCATGCTTCCCATTATTGTAAGTTTTATTCAAAGTCTTTCCAGCAAGTCTGCCTTTAAAAGAATTAAATGTGTGACAGTATTGCAGTTTTTATAGAGTATTGTTGGCTGGGTTTTTTTGGTGTTTTTTTTTTTTTTTTTTAAATAGTAGATTCATAAACTTAGAGGGGAGAGTAATGGGAGAGAGTGAACAGTTCTCAAAGTTTTCGCTGCATCATACTGAGAATCTGTCTGATATTGCCTTTCACATTTGTATCTGTAGATTAGTGCCAGTGGGATGGTCTGGCTACAAAATCACTGTATGCCATCCAGTGTAGGATACAAAATCGGGACACATTTTGAAAATGCAGATCTTGCATTGTATAGATGAGCATACACCCAGGGCCTTACTGTATGTGGAGGAAGCACATGTCTAACAATGTTTACTATAGTATTACAAGGCTGATTCTTTAGCACATCACCTGATAGAGGCAGAATTGAAAAAAGAAAAGAATTTATACAGACTGTACTCTAGCTGTAACTAATGCCATTTTGTATGTCTTGACTGTGCTGATCTGTTACATCCACCAGTGAAAAGGGAATGCAGTCCAAAGCTGTTAATATCAATTCAGTCAATCCAGTCTACAAATGCACAATTTATCTCCTGTGTTTACTGAACTCCTTTATCTATGTGTCAGCTCTGGAATTTCCACTGAGATTCTCTAGCTGATGTTGATGCTTGCCATACCAAAACAGAAAAAAAAGATAATATATTTTTTTAATGGAGCAACTCTTCACAGTGTTAACTTAAACACTGGCAGTTTTTCTCAAAGGTGAGCTTACAGCATTAGCCCAATGGAAAATATAAAATCTGTGAGCTCACTGACTGGGGAAGCAATTCTGCTAAAACTGGGAGTCTTTCTAGACAGCAAACTGAATGTGAGCCAGTAGTAGTTTGTGACAGCAAAGAAGAACATTATCTTGGACTGTAATCACAGGAGCATAGCCAGTAGCTTGGGAAAGTGATTATCTCCCTCTACTCAGCACTTACTAGGCTTCTTACATCATCTTCATATTTAAGAAGATCATGTCCAGTGTTGAGCCTCCTGGTGCAAGAAAGATGCCAGTGAATTGCATCAGGGTAAGCAGGAGCCACTGACGTTACCTCTGGGGCTGCTGCCCCTGCCCTTGGAGGTCAGCTGCAGGAGCAGGGCTTGTCCAGCCTGGCAACAGTTGGGTTTGGGATTTGTCAAACAGCTGCCTCCAGTACCTAAGGGGAGGTTATTAAAAAGGTGGAGACAGGCTCCATGGTGGTGGAAGGACAACTGACAGTGGGCCTGAGTTGGAAAAAAGGAGGTTGTGTCTGGATGTAAGGAAAAGCTTCCCTTCAAAAGCAATCAAGTAGCAGAACTGGTTTTTTGTAATGCTGTGCAAGCTCCATTCTTGGAGGCTTTCAAGAGCCAGGTGGATAAACCTTGAGAAGCATGTTCTGACTTTATGGCTGACCCTTCTTCAAGCAGGAATTGATTCCATTAAAGATCTTCTAATATCCCTAATGATGCTGTATTGCTATGTCATTGTACAAAATACTGAGCTTCCACTCAGGTGATATTATACAGGAATTCAGATTTGATGGGTATCAGTTCATCTGCATTTCAGAGATTGGGACATTGGCCCAGATGATGATCAAATCTGATAAATTGTCCCTGCATTCAAACCTAGTGTTTGTCAATTTCTGAGAAGTAGCCAAGATAAAACATGAAAATCATAACCTTTTAACACATGAATGAGGATTAAATTAAACTTATGTTCAGTTCCACCAGAATGTGCTTGGTAGCAGTATTATGCATTCTGTGTGTGCATTTTGAATATCTTTATTTCAAATAAGCTTTCTAAAATTTTATTGAATGAAGCCAAGTGGCACACATTTTGTCTGTAAGATATGTATGTTATTTGAAAACTTTCTGCCAAAAGATTGTGTAGGGTTTTTAAAAATTACTTTAGAAACATAATTTGTCCTCTGTTTCAAAGGAAATATAGCATCCTTGGGAAAATAAATTTATGATCAAAGGAAATACTTGGCTCAGTGACACTGAAATTAAAAAGGGAATGAAACAGAACCTGAATAAAAATGTTCACATTTTCTAATCCATCTCTACCACTTGTGTATTATGCCTTATCTCACAGATATTGCTCACTTCCTAACTACACAATTAATAATTTTTGAAATAATAGACTATTTTGATATCCCGGTTACATCATTAATAAATTATTTTCCATTCAGCCCCCCAAAAAAAAAAAGCTGTATAGAGACAGAATTAAACTTTTCATCTTCATTAATGTTCAAACTGCCTAATATTATGAGAATTTGATTCCAAACATCATTACAATTTTTTTCTTTAGGACTGGGGAAAACATAGTCCTATTGCATATTTACTGCTGCCAAAAATAGGTCTTGTAGCAACTCAAATTGCATAAAGTTTTAGTGCTGGGGGGCACACAGTATTTTTTTTATTCTAACTCCTGAGAATGTGGTATGAAGGAAGCAGGGCAGCTTCTGCTCTCAGCTGTACTGTGGAAAAATAGGAGCTTGAGCAGAGACATGGTTGGCAGTGCTCACAGATTTTGGTAGACTCACTTTTCAATCCTTCATTCTATTTCAATCTTCTTACTTTGCTGTAATAGACCAGAGCATGGCCTATGGAGTGTTTAGCAAAGAGCCTGTCAGTTTAATGCCACTTGCAGATCTTTCATCAGTTCCATTATATTTATTATATATTAAGTTGCAGTAAGAGTTAAGTTGGAAGTTACTGATTTTTGTTCACAGTTCAGTGTTTCCATTGCTCTCTTTCAGTGTAGACATTAAACAATGTTAACCTATTCCCAAGAACCACAGGCTGGCTAAGTTCATGAAAGTGAAGTACCACTACAGGGTTTTTTCCCCCTACTTTAATTTTCTTCCTGCCCTCCCCCACCCTCCTATTTTTTTAAGAACGAAGTACTTTAGCGAGCTTCTAAAAGTGCAGTCTATTATGGAAAAAAATACTCTGGATTCATGTTAGGAAGATGATGAAGAACACATGAGTTCTCTGTCCAGCTTGTGTCTCATCTTTGAAATCATTGCTACTGGGCAGCAGCTACAGCAAATGATGATGTGGATGGAAAGTTTATCTGACATTGTTGATGAGCACATTGTTGATGAGCACTTACTTAAGTAAATTTCAGCACTCTTAAGATTTTTCAAGTTGTTTGAGTTTTATTATTGAGTAAGAAATTTGCTTGCCACCATGTTCACCAGGAGGAGAGAAGGAAAAAATAAATGCTCAATGACATATCAGCATTTCTGCATGCATTCCCAAATTGATACTTTGGTCTCTTTTTTTTGCCATGGCATTTCATCTGGAAAGAAACCCTCTTTTCTTGTGCCCATTCAAAACATTATCTTGAAACATTGACTAGAAAATGGTAATTTCTATGTATTATATTCCGGACAAAGGCCTTTTCCTAACTCTAGAAATTCAGACAACTCTTTAAGTTCATAACAATTTCTTTGGTTCTATAAACGTGTCTCATTTTGCATAATGGATGCATTCTCATACTTTTCATATAGGTGGAGGAGTTAGATCAGTGATTACTATTTTAATTTAATCTATCCAAAGCTTTAAGCAGCCTTCATTAATGCATTCAGTAATGCTAGAACAATGATAGGAGAGTAAGTTCACCACTTACTTAACTTAGACCTTTTGCATCTAAGAGGATACTAATAAGCTTGCTTTTCACTTGTGTTTGTCTCTTTGAGAGACTTCAGTGGCAACCTAGAAACCAACCTGCAGAAAGGATTTTCCAGTATTCTTCATCTCCAATCTCCCTTTGGCCAACATATTAAGAGGTACATTGGTAAAAGGAAAAATACTTATTTTATATTTTATGTTCTTTCACAGAATTTTTCTCCTAATACAGGTCAGTTACATTAATGTCAGGGAGGTAGGCATCCATAATTATCTTATCTTTTTAATAACAGTGTGCTTCCACTTGTCAGAGAAGGAGAGTAATGTGTCTAGTACAAACCCTACATTCTCCACTGAGAGATATGTAGATTTATGCTATTCTAACAATGTGGCTCTTTTGCACTAGAATACTTTTAGGCTCTTTATCAAACTGCTTATAGTCCCATCTCCATTTCCGAACTCAGTGTTACAAACTTTTAAAAGTATAGAGAGCTTGACATTGGTTTATTTCTGTGAGTGCTCTGTTCAAGGTTGTTTATTTTACAAAAGAACAGAAACTCTTCTAGCATATGTCATTCATGCACTTGCAACAAGAAAAGGCAGGCTGAACTACTGAAGCTTTAACTCTCAGCATAGCATGTTATGTGAAAGCCTTTCTACTCCATCCAAATGCAAAGGCCCTTCATATCTTGAAGCATTTATTTCTATTTATGTTGGACTGGATGGAGTGAACAAGTGTTGCTTTTTCTCAAACAGTTCAATGTTTGTATGTTACTGTTAACATTTGAATAAGCTCTAAGCCAAAATTATTTTGTCCCGCAGACATAAGATGAAGTTTATGTGAATTAGAGGAGCTTTTTATTTGTATATTTTGGGTGGGGTTTTTTTGTGTTGTGTTCTGATTTTCTAAACTGATGGAGTCAGTTCTCTGTAGCTCCATTAGGCTTCCCAGAAATAATTCTAGAGTAATTCCTCCCAGAGATGTTCAGAAATGAACTGGGTGTACACAGTTGAGTATAGAAGGAAGTAGTTTGTTTAGCAAGTCAGCTGCTGCTTGACAACTCTGCATATTCTTACCATGCAGCAAAACTGAGGCAGCTCTGAACAAAGAACCACTCAGGGAAGAGAAATTTCTTGTAAAATGCTGTCAAATGTGCTGGACCCCTTTGTCTGTGCCATGGTTTATCACAGTTTTGCTTGATAAAATGTTGTCTAATCAGATATACATTCCAGAGAAACTCTGAGGTTAAGTCCTTGTTCACTTTTTGGTTTGGATAGTCAGCAGAAGTCAGAGATGCTGGAAATAAGTTTCTCATAGGATTCTTTCTACTTTTCTGGTAGCAAATACCATGACTCCATTCTTTCTCAGGCTATTATGATGAGTAGTTTTGAACGGGAAGGGCATTGTTATATGAATACTTTGTTAATGATTTGGAACTATCAGCTGGTTTTATCCATAATTTTTCTTTAATAACATTTTCATATTAATTTGTTTGCTTAGTATTATGGAAGAAAGAAAATCACAGCATGTACTGAGCTCTTATTCTGTTGGCATCTCAGAAGGTAAGGTACACTACTAGAAGAATACAGAATCACAGAATGGCTTCAGTTTGAAAAGTCCTCTAAGATCATCAAGTCCAACCATTACCCGAGCACTGCCAAGCCTGCCACTAAACCATGTGCCCAGGTACCACATCTACACATCTTTTAAATACCTCCAGGGATGGCAACTCAGCCTTTTCCCTGGACAGCCTGTTCAAGCCTTTCCATGAGGATTTTTTTCCCTAATAACCAATCTAAACATGTTTAAGTCCCTTTCCTTTTATCACTAGTTATCTGAGGGAAGAAACTGACCCCTACCTCACTACATCCTCTTTTCAGGCAGTTGTAGAGGGTGATAAGGTGCCCCCCTGAGACTCCTTTTCTCCAGGCTAAACACCCTCCCTCAGCCACTCCTAACAGGACTTGTGCTCCAGACCTTTCCTCAGTTTCATTGCCCTTCTCTGGACAGGCTTCAGCACCTCAGTTTCTTTCCTGAATTTTGGGACCCAGAACTGGACACAGGACTCAAGGCAGCCTCACCACGGCTGAGTACAGATGGATAATTCCTGCCCTGGTCCTGCTGGCCAGACTATTGCTGATACAGACCAGGATGTCATTGGCCTTCATGGCCACCTGAACACACTGCTGGCTCGTGTTCAGCTGCTGCCAGCCAGCCCCCACAGGTCCTTTTCTGCCAGGCAGCTTTTCAGCCACTCTTCCCCCACCCTGTGGTGCTGCATAGGGTTGTTGTGACCCCAGTGTAGGACCTGGCACTTAACTGAACTTTACTGAACCTTGTGCAACTGCCCTCAGCCAATCAATCCAACATGTCCAAATCCCTCTGCAGAGCATTCTTATTCTCCAGTAGATCAACATTCACCAGCTTCCTGTTGTCTGTGAACTGACTGAGGGTGCACTTGGATGTATTTTGAAATCACAGTCATGTTGCCTGAAAATTTTTAGTGTTTCTCTAATTATGGTAAACGAAAGAAATCAAACTAGGATGAATTACAGGCAGCTTGAAGGCTGTTTAATGCACTCTTTTTCATGAAATCTAGGTTTGTCCATTTGCTTAAGATTGTTTTAAAGTTTTTTACCACTTTTTGTCTTACATTCTATTCTGATTCTTACCTTCAAACTCACTTCCTCTGCCCAGCAAAAAACGTTTTATTTTTTAATTCCCTCTATATTGCAGGTGGTGAAGTTGTACAGTAATAGCAAATGCCACAGTGTGGTAACAGCAAAAAGTGATTTCATTTATTTTTTTCATGGTGTTCAGTTAATGAGGACCAGTTTCCATCAGGCTTTCCAGACTGTGTCTCTTGTAGGCAAACTTTATGATTTTGGAGCAGCAAATTTCATGGTGAAGTTCATGAGAACTAGTGATGAGGTGAACTTGATCAAAGCTTCTAACTGTGGAATAATCCACTGAGGGAGACAAGACAGAGCCAATGTCAGGTAACACACCAGAAGTTTGCAGATCGTGTTATATTTTTCGTAACTTTTTTTAAGAGTTCACAACTTTGCAAAATTACAATTTGATGATTCAAATATGGCTATACTTCAGAAATGTCTTATTAATTTATTTTCTTATTTGACACCACTTTTTGCTTTTTTTTTTTGTTGGGGGTTATTTTTGTCAATGAGATCCCTACAATGGGTCATAGTCTCATTGCTGAAGTTGCTAAAATTGTGGTAAACTTTGCTAACAAATTTATGGATCTCTTACATTAAAAAAAAATTCTAAAAACTACTAAAAGGACAAGTTTTGGAAAGGCACTGTGCAGTTCTAACATTTTCACTTAAGTAAAACTGTTTCAGGAAGAAATTCTGTATAACATTTAGCTTCTGTAGAAATTCTGCCAAAAAACCCTAACATTAACATACCTATATAATATTCATTGTCAATCAAAAAAGAAGGTTTCATGTACAATTCTGAGCTCATTTTCCTTCAGCATATTTTTTTCCAGACTTAGAAGAAAAGGGAAATAGGAGAGTACTCAAGAGATTTTTTTCCCCTTCTTTGACTGAACTTAGGATCTTTAGGAAAGGGAATTGTGTATTCCAAGTGTGACTGTCTGGTGGGGGAAATTCCAATATATGTATTAATTTATTTTCTTAAAAATGAGAGTTGGGAACCAGTCACTGTCTGTAGATTGGCTAGTAAGTTAAATGGGAATGCAGTTATATTTTAATCTGTTGTTTAAAAATATATGCACTGTGCACACTGGCTACAGAAGAAGGATCAAGGGCGTTTACTGAATATAAACATTTAACTTTCTTAATGCTCCTAAATTGCATTTCATGTCATAATATTTTCCACATTCCTAAGACAACTGGGAATAAATTATACTATATATGAGGAAGGAATCTAAGACCTTTTAATAAGAATGAACATAAGTTTTGAGTGTTGTTGCCATGTAATTATTTGATTTAGCATTGGGGAGTGTGGAGTTTTTTATTTATGCATATACATATGTAGCTGTGCTATACTGGGTTGATGTAAAAAAACTTAATAGTGAGTCATTAGAGAGGTGGCTTATAGCTCTTAATTCAGCTCCCCAACTATTAAACCCCCTGCTGTTTTTTAGGTGGAGTATTTGAATTTTGCTCAGCAGCTTTCAATGGAAGTTACATGGACTGATACGTGTGCAGCAGTTGAATGCGTTCAGTGTGTTCCTGTTGATTGATTATTCATTGTCATTCAATTGGTGCTTAACACAGGTTGAACAAAATAAAAACATAGATTATGGATATCTAGAGACAGACAATTAATTTATTTAAACTAAAAAAGACCAGTTCTGGCTTTTACCATCTGAATATTTGGGGTGCCACCTTCTCTCTGTTTGCATTTGTTTGTTCACATAACATACAGTATTATTAAAACATGACTGTTTCTGCAAAAAGGTGTCTTTCTGCATAATAAAATATTCATATTCTCCACAGAGCTGACAAGGGCTCACTTCAGGCACCCAGCTTCTAAAGATATGATTATACAGAGGCAGGAGGGTTCAGAATACAGCAGAGAGTGATCACAGTGGTCTATGACTTCTTACCTATGAGAAATGTACGACAGCTGGGGTAGTTTGGTTGAAAGAGAAAGTTTAGGGAGCACACTAAAAGCCTTCAGAAGTATGTAAAAACACATTACAAAGAAGAAGAGGCAAATTAATAAAAAGTTAAAATTTGGATTAATAAAAAGCAGAGTTTGCTGTCATATAAATTCTTTATTTGCAGAAGGATCTCAACTAGTCTGTATTGGAACATCTGTACAGTCAACTTTAGAGAGATCTGTGTTGCACTGGGAATTATACAGTGTGAGAATCAGTATTAAACACTCGAAATGACATTGCATGCTTTGAATAGTATCTACTTAGGGCAATTGTGATTATGAGCATTTTGTGGGCAGTCTTATAAAGTCAAATATACTCACATTAAAAAGTTACTTAAGTTTGAATGCTGATCTGTTCAGGAGCCAACTCTGAATTAAAGTGCCTAAGTTATTCCTATGAACTGTCCAGCCACATTCAGTATTTATTTTTCCTTGTAAATCATTCAGCATTAATATTTCCAGGTCTTCCCATGTATTCAATCCTTATGTTTCACATTACTTCCTCTCACATGGACATAATTTTTAAAAGTGTGGTTGTTTTCTGTTGTCTCCCATGTCCATCTTCTTCTGTATGTTTCCAGCTGCCCATTGTTTCCAGTTTATGCCCTTTGCTGTTAGAGCTGTTAATAAAGAATAATGTGTTTCTTGGAAAAAGAAAATATGTGCCAAAGGTCTTTTCTAAATTATATTTTAAGATATTACAGAAACACTGACCCACTTCACATTATCTTTCAGAATCACAGAAATCAGATAAATACCATAATAATAATCATTAAAAAGTTGCAATTTCTAAATGACAGTTTCTCCTACCTTTCAGTTTCCCTCTTCTTCCTGAAGTGACTTCACCCATCAAAAAAAATCAGATTACTATCCTAGTGAGTTAAGAAAATAGATGTTAGGAAAGAAACTTATTAACGTTCTAGATAATAAGTTTGATTCTACTGATGGCACATTGCATCTTTTAGCAAGAGAAGAAAGCAGGCTTGGCGTGCAAGTCCTGGGTTTAACTAATGTGCAAACTTCCAGTAGATGAGAGGGTATTGCAAAACCAGGCTTTTCATATTATATCCTAATTGTGAGGCATGCAGGTTTAAAAT
Organism: Passer montanus; assembly: GCF_014805655.1. Classification (NCBI taxonomy): domain Eukaryota; kingdom Metazoa; phylum Chordata; class Aves; order Passeriformes; family Passeridae; genus Passer; species Passer montanus. The sequence continues at coordinate 875,181 of NW_024368707.1, read as the reverse complement.
GGGGAATCAGGGTCAGTATCAGAAGATAGTAAACTATTATAAAAAGTTTTTACAGAACCCTATATTTGTTTCTGAATAATGATCCAATACTCTCTTAATTTTTAGAATAAAGTAAATGATAAACTGCTGCAGTTCAGAGTTACGGTGTGCATGTGTGTGACTGCTTGTGGACATTGCTTAGCAGAACAACAAAATTTGGACTTCTAAAAAATTGAACTGTCTTATGGTTTGACTGTTGCCAATCAAATATTGGCAAGAGAAATGCTTTATAAAAACTGAAACTTGTTGCATCTTTATTTATGCCATAAGTTTAGACATTTCTTTGGAGAATCCGTCTCATCCCCTGTTCAAACTTATGTTATTTGTAAATATATTTGAACTTTCAGTTGTATCAGTAATTCAATTTGTTATTCACTTAAAACTTATGTTTTAACATTTTATTAGGGAGAGGTGATATGTACTCACAGGAAAATAGGTAGTAAATTAAAATTAGTGTAAATATAGTTAAAGAATTATTGATAACAGAGAATTGGGCTGCACATGTGTTGCAGGGGAGTTGCAGGGGCGTTGTTCTCTGCTGCAGGGGCTCAGAAGGATCCTATGGCCTGACAAAACCATGCAGGTCATACAGAGGGGGTCACATCTCAGGGTCTTGGAGAGTTAGCCTGTTCTACAGCACCCAGAAGGTGCCTCTGCAAAGGGAAGAAAGGAGACCAAAGAGAGAACATTGCATCCTCTTGGCTTTTTAGGGCCACCAATGAGCAAAGTATAAATCTAGATTCTTACTGCCCATGTGATGGAGACTGTAACTGGAGATCACAGTTCTGGATAGTTTAAAAGAAGAGCAGCTATTTCCTTAATGATTCCTCTCAGAGAGAAAGAAGTCTTCACATAAAATCCAAAGAGGAAGATGAGAAATAAACCATCATATAGAAATTGAATCAATGCTAAGTCTAGACTCTGTAGTTAAGAGAGAACTGAATGTATATTAGGTAAAAGGCTGGTAATTCCAATGGTATGTCCATCTGTTTGTTTGGAGGGGTTTTTTTCTTTTTTATCTAACTTCCTCCCTTGTCTCCTTCCCCATCGTTTTGTTGCTCTCATTTTCTCTCCTGCACACGTCACAAAAGATACCTTGTGCTACCTAAGAACACAAAATGTTGCATTTGCTGTTGCATTTGCTATTGCATTCTGTGGAGTAAAATCTAAAATAACTTCCTAAAATGTCTGAAATAGTGGTTAAATGAGGGAAAAGAGGGGGAAAAGATCGCTATAAAGAACTATGGAGACACGGGCCAGATCTTATTGTACATGTCCAGGTGTAAAATGGGTCTTTAACTGCTGTGGAAGGCTCCAGTATTGAACTACCTGCTCAGTTTGTCCATGAGCAGAACATCTGGGATTGGGGATAGGCTTGCTGGTTGTTTTTTGTTTGTTTGTTTTTTTGGTTGGTTGGTTGTTTTGTGTTTGTTTGGTTGGGGGTTTTTTTTTGGTTTTTTGTGGGTTTTTTTTGGTTTTGTTTTGTTTTGTTGTTTTTTTGGGTTTTTTTTGTGCTTGCTTATCTAAATTTGATTATTTTTCTCTAACTACTTGCAAGACGTAAATTAGACAATGGGATGCATTTTGCCATTCTTGTTTGTAGCTGGTCTCAAATACAGCTACTGCAATACAGCTGTCTTCTTGCAGCTTGTGCTCCTAGCTTCCTTATATATTTTTCCATGATGTGAACAGTCTTCCTACCTGATTAGACATTTTTAAGCTCTTTCTCTCAAGTCAAGTTCTGTTTGCACCTATTGAAGACTTGAGTCTAATTCTGTAATATTACCTGTTGCTTGGAGTCTGACTCCCTTAAGTGAAAGAACAACTGTAAGGAACCATTTCTGTGTAGTGACTGGGCAGAACCTTATCAGTTTTCTCCAGAGAGCTTCTAGTATATTGTACATGTATTTCTGAAACATTATGGTTTTCCCAAATGCTTTTAACTTTTCTTATTGCTGCCAGAGCAAAGAATTTGAATTTGAGCAACAACTTTGCCTTGTAATTCTTGTGTGGAAGAGATAGTGAAGAACTATTTCCCTGTAACAGTCATGACTTTATGGGCCACTATGATAACCCTTCTTGGCTGTCATTTTTCCCAGATAATAATCTGTCAGCCTTACCTAATATCCACTGCTTTCTGGGTGAAATATCCTGGTTTGTGAGCCAAAGTGCAGTATACCTGCATCACATAATCACAGGCTTGTGAAGTAGCCTGTGGCATGTACTCTGACTTACACCTGGAGTTTATATTTGACAGTGATGTGTATAAAGACCTAATTAAGGTAGGGGGGAAGCTGACTAAACAAACACAGAGTCAATGAATTCATCTGAATATAATTTTTTGTGTTACTGAAAAGCCTCATAGAAAAAAACCCTCAATGTAGGACTGCCATTCCTGACCATCAGGCAATCAGAAAGAATAGTACACTGAAAAGTTTATCATAAAAACTAGCATGCACAAAAATATACATATGCAAGCACTTAGTGTAGGAAAAGCCCTGGCAAGAATCCTAAAAATGTGTTTATGGAATCATTACAATAGTGAAAATGTCACTGAATATATAGTTAAATCAGTGAGAATTTAGAAGACAGAAAAATGCTTGAACTTATGTACATTGGGATTATTTGCAGAGCTTCTATCACAGCTGCAGTGCAAGTACACCTAGGTATGAATATTCACTTCTGAGTCTGAACCACAGAACTGAGCGTGTAGGAAAATTATATTGAAGGGAAATATAAGATTGTTAGTAAGGGGGATGATGTAATATTGTGGCATAGTTACAAAATAGTGTTTTACACTTCTCTGAGTGTACCCTGGCTTCTCAGTGGGCCTTGCTCTGGACAGAACCTGTTGCTGGGGAGTAACATGGGAACCTTTCCCAGCTGTATTGGCTTGTCCATTTGGGCACCTGTGAGACCCCTCACTGTGGGAGGAGGTAGGTCTGTCACTAGGATTCACCTCAGGGGACTTGGAAATGTTATTTGTTTTATCCTTTTCACATGTGCTAGGAAAACCGTAGAAAGAGTAAGATGCTCACATGCCTAGATCTATCTTATACCTTCATCCTTCCTTGCCTGCACTGAAATCCCTTCTATGTCAGAGATTCCATGTCTATTTAAATCTCTGAGAGCCTGCTGTCCTTATCTACACTGAGCTGCAATTTTCTATCCCCAACAAAACAAATGGTTGTAAATTGTTAGAAGGAAAAGACAACTTTTTCCTTGTGTCTGAATGCCACAGATGCCACCAAGTGAAGGCATCAAGCTTACCCTTCTTGCAGAAGGACTAACTAGGCACTCTGTGTCTTCTGGGTAAGAAATAGAAATACTCTGCATTCTTGTCCTTGTTGGTCTAAAATAGGCCATAACGGAAGATATTCCAGGCATGGTGTTTATAAAAACCTGGAGAGGACTCAGTGGAACTTAAATCTTTAGATGGTTCTTGAAAACTCATATCTGGCACAGTCAGGGTAAATTTGAATTACACTGTATTGACTGTAGCTGAAACTCTGTGTTACATGTGCTAAGGGCAGACAGATGATAGAAGGCATGTGTGGTTAGTCTGAGGAAATGAAAATACTTTTATGACATGATTCCTTTTGCCCCCTTTCTGTGAAATGGGTTGAACAAACTGAAATTTCTTTGTCTCGTGTTATAGAATTGTAATATAGTGGTGGATGTGGAAGAGGTCTTTCTCTGGGAAGTTTCTGTTGTCTTGATAGCTGGATATTAACATAGGCTGTTAGCATAATAAACCATCTGTGAGTGAAAATATCTGTGATGTTAATTCCAAATTATATATAAAGGAGTGGCATGGTAGGTAGGTGCTAAATGCTCCATGATGGAGTCATAGTCTAGACTGTTTGATGATCATCTCCAAAAGTTGTGCTTTTTCTTAGGAGAGAAAATGCTATGCATTCTTACATAATAAAAAAGGTAATCTTTAGAGTTGTCTTCTAACCCAGGTTTTGAAGATATGCTTATAAGCAAGAAAAGAGTGAGGGAAAGCAATCTTTTTTCTGAAGTGACAAGTGACAACAGCCCTTTTTTTTTAAGTCCACTTTCCCATGGATCTCTTGTCCAAGTGGCCTTACACTTTCCCAAAATAATTTCCTCTGGCTACAGACCAAACACAAGAACTTAAGGCAAAAAAATGTTTCTTAAAAAAAATGGCTGAAAGGGTTGCATGATAAAAAATGGAATTGTATTTAATGATATTGGTTTAGCAATTAGGGCTAATAATTATGTCTTAAAATCAGATTCTGATTTTTGTATGGGTGCTATAGATTTTTCTTCTATCTAGAAGTGTACATACAATATGAAGGAAATATCAGATGGAAAGATGTCAATGGTATGTCAGACTTGTTCCCAGCCACATTCTAGTAGTGCTCCATTCTGCCATTAACAGAACCCCTTCCCAAGGTCTCTGGTGGAAGGAAGTGGCACAGTTCAGGGCTTGCTGTCCTCACCACTGTTTACTTACATGGGAACAGCAGCAGGTCCAGTAAACGCCATAGGGTTGTGTAACCCTTTAATTCCATTATTTTGCTCACTGTCTGTCTGTCACAAGTGTCAAATTCTAACTTCACAGTGGGCAGAGGCTGCAGCTGTTGCTGATTTCATCAGCTTCCACAATAGTTGCATCCTCACTACAGACACATGCCAGTGGCAAAGGTGAGATTTATGTTTGGGGATTTTTTGTTTTACAATAATGCCTATACTCCTTAGGCTAGATGAAGTCTTCTTTGTTCATTGCCTTGTACAAAAAATGGTAATATGAAAAAAACATCCCCTGGGAATTTAAAAATCTTGACACATTTATTAATCCAAATATCTAAGAGCACAGCAATTGCATTCTTTTAGACTTGCTACAGAGTGAAATAAAACACACACGTTCCAGCCACTATTTTCTTGCAGCTGGGGAAGGACGAAGGGAAGGATCTCATTAGACAGCAAAAAAGGAACTTATTGTTAGCTACTGATTGAACTAAGAAGACATCCAGCATTTAGATTTCTCGTTACAAAATATTGGGTGAAGTTGCATGTCACTGGACTGTAGTCTCTGTATATCAGGAATGTTAACCATCAAAACAGCAACAAAACGATTATTTTGATTAGTTGCTGAATCTCACATAGAATTTTTTTTTTTGGGCATCCAAGTGGACACAAGATTTCTTTGCTTGGATTCTCTTTGTCTTCTAGGGTTAGATTTCATATGATCTGTAGCTTTGTAGGAACGGCATTCGTATCCATTTCCCACATGTGGAGGGAAAGATGGACAAATTTTGCTGTCTCTCAGAGCGCACTGTTTTGAGGAACTGCAAAAGTAAATGTTCAGCAGCATCAACGCAGTGTCAGACTGCTGCATGTGTAAAGTGTAAAACATGGAAATGAATCAGGTGGCACTCACACTTGCAAAGCTTTTCTCACATCTGTATGCCATGAGTAGACTCGATTAATAAAAGTGTGAATGGGGTAGAGAGGACTTAAACTGCTGATTACAAAGGACATTCCATTATCTAAGATGGCACGTGCATACATTGTGGCTTAGAGTAGTTTGTTCCATATTTAAATAGTGTTCTCTTAAAATGTATCATGTGGGTGTTTGCCTGAGCTCCTGACAACAAAATTTATTACAAATTACGTTTTCTGATGGATACATGCTACTTTCCATTTAAATTTCCTACAGATGTTATCTTTGGATTCAGCAATGTACTAATTTGGGCATAAATATATTTTAATTTTTAACAAAGGAATTAAGCCAGAGGTGTGGTTGTTTTTTCTCAGCCTAGGCCATCCATATGATAATATAACAGTCACTTGCAAAATGCCACAAAACCTCACATAGACAAGTGATGGTAGTAGGATTAATTTGTAAGTTTTTAGGTTTTTTTCCTTTGTTTTTTTTTTTTTATTGTTTTTTTTGTTTGGTTGGGTTTTTTTGATGAGTTTTTTTTTTATGGTGTGGTGATTTTGATATATTTTTTTAATTGATTCATAAAGTAGATCAGGGTCTGTCACTTTACTGAAAACAGAAAACAAACTGAAGGAGGCATTATGACATATTTCACAGATCTGAGCATCTTTCCTGGGGATCTTTCAGCAGTTGCAAGGCACCACTGGGGCACTATCAAGGAGAATCATCATGAATAGGGCATTGGGGGTTTTCTTACAGCAAGGAGGCAGACACTGGAAGAAATGCTGTCTGCACAAGCTCTTGGAATTGTGCAGCCACCTTGACTGGAAGGGAAAATGTCTGCAACTCATGCAATCCCTGCCATTTCTGGCAGACTTATTTTGGTGGGTGTTGTGATGCAGGCTTTTGTTCTATTAGAACTGGGAGACACTTAAATGATAACTTTTGAATGTGGTATTAAAAAACTTTCAAATAAGTAATTGTTCAGAACAGCTATTCCCAAAGCAGCTTGCTTACTTTAAAAATCTTCTGGGACTTGTGTTCTTATTTGTTTGTTAGTTTTTCTTGACTTTTCTCACATTTTCTTCACATTTCTCCCCCACCCCCCCAAAAGATTCAAAACTACTCTGTAGTATAGCAGAAAGAAAAAGCAGTTGAGGTGCTTCCTTTTGTCTAAATACCAGTAAAAGTCAGTGGTGTTTATGCTCCAAAACCAGTTAATTATTTTAAAAATCCTACCTAAATAAAGCTGTCTATCACCTTGGTTTTTCTGAGTAACATTTACAGAGCCTGCACTGTAATAGAGCATCTCTTCACTGACAGAGGAGGACAAAACATTTTTAGATATCTAGTTTGAAGGTAGGGGTCAGTTAGAGCAAAAATAAGCAGTATTTTTCACTCCAGTGTCTGTTGGATGAATGAAGTTGAAGATGAAGCTGTGTTACCAGTCAGCTAAATGCTGGTAGCCATGGAGAGAAGCAGCAGCTAATTGAAATTAATAATTCTCTTTGTGCTAGACAGTCTTGTCTAAGAAAGTAAAAGGTATGTGGTAACAATGAGTATAACTACATTTCATTTTTCTTGTGAGGTTACTGTTACAGATAGAGTTATGCCATTAGCTGTTTAATTGCAGTATTAGAAATTCAGCAGGGCATGGTGTGAATGAAGCAGTTTCTTTATATGCATAAGTGACACACAGGAACTTCATTCTTGCTGTCTTTCAAAATTTCTCTTTCATTGTATGCTTTCTCTTGGAGCAGAGATTTTGAAATCTGTCAAAGGCATCACATACTGGTTAACAGTCAGACTCGATGATCCTAAGGGTCTTTTCCAATGTAAATGTTTCTATGAGTCTATCCTATGGTTCTGTCTAAGTTCTCTGACAGGTTTCCACTTCTCAGTCTGGCACTACAGATCCAAAGTGCCTATTCAAACTCTGTGTGTAATGCAAGAGATCAAATACTTGCCACATTAAATAAAAACTTGACAAGTGACTTGTCAAGTTATAGAGTGGAATCCTTTCATCTTGGCACTCTTGAATGGATTTTGGACCTAAATATTGACATTTTGATACTGTGCATCTACAGAAAGGAGTAAGTGAAAATGAAACAGAGCTGAAAAAATGTCTTGGTCAGAACTTTGCTCACAAAAACTGTGAAAGAAAGCATTTCATAAATATATGCTAGTATAGGTAAGGTTTTCTGTTCAAAATAAGTAGTCTCTTATTTCTGAAGTTTTGTATTTGAAACACTTTGAAACAAAGCTTTTCAGATAGGAAAAGAAACCTACAAAATATTTGTAAGTATGTTTTAGAAACCATTGTTTTGAAAATAAATTAAGCAAAAATAAATGAAACAAAAAAATCCACATCATCATTTTGGTTTGCTAAAAATTGAAGACACACATTGTTTTAGATTGTTATGCTGTAACTTTTTTTTAATTGCCAGCAACTGCAAAAGGGATCTGTACAGCCTTGACCAGGAGTTCTTAGATCTGTATGAGAGCTCCCTGACACAATGATCTTTCAGGTTACTACTTCTGTGTTGCACTATGTTTCGATTACTGTGATGATGCTACCGACAGTTACAGACTCCAGCTTGGCTGTTCCTCTGGCTCTCTGAAGTCAGAGTCATATGGTGGTAAAATTATAAACAGGAAAGGAATTAAATAGGATTTTGATTATTTTGTCCCATGGATTTTTAAAGGAAGTAGCTATTGAACTATTTCCACAAACTGATCTACCCTTTGAATTTCATGTAAATCCTGTTTTAAGAGCTAAAGTGGAATATGAGTTTTTCTGGTTATTTTGCAGGGAAGTCAGCTTTACATTCATTATTTTATTACATGCAGTACTCAGCTGCTTCTGATCACTGACATTAGACAAACTGTTCAACTAACAGATATTTTCAGTTTAAATATGAAATGAAAGAGAAAACCTGAAACAGAGTTTCTTCATTTTTTTCCTCATTACAGTATTTAATTGCATCCCTCATTATTTCTGACAGTGTTTAAGCTCCTTTTTGCTTTACTCTGTGCCTATAAAAATAAAAGTAGCAAAGTACCTTTAAAATAAAACAAGCAAGACAATTGATTTAGGAAAAAATAGAATGGGGTGCCAAACCAAACCCCTGTATTCAAATGCACCTACATAATGAGAAGTCCACAATGAGACCTTGAATTTTGTGATCAAAAATCAAATATCTGGTCTCACAATTGCATGTGAAGTTCTAATATGGTAAAAGCTCTGCTTGAAAATACTTTCTAAAGGCTATGAGAAAAGACTTACCTAGGAAGCACGGCCAAAATTTAAGCCGTTACTTAAAATGTGAAGTATTTGGCAACAAGAGATCATATTAATCAAAAAAGATGTCCCAGTTCATTATTTTTGCTCTGAGAAAAACTTGGTTCTTTGTTTAAGGCTACTCAGTGTACCAGCAAACAAGCATTATAGAAATAGAATCAAAATGCATTTTTTTCCTTAATCGAATAACATAGCACCCTAAATAAATTATTAACATTATTTTACAGCCATGTGAAATGTGAGATATGATCTGTTAATATATAAAATTGATGCACCCCTCCCATGCAAAATCAGCATATTTCTGTCTGGGTTGAAACTGGCACAGTTGGCCCAAGTGAATGGAAAGCTCGGGGCCTTTGTTTGTTTATTGCTGCTGTGCAGCACAGTTTCCACTGGACAGCTGTGCTAAACTGATGTAACCTCCGGCAGAGCTGGACATACAAATGGGCAGACCCACTCAGATTCATTGGACTGTACATCCAAGTGTTTGAATCAGAGCTTATTAATCTAGCTGAGCATCAAGCCCTCCTCTCACCTTAGTGCACACCTCTAATGATCCTGTCATGCTAGGAAGCAGTTTGCTCTTCTTTGCCCTCTTCCTTCCCATAGTACAAGTACTACAGATTCGAGTCTTCCGACAATTTGTGGTATGTAGGTCTCCCTTCCCTGGCCAGTCCTTTCAAAGTGAGAAATGTTTCTTTGCTGGTCTCTGGTGCTTGCTTCAGGGAATGATGGATATTCAGAAGTATTCTTTGGATTCTCAGAGATTCAGCTCTGTTCTACTGGATTTGGAGGATTTGATTGCAGTAAGAGCCATGCCTGTGGAAAAGCAAACAAACCTCAGAGGTAATTTTTTTAAGCAGGAGCACCTTTGGAACAGTAACACAAGCTCTGACAGGGTGGGTGCAGAAGAAGAGGAAAGAAGGGAGGCCAGAGAGATCCATGACTAATGCAGCAGTAGTCCAGACAGATCTGAATCTTATGACAGATTTCAACTATGCCATGGACTGGCTTGACTCTGATCCCACTGAAATCAGACTTCAAAGAGGGAAAGAAGTGTAGCACTGATTGATTTTATAATCATTCTACCTTTCAGTCCTGTTCTAATCAAGTGCTGGAGTGTATTTAAAGCATCCACAAATTGCTTTTAGGAGTAGCTTACTGCTACTGCTGGCGATAAATTCATGAAATAACATACACTTCCTGTGCCTTTTGTGTGCCAAGTTTGTGCATGTCTGCATTCAAATACAGACGAAAAATTAAATTTGTTTGGCTTAAGCAGTTTTCACTGACAGCATAACTCATTCCTTTGAGTTCCTGGATAAGCTGAAGCTGAAACTATTTGTTCTCCTTTCAATGCCCAGTTCCTGAAAGCTGGGGTTAGAACTGGCTTGCTTCATATCAAAGTTGTGCTGAGACACACCGACAGCCAAGGCAAATAAGCTGTCACTTTCCCAATCCTCCAGTTCAACCACACTTTAATATAAGACCTTGGAGAAGGACTAGACTTAGTTGCAGATAATACTGGAAATTCCAGATGACTTTCAGTAATTACATGAAAATGGGTTTCTTGACACTATATTTTAAATTGCCTGATATTTGACAATAATAATTTGTCTATATAACCTTCCTTTTTCATGTTGGAAGTACTGATGTCTTGCAATAATGATAATTGCAGTGAAAACATAGTTGTAAGATTAGAACTAGTTTTTATTGAACACGTATCTATTTTATCTTGACAGCTAATTTATAACTCAGCACTTTTCCAGGACCAAGAGAGCATCAGTCCTGTTAAACGGAGACTCCTTATGACTGATAGGAATGTTAATTAGCCAGTTTAATTAGCAATTGCACCAATACCATATACAGCTTCATTTTAGAGGAAAGTGTGAAGTTTTTAATCCCGCCTATTGATTAAATAGGGTGACCAGGAAGGAAACGTAGGAAGACTTCCAGCTTAAGAATCTGTCTTTTAAAAGCGTTCAAAGATTTTTGCAAGCACATCTAGTAAATATAGGACCAGTTCTGATTTACAATATGATTAGTGCCATTACTCTGGAAGCATGAGTTGGTCATAAAAACGTTACAAATAATTTAAGTCCATGTTCCAAAACTGAAACATGGTTGAAAAAGAAAAATACACATAAATGAGAGTTCATCATTAGAATGTCCTGTAGCTGGATTACTCTTCTATTGTTCTCGACAAGTATATATAATATATGAAGATACTAAGCATGCTTACCAGCTTGTTCATGTGTAATTAGTGTTTTAATGTGCCTTAGTTTAGGACATACTTCAAAGAGCACAGTTTTCAGCAGAATCAGAAATGTGTATCACTTCAGGGTGTATCAAGTCAGTAAGAAGTATCAGCTGCCACTTTTGAAAGAGTGGGCAGTATAGCAGATGGAGGCACAATTTTGAATTTCCTGGATTAGTACTATGAGTGTACAAAAAACCACTATTTCCAGCCTCAAATCCTGCATCTTCTATGCTTACTTATTCCTTCAGAAAACACCTTTTAATGACTTACTGCTTCCAGTGCATTGAATACACACTTTTCCTTTGATAGTGCAAGTTTTCCAAAATACCAAAGCAATGTGAGAGAAACATCATCTACATGTTTTGCCAAACAGATTGATTTTGGCTACCCATGTAAATTTTCTGGATCCTTTGATCAAATACTCCATCTTGTTGCAAATTTGGAATTCATGCCAAATATAGCATCCAGCAGTGAGATAAGACTGAATTGTTTCATGTGAACTACAGCAGAGTTTTAAAATTCTTGTTTGTGATACATATTTTATATATACTGTTACAAGTGTTGCTCAGATAATCAGAAAATACTGTGGTTGCTTTTGGACTCAATCAACTTAACATTCATTCTCACAATGATATTTGTTCCAATTCTGGTACAAGTACTACTGCTTCTTATTTCATAAGTGCGTGCAAATACATATTTCTAGTTTTTGCTATTATCCAAAATTTTAATAGTTGGTGAAAATTATATTTTTACTGGGAAATGATGTTTGGATATTAGAAAATAAAAAGCAGACAGGGCTTACCCACTGAAGGCAGTGGGACTTTTTCTGAAATTTCCATTTAGTATGTCTGACAGAAATGGGCTTCATGCTGTTTCAGTTCCAAAAACATTGTTAGGAAACATGATATCTGATAGTTTTCATCAGTCAGGAATACTCAGTACAGCCAGATTACCTGTTACTTAAGAAATCTTAATTAAAAAACAAACAGGTGTAAAAAAGTGCTCCCAGGATTGGAAGGATCCTATGAGGAAGAATAAGAAAGATTAGCCAGCATGTTCAGGCAAAACAAAAAGATGGGTAAGATTGTATTCTATAAATACATTAGAAAAAGTGCTATTTAAGCTAAGGGAAATGCTGACACGAGCAAGTAGATACAAACTATTTCTGTACTGTTATTCTGGATTTTAAAAGGTTTCTGATTCTAAAACAAATGAGACTCTATGAAGCTCTCCCCTAAGAGTAGCAAGAGCGAAAACACCAAAAAAAAACCCCAACCCCCAAACCAAAAAAATTCTTATTTATTATAAGCAGAGCCATCATATGAAAAAGATTATATGGCATGGTTGCCTACAAAAACAAGGGACTGAACTTAATGACCCAAGAGTCCCTTCCAATCTGCTGTTCTTAATTAGAGGTATGAGTATCATGGGAGCTCTTCTAGCCTCCAGCCTGTTCCTGCAAGATACAAGAAGATTTGTGCAACTTCCCACTAATATCCCTGAAAATCTGCAGATCCCCACTGACATATAGGTGATATGGATTCTTGGATCAAATTCTAGGGAAGGGTTCATGATCCCAGAAGAAAATTCTGTATCTGGCTTCTGTTTTCCATCTTGATTTTGCACCTTCTGTTTCAATTCCTGAAACTCCCTTCTATTCATTGCTTCATTTTTCTTGTGAATATAACATTTCTTATTGAATAATTAATTAAGTACTCATTAAGAATACATTTATAATTAAAATTCATATGACTGGGGATAGTTTTACATGCAAAATACTTGTCACCAAGACCTGAATCTTCTTGTCACTGTGAAATCTGTGCAAGTGGAGTGTTCAGTGGCTTTCACGCACTTGAACCAACATTATAATTTTCATTACTGCAGGTCAAGTCTTGTGCCATAAAAAATGTAGCATATACTTCTCATAGGACCAGTGGGTAGAGATGTTAAGGTAGCCTAAGCTTCCAGTGTCAGTGGGGAACAACTTGTAGTGGGAACCTCTGAAAATGAAGTTCTTTATCCTGTAGTATCATAGAGAATGGCACAGTTGCCCTTTATGGAGCTCCATAGAGCAATAGTTTTTGAGACTGAATCCTTATCTTACCACTTACAGTCACTTCAAAGTCCTCATTTAAGTATTTCCTTTACACAGGATATAATCTGGTTATTTCTGCCTCTGTTGCTTCACCTGTAAATCAGGGCAGTGTGTTGAGGGCGGCACATACTTGCAGGGTCTATCTGGAGTCTCTGATAGAAAGTCCTACTTGTAAATGATTATGAAAAAGGTTTTTCCTAGAAAACACGTATTGCATTCCAAGTTCTAACTTGCTATGATGGTAGATGGGAATGGAGAGATTCCTGTTAATTTGGCTGGTAAACTCCAAAGACTTCAGTTACTGCTTTCAACTATTCAGGGGTTCTCTAATGTGCTGTTTTCACAGGGAAGTTTGCCAATGGCAATAACCTCAGCAGTTCTTACTGTTCATGAGCTTGCTGCGTGAAAGCCATGACCTCCAAAACTGAGAAGGACCCATTTGCTCATGCCAGTAGCCATGCCAGGTCTGCCTGCCAGGCACCCACTTCCAAGAGAGAAGTATGGTACCAGGGTCTGAAAGGAATACAAGACAGCCTTCAAATGCTGAATGAAGAGGACTGAAATGTTCTTAGCTCTCCATTCTGAGTGGAAAGGATTTTATTCTGGTATTTTACTTTGGCAGTGTTTTATCTTTGTACTGAGAATAGTGTATTTCTTCCTATTCTGGACACTGTAATCAATAATCCTGGAATTTTATTGCATTTAAAAAAAAACTTTATTAGGACAAACCTCTGCCTTTGATATGATTTGTGCCACTGTTTAAGTTTTTAAATTTAATCCTGACAATTAAACCAATGAAAAATACATAATGCCATTATTCCACTCTGCACTGCAGAAGATAGCTGAATGTCTTATTATCTGGAAGTCTAAAACACAACCACTTTCTGGAAGTCTAAAACACAACCACTTATCTGTGGCAAGCATAGACCAAGAACAAACTTGCAAGAAGGAATCTGCACCTCTCATCAGATATAGGCCAAGATGTTTCTTTTGCCATGGGCTTGCAAACTCTGCAAGCACTTTTTTTACTCAAAACATTGTGGCAGGTGAATGGAAAAGAAAGATATTTTATCCAAAGCAAGTCAGCCTGAAACCCCTGCTGCCTTTTAGCTGTGAAATGGAAGAAGTGATTTTCATGGTCATGTGCCACCCAAAATGCTGATTTTCTCCTTGGTCTTTTCTCAATATTTTCTATATGCATGACAATTTGCAGTTTCTCAGAATGTTTCTCAGTACATTACAAGCAACAGCAAATGCAAGTTACTTAAATTTAGACATTGACACGTTTTAGAAAGGCAAACTGTGTTCTTTTTCTAGTAAATAGATGAACTGAGCTCATAAGTATCAGATCACCTTTGTTTATGCAGAGAACATGGGCAAAGTCAAGACTGTGCCTGTAAGAGAAGTCAGGAGAGTCTCCTTGCTTTATGATGTTCATGCTTGTATTCCCCATTTAAAACCACTATAATCTATATTGCTGTTTATCTTCAGGGACTGTCAGCCAGTTTAATTAGTTAATTTTTAAACAGCATTGGGAAATGGAAAATACAGTATATGCATTGAATATTGTCATTTGGTCTGAAGGATATTTTAGTGTATGTTTTGAACAATTTGATTTTTTTTATAGATATATATATTGGCTCTGTCTTGGTCCCATTGCCAGTGCAAATAATTTTGAATTTAATTGAAAAAATTCCGCTTTGTTCTTTCACATTTAAGATAGCAGATTTTTTGTGTCTGTGGGAGTCCTAAATTCCAAGGTCTGCTGGCTTTTTTTCCCCTTCCTCATGACTTGCAGGGTATATGCATTGCAATGAAGTTTTGGAGGAAAGAAAATCTGCCCATATAAGGAAACACATGGAAAGCCATTCTGGAAACATAGAAAGCATAACCATTTATCAAACAAAATCTGTTGTCTTAGAAGGCACTTTGAGTTTACTTCTTTTTACTTTAGAGTTTGCTAGTTTGCTTCTCACAGAGGTCACCGAGCTTTATTATTTGGTGAAAATGGGTGGTTTTGAGATATTTTGATTTGGTCAATTTGAAATAAGAAGCTAAAATCATTAGCTGCACTTCCATCTCTTCAGCTGGCATCTAAGAGCAGTCTTAGGCCGACATCTCAAAGGGATGAAATCCCTACTCTGGTCCTTTTACTTTCTCTATGACATCTGGATTTTCATTGCATTGCTTGTAGGATATTCAGCCTATTTAAAACACCACTTACTGAGGTCAGCAACTTTGATTACAAAGTCCCCAGTCAGGAAGAAATAAACTTTACCTCAGCATCCTTCCACTCTTACACAGGGACTCATCATTAGAGATGTTAAAAGTTTCAGAATATCCATGTAGACTGGATTATCGTGATGTAGGTAATCAGGGTATCCTCTTCCTGTATTTTTTCCTTTTTTCATTAAAAGAATATTAATTTAATCTGCAAGTTATTCAAGCAGCTTTCAAACATATTTATAGTTCCTGAAGGTCTTTGCTACTGTTTGTCTTGACTTGCATGTTAATTTGTCAATTAACATAAATTTTGATTTTATGAGCCACATTATGAACAGTACAAAATAAACGGTAGGGGATTTAAAATTATTTTCTGTAATTTATACAGGTAGCATAATCTTTTGAGAAGGTGGCAAAATCTTAATTCCAATTTAAAACAGTTTAAACTCATGAAGATTGTTGCCTCCGTTTCACTGGTTTGGAAAAACACACTGATGAGACTGTACCACTACCTGCTCAACATGTTAGTTCCAGACTTTCCTGGCTGCTATTCAGAAACCCTATATAGTTCCATTTCCACTTAAAGTTAGTATTAACAGTGATGAATACCTTACACTTGTCATTCTTAAAATTTCAGATTTTTTTAACATTCTGGCAATCCCTATACCTGAGTCTCAAAAGCAAGCAACTTTACATTGGCTTGTATTCCAAAGCCTTGAGTACTTGCCCTTTGAGGATTGATTCTCCTTCTCTTGATGGTACAAACACAAGGACTAAGATGTCTCAAAATGGGACCCTCAAAATGAATGGACATACTTTGGGAAAAGACATTAAATGACAACTGGATTTACTGTAGTTATCTGTATTTACTGTAGTTATTAGAAGAAAGCAAATCAGGAAATTGTCATTCCTTATACTGTGATTGTTGTTATTCCTTTCCTCACATGAAGCCAAATGGAATCTCTGAGAGCAAAGACAATTATTTTCTGTTTGAGTCCAAGAGCTGGTGTCTGAGGCATGTCAGAAATATGTCATCTGATCTCCTTTCTCTGTACGATCCAAAATATGCCATCAGTATTCTTCAGGTTAGATATGTCAAAATGCATAATGATGCTGACCAAAACCAGAATTCTGTAGTCAAATAAGCTAATCTATAAGCTGGTGATCTATTTTTCTTTGCAACCATTATCCCATTCCTGCTGGGACACCAGGTAGAAAGTGGTCTATTGAACAGTAGTACCAGAAGAAGTCAGATTACTTTCTTTGTACTGTTTTAGGGTGTTGGGGGAGACAGATAGGTATTGGTTTGTTTTGTTTTTTTTTTTTTGGTAGGGGTGGGGTGGACTGTTAGATATTTGGTTTTCTTGTTTGTTTTTGAGAGGCAAAAAGGCAAAAAAATTACAGTAGATGAAGCACAATATTTGAAGGGTGCATGGATTTTAGATCAGGACTAGGTTCTGTCCCTACCATTCAGAGTACAAGCAGAGTGAGGCTGGGTCAATCTGCACCCACGGGGGTGGAGAAGTTCTGTGTGGTGTTTTCAAGTGTGTATCTGTTTGTGTTATGTAAGGATGAAAGTCTTGGCAAATAGTCTTGTGTGTGTCTTCCCCCTGTATAAATAACTTTAAAAGCTTTTTTGAATAAATCAGGATTGATTTAATATATAAAGTCCTTGAACACTTTTCAAGTGTTTTCCTATAAATCTCTTGATTTCACAACCTGTTTATGGTGATCTCTTACGAGGCCAATTGGCTGCAGTGAGAGCTTCACTCAGTGCCTTTAGATGCAATATATCTCTTCACTGTGAGAAAACAGCAGTAAGACTTACCAGCACACTATTGCAGCTTCTGTAAATGAAGTATCTTTTCTACCCCCACTCTCTTACTAAGGATAAGTTTTCATCTTTTCTTCAAACCAGGGAGAAGCTGCAGGAATTTGATGGAATGGATCTGTATGAAAGAAATCTGCATTTGTTACATTGCATGCATTACCCTGTGTGATTTTGTGAATGGCGTTTACCTGCATGTGAGAGTTTGTTGGAACTGTCATTTAAACTCATTTTACAAATGGAAAAGTGCAGACGGCTGTATGAACCTTGGGTAAAACATCTGTGCTGTAGTTTCTCTTAGGGCCTCAGATTTTCCTAGACTTCCTCAGTTTGAGGCTATGGAGAGAAGGAAAACATTTTTTTTGAATGCTCAAATGAATCCATTTGATAATGTTCAGCCTTAGTAACCAAATCCCTTTTGAGAATGAAAGAAAATTAAGTTAGATGGTTTCATTGCCATAGGGATGAATCTGAGTTAATATATCTTCTTTTCCAAGGTGTAGCACTGTCTTAAGCCAGTCACTCATGGTGCACAGTAACTTGGCTACCTCTGGGACTGGGACTGCTGCTCAGCAGTCTGGCAGCCAAGCAGAATATAGTGTAGACATTAAATCAAAGGCTCCTGTGTGAGGATAGCAACCTATTTCAAATAATCACCCTCACTGAACTGGAATTTGGTTTCCAATATGCAGAAGAGTACTCCTAGCCAGTATATTGGAGAAGAGGTCTGAAAAGGAAAGAAAATATTAACTACAGTTAAAATAAAAGGAAATCCAGGAAAATGCTGGCTCATTTCTCTGAGTATAGCAACATAGATGGTTCAAAATGGTGATAATTGGTACTATAGAATAAAAGAATCTGCACTAAGTCTAGTGAGAGAGTGTGTGTAGTGAAAATGACAGAATACACCAAAGTTGAAAGAGATTCTCATGGAATCTCAGAAAAAACAACTAAACCAGATGGTTTCTTTCCTTTCCCTCAACAAATAGCCTGTCCCTCTACCAATGCTGTTTCCAGTGAGCACAAAAATCAGTGGAATCCTCTCCACCTGGCTACAGCCCTTTACAGTTTGAAATATTGCTACTTCTCTTCACTTTGGTTTTCTCTTCACCAAAGGAAACAATTTCAGCTTACTCAATTTTTCCTCATAGGTCTTGCTGTGTAAACCTCCACTTGTTCTTGTTGCTCTCTTCCAGACTGTTTCCAGTAAGCTCCCGTGTCATTCATGCATGACACTTGAAGCTTTACCTGGGCCTCACCTCGAGGCCAAAGGACTAGTTCATGTATTTTAAGTACTTTATTATAAATTCCGCTATGTTTTTTATTTGCACTAGTTTTAATGTGAGGAAAAAGAAGCAAGTGCTTTTGCAAATAAACTAAATTTACTCATTCATATTCAAACTAGCACTCATAGTGAAAGGAAGGAAATGGGAAAGACCTAACAGAAAGCTTAACAGAAGCTGTGAGTAAGGAGTGCTTTCCTCCCACAGCAACAGTATAAGAGAAGAACCAGGAAAATGGCAAGAGAAAGAGCAGCAAATTAAAAGTGTGGTTCTCTCAGCTACAGGCAGCACAAAGACCAAGATTAAATAAAAAAGGTCATGCCTTGCTGTTAGACCTACAATTCAGTTACTTCCTCTAATGTGAGACTCCTGTGCATCATACAACAACTGCTAATTCAAATGAGGTCTTGGGTGTTTCTAAGTAGGATTAGGAGGTAATAGAGGCATTCAGCCCTGCCTGGATCTCCAGTCACTGCTTGCATTCAAATCAGGCAGTGACTGGAGGGAACCTCGTTAATTATCAATTTTTAACTGTGCAGTGATTAAAAAATGTGGCTTGATGTGGAAAGAAAATAGAAGGTAGAGTGAGGATTAAAGAGGGATCTCAAGCAGATCAAGAGAACCAAGTGGTCAAAAGGGCTTACTTCTCTGGAATATGGAAGATGTATTCACTTTGCCATGACTTAGACATCATGGCAAAAAGGGAGCCATGTATTGTCCATGCAGTAGCTTTAGCAAAACTCTTCAAATGGTATACCTCATGGTCACTGTGGGTACTTTTGTCCAGCACAGTCTTTCCAAGGCTTTACTGTGGCAGCATATTTTGCTGTTTTCCTTCAAAACAGTGTTTTAGCAAACATGAAGAAAGTATTAAAAAATAAAAGCTACAGAAGGAGATCAGGTAGAGCAGAGAAAAGTCTTAATTTGCCCATGAAGTACTGATCCATAACAACAGAGGCTTTGAACACTGAAAAGTTTTAATGCCCTTATTTCTAATCTAGTGCAGTGCCTCTGTGGAAAGAGAATTCTTAAGTCTGCACTTTATTCTGGCAAGTTGGACTGAAGCATTGAAGAGCTTTTTTGTAAACAAGGGTGTCACATCTATTTCTTCTCCCTGATTGTTGAGTTATTGAATTCTGAAATTAATTGTCTACCTGTCCAGTGATGTAATGCTTTTCAGACAATGCATAATTACCTCTGCAGGAGGAATAGAGCAGAGCATTATCCCCATTCTCCCATGTGTTCTCATTTCTCAGCAGATTTGTAAAAGACTACAGCCTTTACCAGCGGTAGAGTGAAGCACACAGAAATGGGTCACTCATGGCAGCGCTAACTGTTTTTTCCAACAACATGTGTCATTGTGAGAGAGTGAATACTTCTCTGAGGGAATATTTCCTTGAGATTGATTATTTGGTAACTGTAACAGTTAAAGCAATGTGCTATTTATCATTGTTCTTCATTAAACTGAGAGACAGGATGTTCATTAAAAAGAAGAATGCTTCTTCTGTATTGAAAGAAGTAGTAATTCATACCAACTGCTTGCATGCTAGATTTCCACAGCTGTTGTGCTCAAAGTCAGGGGATTCAGCAGGAATTGTTTCTGAAAAGCACTCAGGTGGTCAGATTAGTCTCCAAGGTCCTGTCCTGAAGTGTTGCACTGCAGTTGTTTCAGTAAAAGTAACTCATGTTAAAAAGTATGTGGATATTAAGAAGAGGACAGTGGACACACCATTCCATCTGTTTCCTTGGACACAGATCCTGGTTGACATACATAGAATCCCTGGGGACTTTGACCCTGCTCCCACTGAAACTTGGCAAGAAGTCAGCCCTGTGCTTCTTCTCAGCCCTCAGCTTGCTACCTTCTCTAAATATCCCAGTCCAACATGAAAACCTGATTTGGTTATTAAACCTGTGCCAAATTAAAAAATCCTGTGTGAAGCTGTCCTTAGAAGGCTGCAAGATCTGATGAAGGGGGTAAAGATTGGGTTTTCTATCCTCTTAGCCTGGCATGTGAAGCTGTTTCTTAAAGAATTTAAACTATGTAATTGAGGCTCTTTGTTTTGTATTTTTCTTGAAACAGGACTAATATGGAAATTTAAAGATCTAAGTGGTCCCTTCTGAAAGTTTCTAACATTGCTGTCAGTATAATTTCTTTTTATAAACAGAACTGTTCAGTTCTAAGAAATAAAGTATTCAAAGAATGCACTCATAAAAGATTACGCATACAATGGAATTTTTTTAGCCTCAATGGGAACAGGAGACTGTGAGAAGTGTTTGTGTGCAATGAACATAATGTTTGAATCAATTTTTAAGCTGTTGCTAATGAAGCACCACCACTTGAATAAGGGGCTACAAGGCAAGCATCTTACAGATGCACAACGTATCAGTTCCTGCCTGGCATATCAAGACCCCAGGGCTTTAGATTGTGAAACACGTGTTCAAAAAGAACAATTCTAGAAGGGGAAGAGCCTGAAATGCAGCTTGAAGTGATGTGAGATTTAGTCCCTTAGCTCATGTTTTGCGTAGTTTCATCATATGATTTGGCAGTTCTGCAGAGCTGATGTTAAATACATCACATGGGAGTGTAACAGAGATACTTCTGAGCCTTGGACAAGTGACAGACCTCACAGAGAAGAAGTTACATGACAGTTCCTATCTGTTCCACTTTTGTAGTTTAACTTTTCTTTCTTATGTATTCTCCAGTCTGTTTCTCCCATCACATAACTGATCTGATCTCCTATCACACACCTCAGGGCTTTCCTTTCAGGGGCATGGCTGGTGATACTGCCCCTACTCAAATTCTTTTCACTGTATGGGAAGGTTGGGGGTATCCTTGCACTTCGTCTTCCTTTCACATATGTTATCTACTGCTAGAGGTTCCCCAGGCAGATTCTCTTTACAACTCAACCCCAGCATTGCTCAAAATTATCAATAAAGAAATGCAGTTAAGAATGAATTGGTTGTTCTGAAAGGTTCAGTGAATGGTTCAGATGGGTACGTATTGTCCACACCATGAATTGTTTGAAATCATTTCCTCCAAGAACCAAGAAGGTTTGTTTCTTAAGTCTGCAAAAAGGTATATTGCCAGACAACATGGGGGCTTGGTCTTGAATGGATAATTCTTGAGCTTAAAATTAATTTCCAGCATGATAGGTGAATGTTTCTGTTGCCTTCTCACAAACATCTCCAAAACCTTGCTGTCATGATTGCTCTCTTTGCCACATATTTAATTCTATGAGCTTCCATGAATTACAAGCAAAATGAGACACACACACACACGCACACACACACAGAAAAAGCTACCAAGTGCATTTAGCAGTTCTTTATTCAAGTGAATATTGAGATTGACTATTGCACGAGTTACCCAGAACTGCATGGAGCCAGGTATCTCTGCTATGAACATATCTCTGGAATTTCCACTGGTTAGCAGAGTTTGTTACATACTCATTCCAGCAATGATAACCCACTAGAAAATAAGCCACTGAGAAATACTGCATTTAGCTAGACCTTTCTTTGGTTTGTTTTTTTATGGTGCTTTTGTTTAACTGTCACTGAATCTGGTGAGCACATTTAGACTGGAGACACCAAAAAAAAAAAAAAAAAAAAGCATAGAGAGCAAGTGAGAAGTTCTTGGAATATTACAAGCTGCTGTGTGACTGGTAGTGGCAGGGCATGCAGGCAGAAAACTCTCTCCAAAGGTGACGCTAGAGTGGGAAAATTTGATACTTATTAGCTAGCAAATTGCCTGAAGCAATGACTTTGAAGTAAATGTTCAGCTGCAAACAGATACTGAATGTCCTGCTCTTTTAAATTTCTTTCCCCGTTGATTTTTATACCCAATGTTTTTCAATATGTGTTTTCTGAACTGTATTGTTTGAAATCTTACAGTCCAGATGGCATATTTTCTAGATCTAGGGACTACTGTACATTTTTTTATTACTTCAATTGTTTTTATTTTAAAGCGATTATCCCATTTAGACAATAAAACAGATTATTGTCTAATTAGAGATGCCATTTGGGATGAAACACAGATTACTTTGTATACATTAAAGAGAGAAATTAGTTCATTATTCTATCTGCAACAAAGCCGATGTGCTGAATCCTTAGAAACAGCAAAGCCTGGTTCCCCTGCTATCCTGTGCACCATGTTTCTCAAAAATGCTGTCTTCTGGAAGCTCCTTTAGCCAGCACATGTGTATAAGCTGTCATTAAAACAAGAGGATGCATTGTTCTTAAAAAAATATGAGAGTAGAAAACCTCTACCCTCATCCTTCAGACATGAACTTCTGCCATTATTAGGATTGCATAAATAAAGTGTGGGTTTATTTCTAGTCTTCCTTTTCCTCTCCCTTAGAACTTTGTTCTCTGAGGCTTTTCAAAAGGAGGAAAAAAACCAATCCAACACTTTAAGGAGCAGTTGAGAGGGGGCAATTCACACTGACCATTTTGAACCTTTTCTTAGCCCACCCCTCAATGGCCCAACCAGGACAAGAATTAGCTTTAAAATGTGCTCAGTGCTAAAATGCTATATCCAGGGTTTAGGGCCTGATTCCCAGAACCACTGCATAATGGAAGTTACCTTTCCTGACAGTTTAGGTATTCTTAATATACCTATGTTGCATGGTAAGCAAGAATTTTTGCTTTATGACAAGCAAGAGTAATGTTTAAAAGCCAAAGTTGAACATGAGGAAAAAGAGAGGAGGTAAAGCAGGAATCCATGCTCACATACCTTCAGGTATCTGTGAGATTAGGACTTGGGTACCCATCCTCTTGTTATGAGTGGCAAACAAATAGATCCAATGAAGCCTGTGGAGTTCTTGTGGTGTGTAAACAAGTGCAGTGTGCAGTCACTTGGTCAAGTGTTGCTCATCATTCACCCTCCACCCAAGCACTCCTAGCTGTTTCAGTGACTGAGAGAAAAAACTTGTTTTTTAACCCAAATGTGCTGCTTTCTGTGTCCCCGCACCCTTAATGTTTTAAATACCACAGCTGAGCTACAATGTTTTTGGGGTGTAGCTGCATAATGATGGTAGCTCCACCCAATCTGCAAGCCACAGGGGCTGGTGACAGCTCAGGCTGGCACCCATTTTGGTGCATGTCTGTGTTCTTGTGGCTCAGGTGCCAGTCCCATGCTCGCGTATCCAAGCATCTTCTGGAACAGCGCGCATCCCGGCATCTGGAAAGACAGGCAGTGCAAATTCACACTTGTCTCCACCTGAGGCTGCAAACATCCCTTCTGATGCTGTAATAGCCTCAAAATTTCCTGGTTTCACTGGAGCTTAGCAGCTCATCATGAAAAGTGCACAATGGCATTTAGGGAATTGAAGCATGCTGACTTAATTTTCACTTAGCATCAACTGCAGGCAGGCTCGCCAGCTTATTAACCAGCACTTGGGCTTGGAAGGCGGTGGAAAGGAGGTTGTAGAGCACCAATACAGGATGCTCGGGGTTAACTGTTGCCTTTGAACAGAGATCTTCCCTCTCTGGAGGTGCAGTAGCACGACGTGTGTTATACTGCCACAAGTATCATTTGGGGTCAGAGGAGGCGCAGAGGAAGGCCTGGCTGGTCTAGAAGTCGTTGCTATGTCAGTGGCTCACAAATCTCCAGTGCCACCCATCAAGGCCAGGTCACCGGTGGCGTTCGGAGAGACTTTCACACAGGCAGTTTCATACTTGTCCCGTAGCACCTCACAGACACGGGGACAGCGTGGGGCTATGTAAACGAGACGGGTTGAATTTGTTCCTTCCCCTGTTCTTACACAAGCATTTGGTCATACGGGAAAAGTCGCCTTTCCGTTCACGTGGGAGAGGCATTCACGAGGGAGAGGCATTCACGCAAACAGCCCTGCCTGTTACCGAAACAGGCGCCGCCTGCGGAAAGTCGAGGGGTGGGAGCAGCATCTCCTGCGAAAGGCGGTGAAACGGAGCCAGAGAGCGCAGGGTGACATCGGGGCGTGGGAGGACAGCGGGGCGGCACTGGCCCCGGGCACGACACCTGCCGCCCCCCGCGGCACCGCCAGGTGGCGCCGTCCCCCGCCCGCAGGCGGCGCAGCGGGTCTGGGGGCCGCGCGTTGGTGTGCCGGGGAGTTCGTCCAGGCGCTTCCCAGAGACCCAGAGGGCTTGTCCCCGGGAAAAGCGCCCAGGACCGTGGGCTCTGCCTCCCGCGTCGCCTTACTCTCGCCGCTGAGTCCGGCCCAGGGGCAGGAAGGGCCGAGGAGGTTGATCTGCCGTGGGGGAAATTGTTCTGTGTCTAGACAAATTCATGAACTGGGGGGGTGGAGGGATGGAGGAAAGTATTAGAGTAGCTATTCCCCATGGATACGTCCAATCTCCTAGCACTCTCACGGCTTGAGGTCCTGCGCGTCAGAGGAGGGGCAGGGAGCAGCAGAAGTGTGGGGATGCCCCCCTGCCGCTCCAGCCGTGTCCTAGGAGGCTAGACCCAGAGAGAGGGGAAATTTTCAGCTGAACAAGAAGTGTCCCTGTCACTCAAGAAGCACTGCAGAAATATTTATATTTCAACAAAACTTTTCCCTGGGAAAACTTTGAAGATGAAGGAAGATTGACTTTATATAAGGACTGGTCCCTGTTTTGTCTGAATGAAGTCTCCGCTCAGAATCAGAGCAAGAGACCAGCACTGAAAGACCAAATTAAAAGAAAACAAACCACTTCCCAAGTCCTATCAAAGTTTCTGTGCAACACTTTGCTTACTTCTGTTTTTTAATGGAACATCAATTTGCCTTAATTATACGTGAAGCAAATTTTATTTTGGTATTCTAGAAGGCTGCCATGAAATGGAGTTGTAGTCCTCTTGGTTGTCATAGTGATTGATTGCATTTTTTCCTAATAATGGTGAGAGAGCTGTGGTTTCTTATCAGACTGCTGTATTTATATTATGTTCTCTATCTGCTTTATTATATGCTAGTTATAAGAGCTGAAATCAATAAAGCTTGGTTGCTTGACTGTTGCTTACAAGAATAAGGGATATACTTCTTATAGTTTTTAATAAATGCTGTAATATATGTAGAAAACATTCAGTTAACTGTTTGGGTCTAAGGCCCTGAGAAAAACAAGCACTGCCGAATGCTGTAGGTTTTTGTCTCAGTTCACACTAATTTTACAGTTACTGATAAGCACTCCATTGTATTTCTTAGAAAAATCTGAACTTCCCAGAAATGTCTGAAGTATTACAGTGACAAAACATCTCAGTTTTGCAGACTTTTGATGGTTCTGAATTTGATGACAAACACAGATGTAATTGTGTAATGCAATGCCTCATATAAGCTCTCTTTAGTTTAGCTGATTCCTCTGGTATGTTTTTGCAAACTGCCCTTCATTGCTGGGGCTGTCTTTCCTGTAACTATTCACAGGTAGGAGACTTGTTAGTACTTTACATTATTAATATACAATCTTGTTCATTTTGGCCAAGACAAGAGGCTTGAACAAATTCCTGGGCACACATAACAGTGACTCCTCACAGGACTCTAAGGAAGTTGCTTCTCTCAGCCCTATGTTGGGCTCAGCTGTAAAACAGGAATTATGATATTTTATCTATGGGAGAGGTCAACACCTGTACGTAAAAAATGTGACTGTAAATTCAAACCTTTAGGAGTAGATAAATTGGCCATATGCTGTCTAGAGAAATAGAATGAAAACCCCACCCTTTTGTGGTGACTGATCCAATTTCTCTGAAGTCTTTTGGAATAGAACTGAAGTATTTCACATGTACAGAAATCTACACAAAGGCTGTCCAAGCTTGTAAAGTGTCAGATGGACCAAGCTCACTAAATATGTGCAAGATTCCAAAAGCACTTCAGAAAACTTGTTTTTCTTCCACTGGCAACACTGAATTTTTTGTATCTCTGCATAAAAATGTTTATCATACATTAAATTAGAACTGTGTGGCATCCACAAAAATTATTTCCTTTCTCTCGCTACTCCAAAACCAAATATTAATTTTATCTAAACCTCAAGTATACCTAGATAAACTTTATCTATGCTATTTTTACTATTGAAGTGCTCAGCTTACACACTATGAACATAATCTAATAAAAATAAACATATGTGATCATGATAGAATTATTTAGCTAACAGCAGTTTCTATAATGATCAATTAAACAGACTTGTTTGCACAGAATTTTTATAATGAGAACAAGGGTGGTGATGATGGTGTCACTTAAAACTTCAATTATTTTTGTAACTCAGCAAGCTGCTTCTTTCAGATAGGCATAACTTTCAGAGCAACTCAAGCAGAATTATCACATTCTTGCTTATAGACAAACAAAAAATTTGTCAGGAGATTTTCAACAGAACACATCCACCCTTTATTAAGTCATACTGATGCCAAGTATTAGAAACCACAGCCTCAACGAAGAATGCTTTTACTCCTCCAACCAAAACATGTGCCTATCTTGACAGTAATTTAGCTGCATATGCTATAACTTGCCTTTTTATAGTTCTCACTGAGTCCCAAAACTTTGAAAATAGGCTTTAAAGTTATAACCACTTACCTAGACTTTTCAGTACCCTAAGGTTTGCAAGTAGTGTCAAGGACATAGAAATGCTGTTCTTTAGCAGTGTCAGTACTTAAATTTTGTCACAGCTTTGTTGGAAATTGCAAACAAGAAGGAAAAACTATAGCTCTTCTGAAATATATTCTTCATCTTTTGTGTTTTGATGTTGGTCTTCCTTCTGTAATATTGAACTCTGATTTTCAGACTGCAGCATGCCTTTCTGCAATTTAAGGTTTACAGTTCTTTAACATGTTTTAATAAACACTTTAGGAAACCCTTGAATTTTGGTGCTGCTACTGATGTGCTCAATTAGGAGGCTTAGAAACACAAGAAGTGTTAGGATGAAGACTCCCAAGTTCTGTTTCCCACTTAGATGTCACCTGGACATACAAATATTTCCATTACCAGAAGTAAATAGGCATCTCTTTAGACTGGTTATTACAGCCATTTCATAGGTGGGAAAATGGAATTTCAAGAATGGATATGGATTCACAGGCATGTATGTGTCAGGAAGGAATTGGCATCTGAAACAGGATACAGCTCCACCATAAGCAAAGTTCTAAGCCCCATATGTTAGCTGTTTCTCTGCCTTCAGGGAAATTGCTTCTTCAGTCTCTGCTTTCTTACCTGAAAATTAAAACAAAACCATAAAACCCCACAGGTGATTGAAAAATAACGTCTGTCAGTTATTTAATGCAAAACTCTTTCTTTTCTTATTAACCCTTTTGTGTTGTTATATGAAGAGCTCTAGGGAGGCCACCATGGTAAATTGTAAGTTAACACATTATATAATGCAAAGTTGAAGTGCAGTAAGTTTCAGTACAGTCCATGTATTTTTCCTATGTGGCTCTGTCCTCAAGTTTCAAAGAAATATGCATTCAAGCCAAAATAGGAAGAAAATTTTTTTGGAGCTTTCACACTGAGAAACTTATTCAACCTTTCCAGCAGCTTAGAGAGCCATGCTTTTGAAAGTTTTTTTATGTAAGTTCCACTTATATAGACTTTATTAGAGTTGTTAATCATTGCTTTTTCTTTCTGGTTAGAATTAGAATGCTGCCCTAACTTCAGAGCTAGAAGGCAGCTCTCTTGAACATTTATCCTATTTCTTTCCTTTTTTATACTGCTGTCTCACCAGTGTCTCAAAAAACCTATTTTGACATAATGTCTCTGCAGTTTGGACCTAGTCTGTCCATAGCCTGCAAAAGATGAAGCAGGAACACTGTAGTGAGAAATATTTTTCTTATCTTTCAGTTTGCTTCTTGTGACTTTAGCTATGCATTGAATATGTATATGCCAGTTTAGTAGCTCTATGAAAGATTTGGTATTGTACATATCTTAGAAGAGCTGTCATAGCCTGTCACTGCTTCATGTTGGTTGTGCTGCATGTGTAATTTCATAAATAAACATTTATTCACAGAATGTAAATTTGGCTGAATCATTCTGCATATGTGAACCATTTATTCTTGAACAGGATAATGTTCCGTATTCAGTAACTTAAATCTTATATAACCACTGCAAACCTTGTCCGTTTGAAGGGAAAAAGAAAACACAATTTTTTGGCCGCTTTCTTTCATTTCCGTAGAAACCTTTTCAATTTTGATTCAGCTTTGAAACACAAAAATATTAGCTTCATTTTATTCAACAGAGCTTTACCTTGTTTATCAAAGGCATAGTGGGAAAAAAGTAACCTTTTACTGCATTTTGCTTCGGTTATGATTTAGACCTAACACTGCTCTGAAATTACTCAAGCTATGTTGTCATATGCAACATCAAAGCAGATTACTGTATTTTAAGCATTTGCAATACAGGATAAACCTACTGCTTGAATCACAGTAGGAACACAGGTTTGTATGCTCAGCCTCTCCATTGCTGTCAGCAATATATGAGAAAATATTTCACATAATTTGCATAGCATTAGCTGTGTTTGCACTCTGTGAATGATTATGTTCAATTGGGAGACATTGAATGAAGAAGTAGGGAGCTGCATGGAGACACTGAGGTCCATTTTGTGGAGCTGTGGTGACTTACTACTGCCATCCAGAGGGACCTGGACAGGATTGAGGTCTGGGCCTGTGCAAACCTCATGGACTTCAACAGGCACAAGGTCCTGTGCCTGAGTCAGAGCAATCCCAAGCACAGACTCAGGCTGTGCAGAGAATGGATTGAGGACAGCCCTGAAGAGAAGTACATGGAGGTGTTAATGCGTTGGTGGACAAAAAGCACAACACGACCCAGCATTGTGCACTGACAGCCCAGAAAGCCAAACACATCCAAAGCAGCACAGCCAGCAGGGCGAGGGAAGGGATTCGGGATTCTCACCCTCTGCTCCACACTCATGAGACCCCACCTGGAGTGCTGCATCCAGCTCTGCGGCCCCCAACAGAAGAAGGATGAGGAACTGCTGGATTGGGCCCAGAGGAAGGCTAGAAGATGAATGATTAGGGGCTGAAGCACCTGTCATGTAATGACAGGCTGAGAGAGCTGGGGCTGTTCAGTCTGAAGAAAAGACTTTGGGGAGACCCTCTTACAACATTCAATACCTAAAGGGGACCTGCAAGAAAGCTGGAGAGGAACTTCCTATGAGGGCCTGTGGATTAGATACAGGGAAGAAATTCTTAATTGTGAGAGTGATGAGACACTGGAACAGGCCCAGAGAAACTGTGGATACCTCATCCCTGGAAGTGTTCCAGATCAGGCTGGGGCTTTGAGGAACCTGGTCTAGTAACAGGTGTCCCTGCCCATGGCAGGGGGATTTGAGCTAGGTGGCCTTTAGACCTCAACCTTTTCTATGATTCTATGATTTGCACATATGAGGTTTTATATTAGGACAATAACAATCAGGCAAAAAGGTGCAGTCCTAAATTGTGAAGGGCCTTGTTTGGTAAGAGACAGGGAAAGTTGTTAGTTCAGTAGTACAAGCATGATTCACTCACATAAGCAGCCATCACGTGTGACTAAGAGGTGGACGGATTTAAGTATCTGCATGTTTGATTATACATTTCCCCATTATTTATTCTTTTTCTTCTTCTCCTTTATGTTCTTCTTTGCCTTCATGTTCTCCTTCATCTTCTTTGTCTTCTTCCTCCATGTAACAAGAAGTTATAAAGGAATGAAAAGCTTGGTAAATTCAAGGAGAGATGACATAACTGGTTCCTTCTGGGTCTCTACAAGTACCCCCTAGGCATTTTTAAGTCCTCATGCTTCCATATATATATATATATATATATGTATATGTATATATATGTATTTTTAATTTTCTCACAGAAGAACAGCCTGTCAATCAGTTGAGCTTACCCAGCAGACTGTCCTGTATTTCTGGTAACTGTGGTTCTTCTCTTGGGCTAGCAGATTTGTGACTGAGTGGGAATAAAAATGCCAGTCCGTTTAAGCTAAACTTTTCTATAATTCTAACAGCACGAGCAAAGCATAACATTAGAGAAACATGATATTAAAATTATACCAGGTCTGTACAGAGTTCACCTTTACAAGGGCCTGACTTTCCTCTTCCTGGGGTTCCTAGAAGGTAAACCATTCCCTAAATTTTCATACAAAAGAGTCTCATTTCTCAGTCTCAAGACATAATCTCTCTCACTTTCTTTCAAGTGTATTTCTTGAAAAATTATTGAGTCCCTGTATTCCTGCTCTCCCTGAAACAACTGCTTATCTCTTAAAAAAACCCTCCAACAAAAAAACAAAACAAAACAAAACAAAACAACAAAAAACCAAACCAAACCAAAAACTCCCAAACTACTCCAATTTGTCTGTTACAGATTCTATTGAAAACCAGCAAAGAAAAAACCCAAACCAAACAAAAACAAAACAACAAAACCCAGGCTTTTCCCTTATATCTTAGGTGTATGAAGAGTCTTAATCTACCCCCACTGTAATTTTCCAGCCTGACTGTGCCACTATTACATTAGTTCAGTATCTGTATGCAGTAAGTCAGCACATAGGATTCAGGAATTATCATGGGCATAGGTTTAAATAGCTTTAAATCTATTTAAAGGAGAGGATTGTTCTTTGCATTGAGTAAAAAAAAAAAAAAAAGTAAATGAGGAAAGCAAAATGAGCTATTACTGGTGTTCAGTCTCAAAAACAAATCAAACTTGGGAAGATGTAAATACTTATGTAGAAAGAGATTTCAATTCTTAGTCTGGTCTGCCTGATATCTTCTATGATGAGCATGAGATTAAAAGTATCTAAATGATTAAAGATCAAGTCTGTTTGAGACTTAAAGGGCTTTTGCACATTTAAGGCCTATCTGTTCATTTTGGGCTGTCCTTTCATGCTAATTTTTCAGTCCCTAATGGTCGAAAATTGGAATGTAATAACTTCTGTGAGCTAAACTGTGTGCCTGCTACGGTACTGCTGGGCTGAGAAGAGTACCTTAGGCCAGATGCATGTCTAGTGTGGCTCAATGATCCTGAAAATAGGATGTAGTTTGATCCAAAGTGAGAGATATTACCTTAATTTTCCATTTGCAAAGAGTTCCACTGTTCTGTTTACATTACTTCTCTGAGCCTGAACACTTGTTACAGTTCTTTGAAAGGGAGTCATTTACCATCATCCTTACAGGATATTTATCTGCAAACTCTCGGGTCTCCAAGAGTCCTCTCTATTCCCTCTTACTTTAGCTTTGCAGACATTGGCACACAGCTAACTAGTCTTCCCGGCCAAAAAGTTCTGGATGTGGCTCCAAGCAGCGTCATTCAATGCTGCTGTTGGCTGAATACAAAACATGTGCTGCTCCTGCTCCTTGTTACACAAGCTCTCCTTCCTGCCTCCACACTGCTCATCAGAGTTTGCTGTGCAACTCCTATTTAATGAGAACATCTGACAAAAAAAAAATTGTCTGTTATCAACTTAGAACTTTAAAGATGTTCTTTAGGCTGTTTAATGTCCCAGAGTCTATTGATGACTTTTGATATTTTTCATATATTTGTAGCCATGTAGATTGCTAATGAATGGCTGTAGCTCCTAGTACTTTCCTATCCTCTTTCCCTACATTTAGGAACAATAAACTAACCTTCTAAACACATTCCTAAAATATTGTTTAGTCTTATTCCAAGAAGAGAACCAACAAGGACATTCTGTTTTCCAACCAGAATCTGGATCAGACATAACTAAAGTGGGCAAAGAAGCCCCTGGACTATTTCCAGTGAGTCAGAACACAGAGAATTATTAGCTAATCAACTCACCTTTAAATTGGACAATATATAATAGGTATAATAATCTACTTATCTTATAAAATTATAGAATTACTGTACCACATATTGTACCTGAAATCTTTCAAGTAAAGATTCACTTTTATATTATCACTTTAATGTTGTTTGGAAAGGTGTCTTCTGTTTTCCAGGCAACAGCATGTTATTTGATCCTCTGCTGCTTCAGTAGTAAACCTTCTGTTTCTGGAGCCTCATCCAGTTTTGTGTGATTATCTTTAGGAGGAAGGAATAAGGAAAGAACTGGAAACTGATATTTCCCAAAAATGGTGTAATCTTTGTGCTTGAAACAGTGGGGTGTAGTATTACAGCAAGTACCATGTGTACTGTTGTGCAAATAATGCTGAGAACAGTATCCTACTTTTGAAAATGTGGTCTCCTTTCCAGAAGAAACTTGATACTTTTCAAAGGCAAACATTTGAAAATATATTTTTATGTCATTGTTAGGAATGTGGTCTATATGTATTAAAAGACTGTGAGAAACTCATCAAAGGCAAAAGAAATCTCCAAGGCCTTCACAGTTTGTGAGGGCAGAGGTTTGTGACAGGTGGTCACAAAGAACTTAAGGCCTTCTGTGGCTGAGCCTTAGCACAATGATAACATTTAAACCCTCTGCAGTGATCTGAAAACAACCTGAGGAAGGATGTTCTCCACCTGCTCAGGACCATGAAAGCCACAGGCAGCTCTGTGTAAGGAGAGGAGAGCAAAGTTGCAGTGAAGCTCCAGGGAAGGTCCAAAGGACAAAGTAAAGGTGATGAAGGGGTCTTGCAGGTAGGTAGCATGATAATAGCAGAGAAAAAAATACCATGAGATTTTGAACCAAGCATATGAATGGCATTGATGGGCACACTGAAATGAAGGGGAGAGGGCTTGAGAACACCCAACTTGAATGGCTAGCTCTGTGACCATGTCAGAATCTTCTTGTATCTGAATTATTCAGCTATAATCTGGAAGCTTGTCTTCTAGGGAGCATTCATGTTATTTTTGTACTTGCCAGATAAGATGTAAGAAAGAAATACTTAGTGAAACCATATCTTCAGCAGAAGCCTCAATGAATTTGAGAATTATGCTGGCAGACACGTAAATACTATCCTGTCATTGACAATATATTTTTTCATACAAAAGCAATTGATTGTATTTACTCTGTAGTGCTCTTTATCAACCTCATTTATTTCAAATGTACTTATATTCACAGCTCAGATTCTGTTAAATCATTACTGATCTTT
This sequence comes from Passer montanus, assembly GCF_014805655.1. Classification (NCBI taxonomy): domain Eukaryota; kingdom Metazoa; phylum Chordata; class Aves; order Passeriformes; family Passeridae; genus Passer; species Passer montanus. The sequence continues at coordinate 841,778 of NW_024368707.1, read as the reverse complement.
GCAATGTTCTTGCTCAAAGCTCATAGGTGCAATGAAAATCCTTATATTTTCCATTGTGTCAGATGGAGCAGACACTCTAAAAATCAAAGCTTTCACTATACCCCATTTCTCCTGCCAACACCCTGAATGCTGAATGAGCTAAATTTCATATTTAGGAGCCAAAAAATATTTCTGCCACTTACTGCTGGCAGTGTTAGTCTGATTCCACTCTAAGCTAAAGTAAGGATGTTCCTGGAAAAAGAAATCATTGGCCAGTGGTCGTCTTTCATAATGTATTCAAAAGCTGGATGTATTCTGACCATCAAGGATACAGGATTTAAGTGAAATTAGGTTAATAAGATTTCTATGGTTTCTGTTGTGTGTGTATGCCAACATGCTGAGGAATATTTCAGCTAATATTAAATGTCTTACAATATAGACCATTAGTCTGGCTCCACATGTAGTCTTTTCTTGGGGTCAGCAGATAAACAGTTCCAGAAGGCAATTATTCAATTACCTCTGACATCTATGCTGGTGAGTTTCCCTGAGGTATCTTGTCTCCTTTCCTTGACTACAGAGGTAGCCTGTACAATCAGCCAAGCCTGGATGTATAAGTGACTACAGGTATTTATTATAAATTCATCAAGTACTGTAATGTATATGTACAATATGCAGCACAGAAAACTTGGAGAACCCAGGGAATGCAAAGTGGTTTGATGTGGTGTGGTATTATTGTCATACACAAAGTGCAGACAAATGTCTGTGACTTATCCCAAATTTGTCCCATTTCTGCAGCCTAGAACCTTGCCTGACAGGGGAGGGTAATTGTTTAACCACATACACACCTTCACACATCAGTGACTGTCGTTTCATCTGCTGTGTGATGTAGAAAATGTGAATATAGTCTGGTCTTCTTCCACTCTATTTTCATAGAGACATAAAACATTAAGATTGGAAAAGACATGCAAGATCATTGAGTCTAGCCTTTAATTGATTATCACCTTGTCAACGAGACCGTGTTACTAAAGTGCCATGTCCTGTCATTTCTTGAATACCTCCAGGGATGGTGACTCAGTCACCTTCCTGGGCAGTCCATTCTAATACATGACAACCCTTTCCATGAAGAAATTCTTCCTGATGTCCAACCTGAACCTCCCCTGGCACAACTTGAGGCTCTGTCTTCATGTCCTGTCCCTCGTTGCCTGTGACAAGAGACTGACACCCACCTGGCAACACCCTCCTTTCAGGTAGTTGTGAGAAAAATAAGGTCCCCCTTGAGCCACCTTTTCTCCAAGCTGACCAACCTCCAGCTCTCTCATCCATTCCTCCCAGGACTGACCCTCGAGTTCCTTCACCAGCTCTGCCCTTCCAGAGTCTTTCTTCTGTTGTTCAGAACGTTCAAAATGTTCAACATCTTTCTTCTTGTGAGGGGCCCAGAACTGAACACACAATTTGAAGTGTGGCCTCACCAGTGCCAAGTACAGGGGGATACTCACTACCCTGGTCCTGCTGGACACACTATTTTTGATAAAAACCAGGATGTCATTGACCTTCTTGGCCACCTGGGCACACGTGAACTTACTGAGGGTGTACTTGGTCTCCATGTCCAGATCATCAATAAAGATATTAAACAGGACTGACCCCAGCACTGATCCCTGAGGGACAGCACTAGTAACTGGACACCAGCTGGATGAAGAATATTCCCCACCATCCTCTGGGTCCAACTTTCCAGCCAGTTTTTAACCCAGAGAAGGGTGCATCAAGCTGTGGGCAGCTGGCTTTTCCAGGAGAACACTGTGGGAGACAGTATCAAAGGGTTTGCTGAAGTCCACCTAGACAACATCCACAGCCTTTCCCTCATCCAGTAAGTCATAGAAGGAGATTAGGTAAAGTTGAGCAGGACCTGCCTCTCCTAAACCCATGCCTCATCCTCTGGTTGTTCTGTATTGTTGTTCTGTGTGATTGCACTCAAGATTTTTTATCCTGCCTCAAAATGTCTTCAAGATTGGAAAAAAGCAATCTATTAGACAATATTTATTAGTTAAAAGAGTGGAGGGAAAACACTGAAGATTCAGGGAGAATGGGGTTTTTTTTCACAGAACTGAGAGAAATGGCATTAAGTTATCAAATATTTTTTGTTCTTTCTGGAGATGAAACAATATAACAGTTTTAGTAATCCAAATTTCCTGCTTCAAAGTCATACCAGATCATGTTTGAAATAGTGGCAACAAGGGGTACCAGCCTGAAAGGGGCAAAAGTAGAGATTTTATAAGACTGTTTCAATTTATGTAAAGTGGGCACTTCTAAAGAAGGCTTGGTGAGATTTAAAGGAAAAATAGTAACATTGGTCTAAGATACCAACAAGTAGCTAGCAACTTAAGATAATGATAGCAGTTGAAAGGTATGGCCATGGTCCCACAGTGCTCACAGCCAACATGCCAAGCAGAGAGTGAGGCACTCGTTTGTTGGCAAAAAATCTTCTCAGTGATTGATTGGAGGAATGTCTGGTAAGCCTGTCCTCTAGGTATAAATATCAGAGACAGCAACCTGTGGTAACATATTTATAATCATCACCAATGTATGAATGCAGGCTCCAGGAATTTGTTAAACAGTGGAAATTCAGTTGGTGCTCAGAAGAGTGACCCAGGGTGTGAATTCATTTGCACTTAGTGGCAAAGGGGAGGCAACAGTGGGTTCACACACAAAATATGAATTTCAGAAATTGCAGAAAACTCCCTTATGTTGGTCTTCAAGGTTTTGGTGGGACAAGCCATATGAGGTGATCTTTCTCCTCTTTCCTCCTCCTCCCAGTTTATCCAGACAAGAACTGTTCATTACAGGCTATTCAAATGCCAATTTTTATGTTTTGTTGTTGTCTTGGTTTGGAAAGACAGGTGTCTGCTTAAGGAAGGCAGGAGCCTCCCCTGAAATGGAAAATATAAACGCCCTCCCTCTGAATTGTTATAAATTTGAAATTAAGGGGGGCTTTCAGGCAAAGATATGGGAGCAGGAATAACAGTTGTTTATTAGGGAAGAAAATAAGAGCAGATAAAATAAACAATGCAGTAAATCAAAACAACACTGACAGAGTCAGAATACAACCTGACACTCTGTTGGTCAGGGTGTTGGTAGCAGTCCAATTGGAATTGTGGCGGCAGTCCTCCTGGAGTAGCAGTGTGGTTCTGTTAGAGCAGTGACCCTGTAGAAAGGGTGTAGTCTTCCTCTGAAAATCCTGTGGAAGATGCAGCTGTTCCTCTGGGAATCCAGTGGAAAGGCTGTCTTGCTGTCCCAGGATCTCAGATTATGTCCAGTTAGGAATGTTTGGCTCCTCCCTCTGGGCAGAGCACCTCACAAGGGGTTGCTGTAATTCTTATCAGTCATGCAGTGATATTCAATAGCCTATTATCAGCAGATGTCTCCCCGGAGGGAGGATTGGTTGTGGAAGAGGTAAGAAAAGCTGCCCATTTAACAGAAGATAACTGCCACACCTCTAAGAGATGGCAAATAGAATACATCTTGCCTTGCAATCTGGGACAGTTGTTTAGCCATCCTGGAACAGTTGATCTGGAAAAACTTTGTAACAATGGTCAAAATGTTCAATATATTTGGTATTGTATTGATATGTATTGTATCTAATACATACTGTGTTTCTCACACACATATCTCAGAAGTGTCTCAGTAGATTTTTTGTTTTGTTTTGTTTTTCCTAAAAGTACTCCAGAAAAAAATTGCCTTTGGCCAAATACTAAGCATGGAAGATTTTGGCCCAAAAGACCAATATTTTATGAGGTTAATATATTATCATAGAAATTACTTGATAACCAGTGGTAAGACAGATAATGATGATGCCAGCTGTCACCATGTCACAGGTGGGATTGGGATTGTCTGTCTGCCTCCCATATTCCCACGATAAAACCTGGCTTTTCTTTTCCTTGCTTTATAATGTTGTTGAACTCAGACAGTTTAGGCTGAAATTTTGCATGTCAGGTGTCTACCCAAGGCTGATTATTTTGGAAAACTGAGTTCAACCATTTCCAAAAATAAGACTAGAGGAAAATATGTTGGTTCTGACTATGTCTTAAAAGATGTGGCAAACTTTCTGTCGAAAGGCTCTAGAACTCCAGTGCTTTAAGGCACAGACAATGTGCCTTTTTCTGAGTGATGAGGCTGAAAGCAGGGGGAAAGCTTCATGTCAGTGACATAACTTAAATTCTTTCACTCAGTGCTGGGCACATATGGTCAAGTTATAAGCCTCTTAGAGAAAACAATTTGCATGGACTCTGAAAAGGCCTAACTTGTATGTAGCAGTTTAATTTTCCTAAATTATATTTCTGCTCAGATAATTTTGCACCTTAAGGTTTGGCAAAAGAAACATTAAAAGTAGGGCCTATGACAGGAAATGGGAGTAAATAGGGAGATGAGCAAGGAAATAAGTGAATTATATTAAGATATAGAAATGGTATGAAGGAATTACCTGACTAGTCAAGGTGACAGAAATAAGGAAAGAACATTTAAATGAACAGAATTATGAGTTCCTGTACCAGAAGATGGGTGCTAGGTTTGGAGTCCTGGGGAATGACTTCAAGGAATGAACTAGTGAGGGAAATGAACCGTGCAGACACAGGCAAAATACTTAGAAGAGCAAAGTCCATTTTCTTGCTGCATATTTTGGCCATGCTAAAGCCCTGAGAGGTTAACAGGCTTCTGAGAATGATAGAGGAGGAGATGGGATATGCAGGACAGCATGTGCTTCTGCTAAATCTCTTATGTCCCAGTTTTTGCAGGAGCAGGATCTCCTGCTCTTCAGCAGTCATTTTGGCAATTTGATATGGGTCACAACTCTTCTTCCCAGGCAAGGCCTGAACAAGCCCTGACACTAACCATAGCATGGCAACAGGACTTCCTCTTCCTCTTCCTCTTCCTCTTCCTCTTCCTCTTCCTCTTCCTCTTCCTCTTCCTCTTCCTCTTCCCCTTCCCCTTCCTCTTCCTCTTCCTTTGTGTAGTGTCCACAGCTGGCCTTGAATCCAAGAGAAGCTCTGATGTGCTTTTGGCTGCTTTTCTCAGGAGCTGCTCCTAAGCAGAGGGGTTTGCCCTTGGTTCTGTCTGAGCTGTGCTGTAGCTATGCCCTTGTTTCTTGCTCACGCTCTTGCTCTTGCTCATCCACACCAGCTCAAATAGGGTTGGAAAGTGAACCTGCAAGTGAAACCCTAATCTAGGCTTTACCAATCCAGCATCCAATGCTCACCAATGAGACTGGAGCCCAATATGCTAAGTATGGTGTGTTCTTGCCTATAGAAATGCAATCTTAGTAAATAAAAGATAGGAGGGAAAAATATGACAGGGAGGTACAAAAACATGTGAAATCAAAATCAGTCCAGCTGAAAGCCTAATTTCCTGGCTTACATGTAGATAACACTGACAATAGTCAGAGTTGTGCAAAATGTTATCTGAAATACTTGTCTTTTCTAGGTGGTCTTTGACCATTGCATTGTTAGTTATTTATTTTTTTAATAGGATGGACTGGGAGTCTGACTAGAAAGGAATCATAAGGGAGGTAGTTGGGGGTTGTCTTTACAAATGAGATTGGGATGCAGAATCATAAAATTAAATGCTTTTTATTGCTGGGTAACTCCTTTGGCTTTTTGGCTTTCATTTGGCACTTCACTGCTGTAGCTTTACACCACTGTAGTCATGGCAGTAACACTAGCAATGACCTGGAATTAAGCCTTGGCAGACCCTGAAGGCTAAAATTAACTACATTTCTAAATGTTTATCTTACTATTTTAGTGGTAAAATAGTAAGTTTTCATTTAAAAAAATTTCTTAAATAAAAATTGATCATATTGATACTTGCTTTACCATTGAAGTTTTACCATTCAAGACATTTTAAGGATTTAGACATCACTATTGCATGTCAGCATTCATAAACTTGATCTTGATAGGAAGAAAATATGATATTTATCTCCAATAAATATGAGTGAAGTTCCCAAGGCTTTTCTGTCCATAGGGAGTCTTAATACTGTACATTCATATTGTAGTACATGAAAGTAATTTGCTTCTGGCAGTGCTTATTTTATCCAGGTTTGACATATAAACAGAGAAAATCGTATTAATAAATCCAGACCTCAATTTGTGTTAACAAATGCGTAGCTGATTTAAAAAAAGAAACAAACCCAAACACACCCATGCTCTGTGCCATTGTCTTGGTCAAGCACCTCTGACATGCTCCTTGCTTGTGCTTTCCTGTGTGCTGGTAAAATGACAGGTAGAAGGTATTTGACAGTGTGTCTATGACTAAAAGAAATGAAACAAATGGAGTTCATCACTTTATAGCAGGTGGTGACATGCAGTGTAGGGAGAAGAGAACATGAAGTTGTGTGGTGTGGCATACACAGTTTAGAAGTATAGATTGGAACATTTTATCTAATGGGAACACAAGGAAACATTTGCACAGCTAATCACAAATGACTGTCAGTGACACCTTTTTTTCAAACTGGCTGTTATGTATTTAGTGTATATATACCAGCAAAACTACTTCAGGAATGTGCTTACAATTTGTATTTCAAATTTAAAATTAAAATATTGAGATATAAATTGAATAATAGTGACAACTAGATTAGAGTTGGTACTTAAACACATTTTGAAGTACGTGGATTTGGACCACTAAATTTGGAGAGAAAACCCCACAAACAGGAAGCCCCTGCCCTCTGGGAAAATTCAAACCTGATTCCATGATGCCTGGCTGTGGTCCAGACATATAATACAGTATTTGCCTGCAAGCATGTACACATAGAAGAGACTGGTAAAAGGGAGTTCCTGTTTTGGTACACCAGAGATATCTGGGGTAATTCAACTGGAGTAGGAAGAACCAGATACTTACAGCTGCATGCCTAAATGAACAATATGATCCATAGTCTCCAGAGTGTTAAAAAAAAATTAAAAATAGGGCAGTCTCTTGAAAGTTCCCTCTGCTTTTGTCCTATTGAAATTACATAACATTTAATAATCCCTTCTTTATTTTCAGGCTGATTTGTTAGGCCCAGAAATTATTACTTTTTCTTGGCAACAGATAATCCATCATCCTCTAATTTCTCTACCTTGGAAATTGCAATTTTTAATTTTGCTGTTGGCATCATCCTCAAAACAAAACAAACAAGCTGGTAGTCAGTGAAAGAAATTACAAGAAACATTAAAGAAAGGAAAGGGGGAAAAAAATATTCAAATCATATTTAGCCCCATCTGGCCCTAGAAAAGCATGGAAATGGATGATCGAGTGCAGATTCCAGGATGGGCTGCCTTTCAAGGGAAACAAAATCTGGATATTTCTATGTCTAGACCACAGAAGAAAAAATGCTTTGGTGCTAATTAATCCATTAAAAGCTTACAAACCCTGAGTGGTTCCTGGCAACCTGTGTAGGGAAGTTCACAGATTTAAGCTGATAAAGGAAATGTGGGAGGGTGAAGCCTGGGAGTCAGGAGATCTGGGTCCTGCTGCTTACTCTAGCCCTGGCTTGCTCTTTGATTTTAGTGTCAATACTCAGCTTTTATGTGCCTTGTTTTTTCTCCCTTTAAATTGGGATTGTGACATTGCCCTCCCTCCAAGAGCTCTCTGATACCAAGAGAGGAAAAGTGCTATGAAGCCAGACTTGCTCTTTTATGTTGTATACAACTTATCTGAATGTTGGCTAAGTAGAAACCAGAGTCCGAGTTTGTATGCTCTAGTCAGATGTTAAACAGACAATGAATAAGCACTTCTTTAGGAACATCTATATTGTTAAAAGGGTACATAAAGCAGAAAATAATATGCTCCATGCTTTTCTTTCAGTGCACATGCTCAGAGTTTCCTTCTAAGTGAAGTTTAGAGGAATATACTGATATTAGCCCCTCAGAAACCTATTAATTATGCTTTAGGACTGTTTTTTAATTACTAAAGCATATTCACCATGAGCGTGCCCTTAAAAAACATATTCAATATGCATGGAAATTAAAATTAGAAACAATATTTCAGCCAGGCAGGTGCTGCCTTTTATTCTTTCCATGCTTCTCAGCCCATCATTGCAACCACCTGCCATTATGGTCCTGCTGTTGGGAACAGAGGGGTTATTGTTCCCATATGACTGCTTTTTAAATTAAATAAATACCCACTAGAAGACAGAAAAATCCATATTAGCTGCATCAAAGAGAAAAAAAAAACAAAATCCAGGCCTGCCTGGATCTGGGAAATACTGTGATCATCTAGAGTTTTACCTCTTGCTCCCTTGTCAGCTCCCTCTAATGCCTTGGAAACCCTCCCACTCTTCTGTTACCCCAGCTGCTAGCTCATGCCTTGCTGCTCTAATTTCACTGTCTGCACTATCCACTTTTCCATTTGCAAACACATGTTCCTCATTTGTTTACATACCATCCTTTTCCTGGACTACTCTGACTTTCACAAACTGGGGATTTCACAGACTGCTAGGGAGGGAAGTTAGTGAAGGTTGGATTGGTGATGGCTAATGGGAGCTCTGTGTTAGAACATAAAAACTTAGACCAACCTCCAGTAGCACAATGTGAGAATCAGAAAAATGGAAGTTCATTAATAATAAATACTTCGAGAAGGAGCTTTAGAGGGAAGGGTCACTTTTAGCAATTTGGCATTCCTTCTGGGTTTACAGACATTTCACAGTAATAAATTAATGTGTTTCTTAGCATCTACTTAACCAGTGTGTGGGTTGTCATCCACTGATTGCTAGGCTAAAAAGTGCCCATGCAAAGATTTGTAGTCCCACCAGGTCAAGATGCCTGTTTAGCAAGAATGCTGGCTTAGATGTTTAAATAATTATTGGTACCTTGGGCTTCTAGATTTGCCTGGTAGGATGTTGTACCACGCTTTTCTTCATTCTTTCCTCTATATTGCCTGTTTCCCACTCCAGCTTCCTAAAGTGTATTTTTATCCTCCACTCTGCATAATTTAAATCTGTATTTTCATTTATTCTTATTCTGGATCTCATATTTTCTTCTGTGCACCTGCATTCAGTCCTACACATCTTTGTCACTGAATCCCAGAGTGACACAGAGCTCTCTGGAGTCTCTAATTCAGTCTGTATATTCAAAGCAAGATGCTTAGAACTGTATCTGGTTGGTTTTTGACATACCCAAGGACGAAAATTCCACAACCTCTCTGGGCATCTTTTCCAATGTCTGCCCAGCCTTAAAGTAAAATAAAATATTTGTCCTCCATTTAAATGGAGCTTTCTGTATTTCACTTTGTTCCCATTGCTCTAACTCTGTCCATGCATCCTGCTGAGAAGACTCTGGTTTCATCTTTTTTACTCCTCTCCTACACTATTTACACATTTTGGTAAGATACCCACTCTTTCTTTTAATAAGACCTTTGTCTTTTTTTTTTTTTTTAAATTCTCTCAGTTGTTTATTATATCAAATGTTAGATAGGGAGAGGACCATTGCAGTGAGAAAGCCCTCAGAAGTACTGGCTGATTACAGAATGAGACTGCCTGGAGTCATCAGACTGCCTGTGCTTGGAAGACAAGTGCCCCAAGGCAAATGGATATTTCCCAGGGAGGAAATAGGCTGAGCATGGGCAGGAGCTTTCTCCTGAGCTTCTCTGACAGAGGTGACAGGGAGCTGAACTTAGTATTCAGCTCAATATTGGCGTGAAGCTGGAGTAAGTGAAGCAGTGCCACTTACTTTCTTTCTTCCCTGGAGAAAAAGAGCTCTAGACAGAAAAACAAATAGCTTAGAGGGAAATAGGATCAGGCATCTTGCTTTTTGACTCAGATAAGAATGGGAACATGGGTTGTTTTCATTGAGTAGGTTGCAGAAATCTGGATGGTAGCAGATATCTCAAGTTCATTTGGGGGACACAGGCAGAATAGTACCCAGATCCTTGAAAATATGCCTACATTGACAAAAAACTGAATGGAGTTTTGATAACAGAAAGTTGATAAAGAGTGGCATTACAGGTTACAGGACACATTGGTGCAAAAAGGGTATCAAATACCAGCTTCAAAGCTCAGGTTTAGCTTTACATCCTTTGTTATAGCATATTTCAGCATTTCATTTTCTGTCTTCAAGCTAGTCTCCAGTTTTAAGACATAAAAGTTTTTTGCCCTTTCCAGAGACTCCGTAAGTTCATAGGAGTGAAACCTTTACATCATATCCTGCTAATACTCATGCCAGAATTGTGAATAAAATCTGAACTCTAGGGGAGACAGTGATAAGAGAAGTCAAGTCAGCTGACCTTTTAAACCTGGTAAGCAGATTTTTAAAAACATGCTCTGATTTCATAATGAAGGAAAATTGCTTGAATTTGGAGCTTTGTTACAAATTATCTTAACTCCTGAGTCAAATAGCGCATGTCAGCATATTAAACTCAACATACATAAAGCCAGACTGCCAAATTGTGGCAGTCAATCAATACATATTGATTTTTAACCTGTGAGATTATAAAATCACAATTAAAGAAAATACAGACTTTGAATAGTACAGCTGTGAGTTCAGCTTTGGTCACTTAGGAAACTAGCTTTTGTCCTTATCAGTGCAAAAGCATTCTCCTGTCTAAATGGGAAACATTTATCTTAGATTAAGATTCAAGTGCATAACTTCAGAGTCAATAATGGAAATAGTTTCTTATTCTTTGTAGATGGTCTTTCCACTCTTCATCAGATATAGTGTGTATGTGTTTGTAGTGCATACATCTTCCCAGTGTAAGCTCTCACCAAGTCATGTCTTCCATCAAATAAAATTACTAACTTCAGCCCAGATTTCCTCTGCTGAGTATTGTGCTAACAACTGATTTTTGGCTCAGTAGCTGAATATTTAAAAATCAGATCCAAATTGAATTATCTGTTCCTGAGCAATATGAATGGGGGTTTTGTAAGTCAAACTAACATTTTGGCATTTGAAGAGAACGCATAAGTGGCAATGAATGACTAGACTTGAGAAATGTGGACAAAGTAAGTGAGGAGGTTTCGGTGCTGGGAGATAAAAAAGGAGTACTGAGATTAAGAAATTCTCCCTTTGGCTTTTTCTTCACTTTTTGTACAACTGTTGCAGAATGTAATGTTCTGTTAATGTTCAAATCCAATGTTGAGTGTGCAGGAAAATACTTATTTTCCCCAGTTTTCCCCTAAAGTGAGAAAGGCAAATGAGAATTGGTTCAGACTAATATTTTCAGAATTTTATGTCAAACAAAAAGCAGTTATTTGCTCATTTCTACTGGTTAGATTTTTATATTTTGAATGGAAGAAGATACACCCAGCAACAGCATTCAGTAGTAATTTCACAGCTATGTACAGAGAGCTAATACTTGATTTTGAGTTGTTTATAGAAGTCCATCATTCCCATAAAATTTTCTGTATCCTATAAACTTATTATTCTTCCTCTGAGAAAAAAAGCCACACTATACTATATAATATGCAGCATCATTCCTATTAATGTTTTATATCACGATTGTTACATGATGCTATATTTTAAAAGTATCTATTTTTCCTTCTTTCTAGATATTTTATTACTAAGTAATCAAAGTGAAATTAAGAAGACTATGTCTTAAAAAGTTAAGTTATTTTATATGATGCTGAAAACCACCATGTTTTGCTGCCATGGGGTCATTCTCTTAACAAAGTAAAAAGGTGAAAAATAGCAACTCTGCTCATAAATCCATTTTGGTGACATTTTTGTATAGACTTTTATTTCCTGAGATTAAGGCACATCACAGAAGAATTTGGAAAAGATAGATTAGACATTTAAATATTTTGGTAAGAAGAGTTCTAATTTGGTTGTTCCAACCAATTTCAGTTGAATCAAATTTCATTAGAAGCAGAAGTAGGCAGATAAAAATATTTTAATATATTTTTAAACAAAACACAGTTTTACAGTGGTCATAATGCTCTCTATTAGTATTTCAACACTATTTGTACAAACCAAGGAATTTAACATGGAGAGTGCTGAACAACATCACAAATTGTAAACATACACATGTATCAAAGTTCTCACCAGAAGTATTCAGATCCCACTTTCAAACATATTTGTTCGGAAGTGGGGTTATCTGTGAAAGCAGTAAAAGGAAACCATGCCACTTGGGCAGCCATCATAGTAGCAGGAATGAAAATGTATAAAACAGTAGCTGTTCCAAATTTGCTGTGACCAGATTACAGGTCATCCTTAGTTTGCTTAACCTGTTTCATGGCACGGAAGGTCTCCACAACCTGTGAACCAACAAAAAATACTAATTTAGTTGAATTCATGGTCCTTTGTGAACAGTTAACACATGTGAACAAGGACTAATATTTGGCCTCATTTGTGCAAGCTGCTGGAAGCCATTACCATTGCTGCTTTACTCACTGTTTATAAACTTAGGTCCTTTGTTGGTTCTGATTTTCCTTTCTCACCACCTCTCTAATGAGGTGTTGCTGTTACTTTGCAAACTACTGTAACTGAGGAGCCAATTTTTGGCATTCCAGGGCTAGCTAGTTTTCATACTTCTCCCATGTTTTCCTGAGTGCTAATATCTATTTTATAGCTCTCCGTGGAGCCCATCGTTGTACTGTATGAGTTATTTAAGTCACATTAATCTCTTTAATGGGGACACCATTTTACATTAAACAGTTTGTCATTAATTTCTTGAGTATCAAAATACTGCAAGGAGTGTGGTTTGTGCTCTTCACTTGTTTTGTTTATAATGTTATTGATTTCCTTTGTGTCTAGAAGAGGTTTAGAGGTTGATAGGACATAGTCCTCTTGAAATGACTTTATGTTTTCAGTAGTGTGGTCCAGCCATTTTGCATCTCACCATATGATGCCCAGCTGTTTCTTTCCCTTATCCTGTCATTCATTTACCCTTTGGGATGTAATGGAGTGATATTTGTATGAGCAAAATGTTCTTTACATAGCTGTGACTGTGTAAAACCACCCTTTGTATTTCATAGATAGCAGCCTTGCTGTAAAACGCTTTAGAAATATGCAAATACAACAGTGGGACTTCACAACACTAACTGCTGCATTGTTCAGGATGTTTGCCTTTTTCTTGAATAACAATCTCTGCCATAATTTCTATCTTTTTGGAGTTTAAACAAAAAAAAAAATAGCATGAAGAGAGACTCAAAGGATTGAAATCCAAATGACTTTTCCATTCCTGATTCCCTTGGAGTCTGCAAGTGCACTTAATTAATGTTGCACTTAATTGATAACCATTCCTAAGGCACTCTGAATGCAGTATCATGGAACCAGTTATCTAGTTCTAAAGGAAATTTTAAGTATCTGACTTTAGGTTTTGGTTATAATATAAAAAATCTTGTAGAAAAATAAACGCTGCGGAACAAATTCTCAGATGGTTATTTCTCACTCAGCATGCAGAGTTATCAGTGGTTTGCATGGGCATTTCTGCCTTCAAAACATTTGTTTTGGAAACTTTTACCCCATTTTGCAGGACAGAACCCCCAAATTCCTGTTCTTCATTATCCCATATCCTTTGACACTGCTATTGGTATTGTTTGAGTGCCACAGTGTGGCTGGTGCCCTTCTGTCATAAGAAAATACTTCTGCTTTCAAATGCTGTAGCACATGTTTTCTCACTCTTTCTCTCTCACTGTCTCTTTTGTATTTGTTGTTTAGACCTTCTTTGTAGCTTCTCAGCAGCACTCTTTCAAAAAAGAAGGGTGAGGTCCTGGGCTGCTTAAAGCAGCTAGAAATTTTTCTTGGATGTCAAAGAATATATGAAAGAAGATCTTCCCTTATAGGAAAAATCCTGATAGGGAGAAATCCTGATAAAGAGCAATTGTGTTTGTTCCTCTTATGACTGTAGAGTAAGATTCTTTCTGGGTCTCCAGTGGGACTAGGAGAGTGCAATGTAAAAACCAAAGAAGAATTATGGTGAGATTTTTTTTTTATAAGGCCTTGCTCTGTTAATGTGTGGGACTGCAAAATGTATAGGAGGTAGACCCAAGGCAGTTTGTGCTTGCATTAACAAGAAAATAAACTCAAGTCTGGGATCTGGACAGGGTAGAGAGGTTGTGGGAGTGTCAGAGACACGTGTATGATTTTGCTACTCTTGTGAAGCAATGGTATGTCTCTGGCAGTTATCCCAGCACGTTTTGGTAAGCTTAGTTATTAGAAATGCTAAGTTTGCTGTCTGTGAAACTAATCTGGGTCACAAAGACATGGGTTTTCTTGGATTCTTTGTTAGCCACTACTGAGCTCTTGTGCATAAAATCTCTAGGGTCCCTAATTCTATGTTTGCTAGCATTCCCATAGGATATCGTACCAAAATGGATGCCAGAAACAAAATTAATCCACAACTAGAATTTTTGTAAAAGATTTTGTAAAAGGACTTTTGTAAAATCTTGGAGTTTGTTTGTTTATTTGTTTGTTTTAATTTGGCAGTTGTTTAGTTCTGAGCTTAATGCTCCAGATCAGGTTTGCAGCTCTTATTTCCAAAATCCAAACAACGCCTTATAGAGATTATTTTGCAAGATAAAAGCCTTATAATAATTATACTAAAAATAATAAAACACAAGTACTTTTATTTCTCTTTGACTTATGATAATATATAAAAAAGCACATTCTTCTTTATGTAGCTATACTTGGGTGTTGCAGATGTGCAGGAAATGGTAATGATATCTTGTCTGACTGACTAGATGAAGACTGTCACTTCCTTCAGACATGCAATAAATGAAAACAGTTTTGGCCCAAGATGAAAATGGGTAGAGCACAGTCTGATCTGTTGCTAATAAACCAACAGTGAGAATTACTCAGCACTGCAAAATCATAAATATTGGTTACATAATCTTGGGCAGATTTGACATCATAGTACATTAATTGAAATTCACTGGTAAATACATCAATTATATATGATTAAGTAAACCTACAACGTCAGTCTACCTTCCATCATATTTTAGGTTTTCCATAATGACATTTTGGCAAGTAAACTTGATTTTTGTCGTTGGCTGTTTATATACAGACACAAACAGAATGGGACCACATCTGAATAGCATCATGAGCTGTTTATTTAAGCAGCATCAGTCTCATTACATGGCTATGACAATGGATCGATGCGAGCAGCTCACTATCTAGACAGTAGGCCAAGGAAACTTAATGTTGCAACATACTCTAAGTCAGTCTCAGACCCAGTCTCAGCCAATCACATAGAGCAAAAGCATATTGACAGTAGTTCTATCCAACCACATGAAGCACACATAGCTTTGGTTAAAACAATAGCAGCTTTTTCTCTCATACAATGGTTCGTTTATAAGAGACAAAGCACAGAGCCCCATTCATATTTAACCTTCTAAATATTTACTAAAATATACTTTTTGCAACTTAGAATGCCAAACTACACAGCTTTATTGTTCTATTTCTCATGTCTTTGCTACTGCCAATATATCTTTTCTGCTGCTTTAGCATTTCACTATCCTTACTGTCTCTGAGGCCTTTCTTTATCCCAACTTTCCTAAAATCCTCTAATCCTATGGATTCCCACATTTGTCTCCAAAATAAATGCACTTTGGTATGATTAAAGGCATACCACAGCAGTCAAGCCTCCCCTGTTTATCTGGCCAGCTCCATAACAAGAGAAGAGAGAGAGCGTTCCCAGATCCCAAGTCTCTCTGTCTGGTGGACGCTCACAGCAAAAGTCTTAACTATCATGGGTTATGCTTACTTTGATGTTTGTTTTGCTTTTATCCAGTGTTAAGCCTATATGACTTGTTTTATTACCCTTTTCAGAAAAGTTTGCCAGTCATAACAAAATAAATGTCTTTCCTGCAAGGAGTGCTGTGTTTGGTCTCCTCAGGAATATCTGCTGTGGTAGCAGGATGAGGGAGAAATTGCAGAAAAGGGCTGTGTACTGGAGAGGCTCTGCTACAGCAGGGTACTTCTGGTGGGCAGATTAGCACCTGACATTAACCCCACAGAACTAGGTGAACAAAAGTAACCAAACAATGCACTGAAAGAGAAGGATGCACAGACACTTCATAAATCTGTAATTCATAGAATAGTTTACCACACAATCTAGGCTGATGTTCAGGCCAGCTTATTGCATTCAAACCTTTTCCTTTCTCTTCATCCATGTCTTTGTAAGGTTGCATTCAGCAACCACCATTACAAACAAATGGTTAAGGTAATAAAATATCTTGGGGTAAGCTAATCCTGTACAGGAAGTGCTTAGTCTGAGAGTGTTGAGAGAACAGAAAATTGGTGGGATGGTAAGTTGGAGGAAGACACAGAATGCCTTTTGAGTATGTTGCTTCCTATTCAAATTCTCAGCTGGATGCCATATCAGGAATGTACTTTTTCATTTGGCCAAGATAGTCAGTCCTTTTAATTCTGCAAGTGGTTGTTGGAATGTGAACCTGAAATCAAAAGAAGTAAAATGGAAGAAGCCAAGTACTTTGTGTAAGATTCAGAAAATAGTGTTAGAGGCACGTACAAGCATTATGCAGTTATGATACTTTTGCAGTATTCTTATAATACAATAGAGAAAAATAAAAGGCCCACACGGTTACCAACTCTATATCTGTTATGGGGATTTGATGGAAGAAGTGCATTTATCCATCAGCAAGCTAATTCTGCTTCCATTGAAGTCATATGGAGTTTTGCAAAAGGCTTTAGTGGGTGAAAGGATAAGAACTGGGAGGCTGTAGATGAGGAAAATCCAGAGATTGTAAAGTTTTCTCTGCATGTTATTGGATAGGTGCCACTGTCTAGAGGGCAGTGGGTGGCCCAGAGAGAAGTTTCAGAAAAAAAGAGATAGAACATGAAACATTCAAACAATTTTTGGGGGAAAAGTCTTGTATAAAAGAAAAGGCTTTTAAGAAATATAATATCTTTCTGTTGACTAGTGACAGTGGAAAGGTCCACTGTGTCAGAAAAAAACCCCCAGTAACAAGTATAGGTTTGAGTTTTTAAGTGTGTTGTTTCACCATGTGGTGGTGTTAGAGAGATGCACCAGACAAAACAAAATGGATTTGGGTGGCCAATGGATGTTCATGTTTATCAGCCCAGAGGAGCCAGACCTGAAGTGAGGATGTAGAAAAATATGCCTTGGAGATACACCTTGTGCTGATGGATAAATGCACTTTTGCACTGTTACACTTTGTGGGAAGCAGTTCTGTAGTTGTCATTCTGGGGAAAGGGCACGGCCATGGAAAGGGGATTCATAAGAACAGTTCATACATAAACTAGGAACAGAATGGAATGGTGAGCATGACTATTCAACTATCTTCGTTGACTTCCACAGGGTGGCCTGCTGAGAAGAGTGGCTTATCACTTTAGAATATGTTTTTTTCCACTTGCAAATGAAAATTTTGAAAATGGATATGTAGATCAAGAGTTTATAAAGGCCACAGACTTTCCAGTCTGTGATCCATAAAGGCATCAGGAAGATGCTGCTGGATACACAGACTAACTATAGTTACACTACTCTCCACATAGTGGTCAAAATAATACAGATAAAGACAGGGAGACCTGGACTGTCTGGTCTTTACAATACTGCTGTTACCATCAGAAAAAAATCCACTAAATTCACTTCATATCCTGGAGGCGACATTCTGTATAGACTATACTCATGCAGTTTTGTGTATCTTAACTTCTCTTGCCTTTTAACCTTGATAAAAATGGGCAGTTGACTACACATGCAGACATCAACACACTTCAGTCTACTCAGTTCCATCATGGTAGACATGGTTAGAGGTGTGTAGGACAGACTGTACAGAGACTGATTCTTGGAATATCAGTGTTAGGCATATAGAAAGAGACCTGAAGGTATTAAGTGTAACAGTGTCAGCCTTTGAGAAAGCAGAAAGATGGAGGTACTTATAGGAACATTATACTGAAAGACAGATTCAATGTCCAGCTCTGCCATTCTCCTCTTTGAATGCTTGGACACCCATTCCGCACTCAAATCTCATTTTGTAAAAATAATAAAAATATATGTGTTTTTTCTGCATCCTTTTTATTTCTGGTTTGAGAATTCTGAACAAAGTGGATACAAGGTAGTATGCTGAAGTGGAACAGAAACTGCTGTTTTAAAAATCAATCTCAAAAAATCCCAAATAAACCCAAAACAAAAGCAGCTGTTGGCTTCAAGCTTATTCAGATATGGAGTAAATTAGAATGCAGAGGCCAATATCTTTATGGTTTCAACAGGGTTCAGATGGCAAGACCAAGATCTGAAAACTTAAGCATTCAGCATTTCTGGTATTTTTCCTTATTTTTTCCCTATGTTTGATTTCACATTGTGTATGTCTACTAGCAAGGATTCAGGAAGGGGACATTTGAGGCTGGAAAAGGCATGGCAGGGAATCATGGCAGGGTATCCACATTTATGCCTCCACGCTTTTCTAATACAGGAAAACCATGCTGAAAGGGACCTTACCTGCTGCCCCAAGATTCCATTAGGGTTAGAGCTCAGAGAGCCAGAAAGCAGTCCCAGGGATACTGGGGCTCAGAGTCATGCCAAGGGGATCACATCAGAACTCCAGTGTTGTCACCTCCACACCTTTCTAATCTGGGCCATCCATGGTGGTGGGATGAGGGGAAGTCATTTGAGGAGTGGCTGAGGTCACTTGGTTTGTTCCGCCTGGAAAAGATTGGGGGGAGGTCTCATTGTGGTCTACAGCTTCCTCACAAGGGAAGTGCAGGAGCAGGAACTGATCTCTTCTCTCTGGTGACCAGTGATAGGACATGAGGGAATGATATGAAGCTGTGCTTAAACCAGAGAGTGTTTGGGCACTGGACCAGGCCCCCCAGGGAAGTGGTCATGGCACCAAACCTGCCAGAGCTCAAGAAGTGTTTGAACAATGCCCTCAGGCACATAGTGTGACTCTTGAGGTGTCCTATGCAAGACCAAGAGGTGGACTTTGATGTTCGTTGTAGGTCCCTTCCAACTCAGAATATTCTAGGAATCTATTATTCTATTCTATTTTTCTACTTGGAAAACAATATGTATTACCACTTGCAACAGGAAAGGTCAGAGCACAGGATACAAACTTTGCACTCTTTAAAGCAATATTCTGGAAGGCACAAAGCAATAGCTGAAAAGAGGAACTCCTAATTCACCTTTTATATCCATTGTCAGCATTCACAGAAGGGGATACACTGGAGATTTATGTATCAGAATTGCTAAATTAAGTGAAGATCTAATATCTCTAAATAACCTGATGCTATTCATTAAATGGCATCAATGGGGATTGTTGAAGACCTCTCTGTATGTAATCCCATTATATTTATCTGCCAAGAAGCTTGGCTAATACATTCATCAGTTTTATAATGGAAAATCAGTTTGTGTATAGTAAAGAACTTACATTTTCTTCTTATCAAGTTTTTAATATTTACAATGAAAAGGTATGCAGCTGGTCTACAAGCTGGACAATAAGTATTGTTAAGAAGGTAGAGCAGTATAAGAAAAAAATTGGAAAGAGGAGGGACTTTTGTTCCACTGGTATGTCCTCTTGGGATCCTTCCAGCAAACACATATTCAAGCACTTCTATAAACCTACCATCTCAGAAGAAATATCAACAACAATTGCATTTCAGCCTCTTTTACATCTTCATAATTGTATGTGCTTTTTTATGGACTTGTGAAGCTCTACTTCAAACAGTAGTCACTGTTTTATATTGCCTAATGGCTTTTCCAAATGGGCATACACAGATTTCATATAGTGTAGGCAGCTTGTTAAAGAGCATCAGTCTGCAATTCTTCCTCCAATTGTTGCAAAAGTCCTGTCTTACACCAAAGAATATGGAAGATGCTTTTGCTATGAAGTTTCTGAACTCTCTAGGTTTAGTTGCACAGTCAGGCCACACAGTTAAGAGAAAATTGAGCATGAGAAACTTCCTTTGTCCTTTGCAAACATACCTCCTTCCTGTAAGGCGTTTGCCCCAAGCAGGTAAGGGAGTTTCTGTAATTTGATGCACAAGTTTACCATATTGCTGAAGAGCTGCAGTGGCTGTCTGAGGAGTCAGCCTACTAAATTCACTGATTTGCAGTACACACTCAGGTCAGGGAGATGCTCTAAGACAGTGGAGGCCTTGTGGCCCCCAGTGATGTCCACTAAGCACATGTTCTGTTCACAATAGGCTGCAAAAATACACAGCACTCATCATCAGACCAGAACTCTGTTCTCTTCTGCAAGTAAAACAGAATCTGGTAAGGTTGTATGGATGATTTCAGGCTTTTCTCAGCTTCAGTCTCTTGCTTTCTTGTTGTCCTGGGGTGACAGGACAGGTTCAGAAATTGAGTAAAACATTAAAAAAAATCACAGTCCAGAGCTTTCCTTTGTTTGCACTAGCTAATTTAAGAGTTTTTGAATTTTGAGGCTGCACCAGGTGTTCTCAGAATAGTACAGAGATCTATGCTAGAGTGAGAATCACTGGCAACTGCTCTCTTGTTAATGTCTTCTGTATATATAATCTGAGGAACTGTGCTATCAACAGCATAACTTTCATAAAGAGTCTAATTCTCTTTACGCCAGCTGTGTAGAACACACCTAAAGGTTTGTTTGTTTATTTGTTATTACATGCAATCTCACACACACACAACTTGAGGTGGATTTTAAAAGGGCTCAGGATATTCCTTAAAAAAATATATTTCTATTTCAAAAAAATGCTAATTAAGGTCATCCATATTAATCAGATTGTCATATATGGTAGTATAAGAGAATAATTTTGAAATAGTTTAATGTTGTTTTAACTCTAAGTTTCAACTTATCTGGAAATTTAACAATTATTTTAAAAAATTAATCTTGCAACAAAGCTGGCAATGATTCAGGTCTTGGGTTTGGGTTTTTTCAGATTCTTTGTTATGTGTTTTCTGTAAACCATTTTTATGTAAAAATTAGGTTTGCATTTGTGATCTTATTTGCAAATTTTAATATTCTCCCAAAACTCAAGAAAATGGAAACTGACAGCAGCATATCCAGGAGAAACAGCTTGGTATGTTAGAAATTGGTTTATTTTGGTAAGATACAATGGTCTGCAAAACTAAATGTAAATTGCATTTAATCTAGTTCATAAGTTTTTAAAACAGTGAAACTAAGAGTATTAATTTTAGGATAATAAGGCATGATTTTATTTTCAAAATAAAATATTAGAATTGTTATATCTCAGTAAAAATAAAAACTCTTAATTTTGTGTTGTGTGAAGAGGCTTCTTGCAAAACACCATGCTAAGATGTTTAGTTTTTGTGATCTGGGACCATTTATTCATTTTGAGCAATTATTTTCAATACTGATTTTTAATCTGCTCATATGGAGATTGTTGTAATTTACACTGTCTATGTTTCCTTTTCACCTTTCACAGACTCCAGAGAAGCAGTTCAGTGGCCCTATGCTCACAGTCAGAAGATAAACAGATACTAAGAGTTATATTATTACATTACTTAGTTTAACATGCCCAGTATTGACCAAAAAAATTATACCATCTCCCTGTAGACAATCTTATCTTGTGGCAGAGGAAGTATTAGAAGTGACAAAATGGTAACATGACCATGTAGTTTCACATATTCTGTTTTTTTATCTGAACCTCCTTTTTCCTTAAGGATTTTAGTCATGCATCTGCTTCATTTCCATGAAGTACAGGTGTCCAACCTCACACACATGCTCTTTGGTTCATGTATAACACATATGAAATTGGATTCATTGTTTTTGTTGCCTGGATTTGCAGGTCTGAGAGGTGGGGTTGCTGAGGGAAAACTAGAGGCGGTATAATGTAAACATGTCTTATAAAGTCATACTGAAAAAAAAAAAAAGTCAAATGGCAAGTTCCTTGAAATTTAGGCACATTAATAGTTTTTTCTACAAAGCAACTAATGTCTGGTCCTACATGAGAGAAAAAAAAAAGAAGATAGACCCCAGATTACTTGTTAAATTCTGCTTTTTAGCATAGAATATTACTCAGATGCCAAATGTGCTAACTGTGCCCTACCTTCATTATTTAGTTCAAAACACTGATGAGTACTGTTAGTACGAAGTTTCATGCCAAGCAAGCCAGCAGCAACTTCAGTAAAAAGAAACTTAAGAGTGGGATAAATGAAAACAGATGCTAACACTGTTCCAGTCTCCCATTTCAGAGCCATATGGTTCTCCAGGAATTGTAACAAAGACACTATGACATTATTGCAAACCAAGCACCATGATTATAGGAGTAATAACGTCAAGACTTTTCTTCTTCTTTTTTTTTTTTAAGATGAAAACTTATTTTGTAAAAAAAGAACTTCACATACTTTATAAGGTGAAGGAAAAGCCTATTACTTGGCTAGAATTAGGAATACTTTCTATAGGACTTTACAATGGTTTTGATTTTTGCATTTATAATTAGTTAAGTAAGAGGAAATTTGATTTGGATTTTCTGAGTTGCACTGCCAGAGGCTTATGGCAGAGCAAGACTTTCAGGAACCCATTTGAAGGAAGTGTATTCCTGGATCTGTAGGACTACCATGGTCTGAAAGAGACACTGGCATTGGTGGGGTAAATGGGAGTGTTGGCTCTTCCCTGATCCAGCAGGGACTCTACCTACAGGTCCCATTCTGAGAGATTCAGTGCTTACCTGTGAGAGCAGGACAAACTGGCCCGGACAGCACAGGAAGATGAACTTACCCTCCTTGTTTTCAATTCATTTCCTGGTTAAAGAGTGCATGGAAACAGCAACATTTACTCAATGCAGAAGAATAGTGGGGTAACTAGCATGTTTAAGGGTCTGTACTTACTTTTTATTATGTGTCTTATGGTGGCATACAAAAAGACAAGAAAGCATTGAGCTTTTACAGATACTTTTACAACAGAATTTGTTGCAAATGCATTCTGCTTATACCTGATGCATTTCTGAATTATTTGCCTGTGAAACTTGTCTGGGTATCTGACAGTTTGCAGTTTTATGTTCATCTGTTAGATGGAAATAACTTTTGAGGTGGAGAGTCCTACTTGTATATTTTTCATGGCTGCTAAGCCAACAAACACAGCTGGTGGTTGCCAATTTGTGGCATTGTTTTCTCCTAGTCTTAAATTCTCACTATGTAGATTTCTCCCAGCAATTAAAACCTGACTCTTTGAAGAATTCTTGAATTCTTTTGTTTTGCAAAGTTTGCCTTGGATTGCTGAGGTTTTAATCAGATTGTCCTTTTTTTTTTTTTTGTCATTACTAATCTGTTTTTTCCTAAGTCTGGACAATTAGAAAGATCATACCATCCATAAGAATTTCATAACACATTTCTGTGATGCT
Organism: Passer montanus; assembly: GCF_014805655.1. Taxonomy (NCBI): domain Eukaryota; kingdom Metazoa; phylum Chordata; class Aves; order Passeriformes; family Passeridae; genus Passer; species Passer montanus. The sequence continues at coordinate 818,589 of NW_024368707.1, read as the reverse complement.
TTTTATGGCATTACACTGGAGTTTTTTATATATAGTCTTTTTTTACATGCAAAGCTGTTAAATGCTCCCTTCTTAAATTTGAGATTTTCTAACAAATCTCTTTATAGGTCTTTATTTTAATTTGAATTAACTTTGCCAAATTTGAGCTGTTTATATTGATATTTTCCATGTTGCTCTTAGGCTGAAATTCTTGTTTTAATGTTTCAGTTTAAATGGTACAGATGGTTCCAAGAACAAGATTGTTTTTATCTATTGCTGATCTTTTTTTTCATAACTCCATCAGGAATCTCTGGAGGTTTTCATTCTCTGGAAAAAAGATTTGAAGAATTAGGATAAGAGGAAAGCCATGAGGAGGAGGTGCAAAAAGAAACGAGATGGAAACAATCCCTAGGGGATCAAATAGTCTCTCTAAACAATGCTCTCCTCCTGAATGTTGCTTTGGACCTGTGTGTCCCAAGTGTTTCTTTCCCTTGCTCTCAGCAGTTAGTTTTGAGACATTTTGGAAAATAATTATTAGTCTCTTCCTGGTGTATATTGATGCCACTTGGGCAGTCTTCATTATGGCATTTCCTGAGTGTTTTTTTAAGCTTTGGATTGTAACTAACTTGATATCAACTTTTTTCCTTTTGTATGATTATGCATGGAGTGTATATTGTGCAGGTATTCCAAAGGCAGTTAAAGCAAAGGTGAAGACAGAAATGCACTCACACAGACAGCTCCTATCTTAGTGTAAGGACCTATGCAACATACGAAAAATAGTAGTGCGAAGGTGACAAGGGAAATACAAAAGCTAAACAAAAGGTGTATATACAATAATTGTTTGGTTTTTTGATATAAAGCATGTAGATACAGCTGTAGACTGTCTGAGGAAAATGGAAGACTGAAAACAAGGCTCACATGGGCACTCATTTTCAGATGACTCTTATCAACTAAGAGATTGTAAAGTCATGAGTAAATAAAAGTTTGTAATTCTGCATCCATCTCTGACCAAAAAAAAAAAAAAATCAAAACCCAAAAAACCCCCTAAACTCCAAAACAAAACAAAAAACACCCCTCCCCAGGAAGAAAAACACCAACAATAAAATAATTTTTTTTTAAAGCTTTCTTTGACTTATGCTAAGATAAACCCCAGTGCATATTATTTTTGATGGGGACATTTTCTCACATTGAGTTTTCAGGTTTTACAGAACACATAGTCATTATTGCTTTCTGAGCAGAGACTTTGCATCTTGCAACATATGACTTATTCTAGTCTACATACCCCTGTGTTTGCAGAGCTTGGTATTTTTCCCTGGCAACTCTGTGTGACCCACATGGTTCTGTCTTGGACTGTCACTAATTGAAGTCTCCTTCCAAAATAAATGCCAAAGCATTAGCCATAATAAAATGTGAAGATTCTGCATATGGAGGGGGAAACCCTGTTCTGTAGTTCATTTTTAGGACAAACAATGTAATGGTAAATAAATTTGTCAAAGAAAATAGTTTCACAGATCTGAACAGATGAATATTAATAAACCCTTTCTTCGTCCTTGGCTCACACAGTCCCCCCATGACTGCAGGGAAATAAAACCTGGTGCTTAGAAAACATTTCTCCTTCATGTAGTCCAGCATATTTCACAGATCTGCCACAAATCATAGCCAAAGATGAGGAAAACATATATTTTCGATGAGGAAGACCTCTGAGTCTGGAAATGTTCAGGAACACATGGGGGCCAGAGTTCACATCTATTGGACACAATTTACTGAGTCAGGTACAGAGACAGGAGCTGTGGCCCTAATGGCATCACACCACTCCCCAAAACAGCCATGTCCCTCCGTGGCTGGAGAGCAGCTCTCTAAGTTGCTCAGACTAAGGATAGAGTATCAAGATATATCGAAAATCAAAAGCCCAAAAAAAGCCTGGGAAGAAGCCTTATTGGGGAAGATGAGGCAGAAGGCAGGAAGATTGAGGAGATACAGCAAAGACTCTAACAATCCCAAGGAAAAAAGCTAAGATCACATAACTAAACATGCTGTCATCACGTACATGCAGAATTTGGAAAACTTAATCTTTCCTTTGACATTTCCCAATTTTTGAGTATGTGACTCTGTAATTAGTTTATAAAGTATGTTGTTTGGTTTTGTTTGCTTGTTTTCAGTTTGTGACTATACATGCACGTATAGACTGAATCAAACTTTGAACAGATATGTGTAAGGGTGTGTGCTGCGTTGGGCTGTCCTGCTTGTACATGCAAGTTAAATAATTAATAAACCTTTTCAAATGGAAGATTTGAATGAGCACATAGCAGTAGAGATGGAAGATAATGTGTTTTGTTGGGATTTCAACAGGAATCTTATTTTGTACATCTACATGTTCTTCCCCATCCTCGTCAAAAGGCCAAAAGAGGCTGAGGCTGTGTTAAAAATCCTTCTAGTGTGGCAAGCAGGAAAAGTTTCTGAGCACACTGGTTAGGGACAACTGGCCAAATGAAAGAGAGTATACCTGGATAAAAATCACAGTGGAGATGTTTTGCAAGTGGAGGAGAAGACAAACTATTAGAGCCGTCCCGGTTGCTCATTCTGTCTTGTCCATCCAGCACTGAGCATGGCTTGTTGAAAGTCTCAAAATGCTAAGTATGACCCAGACACATCCTTTAAAGCTGCCTGGCATAACCTGCCCTTTCTCTGCGCTTGCTCTGCTTGAGTGAATGAGAAAAGGCAGAGAGGTAAGGAGTGTTCATGCTTATCTCCTCATCAATTCCCTTGTCTGTTAACAAGCTAGCTGACGGGCTAAGAACTTAACTTGTCACAGGGTTTAAAATCATTGGGCATTTCTTGCTTTTAAACAAAATTTATCTATTTAGCACAGAATGCTGTATGTCTGTTACAAGGATCAAGATAAAATGCAAGCCAACTTCCTCCTCCCTTTTTCTTCTGCCCCTCTTTTCTGCTTTGCTAAAATAAATACCAGACAGTATCCTTTGACAAAGGGATAGAGCTTCCTGCAGGTCATTTCAGAAGCAGTTCTCAAATTCTCATGGGAAAATCAGATTACAAATTAACAACACTCACATAGTTTCTAGTGTATAAATAAATTGTGATCTCTTAATATTAACATCTACCAAATACAGTAAGTTGTTAAAAAATGGGAAGAATTTCAGACTGAAATTATTTGTGTATAGGGAAAAAGAAAATAATTGAGTTGTAGTATGCAGGTACTGTTAGTGAATGAATGAAAACTGGAATTTGCAAAGGGAAATGGCTGCCAAAAACCCCTTTAGGAGAAATTTTAATACCTCAATCTCAATTTGAAATTCCCAGCCACAGTCCTTAAATATATTGTTTTAGTCTATAAATGTTAAGATACTCGAAATTTTTCAAGAAAGATGTGTTTATCTAAAGTGATAAAGGATCTGGGTGTAGGTTAGTAACAAGAGTTCTGTTCAGATGTTTTTTCCCCTGACATTTGCACACAGGAGAATAGAGCTGTCCAAGACCCAGATTCTTCCCCCCTTCAATCCAAGCAGTCCCCACTCCCTTCTTCCAGAAGAATTTACCAGACTTGATGTCCAGGCTTTTATGCTGTCCATCAACTCATGACAGACAGTCCAGAAAAGAGTGTGCCCTAAATGTCATGTAAATGTTAGTCTTAATCAGGAAGCCAAATAAAATATTGTGATACAGCTAAAAATGAATTAAAGAACCTGCCACACACACTTTAAAAAACTTCCCTAGAAAGGAAGGTTTAGGGAAAGTTCAAATGCATAAAATAAGGAGAACATAGTCATAACATGATATGTCTTTTGTTAACTGAAAAAATGAGGAATGGTCAGCATCCAAAATAAATTACACCCATTTAAAATGTTATGGTAGAGGGGAATCCATTTCTGCTCAGTGAGAATGTCTACCTGTTTGTTCTGTCTGGGGAACATGGAAACAGTAGAGAAAACTAAGAAGATTCAATATCTCAATGCACTGTGGAAAAAAAAAAAGTGGCAGGAAAAGTAATTTCCATCATTTCACTTCCATATCATCAATAACTTTCAAAAAAATTGGTTGAACCCACCTTTCCTAGGGATGAGTGGTTGGTTCCTTTTATGGTAGAGCTACCATTGTAGCAGTTAAAGCATTCCCCCTTTCTTAATAGTCTATAAGGAACTTCGCAAACTTAAAAAAACTGTCCTGTGGATACTTACACTGCATTCTGAGCCACCAAAAGGCTATCCAAACGGACAGTCTTTCTTGTCGTAAGCAATTCCAAGTTCCTGATCCAGAAAGTGACAGTAAAAATGAAATGAAGGGTCTTTTATTGTGCCTCAGTACTTTTCAGGTCGAAGATCCATCTGGCTGGTTACTGAATATGTTTTTTCCCTGTTTCCATATTCAGTAACAAAAGCTTGCTTTGTGTGGCGTTTATGGCCCTTTATCCTTACTGTGAGTTGTAGTATGATTCCTTTCCCTTGTATTCTGGTCAAGTCCACCAGCTGATTTGGGTTTGCTATCATGTTCTCAATTTATTTCCCCTGGAACACTGATAATCAGGTGACATCTGCTATGTTTGCTAACAGCTTTACTGGCTGTTGTGGACATCACTATTCCTTGCAAACTGCTTTGGGGTTGGAGCTCAACAGCCTTGGTCTGATTGTATTCTGAAGGTTCTCACTAGATTTGTTATTCTTCTGTGCTCAATACAGACTGTAATATATCAGCCTGTTAGTTATCTGATTTTGTACTCTTTTTAAAATATAGGCATATAACCAAACACCTAATCATATCATACTATTAGTTTCTTGTAGGGAGAATGAGAATTACCAAAATGGTTTCATTTTGTAGGGAAAGTTAATATCCCTTTTTAAATGCCAGCAATTAGGCAATAAAAAGTTCCTACATGTTATTTCCATGTGGAAAAAACACCCTGATGATCGTAAAGTGAAGCAGTCCTGCTTATGCATAAAGGATGTACACATGCCATGTTCATCTGACCATATTTGAACAAAAGCAGTTACTTGGCCTCTAGCTCCATGCCTGTCTCTCTGGCAAGCTACAATAAAAAAGCTGGTGCTTTGCCACGCTGTTTGTCTCCTCCCTTCTGCTTTCCTCCTTGCTGTTTACAGTACATGACTAGGGTTGAATCCATGTCCAAACCCTGATGGTTTCTTTTGTTTTCTTGCATAACAGAAGGGCATTGAACCTTCTCTGCCTTTTCTTTAGTGGCCTCTCTCCCTTGATTAATTGCAGAGGTGTTTATGATTTCCTTTAAATCACAGGTGTATGGAGTAGTGTCTAATCAATCACTGGTATTCTGGGCAGTTGTGAAAAAATTTGCCTATCAATTGATTTCTTTATATTTTTCTTTCAGTAGCATGTAATTCCAGGAGGAAAATCAGATTCCAAGCCAGGTTCCCTTATACATAATTTGTCACCTTTGAGTCAGAGTTGTTTTGGGATTTCAGCAGTCAAAGGAGACAATCATCCAGTTCACTTAGCCTAGGAATGAATTCACTTTTTCTCAGCCTGGCTGTAAGGTGTCTGAGATACAATGGCAAAAGGCAGGCTTGCTTCTAGGTCCTTTTAACTTGAATTGTTGCTACAAAAAAACTGTAGCTCTTTCAGCACTTCAGTGCATCAGATTTGTAGTATATTGGCAAAACTGTCAGCTTCCATGAAATCATGAGACCTGTATTTGCTTCCTTCAAGCTGTGATAAAATAACTCAAACATAGTATAATTCTTCCAGGTAACAACTGATACAATACGTCTTTACAAAGTTTAAAGCTCCTGCTTTTTACTGAAACGTACAACTTTTATTGATTTTGGCATTAACAATACTTATTTTTTACTTGATTCAAGTTCTTTGATGTAAGTAACATTGACATTTGGTTGGGAATGTATTGCTGTTTTGAGAAAGTATGTGGGAAAGACATAAGAAAGTTCATGAGGTATTAATTTGACACTTCATATTTCAAGTCTGGATACAAACATTCATTGCCCTCTGTTGTCTGCTACTTGTGCTCCACTTCTAAATAAGAAGTACATTTATCTGAAGTTTTTAATGAGATGCTCAAATCTTGTGCAATTGTTACTTTCCTCTGTATTGTGAATATTTTTACTGTTTATAATGGAGACCTAAAACTCATCCTTCTTTCAGGCTTTCAGGTTATACATTCAGAAATTGGCCTTTTTCCTTTGATGAATGAGTAGGAACAAAAGCCTTTCACCTACTGCCTTACTGGGCACTCGGTTGTTTAGTCTGTTTTACCCCTGGTCCTGCCAGCAGTGATCACGGACCTACCTTGCTCTCCTGAGAAGATTTCAAAAACCAGTACTCCAGAAGAAGTTCAGAGCCACTGTGAACCCCTAGTTTATGTAGAAGAACGTTATTCTCCTCTGGGAGAGAGCTGATGAGGTTTCTTCATATTAGGGCTGGATTCTCATCTGCCCTAGTTCTTAGCTATCAAGTAACTTGTCTGTTTGCCTGAACAAGAAAGATGATGTACCCTGATGACAGGGTAGACTAAAATATATCAGGATGCTTTCAGAGGTAGAATATTGCACCAACATGCGGGTCTCAAGCTGGCTGCAGGCAGCCATATCCCATCTACTTCTGACCCTTGTGTCTAGTTGGCAGAGTTTTGTAGTTGCAAAGGGAGAAGACCCTCAGTAGGGTAAACAATGAATCCTAAATCTTGCCAGTTTATCTTTTCTCCATTTTTTGCTCTTTCTTACCTCTCTCTTATAGGTCCTACTCAACTAGCATGACCTTTAGCCAGGCCTTTCTTCCTCATAAGCACTTCAGTGTGATAATTACCTTTGCCCTCACTAGGGAGGGATTTTGCCTTATGCTATACCCCTCTTATTTCTGATTCCCTTGTTCTTGGCTTCTGACTGGTCATGGGCCACAATACTTGGCTCTCCCTGTAGACCTGGACTCCGTGTCTAACAGCATGGTGGAGCTGTCAACATTTGCCTGTTCTGCGATTCTTCCATTACATCAGCCACAAAGCTATGCAATACATGAGAAGATGAATAATTATCTAAGAAAAAATATCTCCCCTCTGTGTTTTGTTTAGACACTGAAACAATTTACAGAGAATAACACCCATTATCTGCTGTCAGTCAAGTGGAAGTGAGAGGTGCACTCATTCCTCCTGTTAAAGGCAAGAACCACATCCCTTGTTCCTGCATGTGAAACCTGCTCAGCAATCCATCTGTCAGTCTTTGCTCTGCCCACCTGTGTCCACAATGCTGCCCTCTCTTGCTTGCAGAAACTGTGTGACACTTGAAATCAGAACTGGTTCTGCAACTGGACTCACAACAAGGAGGCACATCAGATGCTCTCTACTGAGCATTTCTTTCAAATAGTAACTTTCTTTTCTGTCCTTGACTCCTAATCCTTCTGCTGCATAAAAGCCTTGATGAGGTTTGAGAAGGACTTGTTTGTTCCAGCGCAGGAGACAGGAGGACATTATCTGATTGGAAAATAACTCAGCAGCAGGTACCTCATTCCAGGATCCTCATCACCTAACTCACCATACACAGCAATTACTAACACACAGTATAAATGAGATTTTGTGACCCTCTCTCCTACAGGATCCTTTTGGATGCAGTGATATTTGTGGGGTTCAGTGTGAGGAACTGTGAAAACTGCCGCAGTACTTTCCTTGCACTTTGAAGAGATCCCAGATTGCTTGTGAACCTCACTTCAAGGTACAGCATTTATTATCGAGACCTCTTTCTGACGGCACAAGCACACACCATGAATCCCATTCAGTGGGCCAAAGATCGTCTGTAATAAACTCTTAGGAACTGGAGTTAGATGAAAATTATTGTTTCCAAACCAGAAAGGTCTTGCTATTACCTAACACACTTTTAACACAGAGGGGCATTTGTTACATCTGAGTCTTTGGCAGTAACTTCTTAACTACCTTTTCCTGAAACTCTCACAGTTGGGAGTTGCTTTCTCAGATGGAGGATAAATTACTTATGAACACATAAACATGAATAAATTACTTATGAACATATAAAAATAGTTATTTTGTTAATGCTTTGGGTATTAATGTGAATAATAACATGGCCCCAAGCAAATTTCTCTTCAGATTTTAGACATGTGAAAGAACAATATGAGCAATGATTCTAAAAGGGGTTATTTATTGTAACTCTTTCATTGTATCTTTGCAGAGCTTGCTATTTTTACCAACTAAAATGCAGGGAAATTCTCAAAAGCAGATTAAAATAATAAACTTAAGAACAGATCCTGTCAACCTATTGGCTCCTGCTTTTGTTTTGAAAGGAGCATTAGTGCACCAACAGCCATTTTTTCTGGTAACAGTTTTCCCATGGGTTTTCTCTGTGGGTAATCTCTAAGTTTTGATCAGATCTTGGACATTGACATTATTGGAATTAAAGTTTCTGAATGAGTCCTGTGGGTAACATTTGCATGCTGTACAGCTTGTATGACAGATTAGCATAAAGTCTTGACATCTTCAGATTAGCTGTTTTCCTCTTTCCAGCAGATGTCACTGAGAAAGAGCAGAGAAGATTTAAAATCCCCATTCCAGACTGTCTTGTTTTGGGGGGGCGGTTGTGGGGTTTTTTTGGTGTTTTTTTTTTTGGTTTTTTTTTTGGGGTTTTTTTTTGGTTTTTTTTCCCCCAAGAAGTGAAATGATCTACAAAAAAATCTGAGTAATTAATGTACATGATTTTTTGACTTCAGAATTTGTGTAGGATGGAGACCAAAATACAGAGCACACACAGTGAAGAAGGTATGCTTGTCCATGGGAGCTTTCTCACATAAAGAAGCTACAGCAGTGTGTGGCCTATGGGCTCGTCCTGCACTGTGTGCAGGGCATTCAAGCTGTTGCAGCTTGAAAATCTGTCTCCTTGGACTGTAACAGCTTTACCACAAACATGTCTGACAATAAATTAAGCCATTTGACTGAGGGCTGCCAAGGAATGTCACAGAAAAGCTTTGGATGCAGAATAGTGAGCAAATTCCAGAAACATGCACATAAAGGAGGGTGTCCCCACAAGGTTTGTTGCAGGTCCATGCTGGGAGGTCTGCGTGCACTGCAGCCCTGTTCCCAGATCCAACCTGTCATTTTCTGCTTTATTACATCCCTGTCACGAATAGGGAACAACACGTGGTGGCTGCAGGAACCTCAGCAACCTACCACCTGGAAAGTGGTACATTATCTATACTACCAAAAAAACTGCCTCTACCTTAATCCTGCCTGGAGCAAATGGCGTCCCATCACAACTGACTCACTGTTCTTCTCCAGTAGAGCTCTTTAGAGGATGGTGGTCAAAGGAGCTTGCAGATTTTACCCTCCTGGCGCTGGTGCTATATTAGACTTGATGACACGGGCTGACCACTTGGAGATGACCATGGCTAGCCCAAGCTCCTGGCCCATGCCAAGAGTGGCTGCCTCCTGTCTGTCCCTTGGGTCAGTGGCAGTAAAGCAGGGCTGCCTAGGTCTCAGAGGCAGTAAAGCTGGTCTGTGCAGCTGCTGTTAGAATCCCAAGTCAAGGAGTCCAGAGTGAAGGGAAAGAGAGGGATCACTTGTGTAGGTTCTCAAGAGGTTGTTTTTTTTTTAATCTCTGAGAGGGTCCAGGGACAAATGACAGAGTTCCAACATGGCACCAGCATCTTAAGTATGGGGGAGGGAACATGGTGAGGATACAAACTTGGACCAATGGTGAGATGCTTGGGGAGGGGCACAAGGCAGGGTACACATCTTCACATCCAAGGGGAACAACAGGGGAAGAGAGCAGGCCAAAGAGACCAGTAGGTATTCGAGGGATAGCGGATGGACACAGAAGTTTCTAGAGACAAAGGTGGGGTTTTTGTGATGGACAAGGGAGGAGGGCAGCGTCTCCCTGAGTGGCAGGAAAGAATCTGGAATAAGGGGTAGGTCTTTAGGTAGATGGACAGGGGAATGGGTGGACATGTCTCAGGAACAAACCAATATATGTGGGGGACAACTGGAACAGACCACTTTGAACTTATAATACCACATTTTTATAACAAGGAAACTCACCACCACAACTCGATACAGAGAGGTTGGCATCCCCAGCTACTGGAGATGCTGACTTAGCTCAGACTTAGAGCCACAGAGAATCTCTTTTTTTTCTGCACTATTAGCAGGGCTCCAGGCTGAGCTATGTGCTCACAAGCATGTGCCAACTCTTTTTTCCTCTGTCAGGACAGGAACCTGCACACAGGTTCAAGGTTGAATTACTATCAAGACAAAAGATGAAACAGAAAAAAACAGAAGACACACAGAAAGTGTGCATGTGCAAATGGCAAATCTGCTTAGAAATTAAAGATCCGTAAAAAATATAAAATCACATAGTCACAACTTCTAAGCTATTTTTCAGCATACACCTACAATACCTATTTCCCTTGTTCATTCAGGGATCAGGCCAGGTATGGTGATCAGAGCAGCCTGGCTGGGAGTATGGATTCCTTGATTCTTTTCTAGAGCTGTAGTCAATCCTTTGGATCCTGCTGTTAAGGCAACAGCAACTACAATAGCCATATCATGTATTCAAATAGAATATTTGGATTAGATCCCAAACGAGCTCAGACAAGCCAATTAGCATCCTTGCTATGTCTCATCTGCATTTGGTTTAGTAATACTTTTTATACATGGCATCTGGGAGTGGTGATTAGTGATCAGAATGGGGATTTGAAATTCTTGAATGGAAGTGGTTGCATCAGTACAGTGTCTACATTTTTTAAAAATTATACTTTTTTCTCTTAGTGCCAGTATTTTATACATTGTAAACTCTTCAGCACAGCATGAAACTCCAATTCCATTAAATTTTATCAAACAGTTTAACAAAAATCTGTGAAGTTTCAAAAAGAAAACTAACCACAAGTATGAGAACAAGGAGCAGTTTTGTAATCCCTCTTCTGGGTCTATGCAAGGATGCCTGAGTGCATCCATATGCCCTCCTTACTCCCTTGGTGCAGGCTATGTCTTCTTGACACATTATTCATAAATAACCACAGGAGATCATCTTGTGTCCTGTGTGGCTCATTTTACAGCAGCAGTTTATGTTTGCACAGGAAAGCCAGCATTAGAAAGCACTCCAGTGCCCAAAGCCTGGTTTGCAAAGAAAGAAATCGATATTTGCTGGTTCCACTGCTGTGGTTGACAGAGGAATTGTCAGAGTACCTGATTTGTTAATGACTTTTGCCATGGGAATATTTTGTGGCAATGAATTGGTCTGAGGCTACTGAGTCTGCATTAAGCCCTCCAGAAGTATGCCTAACAAATTCAATAGCTTTGGAGCCAGCAAACTGTGACAGACAGAAACAGTGCTCACAAATTCAAATGCTATATTTGTCTCTTTAAATCCTTCTAAAGTAAAGCTGAGCAAGTAACAAAAAGGTGTTTCATAAGTATAAATGTTGCCTAATTGTGTTCAATCTCTTCTTAATACTTAAACATTTTCTCATTGTTGTTTCTCTTAACCTGTAAAGTTAAAGAACTTGTGGGCTTCTTTGCTTATAAGGATATCCCATGATACACAGAAGCAGAAATACCTAAAAATAGTGAAACTCTTCTCTACACAATCCCCTAGGAAAGTATTATTATAAGCCCAAGCCACAAGCAGGAAGGCTTGAAAAGGAAAGTAAGACAAACCTCTATTAATCTGTACAAACATTAGGAAAGCAAGGCTTAAGAAATAGACTATATTTAAGCTTTTTAAAATATGACTCAATTTGTCTATCCGATGTAAAACACATGTCATAATCCATCCAGGTAATAGGAACAAGGAAGATCTCTGATCCTGCTGCTTCTCTGCACCCAGATGTGACCCTGGCAAATGATCAGAGATTTGTTTTAAATTTAGTTGGTCAGCAGTATACATCAATAAGACTGTCAGGGAGCTACTGCTTTTCCTGCTTGCACATCCATACTGAGACAGAATTGCCTGAACCATGGGACATCCACAAAACAACAACAAAAAAATCTATTTTATATTAAACATTTATAGATGGGAAATTGAATACAGTGTGACTTAGATTATCATGATAATAATGTTCTTTGGGTGCTGTACTCATAGAATGAGTAGAATGGTAATGCTAAGGAGGAAGAAGAGGTTAGAAACCAGGCAGCTCATTTTCTGCGAGCATGCATGATTTCAAACTGTATTTCAAGAGTATTAACACCATCTGACTTCAGTGTCTAGCTTAGTGCCCTTTGGAAGGTCAGTGACTACAATGTAGTAAAATCTGTCTCACAGATTCTGGTCACCTCTGCAAACCCCATTCCACGGTTTTTGCTGTATTGCCCGAGGTGAGAAAGGATCCTTGCTTTTCAGCCCCTTGTGTGCGTGGTAAGAATATAGAAAGAGTTTTTGTATTTGGGTAATCTTAGGTGGCATTTTATTAGCAAATTCTCTTCTTGTAAATTAAGGACAACTTCCAGTGCTACAGCTGAAACCCTGTTTTTAAAAAATCATGGCTAACCACATGAATATTAGTTCTGTGAATCATGGGAAAAGGTGTTAAAAAAAATTCCCAAACCCAACCACAAGCTATTTCTTAGAGTGATTCACCATGAGAGCAGTGAGCAAGAGCAAATCTGCAGGTAAGTCCCCTCATCTTTCAGGCTTGCCCTGAGAAAACTTACTGTTATATAACTCAGGGCAAGGTTGGAAAATGGCTCACTGAACAGAAAAACATAAAATATTATATGCTTCTGTGAAGTTTTGGAAAGCTCACTTGCCTCTGTGTTTTATGTTCTGTTCACTAAGGAGCTCATGTAGCCAGACATGATGCCACACCCTGGAGTCTGTCAGAGTGCAGGTATTGTATTCCAAACCCTATAACAACCAAAAAATACTCCAACCCAAACAAACAAGAAAAAACCACCCAAACTCTTGACTTCTATCACAGTGCATTGAGGACATTTTTCAAGAGGATTGTTTTCCAACTGAGAGAATTGGAAGATATATAAAAACCCCAAATCAATATACTTTGCTCAAGGTTGAACTGAACTTTGATATTTGCCTCTAACCCTTGCACTATGTCCTCTCACTAACTTCAGTTGCATAGTGGCCTCTCCATGTGGTTTTTTATCTCCTAAATGTGAAGCATGCTTTCAATGGGGTCACTTAGGGTTTTTTAAAGATAAAATATATGTGCTATGTATTACATATTTAACAGGAAATTGAATCATGAAGGGGTCTTAAAATACTTTTGATGGCATAGAAATAGCTAAGAGTTACAAGTAGGAGAGTATTCCTTAGGACAAGGTTCTTATTTTGATTGTGATGCATATGGAAAAATAATAACAGTCATCACCATCATCATATGTTCAAAACAGCTGCAATTTACTGGAGCAATTGTAGCAGCCTGCTACATTCTGTGTTTGGTCAGACCTCTCACCTAGGACTATGTAACTTTTCTGTGGTCTATGTTGGTGTGCAAGAAACATTCTGAACAGAGTGAGGCACCCACACAAAATTGCCCAGAAAAAGCAATGTGTATTTCCTAACATGTTCAGAAAAGGTCTGGAGTAGGAAAAGCAGAGCGCTAGCGTACCTTTCGAAGAATTTTTAATGTCAAGTGAAGCCTGGAGCTAGAAAAACATTTTCATACCAGTCAGTTATATGCATAAAGCTGGTATTTTACAGGGCATTAAATATTTTTGCCATATTTGAAGTCATTTTCTCTTGTTGGTGCCACTTAAAATACATGCTTCATTTTTTGATAATTGTAACTTACTCCTGACTAGGTTCCTGTTCATAGCTTTCCTTCTCCCAGCCTGCAATTCTCAGGGACATCTCATTTTTAACTTATTTTTCCTCTTGATATTTCACTAATTTGTTTTCCATAACATCTAATCCTTTTCAAATTCTTGGCTTCATCTGTTCTTTCTAGTCTGTAGTCACTTTTCATCACTCCCATTCATTTATTTTTTTTCTTATCAAATTTGTTTTCTATTTTTGCTTAACCTCTCTCATTTAGTATTTTTATAATCTGTCTAAGCAAAATAGAGTCAGGAGATAAAAGGGCATTACCGTCTCATACATTCCTTTCCCAAGAGACCAGGATTGTTCCTGTCAGTGCAGGACCAGACTTATTCCTTGATGAGGCCAGTTATATACCAGATTTTCAATCCCAGTTTTTAATTCCTGAAACAGAAGGAACACATCTCAAGTACGATTTTTTGTAATGATATAAGAATTTGTATGAGATGGTAATCTCATATAATTAGTTGGTTAATGATTGATTAATAAGTGTGAAGGAACACTAATGCAAGCTAAGGGATGATCTAGAGGAATGACAGCCAAGAAAGCTCTTGCCAAATAGCTATTATTTCCCTGGTGTCCACATGGATACTTGCCATCTAATTTCATTATGTTTTGGATGGAACCTATTTTACTACTGTGAAAATTTTGAAACTGTGGTGCAAACTGATTTTTATTTTAACCAACTGAAATAGACAGCTTAGTGTTCCTAACCTTAGCCTCAGAAAGGCCAAAGCATTTAAATTTTAAATTCAGCAAACTTCATATTTACATTTATACTGAAACAAGTGTACCTGAACACACACAGTATCTTCCCTTATTTATGCAAATTTAAGCACACAAGCTGGAAACATTCAGCCAAAATCCCCTCAACACAAACATGAAACCCTTGAACTGTTCATACTTTCCCTTAATCAAGTTCTTCTGTCCTAAGGGCAAAAATGAAACTATAAGGACTCCCTCTTCAAAACTATGCAGAAGGCAGGTGCAGCAGCACACTCAGAATCTCTTGGCTCAGGCACTTTAAACCTCAGGCCTTGTATTGCAGGGTGTAGGTGAGTGCAGCACAGACATCACCCCTTGATGTGCAAGACTGAAATGGCAGAAATCACAGAACTACTCCTTCCTTCCTTCCTTCCTTCCTTCCCTCCTTCCCTCCTTCCCTCCTTCCCTCCTTCCCTCCTTCCCTCCTTCCCTCCTTCCCTCCTTCCCTCCTTCCCTCCTTCCCTCCTTCCCTCCTTCCCTCCTTCCCTCCTTCCCTCCTTCCCTCCTTCCCTCCTTCCCTCCTTCCCTCCTTCCCTCCTTCCCTCCTTCCCTCCTTCCCTCCTTCCCTCCTTCCCTCCTTCCCTCCTTCCCTCCTTCCCTCCTTCCCTCCTTCCCTCCTTCCCTCCTTCCCTCCTTCCCTCCTTCCCTCCTTCCCTCCTTCCCTCCTTCCCTCCTTCCCTCCTTCCCTCCTTCCCTCCTTCCCTCCTTCCCTCCTTCCCTCCTTCCCTCCTTCCCTCCTTCCCTCCTTCCCTCCTTCCCTCCTTCCCTCCTTCCCTCCTTCCCTCCTTCCCTCCTTCCCTCCTTCCCTCCTTCCCTCCTTCCCTCCTTCCCTCCTTCCCTCCTTCCCTCCTTCCCTCCTTCCCTCCTTCCCTCCTTCCTTCCCTCCTTCCTTCCCTCATTCCCTCCCTCCCTCCCTCCTTAGAAGTATGGAAAAATATTGTTTAAACACAGTAATTAACATTTGATTTGAGGAAAAACTTGGAAAGAGCATATAGTTTCTCCTTCTTATAGAGTAAATCTTGTATTTAGCTTTTTTCATTTCATCATAGCAAATGCAAAATATAACAGCTGGGATTTTATTAAGAGCAGAGCAAAGCTGCCAAAATCAGTTTCTGTTAGATCTCAAATCAGCTAGCTACTTGTGTTCTAACTCCCCTCATTGTGTGTATGTAGTTTAGAACTCTAAACAAAAAAAAACTCTGAGAATTCAGGTTCTGAAATTTATCCAAATGCTCGATGCTAGTAATGATAATGACAAAAGATACTCATATCTCCCTTTTGTGTGTCAGCATATTATTCAGTTGTCAAAAATCATCCAACTGTATTTCATGTCATTTTGGTTTTCTGAAAACATGAAATAATGTTGAAAGAATCCACAGTGATACTTATTCCCCCTCTCTTCCACATGGCCTAGGAAACTGATTTACATCACCAATGTTACAAGAAGAGAAGGAAATTGTCTTAAAAATATGTAAGGGAGAAAGTACATGTGAAGGGAAAATTTTTGCCAATGCTTGGAAAGAATGAAAAAGTAATGTACATCTCTCTTTGGGCAGTCATTACTGTCTCAGCAATGCAGTCTTAGGAGTACATGAAACATTTTCAGAATTGAAAGGATTGGAGTTTTATTGGCACAGCTGCCCATCCACACACAAGGACTACCTTGTAAACTTCAGTGTCTTTTCTGGGAAATACGGGACATTTGCAGATGTTTTAAAGAGCGTTGACAGAAGAAGGTTGATGCTTAAACCTCATTTATAATAATGAAGTGGCGAGTTCTGTAATAAGTTTGACAGTAAACAAAATATTCTAATTTGTGCTGATCTATTGTAGCAGCGGGCCCCTGAACAGGGAATAATGAGAATTAACTCCATGACTCCAGAAGGCTGATCGATTGCTTTCTTACTGCACTATGCTATACCATATGAAAAACCCATCGCCCTTGCCAGACAGTCTGATACAGCTTTGACCTAATTGGTCAATCAATCAAAATGCCACCACCAGAGTCCAATTAAGAAACTACCGTTTGGTAAGCAATCTCCATAACACATTCTATGTGTACACAACAACAGGTGAAGCAAACGGAGATAAGAATTGTTTTCTCTGAGGTTTCTCACAGCTTCTCAGGAAAATCCTGGGAGAGAATTATGTCTCTCTCTGTTCAGAGGATATATGATTACCACACTGATCCTCTTCTCTTCTTGAATTCAAAGAGGGATAAACTTATGACTTTAGGATGAATCCTGAAATATGGTTTGAGTGGAGAAAAAAAAATCACTCTGATTTGTATCAGACTCTGTGGCAGGACTAGGGAGATGAGTAAGATTTTATTGGACATAAAGTATCAAAATTCATAGCTAATTAAAAGAATCCTGTTGCATCTTGTTCTGACTTTAGGCCTATAGAAGCTTTCTGATCAAGTATCTCCCAGAATATGTGTTTTCTAAAATACAACCTAAGACTATGATTGTGATTGTGTTAACAGAGGTTCTGCCCTTTAGAGGTACTAAAAGCCCCTTGGACTTGGAAGAATATCCTGAATTTCCATTATTTTGAGCAAGAGAAGAAAATATTCAGCACCAGGTAGGAAGTAAAAGACATCTGATTGACTGATCTCAGAAAATGAGCAATTTTGAGATACATTAAAGAGCCTTGCATTCTGACATCTGAAAGTCCTCGGAAATTCAGAATGAGGTTTCATTGCTCCTTAGGTCAAAACTCTTAGAAATATGCTTGTCATCAAGCCCTGAATTAAATATATCTTCTGATAATCTGATCACATCCATATTATATTACTGTCTTGGCCTTACATGTGTTTGTGGTAGTGCCAAGTATTCCTTTTATTTCCCCCACTGATGAAGTACAGATGTAATAGCCTATGTTAGTAGAAGGACGATAATGGGGATATGGAGGCCTAAAATTACTGAATTTTGCCCTTTCTACTGTTTTTACCCTGTATATGTAACACAATTAGTATCACTGCTGACATTTATAGTACTTATGGTGCACTTCTCC
Organism: Passer montanus; assembly: GCF_014805655.1. Lineage (NCBI taxonomy): Eukaryota > Metazoa > Chordata > Aves > Passeriformes > Passeridae > Passer > Passer montanus. Next base: position 801,064 of record NW_024368707.1, on the reverse strand, counting down.
AGATGCTGGAAAATCTCCAGCAGGGAAACTTGCTGTATATCTGATCTATTCCTAGTAAAGGATGTAGAATCACACCAACATAAGTACTGATACAAGTTCTCTCAAATAAGGGTATCTGACAGACAGCAAGTATTTCTTTTTGTTATGAATAGAAAGTTATATATTTTTTTTTAGGTTGCAGAGTTAAAAACAAGTCAGACCAGTTGCTGTAAGTTAGTTTCACTGTTAAAGAGGAGTTCTTCAATTATCTGTTAATGGCTGGTGATTAACCATTGTCCCCCTGATGCTTGCCGCCTGCCAGGGAGGGACACCGGCATCCTCCCATGTACCAGGAGGATAGGAGTGACATCAGAGCCAGTATGCAGATGAGAAATGCATTGCGCCCCGAATTTTTACAGTTTTTCCAGGAAAACCCCTAAAATTATGAGCCAACAAGTGACCTAAGTGACGTCTAAGGATGGGAGCATAGTCCAGTACCTGCTTGGATCCTTTTTGCTTCTCACCCTAACCTGAAAAGATGTTGATTAAAGAGACGCCCGGGGTGTTAGACAAAAAAGCGAGGAATCTGCTAATCTCCCGTGAGGACAGAATCCCCAGGTCTGCCTGCAGACCAGCGGACAAAGCTGCATCACCCTCCTCCTCTGTGCCACGCCTGGGAGCAACGGCAGCGTGGGCGCAACCCGTCGATTTCTCCCCACCTGAGCTGATTCTTCTTAATAAAGGCATTAAAAAGGAGAAAGATCTCCTGCCCATATATTTCACTTTTGTTTGTGGATGGAAGCTCAAGAGCTGTTAGGGTTTTTAAACCTAGATTTGACTCTGTGTCTTCAAGAATAATCTGTCACAAAGCATAAATTATGCACCAGGTATAAAGAGGTGCACTATTGGATTTTACCAGTGTTACTGAACAGGATGTGTCTTGGCTTGTCTGGTTCCTGCTGCTGAACCAAATAGCAGCACCTGTTGTCTGTTCTCCCCAGAGGTGCTATTTAGCTAACTGTGGTCATAGCTGAGCACGTGGGGACAAGTCCAGGCCTGTCCCGAGCTTCAGTGCTTATGGGCTGGAGCTTGCTGTTGAAGAGGAGCACTCCTCAGACCTCCCTGAGCTGGAAAAACCCTTTAAGGCGATGGTGAAGGAAGGAGTGTGTCCTGATGGAGAGTTTTTCATCCAGAGTTTTATTCTGGGCCACAGAGCCTCTGAATCCTGCAACAACTCCAATAGAACTCTCCACTGTGTGGTGTCCTTGCCCTTTCACCGGGGGAGAGGGGCAGGGGAGGGAACACAGGGACCACCAACCAGGTACTGGGGGAGGGGCCCTCAGGTGAGAGGGACAGCTGGATGGGCCAATGGCCCCCCAGGGGGTGGAGAGCATCCTTTGAACCTGCCAATCACTCAATGCCCTCTGGAATTTCTGGGTTGATAAACAGTGCCCAGCAGGGGTCAAGGGTGGGGGAAAGGAGAGGTGATTGACACACCACCTGGGGAAGGAAACTTCAGGGAAGGGACCGGGGAAACTGAGGTACACCATGACAACACACTGCAACAGCGCACCAACCTTTAAGAGCCTAGAACAGACTAGCACAAAATGTATTTAGAGTGCTGTCAATTAGTCAGCTAATGACAAAAGAGCTTACTGAGTTCTTAACAAAATCCCTTTCGTTGTAGCCTAGCTAAGATGCAGTTAATCCACCAGTAGTTCTATACTTTACTGTGAAACAAAGTTGAGCTCTTGTTGAGACCCCAAAGCAGAAATGGATTTTCAGAAAAGCAGACACATATGGTTGAATCCACAGTGTGGCAAGGAGTTAGCTGGACATAAAGCCCAGTAATCTTATGCTAGTGCAAGAAATAAATACATAACCTAACTACCTAAAAAGTGGAAAGTTGTACTGTTTAAATTACTATTCTGTTTGTATCAGAAGATGTGGTCACTCTTTAGTAGAGAATGGGAACTGGACATGGTGTTCAGATGGTCTTGAGTGATGCTTTACATTTTGCAAGCCAGGATGGAAGTCCATGTATCCTGACAGCTCTTGCAATGAGGCAGGAGGAGAGGAGACAGCAGAACTAAATGATGGTGTATCAAAAGCTGAAGTCAGACACAAAGGGAAAGAGCAAGCAGCTGTCTGGCAAAGAAGGAAGTCAGTGGTGGTTTCCTTTTTTAATTTTTTTTCTTTTGCCAGCTAGCATGAATACCTAATGTTGAAGACTGAATGGTAGGGTTCTTACTTGTGGCCATTCCAATGTTCCTAAATGTGCAAGTAAAGAGTAATTGAGGATAAATGTTTAAGACCTGAAAGTGAATCAATGATTCTTTAGTTAATAGTGATTCTTTGGTCAGTAGCCTCTTCACGGTAGAGACAGTGGAGGAAATGTTGCAGTTTGTGCTGCAGTCTGGCCTCTCTTCATATTCCTTCCGAACAGTCTGTGAGAATAAAAGGCCAAGCCTGTAAATAGAAAAGCTGCTTTTGCATATCATCACTACTTGATAAGTATAAACATAGCCTGTTCTCCCTTCCTGCCACAAAAGACTTCTGTTTTCCATGTGATAGATTTTATAACACATGTACTGAAAATCTTGACACCTGCTTTTTAAACGCAAGTAGCTAGAAACAAGTTTGCTAATTTGTGATTGTATATCTCTAAAACACTTCATAAAGTCTCCAGTGAGATGATTTGCAGAAGCATAACAGAAACCTTTTTCGCAAGATCCTCAGAGAATTCAAAACTGCACTGACTCTATAGCTTTGAATTACACAGCTTCCTATGGACTGACACTTCTTCCTGAGAGATCACACTCTCTGGGGTCTTTTCTCCACGTACCTCTGGCAAAGTTCCATGTAATATCTGGTTACTGAAAGCTGTCCTTAGATGGTCTTCAGGATTTCCCAGGCATGCATTCCTGAAACAGAACTGGGATTACAGAATAGCTAATTTGAGAGTCCAGCTACAGTTTAAAATAAATTCTGTTCTGTCTTCAATGCTTCCAATTTTAACTTTTATACTCAAGTGGCATGAATTATCTACCAAAACCTGCCAGCTGACCCTGTTGTCATGCACCTTTCTGGTTCTTAAAAAAATGAAGTAAAAAGGTAGCAAACAGCTATCACAGAATAGCAGGGAACCTTTTCAGAGCTTTGCAGCATGCAGGTGTGGAAGCAAACACAGTAAGTTAGGGAGCCAAATAAGGTGGATCAAGTCACCTGTTTGTTTAAAAGAGAAGATGGATCAGTGCAGCTCTGGAGATTGTGCTAGGAAGTGACTGACCTCTACACTGACTGAATGAGGAGCAAGAAACCTCTGTTCACCCATGTTTATCCCTGAGTAGACTACAGGGCAAAATGCAGGACAGGCCTCTTTCACACTCTTTCATCTTGCCCATGCTCCTCAAAGTCCAGAAGTGGCCTGACCTTTGGTCTGTATGTGATGTGTCTTGCAGAGAGCCAAAGGGAGCTGAAGCTCCGTGGTCTGCTGTCTGGGTTGTGCCTTGGGCTGGTGAGGATGTAAACAAAGGTGGGGAAGGAGAGAGATTTCATCAGCCTCTGATCTCCTCTAAGGAAGGCAGGAAGCCCAAGTGCTGAAAACATGGCAACATTGTCTTTTGGAATAGACTGAACATGTGAAAAATCACTGTCCTAATGATAAACAATGTAATAAATATTGGCAAGACATTAATCCAGCCTCTGCAAAAATGTCTTTTATTTGTTTTTGCAGCTCAAATCACATTTTTCTTTTGAATGTCTTTTACACGTTTGCTGTCCTTCACCCCTCTCTAGATTGCCAGCCATATAGTGAAAGAAATGGCTCTTAGAACTGTTTTCTGTAGAACTGTAGTAGACATGAATACCAAACAACTTCACAAAACCACTAAATATTTGGCAAACTTCTAGTCTACTGTAATTTTTAAAAAATGTTCGAGACAAGTGTTTATGTTGAAGGGGGAAAAAATCCCTAGGATAAAGCTGTCAATTAGTGGATAATTTCAGCTTTCCTATATAACCCTGTTCCATAAGTCATACTTCATAAAGAGTGAATACTCTTCTAATTTAACGTTTCTGAACCTTAAAAAGCATCTGAATTGTGAATAGATGCTGCTCTAGCTTTTTTGGCATATTATATACAAGATGTCTGGCCAATTCTCCAGTCTTCTCTCAGATATGTTACTGATCCAAAATATTTTCACCAGACACCCTGAAATGGAATCACAAGTTTGCCAATTTCCATTTTGTGTGTCTTCCTTAGAAAATTGAAAATTACAGCTCATGAGCGTTGGTGGTTTGATTGCTCAATGTCCAAACTTAACTCACTGGAACAAAATAACAACAAAGATGCAGAAGATAGTGCCTGGTCATTGTGAGACAAAATTGTTTAAAAAAAACCAAGCTACCTAATTTCTAGTTCAGGAATTAAATCAGGGAAAATTGGTGCTCTTAAAACACTAATGAAATACAGATCAACAATTATGCTACAACTTCTTCAGCAAAGTTACTGCACTATTACAGTGTCATTTCCCTGATCCTGCCCAGGTCTCCAAAGCAAAAGAGCAATTTTCAGTATCTTCACACTGCACAATTTTCAATTTTCTCAATTCTCTGAGCTTCAAGTTAGCACTTTTTTTGAGAAACATGTAAGTCAGAGGAAAATTCTTGACAGAAGTCTCATATTCTGATTTCCTTGGACTTCACAGCAAGATTTCAAATGCTGTTGAAACTGCCAAATAAGAAAAATGTATGTTATAGTATTACACGTGATAACATAGTCCAGCCTGGAGTTTTTCCTTCTACCTAAAGCTGTGAGAGCTTAAACAATGTTATTTCACTAGGCCAGGAATTATAGGCAGAACTTTATTAAAATACAACCTGCTACATGAACTGAGCTCCACAAGAAAGTATTTGGGAGTTTAGCAATGCTAATGATCCTGCAAGTTGGTTCATTGCTCACTACAGGTGTAGCCTGGGGCTTAAACAACTGTTGTTGTCTAGAGAGTGACAGTTTTTCCTAGATGCCCCATAAGGAGTCTGGTCTTCATATTGAAAAGTTCTACCTTGGTTCAAGTAGAAGGCTTAAATTCCTTACTATTGTCCTGAAAAAAAACCCCCCCCCGCCCCCCCCCCCATTCTATTCAAGACAAATGCTGATCCACCACACCAGCCCATGCTTGGTCCAAGATGAGGCTATGTTTGGGGCCACCTCTTCACCTTCCAGAAAATCTCCTGGGTGGAAAAAATATGGAAAATGTAAGAGTGCTGTGGCTTTAGTAGTGAATCCCACAGGATATACTATGCTCTGGGAGAAGAACATCGAGTTGATGTTTCCAGAAGCACTCCAAGAAGCTGGTAAAGATTATAGATAGGCCAGGTCCAGTACTCTAGTAGGATCACCCAGATATACAGGATATTTAGATCTTAAGCTCAAGGAGAGAACAATTTTAGGAACAAGTTCAGATTTTCTGAACTGGAGAGTTAAGTGATAGCCATTTAGAAGGATACCATCATGTATCCAAAGGTCATAAGTTGCCTAATTCAGACTTTACCTGAGATTTTTTTTCCAAACTCATGTTTTGACTTTGAAGGTGCTGCAAATCAGTGAGAATTTCAGGAGCTGGATCCTCTAGGAAAATCTCGGCTAGGCAGACCAGCTACAGTTTGCAGGAAATGATACAAGAAGAAATACAGGTAGAGCAAACAGGTGTATTAGATCAGGAAGGCACTGCCTGGGTTGGTGTATGGTAACAGACTGGCTTCCTCTGACAGTCCTGGACCAACCAACCCAGCTCTTCTCAAAGCCTGAAAACCTTTTCTCAACCCTCACTCACTGTAATGTAGCCATTCCACCAGAAAGTTCCAGCAGGATAGGGAGTGTATGGGTGATTTCTAGTCAAGGATATCCAGATATGCTCTGAATAGTAAGCTTTATGTAGTGAATATTATTCTCCTTGAAGGAGAATAATATGATGTCTAGTAAGGGAGGGACTGCAAACCCATGGGTAATCATCCAGAATTGTAAAAGATGGCTATCTTTTATAGTATTGTATATCAGTTTATAACTACCATCAGAGGGTTAAAGTAACTGCTTACAGACAGGTCATAAAAATAAAGAACCCTGAGGAGTTCCAGGAGTAGCTTTACTGGTTGGAACATAGTATTTTTATTTGTAGTTGGATATAGTATCTCATTAGTACAGCAGCCTTTCTTTTTGTGCAGTATAAAATGGGAGGGAACAGTGTCACTTCTGGCTGTGTCATTAAAAGAAGTGCTTTGTGTTCAATAAAAGGCTTCAGTCATAAAGACTGCTAGATCAAGAAGTTTCACTAAGGTACAATAAGACATTCATTTAAAATGTTAAATGCTATTCTTGCCAAGGCATGATCTGGAGAGCACTAATGTACTCTGCATTCAGGGCAAAAGCAAAATTAATATCTTGTGTCCAACTCTCTCCCTTTTTTTTCTGCCATCATGAATTTCTGCAAGGTGAGTGAACACCAAATAATGAAAGTGAACTATGAGCAGTTTCATTATCTACTTCCAAGTGGCCTGGTTCTGTTCCAGCCAGTGAACTCTTGCTCACTGAGACTGATTTTTGGCCCTGCCAAAATCAGGGTGGCTGCCTGTATCCCTCTTTACACAGTTATCAGTGCCTACATGGCAGTGGAGGGTCTTGCCATGCACCTATCCTGGCCAGCCTCCCAATCAGAGCTTCTTTCTCCTCACTTGACTGGTGCACACAGGCAAAGATCAAGCTCCCCAACAAAAACCCCAATATGATTAGGAAAGTTTGTTACAGAGTGCCCAGCTGGAAGCTTGCAGCTGCTAGTAAGGATTGCTGTGCCTCAGGGGCTCATATTGCCTTTCCAAAGGTGTTTCATAAGTAAAAGTATCAGGGATGTTTTAATCCAAACCAGATTATTCGTTCCCAGATCACAGAAGAGGCAAGCTGTCCTTTCAACCTCCAGGGCTGTTTCTGCTGCCATGGAGCTGCTCAGAGGCCTGTGCTGGGGCTGAGTTTCTGCAGGGTGCTGGGACCAGTGGGGACAGTAATCCCCACTACTGCCTCCACTCCACCACTGTCCTTCTCCTGCTGCTTCCTGCACTGCCAGTGTTGCCTGCATTGGCTGCCCTAATGCTGTGCTCTTTATGGGCTCTCAAAGGGGAAATTGCACATTATGGGAAGGCCAGATGAAGTTCAGTGTCCCTAAACCACCACAGAGAGGATTTAAATGGTTTTTAAAGCCAGAGTTTTCAAGTGCACAGACTGAAATTAAACATTTAAATCTGTGTTTGGGCACCAAAGTAAACAGGGGTCTGATTTTAAAGAGTTGTGGAATAATACCAGTTTTCCACACTATTCCCCAGAGCTTGCAATTTGTTTGTTTCTGGCAGCCTCTTTAGATCTTCAGGAATGGAGCTGCAGTCCCAGCAATCTGGGGAAGACTGAGAGCATCCCTCAAAACTTTGCTGAGTAAGGAACTTGAGGACTGAAATCCGGAAAAAAAACACAGCAGGAATCTGGGTAGCTATACTCAGGAGCAAGACAAAAACAATTAAGCAAAATAATTGAAATAAAAAGTAGGTCCTCTCTATTTGTTAGCTTCCAGGCTATACCAGTCTTGTATGGCTTTCCTAAGTGCTATAGTTTCCACATTACAACTAGGTACTTAGAGCTCAGATTATTATCTTGGGAGAGGATGGAAGTGGGTTCAAACCCCCTGGACTTGTAAGGCTTCTCCTTTCAGAGTTCCACTCCTTGCACTGTGATAGGAAACAAAGCACTCTTCTCACCCTTGCCCATCTTTTTTCTTTCTCTAAAGAAGGCAATAGCAGTTATGCCAGCTGCCAAAAGGGACCAGTTGTAGCAAAAACCATGAGCTTTCTGCTGTTCTCACTAACTGTGTAAGTGGCAGGACTGTAGCTGCTCTGCTTATTTGATCATTTCTGCTTACCTGTTTTAGACGGCTCTTGCTCAGCACACCTTTTTTCCTTAATTGTTTTCTTGTGTGCTTAACTTTCCCCCATTCCCTGAATAAAGAATTCACTTGGGGCTCTGAATTCCTGTCCTGAAAACTCATGGCAGTGACTTCATTCCCCTGGGAGAAAAGATCCTGTGACCAAGAGTCCTAACACCTGAAACGGCTAACACCTAACATTTGAAAGGCAGATCTGAAATGCCTCCAGCATCCTCTCTGAGGTCCTTTGAGAGAGGTCCTTTGAGACCTTTTCTAAGGGCAGTCCTGGCCAGTTATCTCAGATCTCTTTCTGAGGAAAGGATAAATCAGGCCCAGTTGATCATTCCCACCATTGACAGTAGAGGAAGTCAAGAAGAACAAATAGCATTAGATACCTAACAGCAGCCTGAACTACTGTCAGTTGTCACTGTCATACTCAGTAAGTGATGTGTGGGTGGAGCTAGGACAAACATTTCCAATTAACACAGCATCTTTCCCTGGACAGTTTTGTACAAAGCATTAGTGAAAATTTCTAGAAATCTGTACTCCAGAAAGATGAATTCACACTGGAAGACATGTAGAGGGTCAGTAATTAAAATGGGAAGTGAGGAACATGTTTTAGGAAGAAAGTTTATATGAGCTGTGTTACTTTGGCCTCATGAGATTAAATTTGAGAGCAGAATATGATTATTTTCACATGCAGAACATTATGGAAGGGGAAGAGTTTAAGTGAAATTAGGACATTGCTGGAAGCACATATTGATGGGAGGATATCACAAATACACAAATAAATGCAAAGTGTTTCTACAGTTCGCTTTGTCCCTTTGTCTCTTCATGGTATTTACACTACAGCAATTCGGGTCCCTTACAGGGGATGCATCACCGGCCTGAGCTCCTCTCCCTCCTTCCACCTCTCCTCAACATTAAAATAATTTTAAAAGTTGCATAATGTGAGAAACTTGTGAAAATCCTTCTCCAAATATATTGACTGCAAGTTGTCTTTTGGAAGGCATCAATGAGTTGGACCTTTACTCCACAGCAGATTCACCTTGCATGACTGTGTGAAGATAAAGCCTGTTATTCATATGAAATAATAAAAATGTATCAGCCATGGAAATATTTGGAAAAACTCATTATTTTGACTAATAGAGGACAAATAATGAAAATACATTAATGTAGGATTTACATCCTTCTATCTCTAAAAAAAAATCAGTTTCAATTTAATAATCCTTTTGTAAAAATGCAGTATATAGAGGGGATGTGAAAGAGTCTTGTATATAGATTATACGTGCATAATACCCTACCATTATATTGTATCCTGGATACACTACATGATTAACATAGTTCCCCATATGCCATAATATGCCAAGCATAAAAAGTGTCCACTTCATGTTCTTACCAAAGCATTTTGGTGTTGAACTTCCTAAAGTTCCCCTTCCCCCTTCTCCAGAGAAGGTGAAAATACATTATTTCTACCTCATTTTCCTAGGTGTCCTGATGAAGTTCACCACTGGTAAGGCCCTGGAATTCTCTTCTGATCACCTTTCTTCTTCTGGTCTCTCTGACTGAAATTTTTCCAAGTCTCTCCAGCCCCATGGTATCATCTTTTTTCTTATTGGTCTGCAAGTTAAAACTGGCGCAATTCCAGGTTACTTTGTGTTTCTGTGACTGGTCTGGCTTGGAGCCTTATTAGTACCACTGAATGGACTTAGCAAATAATTTTCCTTTAAATTCCTATTTTAAAAAGGTTTCAATGGGACTCCAGTATTTGAACTTCCCACAGCTGGTCTTCCAGCTCTTATGGGGTGCCAGCCCATAAACTTTAGATTTCTCTTGGACAGACACTCAGGGAAGCTGCTGATAAAGTGAGCGTGGATATAAAGATACTGCATCCTCTTGGTCCCTGCCATTTATCTTGGCCTCCTGGATGCTGTTCCCAGTCAGGAAAGAGGTCACTAATCCTTGCTGGGCTTAGCACTGAAGAGGCTTGAGTTTCTGGACCCTGTAACTGTTAGCTTGAGATGGTTCCATTCACTGCTTCCATTTCTGCATCATTGGTTTCCAGGGATATTGGGTGCTGTACTAAGTCTAGCACTGTGAGTTTTAACTATTCCCCAAAACTGCAATAAAAATGAAACAATCCAGCCAATTCTTTTATGTATTTTTCTTACTAAATCCATGAAAACATGGCTCTTTCCAGCACTGGAGGTTTTCCCAACAGCTTTCCTGACAAAAAGCAATATTTAGTTGACTAACAATGTTTGTTTTTTAAAAAAGCTTTTCATAAAAATATGAAAAATTAAATGTATTTTCCCATCAGTGCAATTGATTTCTAAGTGCCTAGATATGACCTTTGCCTCCATGAAGCAGGTTCATGAATTGACACATAAAGAAATGTGAAATTAATGCATTTATTGATCAAAAATATTAAAAAACCCAAGCACTCTTTTCTAATGGGTCAAAAAAGGCTTGAGAGGCAGACAAAGCAAATAATTCCATTCATTCCTTCAACTCAAGTGATAGATCGGTGTGCAGACACAGTGTCTAACTGAAGGTTCTCTATAAATATTTCAGGTTAATGGTTTTGCACCATTCTGTCTGGTACAGGCTCTCCAGTGCTTATTGCCTTTATGATTTAAATTGATACTATGAATTATTGAGAATTCTATTCTCCATGGGATGCTGCATGACAGCCCACAGATTTTGGGCATGTATTTCATTTTAGCCTTGAAAGAGAAAGGATGGCCACTCTGGGAGGCTGTACACCAACATACACACCCACAAAGACAAATCTGGATAATAATAATCATGTAAGACATTATTATAATTTTTAAATTGTACCTGATAAGAGGACTTCAGAAGAATATCCATTAAGAGGATATAAATTAAATCACTTTTGTTAATTACTCGTGCTGTGATGGAAAGAGCCCTATTTAGGAACCCTATTTGTTTGGATCTCCCAAAAAACCATGAAACCTGCCTGGCCACAATAAAAATACATTGGTCAGAGAGGAAAAGTGGAAGGTCATTTTATAGGGAGATGTAAGTCCTAGACCTTCAAAGATTTTCATCTGGAGAAGATCTTGACATTCTGAAAGGACATGCCAAACCTAGTAGTAAAATCCTGATCTCAAAGTCTCCATGCCAACACTGTCCATCCCATATTTTACATTCTCTTATGCATTTAGAGTGTGTGGTTTCTGATTATTACCTTGCTGGTAACCAGGCCCTTGAAAATTCAGAAGAGAGAAGGTAGTCAGGCAATCACTGATCTAAATATATTGAGAAATTATCTGCAGTAAAAGAGCTTGGTCTTTTGACCTGAAAGTTATATAAAGTTGATGTCTTGAAATAATTCTGAACAAAAGAAGCCTCCTTTGGCAGTTACTTTCTTCTCATTTCTTTCAAGCACAGCAGTTCTCAATTGGTTCCTCCAAAAAAAGGAGGAAAAAAAATTCCTCCACAAACAGGTTTTGTCTCCCAGTTTAATTTTCACTTCAATTGTCACTTCTGCAAGAACTCAAGAATAAGCGATTTCTGAATATGAGGATAGGTACTTACATGATATTAAAATTACAGCTAACACCACCAGAACCACTGTTTCTATTGAGAAAATAGAAACCACTGCTGCTTTGAAGTTGTATTAAAATCCATTGATCAAAAAAGCCATCTACGCATAGCTGATACTATAAAGGCCAGCTATCGTGGAATCACTGTCCTTGAAATTCAGCTTTGCTGAGGGGGATTCCAGGCAACTCCCGTCATCTGCATAGGTACTATTTTTCCCAGAGTTACTTTAATAGAGCCAGCACTTTTCATGTGACAGCTGTCAGATATCATGTTAGTGACATCTCAATACATTTATGTCAGATAAGCAAGGGGGTAATGGGCATAACATTGTTTGGTGCTGTTCCACACAAATTCTGGAATATGGCTAAAATTCTGTATTTTCCTACACTAGCTGTAGCTGCTTGTATCAGTCAATAATGGGTTTTCTGTAAAATCTTTCTGATTGTTTTCTATTTGTCATCTAGATTTATATTATGGTATTAGCAACACCTCACTTGTGTATAATGTTTTAATCAGCAGGCCTTGTGGTCCCTGGCTGAGAGACAAATGTCATTTACTCTGGGAAATTGAGAGGTTCTGGGATTGAGGCAGCTGCACATCACATGATGAAGACAATAATTCAGGGGGTTTTTTTTTCAGTTTGGACCATCATTTTTGTCCATTGGAAGCAGATAGAGTTTCTGCATGGAAAATGTAATAGATGACATATGATTAAAGGTTGCAGTGGAATGTTTGCATGCAGGAAGGCCACATTCATTTTGATCAAGCAGCATTTGATCCTGATATTCCCCTCACAATATAGTGCTTTATTCTGGTGTCTTACTAGTGTTGTTTCTGCATATTTTCTTAAATCAAAAGTTCTACATACATTCTGTGCCATGTTTTCCTTGTTTAAATGCACTAAAGTGAATTATCACAGCATAAAACTGGAAAAATAAACAAATCTTTGTTTTGATATGAGTGAGTGATAAATTAGCAGTTTAAAGTCAGTAAGTTTCAGAATATCATTAGGTTGTAAGTGCAAAGTACCACTGAGATCTAGAGTTCTGATAGCTAGAGACATGGCATTTTCATAGCATGAAGAATCTCTTCATAGAAAATCCACTTCAGAAAAATGGTAAAATGTGGTCTTAACTTCCACAGAAGACAAAGCAGATCTTTTTCTGAGCAAGGGCCAGAAAAAACAGTTTCATTCTCTCTTGCCCTTCCATTCACAATCACAAAATGCCTCTGTACCAACTCAAAACATTGTATACATAGGAAAATATGTGTGTTTCATTGCAGACAGTTATGGGTAAATGGTTCTGTCCATTCTAAAATTAATCATTCTCTCTACATTTGTTCCTTATTTCATCTGCTTCTCCCGTCTGCTCTCTTCTTCTCTCTCTTCCAGCTCACTCTATTTCAACAGAGTTTTTCAGTTCATCTGAGATTGGGAGTTGGCCCAGCATGTGTTTGCAAATTTTATTCTATGTGCCTTAATAAGGTTTTGTTCAAAGGTTTGGATTTTTTCTTCTCAAAATCTCTTTCTTTAAAAATGGATGCTGAAATACATTTTTTGTATTGATTATAAATTTCCTGAGCACTCTGGTAATCATATTTACCAAACTTCATTACCTTTTTTGGTTTTTTCAGGTTAATTTCTTTAGAGATCCTTACGTTATTCTGTACAACAGATGTTACTATTTTTGTTAAACAGGGAAATAAGAACAGACTAACAAGTGTACCCACAGTGAAGGTTATAGTTTTCCAACTTTTTTTGAAAGTCCATAGATTATCCCAGTAACTGGAATCAAGTGTAGGAGTCCTTTGATTTCTTAAATATGCTAGTTTTCTTATTTCGTTTAAAGTGTTTCTAATGACTGCTACAATCAATTTGGTTTGATAAATTACTGTTTTGGTTTGGTTGAGTTGGTCATTAATATGATTAAGAGCTAATGTTTTGCTACTGCTTGGGCTGTTTCCCTTTTGGTTGGGAAGGCTTCTACCCAGTGAGTGAGATGACCTACTACAACTAGTAAATATTTGTATCCTTGTACTGGGGGCATCTCAGTAAAATCTATTTGTATGCTCTGGAAAGGTCTTAGAGTTAGTTCTCTCCCTCCAGGTGACTTGCTGGTTTACTTTTTGGCAAATTAAACACCCTTTTTTGATTGCTTTTGCTAGCTCATATACACCTATGCACAGGTTATTTCTTAGGAAATGATCACATAGTCCTTGGACTCCCCAGTGGATTAATTTCTGTAGTTCTGTTAGCACCATCCCAGCAAGTGCTTTGTTTAGAAACACCCGTCCGTCTGATGTTAACCACTCCCCCATATCCCTTGATGTAACTTTAAGTTTCACAAAATATGAGTTCTCTCTTTTTCCCTACTCGGGTGTGGTTTCTGCTTAAAAAAAACTTTTACCAGATCCTCTGGTCTTAAAGCTGCTTCCTTTGCTATCTTGATCAGCTAGCAAAGGTTTCACAACTTTAGGCTAAACAGTCTGGGGGGGGGGTCCAGTTGCTCCACAGTAATAGCAGCAGCTTTCACTCAAAAGGACTCGAGGCCTCTCCATGCCTCCTGTCCCTGACAGTACTGGCATATCCTTGCCTGCTCCTGGTGGTGGACCCCCCCACTCTTTTGTGGCCTCGTACTGTAGGAAAGAGTTGTTTGCTCCCACACTTTCTCTGGCTATAGCAACCATGATCCTAGCTTTGGCCTTTGCTTTTTCTTCTTCCCTCCTTAAATACACCTTCAATGCTTCCCTCAAGAACTCATTAATGTCTTTCTCTTGCCAATCCTCAATCTTTTCCAATTTTCTCCGTATATCAGGACAAGATTTAGTAACAAAATGGAATTTTGGTAGCATTTCACCCTCTTTGAAAAGTCTCTCTACCTTGGAGGTCTTGGATCGGGTACCGCAGTATGGCCCATCTTCATACCCAAGATTACTAATTTGAGGGGTATTAGCATTAGCTTGGACCTGCTGTAGATTAATGGCTGTACCTGGTGATAGGAGGTTACTAGATAAGGAAGCATTTGTGTCCCAGTTAGGAGGAGGTGGAGGGACAGCAGTAGGAGGGGGGGAAGAGCTTGGGTGCATGTTAGGTGGAGCTGGAGAAGGGGTGGAGCATGCAGCAGGTGGAGTAGCTGGCTCTGATGTCACTTCTATTCTCTTTACCTTGGAGGGTCTGTCCTGGTGTCTTCTTGGCAAGCGGCCAGCATCAGGGAAACAATGGTTAATCACCGGCCATTAACGGGTAATTGAGGAGCTTTTCTCTGGCAGCAAAACCAAAGAGGTCTGACTGGTCTGACTTGTTTTTAACTCTGAAACTCAAAAAAATTACAACTTTCTATTCATAACAGATGCAATATCCAGGCAATTAATTTCCCTTTTGGGAAATTGTCACAATGGGATGTGAAATTGGGGCAACCACCCCCAACCAGGTACAGGGGGAGGAGGTCTTAGGGAAAAAGGCCCCTGGATGCTCCAATGGCTCCCAAGGGCGGGGGGGGGGCATCTTTTGAATCTGCCCAATTACTCAATGCTCCTCTAGAATTCCTGGGTTGATAGATAGTACCCAGCAGAGGACAGGGTGGGGGAAAGGAGAGGCAATTGACACACCTGGGGAAGGAATCTTCAGGGAAGGGACCAGGGTAACTGAGACAAACCATGACATCACACCACAACAAGATTGTAACAGCCACATGGAAAGCCATAAATCTTACCGGTGCATTTGAAAAGCAGAAAGTTTTCCAGTGCAACTGGAGGATCCAATTCTGCTCTTCATACTTCTGCCAAAAATTGAGAGTAGCTCCAGTTAAGTCAGCAACATTGTTGCACTGGAATAATATAAAAATCAGAAATCAGTTTCTAGATATAACATTTTTCAGTTTTAATAATAAAACGAAGAAAAAAACCCTTGAATTTGGCAACCCTTGTGTCCCTTGTGTTTCTTGTCTGATCCCTCTGACTCTTCCTTCAGCCATTTGTCTCTCCATTCATCCAGTCTCTCACAGGCACACAGCACTGGTTTCAGTCTGTCATAAGATTCATTACTTTCAACTACTCCCTTTTATTTATACTGTCCAGCACATACACTACTGAATCTGCTTCAATGCGCTTCCTCTTCCATGCTGTTGGTTAGTGGCAGTCATGCTGTTCACAGAGAGAGAAAGAGGCTCTTTACTTTAAGTTCCTGTGCATAGTCTAGAGGAATTTGGAGCCACCATTTTTGTCCTGACCGCAGTCCTAGCCTGGCTTGGCAGCAGGGCCCACCTAGGGATCGCTGACCATGCTTTGTGGGGCAAGTGCTTCCTGATATCTTAGATGCTAGAAAATCAAGGGCTTTACTAAGGATGTGTGAAATGCATTTTTTTTTAAAGCTTTCACAAAGACAGCAAAAAGAGCTCCTGGCAGGAGTGCCCCTTCCCCTGCCAAATTTATATACATTCTTTAAAGTATTAAACAAATTGCGCAAAAGAAATGGCCTAATTTTTTCAAATGTGGGCAAAACTTATTTTTCCCTAACTTCCTTCTTAGAAACAATTGAACCATGACTCTTGAAATTTAAAAACACATGAATAACAACAGCCTGGAACAAACACCAGGCATGGAAAATTCAACTGAACTAGTAAACGTTTAACTAAGTTATAACAGCATCTGAAAACATGAAATGTCAAAAAGTCTCTTAGTAGCTATAGAATACCAGTGAAGCACATGCAGCATTTAGTTTTGGATGGTTTATTAGGTAACAAATAGCATCACAGGAAGAAAAAAATGAAAATAAATGAATGGTGAGTAGTAATAGGTAGCACACACAAACTGTAGAAGTTGTAGAAAAGTTTAGAAAGGATTTCAGAATATGTTTTTCTTAATATATTCTTTTCTAATAATAAGAAATGTTAGTGGCATATTTAATAAGAGTAAGAAAAAAATGTAACACACATTGCAATGTTGCAAAGTGGTGATGAAGTGATGAATGCTTTCAAACATCTAACTATTTTCATGGCTAAGGAATAATATCTTGGGTGATCTTTTAACTTTTGCATTCCAATCTGATATTTTTGTAAATCAGGCAGTCAACTCTGTGGCAGCCACTCCAGTTGCAGTGATATTAGGTCTCATTTTGCCCATCCATGAAAAAGAAAACTCTCCATTGTAGGAAGCAAAACTATGTGGAAATCAACCTTTCCTATGCATTGTAATGTGTGATTGTTAGATACCAATTGCACTACTAGTACACATCTGCACCATGGTACAGATGAAGCTTTCTGAAACCCTCTCTTGCCCTTGTTTTTTTCCACCTATTTCACCCACAGTTGATGCATCCTTTTTTCTATTGCTGAAAAATGAAGAATAGATTCCCTTTCTTTGCTCTCCAAAAGGAGCTTTGCATCAGAGCAAAAAATAGCTGGCGTTCACTGAGATGAAGTGGGTCCAGCTGAAGTTCTTTGCCTAGCAGCCTACAGGTAGTCTTTCCTTTTGAGGAGCAAAGATGTTGGCAACAAAGATGAAGCAAACAATTACTGTCATATTCTATTATTATACCCACACAGTGGCTTATGAAAGGTCATCAATCTCTGAGGGTGTCAGTACAGAACCTACCAAAACTACTGAATTTCCCTGTTTTATGGGACATGCTCTTGTCAGGAGTAACTATTTATACTTTTGTTTTTTGGTCCCTCTTTTTGTCTATCTGCATTGCAGATGATTCCTATATCATATACATCTGTATGAATGAGACATCGTGGCCTTCTCATTAGTCAGTTCTTGGATAGCAAAAAATAACTTGGGACAGTTGTACACCTCCTTTCCCACCTATTGTTGGAAAAGCTGTTTGAGTGGGAGCATTAGCTCAGGCTGGTCTGTTCCAACCATTCCATTCTGTCGGCCAATTTTGCTCCCTTATCCTGTACTGTGAGGTTACCACCATGTTCTAGGGATTTATTTTACTAGACAAAAAATAGCAACTTCTCATGACTCTCTGTAATCAGCTATAAATTCAGCTGGACCTCTGAATAGACACTGGTGCAACTTTTAGCATTTTCAACAGTAACAAGTTAGATCACACAACAATAGAAAAAATATTATATTTTCTTTTGTTGAAATAGAAAGGAATAAGTCCCAATCCATACAGGGTTCTTTCCAGGGCTCCACACAGATCTTTCAGCAACATTGCCTGTCTGAAAGTCTTTATAAAAGCTTTGTTGTATGCCAAATACAGAACAAATGACAAAATAGTAGAAAAGCATAATCCAAAGAAAGGAATGCTTTTATATTTAATTCCTTGTGAATATTTCTTTAGCTTTGGACTTAATTTCTCTTCCAATATCCTTTTCCCAAAAAAAGGCTTAATTTGATTTCATACTGTCTCTTTAACATGAAACAGTGGAATGCATCACAATATTTTCTTACTTGCATATATTTGCTTTTCCAAATATGTGCATTTATTGAATGAGGTAAAACCACATTGCATTTTGCTTGGGCAGCAGATGTGGCAGAAGTCTTCAGAAATTCCCTGTAGATGGCTAAGACTCTGTGAATCCTACATGGTGTAGCACCATGCTAGGGTGTAGCACCCAAGATGTTGCATGGAGAAACACTGACAATCTAAAGAGAATTTTTCAATGAAGGGAACTTTAAAAAATGTGTTAGTTTTCAGTAGGTTGATATGTTCCTGATCTTGCTGGACATGAGAGAACACATTTCAATTCATCTCCCAGCCAAGACCTGTTAATTATCTCAAGATTTATTTATATTGTTTATCATTCAGTGTTATTATTTTCCACCGTCAGCTGAAAAGATGCATTTTCTCTGAAATATTGTGAAATACTTTAATCATTTTCAGTTTTAATTTCTAATTTTGATGGCAGAGGGATGGATGGTACCCTTTTTATTGTGTTTCATGTTGCATAAAAAAAAGTTACAAGACGAATCAGATGGCCTACACAGCAATGGTTGCACATGGTCATTAATAGTGATTTCTACCATTTCAGGAGCTGGCACCCCTAAGGACTATGCTCTATTTTACCCAGGGCAAAATAAGTCAGGGAGAAGGACTGCAGCCATTAGTTTGGGAAAAAAATGCACAAAGCAGTAAATCTAGAAAGTGCAAAAACTGTAGTCGTGATTTCTAGCATTGGTTGGTCAGAAACCATCTCTGTGCTTGTTTCTGCTTAAGGAAAGAATATCTTCTCAACAGAAGGTTAAGGTGTATACACTCCTTCTGTTTCATGTCCTTTTAAAGTCCAAGGCCTTGCTTTTAGTTTCACTTTACATTTTAGTTTAACTTTAGCAGGCTAATTTAAACAAATATACGTCTGCTGCGAATGGGTCACATTTGCCGCTGTGCACCGGGAACAGCAAGCAGTCATTAATCCAGGATAATAACTTGTTATTTAAACCAGATTTACAGCTGCACATTGCCAGTGGCCTCCCCCTCCCCACTTGCTTGTGCTGCAACAGTGTTTTTCAGTCAGAAGGTCGTGCTGCCCTTGAGGGCTATGGGAAGTATCCAGCGTGGTTTGGAAGCTGCAGGAGAAATGGTGATAATCGCAGGCAGCCCCAGCTGCAGTTCCAACGGGTTTGCTTTAGTGGCATCACTGGTGCAAGGAGTCCCCCTGCCCTTCCTATCCGCTGCCAGCTCCTATCCCACACACCAGCCCTGGTAGGCTTTTGGACGGGGCTGGGCAGTCACAGCACCTGAGCCAACATGGGTCGGCCCTGCTGGTGAAGTGCTCTGCACACAAGCACATGCCCTGTCACAGCCAGATGTGTTTCCAGGCCCAGCTCTCCATGCAGACACAAGGTACCACAGTGCTGCTGGCTTCATGCCACCTGTGGCACCAAGCTGTGGATAACAAGGTTAAGCAGCAGAGTTACAAGCTGGGAGAGTCGCAAGCTTGTAGTGTCAGGTCATTCAGGGTCGGGGAAAGTGGAAGCTGTAAATACTTGCTACAGTTTTGAAACTAGCCAGGAAAATACACATTGACTTTAATTGCAGACAGTTTGTCTGCATGGAAGATGTGATTATTTAACTAATACAACTTATATGAGCAGCCATTCTGGATCAGACCAAATTTCTTATTAGCACTGTATTCGGCCTCCAACATGAGCCAAGAAGTACACAAAGGAAACAGGCATACTCAGTACTTTTCCCCAAATACCCTCCTTACTGCCAGCCACTTGCAGCTCAGAGGTTTCTGAGGTACATACATATTGTTGAATTTTGCAGTCCTCAGAGGACTTGTCTTCTATGAATTTCTATTTCTCCTTGAACCCATGTAAAATTTTAGTATTTGCAATGTCCAAAGACAGTTTATGCCTTGATGTAATTTCAACAAGTCCTTTCTTCTTCCTTTTTGCCTTGGCAAAAATGAGCTGCACCTCACACTTGGAGTTGTACCAAGACAGGTGAGCCAAAAGTAGTGGATGGACTTGCTACATTTCAAAAGGTTAAAGAAAACTCTTTTTGTTAAAAAGAGGTAATTTTGCCATGGTGTGCTTTCACTAATCTCTTCAAGAATATGAGACCTGTACTTTAGCTGGTGAGCACAGGTTTATCTTTACAGACTTCAACAGCACCAAATTGCAGTTGAGCTTGGTTTGCAAGTGGCCATGAACTTAGGAAGTTCCAAGCTTAATAATGGAGCACTGTGCAGTCCACAGTCCTAGCATGTCTCATTCGTGATTTATACATAGACCCCAGCCGGCAATAAATGGTGCTCTTCTGTTAGGAACATTGTTAGTCTAGAAGAATAAAAAAGAAAATTGTAGACAGTCTGGTCGCTGGAGGCCCAGGCTATTAAAAGGAGGAATGGATCATCCCCTTCGTCATCTGTAGCTGATATCCTTGTAAGTAATAAGTAGCAACTTTAGGAGCTCCTAGGCAACAAGATGAGAAATCATTTATCTCAAAC
Organism: Passer montanus; assembly: GCF_014805655.1. NCBI lineage: Eukaryota > Metazoa > Chordata > Aves > Passeriformes > Passeridae > Passer > Passer montanus. The sequence goes on along the minus strand of NW_024368707.1, from coordinate 780,645 downwards.
ATAATAGGACGTTTTGTACCAGCTTGAGATAATTTTACAAGATAAAGGACATTCAGACATCTCAAAACATGAACAACAAGAGTATTAATCTGAGTAAAAGTGAATAATCAAAATATAGACTTGAAGTCTGCTTTTCCTTTTGATTTTTTGGATCAGATAAACTGGAAAATTTATAATCTAGTCTCTCTCAAAAAAGAAGAGACTTTGGTCAAACTAATGCCTGTCTCCAGAGCTTTAATGGAGAGTTTTAAACAGATTGATCGTAATAGAGACTTTTTTGAACACCAAAACAGACACCTGGTTCTAAGACTTTAATTCCGAGTGGTGCTGAGCCTTCATCCTCCTCTGGGGGATCTCAGGTTTTGTTCGAGGTTCCTTTCCTTCAGGCATGTCCAGAGTTTCTCCAGGCAACTAGACAGCCCTCCAATCCTCAGGAAGGGGGAATCAGATCAGCTTCCAGCTTCAGTCGTGTCCTCTGTTTCTTCCAAGATACCCTGCGTCACAGATGCTGCAACGAAGCATCCTCCCATTCCTCCACAAAATCATCCACTCCCAAATTTCCCCAAAAAAAATTAAAAATTTTTGTTATATTCCAAAAATTTAAAAAAATCAAAAGTCATGTTCTAAAAAAATTAAAAGTCGAGTGAGTCCAAAAGATAAAAGTTTAAAGAAGCTTCCCAAAACAAAAGCTGCTGTTTCTGTACCCTATTCCTCTTTCAAACAAGTTACAGCCAAATCTTGTTCTGAAGTTGTTCAAAGAAAATCTGCCATAGAAGATTCCAAATCCACTCTACTTAGCTGAAGAGCTGTAGAAGTCACCCCTACCACTTTCCCCTTCCCAAAACATCACCCCCTCAAATCAAACTCAAGCAACAAATTGCTTTATAGCTGTAAGAATTCTTTTTGTGTATCTTCCTTCCCCAAGCCTCTTCCAAAGTTTTCACCACTTTTAATTCTCCAACCTCCAGTTACAAGTAGTAAGGAGAGTTTAGATTTGTCTTTGCCTACAAGAGAGCGAACAAAGACAGAAGCAGCAAGCAGCAGCCAAAGGCCAAGCAGAGCCAAAATAGCTCTGCACAGAAAGATGCATTAAGTAGAAGCAAGAGAACTCAAAAAAGTTTCTGTAGAGACTCAAATAAATAATTTAGAAGCCTTAAAGCCTGTCTCATTCGCTGCTGAAAAAGAAAACAGCATGTTGAAATCACATCTTAATGCTAAGTTTTCCAGCTGTATCCCCATTTATAGGGATACGCTGTGAAACCTGTAACACCTCATTAAAAAGTGTCACAAATACAAATTTGAAATCTGCAGTTTGAGAGCACCCCGCTGTGTATGATTCTAATGAAACCAAATTTTCTGAATTGAAACCTAATTTATCAAGCTCTAACTCTCTTTCTATAACCAATACAACACATTCCTCAACCACTACCTCCATGAGGGGTGGGTGGGGTTTGTTAAAAATGTAGAGTTCTGCTCTACCCTTCCTAACAAAACTCCCAGAAAAGCATGTTACTCAAGCAGCACTGCTGCCAAGACCTTAGTAGTCTCCTCCTCAACCCTTCCCAGCAAGAGTCCCAAAAAAGTTTGTTGCTATGACAACACCTCTGCCAAGAAGAACTTAAAGCTTCTTGGCAAGGTTTCTGAGACAACTGATAACTATAACAACACTACCTGTTCTGCTATATCAAACACAAGAGTGATGAGAAGAAAAAACAAAACACAATCTAAATCAAAAATAAACCTTCCATTGCAACTACCTAATTGATCTAATATTAATCAAAATTTAGAAAAATTTTAAATTCAAAAAACCAGGTCCTTACCTTACCTATAAGACATTATTGTAATGATGTAAATCCAGAATATGAAACTCTTTCTCACCATGATATAAAAAATGTCCATCAAGCTTTAAAAAAGTAAGTTCTCTTCTCCTTATTTTCATAATGTCTTAAAAATTAGATTTCATTCTTTTGACTTAGTCCCTACTAATTATCAAAATGTAGCTTCCCTAATTTTAACCAGTTCACACTATCTTTTATAGGAATTACAATAGAAAAAACTTCTTAATAAATTAGTTAAAAAATATGAAAATACTCCTTATGAGAATATAAATATTACCCAACTAGCAAGTAATTCACCTTTCCATAAACCAAAAAATCAAGTGATAGAATTACCTCAAGCCGTACTAACAGATATTAATGATGCTGGTAAAAAAACTTTATTTTCAGTTAAGCCAGCTAATACCTATGTAAATGCTTATACTACCATCAAACAAAGTAAAAGAGTCCTTTAGTTCTAACCCTAGCAGTTGAAAAACAATATCCAAATGAACAAGCTCATTCCTATATTATTCAAAACCTTGCATTTGTAAATGCTAATGAAGAATGTAGAAAAAATTATTTTAACTTTACCTAATCAACCTCCAACTGTAACACAAATGCTAGCAGTTTACAGTAAGCTCACCTCTCCACAACATCTTGCTAACATATTTGCTAACATAAGTCAATGCTTTTAAAAAGCAAATTGCAAAATCTCAAAAAAAATTAAGAAAAAACATTAAAAAATAATTTAACACAACAAATAAAAAAATTTTTAAAAACCTGAAAACCACAAAAATTTTAGAAAAATCTGTTAATACTTTACAATTAGACTCTAATAAAAAAGCTTGTTGCTTTGCTTGTGGTAAACCAAAACACATTTAAAAAAATTGCCTTACAAAAACAATCCAACCTAAGCAACTTTCTATTTACCCTCAATGTCAAAAAAGAAGCATCTTGCTAAGCACTGTCACTCTCAATTTCACATCAATAGCAAACCTTTGTCGTTAAACTCAAAAATGAGCGCAGATTACCACTGCGCCTCAACACAAGTAGTAGTACTTTACAGTCAATTACCCAACTAAATAATATTAATACCTCAGTCATTTATCCCTCAGTCAACCATTCCTCAAATAATCCCAACTCAATACCCTTAAGTACAAAGTTCGAATTAGCCTCCTACAAATTAATACATCTTTTAAATAATTTTTGTTATAAAAGCATTTCTACTAGAATTGTCAATCTTTTTCAACAAAAATAAAATTTTTTAATTCTAAGCAAAGCCAGCAACAAAATTCTTTAACTTTCAATCCTTCCTGCCATTGTTTCAGTAAATTGTAATGAAGAGCTAATAATTTTAGCTCTTGCATTTAATATTCCTATAATAATTCCACCACAAACACCTATAGCTATTGCATTTCTTTTACCCATAAATACACACAAACAAAAGAACTTTCAAAAAATTCCGTTATGTCTGTGCCATTTACTACCTCAAGTCCTAAAGTCTTTTACATTTAAACCCCAACCAACCAAAACTGACTTTTAGCCTGACTCACTGTAGTAAAACAATTTACATTAGTGAAAAATCACTTAAATTAATATAAAGATTTAGTCTCCCTATTAATTTATGTTTTTTCAATTGTATATGTGCTTTCAATATTATATATTTGAATTTAATTTGTGTCACCTTACATACTCTGTATACAATGGTTCTTCTGTCTCTTTGTGTAATTAACATACAACACACTTCATGATACTTCAGTGACCTGGAACAGAGCTCTGTGCAATGATAAGGCTGCCAGTGGACTAGGACTAAAAAGATATGAGATCCCTTTCCATCACTGTTGCTGGAGGATAGAAGCAGTGTTGGTCTCCTCTCACTGCTCAGCTGGCTTTCTGGTCTGTGGAATTAGGATAATGAGTGCAACCATGACCCTCAGTGAAATGTATTAATGGAAAATTGAAAAAATAAGTTTTACTACAAGGTTTAACATTGCCGACTGTTTGTGTAGGTGCTCTCTCATCAGTCAGATCTAGGATAACTTCTCAGCTGTATGCTCAGCTGTACCTACTCTGGCTGTATCCTGACTCTCAGGGATAAACACTGTCACAACTCCTTGTTTAAAATGCAGGGAACTGTGGGTGCAGGGGTATCAGAGCCAGGTCACCAGTCAAGGTGCCAGGACTGTGAAGAGTCCCACTGAACATGCCTGATACAGGTAATTGACTGCTCTGAGCATGCATGCCAGCTGCACACAGCACACATACACACACACACACAAACACACACAAACACTGAGCGCATACACATATTAACACCCTTCTTTTCTTAGTAGTTGGGTCCAGAGGTCAAAATACTTGCATTTCCCTCTAGCTTTATTAAGGGACAAGAAGAAGGGATGCAGTTGTAGTTGTCTTTTTCATTGACAGCTGTAGTGGCATTTTGTTACTGTTGAGGTATCCCTGTGACACAGAGAACGTGTCTGGGAAATATCTAACCTGCTGTCTTTAGGATGCCAGTGTCTGAATGCATCTTAAACTTTGCAGACATGAATGGCCTATGTATATGGCACAGCTGCTGGGCTGTGCACACAAAATGCCTGTATCCTCTGTGCCCGGTCCTTTCAGTAAAGGTCACAGAGTAGAAGTTCTCATAACTTCTGGGGCCTGATTCATGCAGATTGTGGGCTCTGAAGAGCAGTGCTCTTGAAAGGGCCCTAAAGTAACAAATACTTTGCATGATGAAAAGTAATGTTGATGTACTGAAGGTAAATGTAATTTCATATTTTGACTGTCCTTGGTCCTTTCAGTCTCCTTCAAGGACCACATCTAACTTCTAAAACCTGAAAAACTTTCCAAATTATCTCTTAATCATAGACCTTTAATTTCATTTGTACCAAACTACAATACTTTCCTTGTATTCTTTTGCTTCAAATTTCATTTAAGCTGTAAGACAGGCAATAAACAAGCCCAAACTGATATCAGATTTCAGATCCAGTGTCTCACCAGAGCTAGGCATGGAAGCTCCCCAGTGCCCTGTGAGATATTTAATAGGCTCAGAATTCTCTAAGAATTACAAGAATGCAAATTTTTTTAATTCTTTTTTATAAAAGCAATTTTTTCCCCTAAGTTTCTAAACTTTATCTATCTGTGTTTGAGGTCCACAGTATCTCTAGATAGGAGAATAAAAAATTCTAAATCCTCTGCTTACTTCCAGTATATTTTTCTTTAAAATGGAAAATAATCTTTGTTCAAGCATACAGAATGCTTGGTATTTGGCCCGGTAAGTTATAGATTTTAGGTCACATAACTGCACCTCAGGATAACTCACATAAGGTTGAAAACTTCTGAATAGAGTTGGAAGAATAAAGTTGTTTTTTTTTTCTCTGTGCCTCAGTAGAAAAAGTTGGAGAAATATTCTTTAGATTCCATTTGGAGGGCTCAGGATAGAAACAACAAACAGGTGTTTTTAGACAACTCCAAATATTTAATTTACTCTGAAACAAAATATTTCAATCCATTCTTTTGTCATCATCATTGCTTTTAAAATAAGCTTTTTGTGCTTCCTTATTTATAAGGTAGGTCTTGCTAATGAAAAAAGACATTTTAAACCAGAAGTGAAAATGTCAAAGCAGACTGCTCTGGATCTCCACAGACAAATGTTTCATATAAGGAGAATGAGGGAAATTGCCTTATAGTCTTCAAAAAAGAAAAAAAAAAAACCCAAGAAAACCCCTGCCTAACTCTATTAAAAATAAACCCATCCAAACTGATGCCTTAGCAGTATGTTCTGAAAACCTGCTCATACAGGTACTGTATGCTAATATGATGCAGATTCCCTGCAGCAGATGAGAATTGCTTCCTCTTGCCTTCGACCCCTGGCTACCTTTCAGCAGAGCTGCAGCACTCCTGCATGGAGAGGCCTGCTTCATTGCATGACCCAAAGGATCCAAGCAGTTTCTCTGAAACTGTTCAAGTGTTAGTGCAGGGGTAGGCAGGTCCTGCTTTCCACACAGGCTCCACAAAGGAGCTTAACCAGAGCTCTGCATCACACCTGAAAGCATCAGCTACTCTGATCCAACAACTGCCTGTCCACCAAGGTAAGGACCTTGAATTACATGCAGGGAAGGGAAGCACAGTAGGACAATAATGGGCTCCACAAGAAGGTAGCTTTGGACTTAAAGCAATAGTGAATGTTTAGCATGAGAAATACAGCAGCACTTATGGGAAGATTTGTTCCACAGGAAAATTCTAGGGTGACTGGCCCAGCTCTCTGGGACCACTGCCTGTCTGAAAGAGAACAGACCACAGCCCATAAAACTGGCTACTAGAGCTGAAACAAATGAGTTTGTTGTTGTCACTGAATGCTGTACCATGAATGTTGCTTCAGTTCTGAACTTTCAGGTGCACTACATAAAATTGTATAATGTACTTCAGCTACATTTTGTGGGAAATAGGAGGTGTCTCCTAGACTTGCCATATTCATTCTTTCTCATTTGAAGAGTTTGCTCCATTTGTGTGGAAAGGAGGAAGGGGATAGGAAGGATAGGGTTTTCCAGAATACCTACTACACTCCTGAGTCCTTATTAAGCATATGCATGATATGTATCTCCTTCATTTCTTGCCCTAATTTATGGGGTTTGTGCTTCATTTACAGAGCATTAAAAAAAAACCCATAGAGAATCAAAAAAGCAGACATGCAATTTGACTGCAAGAACTGGGAAACAATGATATTTTTTCTCAATTCTGATTATCTTCATTTTATTCATCTAACAAAATGGGAAAACATGTTTTCAAGTGGAATTATTTGGAATCAGAATAAATGCAGGATGTTTCATTTGTCTGAGATGTGGAAACTTCTGGATTTATTTAGGAAAACATTGCTTTAAAGGGAGTTCCTCAGAAGAAAGCAATTACATGTCATTTAGGGGAAAAATGCATATTGTGGCATAAATGATGAAATACAATTGCAAAATGTGTATCTTTCTCTCCTGGTTTTATTTTTTTTCTGGTTGGACCTTCTCCACAGACCTAAAGAGCAGCAGCTAATCATACTGAAATGTGGGAGGGTTTTTAGTGGTTTTGGGTGTGGGAAAATACCAAACAAAAGGACAACTTCCTGTTGCTCAGATCAGACTTACAAAGTTCTGATCTGACTGAAATTCCCATGGGTGAAAAACAAGTGCACTGAAAGCCCATAAAAATCAATAGCAGTCTTTCTTTTTACTTCATTGACCTTTAGAAATTACTTTGAGGTTGAATCCTGCCCTCACTAACTTCAGTGGCTCTTGGATGAGGTCCACAGAAAAGTGCTTACTACCTCCAGAGCATTTCTTCAAAAAGTGGGGAGTTTCCCCCTGCTTGCTACATACCAACTCCATTGGCAAAGTGGAATCAGAATTCAAACAACATTAGACCAAATGTATTTACTTCAAGCAGTCCTGCTGAATGTCTGTATCTCTCTTATCAAAATCTTGCAGATACTGAGGGTTTTTTTCTCCATGCTTGATTCTGCCTAAGGAATTTCTACCACCTACTCCAGGAGCTTTGTGCAGGTACAATGATCCGCATCCACAATCTCTGCTCCTCACAGTCAGGGCTTCAAATTGTGTGTTGAAAAGATGTCATGACATTTTAAAAGGTTTAAGCTACCTTGTGACCTGCTTTTTCTCCTTCAGGGATGGGAGTGAAAACCTGGATACCTTTCATAATAGCCAATTATTGTGTAAAAAGCCCAAGAGACTCAAGACTACATTTTCTCCCTTAAATACTGACCAGAAACAACTGCAGAGGAAAACATAAAAAAAACCTCTGTGTACATTTTAGTTAGGTTGATTGTAACCACTTTTGCAGCTACTATAGACACTGTCATTAGTCTGGTTTCTTTAAGAAAGCTTCAGAAAAGTACAGAATATGAAAGCAGAAATGTGTCAGCCTCAGCCCTGCACTCACTTGATCCCACGAGCTGGGACTGTGCTTCATGTACTTCAAGTGCTTGTGGTTAAAAACGCTTTTATGTCCATCTAAAGTTACCACCAATAACACAGGGCCCTCTACCAGCATAGTCACAGGGTACGAGTTCTTGGAAGCCGTAATAACAGGATTGTTTGTCTTTCTGCATGTATGATTATTTTAACCTTAATTGTAGCTGTTCATTTATTAAATAAATAACTCAGGAATAGAGCAAGTTTTAAATTCCAGCTGTTCAAACAGTCTTTTTATTTTCCTTGTGCACATGGTTTGGTGGGTAATTTATTGTATCCATTTTCTCTTTTTTCCCTTTTTTTTTTTCCTAAGAAATGTGCAATATATTTTCCAGATATACTTGAGAACTATGCATGGAACCACTGGTGGTTCAACATGGGGCCATAACGAAAAATGAACTTTGCCCTTCTTTAATAGCACGTGACTTATCATACTTACTGATTTCTAATTCTGATAATGATTCACAAGGTGCTTGAGACTGCTATCGTGTGCAGCTTAATATTCCATGTGTCCCTTTGCTCTTCTGTTTACCTGATAACTTCTTTTTCCATAACTTTGCTTCAATACTTATTAATATTCACTGTGCCTTCTCCCAAAGAGATACTACTCTTTGTCCTTGAGATGTACACCAGACTCCGTTTAACAGCTTCCTTTGAGATGAGAAGCTCTGCTTCCTACATCAGACAGCTTACATGGGATACACAGGTGTAGGTTCAAGGCCAATTCTTCCCCATGCTCCTCCAGTGAAGCCAGAGAAGGGCTTCCTCACTTCCATCCCCTAAAGGAAGAGGTAAGAGGGCAGAGAGGTGGCCTCAAACTGTCTTCCTGCACTCTGTCAGTCCTGAGGAGATGCAGAGAAAGGGAGGCAACTTGCAGCAGTAGAGAGTCAGCACTGCTGGCTGGTATCCAGGTATTATTCAGAACACAAGTTACAAAAATATTCTCAGGAGCTGCTTGTGATCTTAAACCGTTCATATACATTATTAAGTTAGACTGGAAGGGCAATGGAATCACTGAATTCAAATACTCTCTGTAAAAAAGTCTTTCTTTTGCAGTTTTGCATTCTTGTTATCACACCATCTCACACATGAAGATGGTGATTTTCTTGCATTCAGCAATGCAAAACATATAATGAAGCAGTTTCACTTGTAGAAAGATAAGAGATAAAGGAAATAAAGGAAATAATATTTTATATCTGCTAGAGAAATGGGGCACACAAATATGAATTCCTTGATTTTCATCTGCATTTAAAGTTGGCAGTACATTTGTCTGGTCCTAAAGCAGATACAGATCCCTTTTAAACCCTGCTTTAGTAAGGGAATAGTGTAAAATGTCCCTGTAAATCAAACTAAGGACAGGGCCTTCTAACCATTTACCTTCTCACCACAAACACTGTAAAACTCTAATGTGGTCAAGAAAGGCTGCAGCTTTTCTGTATGGTGACAGGTTTAAATAATCTGGAAGAGATCATGTAAGGTCTGCTTCCGCTTACATGTTTATGCCAGTTGCCTAATTCTGATGTGTAAATGCTTCCCATATCCTAAAAATGGCAAGGCCTATATAATTCACCTCAAATCACCCTGGAATTCTGAATCCAATTTGTGACAGGAGCCAATGAACTCTGCTTCAGAACTTGTTTCTTTTCAAAAATGAAAAGAAAATCTCTGTGAAGGAGTGGTTGTTCACAGGACTACTGCCTCCTGCTTTTCTCTGCATGGTGTTTTCCTTCACACAGACTAATTATCAGCACTTTTGAGCGTGACATCCAGCTTCCAGTACATTATAAGATGCTCATTGGGGAAAACATACCATTATTATGAAAGACAGTGTGCTGTCCCACAGGAAGCACTTGGCAGAAGGAGTAAGGAAATAAAGTCAGCTTGAAACTACAGCTGAACATTTGCAGACTGTTACAAAGCCTGAAAAACAGGAGAAGTCCCAGCATGTTTCAGTATATTGGCTCTCCTATATCGTGAATCTCATGACCTAGGCAGCTCTGTTCCACAAGATGTAATAGTGGGAGAGAATAGATTAAAGTTGAGGAAGAAAAAGCAGCAAAGACAATAGAAGCAGATTTCCTAGCTTTTGATGAGGAATGTCTAATAAGAATTCTAAAAGCTGGCCTATCTTCAGAAATGTTTGCTTGAAGTTCCAAATCCCAATAATGCTTCATGAAAAATACTTTAAGCCTTTTATTTAAAGGCAAGTGTGTGTGTGCATGTACATACGTGTGTGTGTGTGTTGTAGGGTCTGCATTTTAGCTCTTCACCTTGGAAAAGAAGTTGTTATTCTGCCTATGAAGGTCTACGTAGGGTATGGTAGTGATGCTGCAGTTATGAGCAATGTAAATGCTTTCAACCTAAAAGAGAACTAAAATGTTCAGATACCAAGATAGACAGAGGGCTTGTCTGGAAAAATTTAGAATGTTGCTCTGAATAGTGACTAACAAAAGATCCCCTTTCCACTTACAGAGTAAATAAACTAGGATGAAGATAACTATTGTCCACAGGTATGAGAAAAATAGCTAATTCCTGTGATAACCATGAACAGATGTATGAGGAAACCTTCCCAGGGTTTACAAAGCATTGCTTGGGGGCACCAGAAAGTTTTGTAACCTGAAATGGTTGCTGATGTTCTACTGAATACCACACATTTTACCACAACCACCAGAGAACTCAAAGATACAGTGACTTTTTCTGAATCCCTTCCCCTCACTGCTTTGTACACATCAGCACACATCCAGTCCCATGCAGAGCTTTCCAAATTGAAATCATACGTTGTGCTTCCCCTGAAATGTGCAAGCCATCTGCCACAATTCTGTTTGGGTTTGAGCCATTTCTTTGTGAATAGGTGCTTATCAGTTTCTCAGTACTTTGAGGTAGGCAATGGGGGAGTCCAAGACCACCAGCACTCTCTTTGTCTGACCAGATGCATACAGAATTATTTTCTATAAATAATAGAAGAAAGCTCTGAAAAATACATTCCTATTCATACTTCTATTGGATTTTTCATTAGTTCTGGCTGTTTATTTTTAATGTGTTGAGAAATAAGAATAGAGAAGTATTATAAGTATATTATGACAAAGATGCTAATAACATCAAAGAAAATAATCTGTTTTACAAAAATTATGAAGAAAGTGTTTATGATTCACTACAAATGTATGCTGGTGTTTTCAGCAGGTGTTAGGAAGTATGTAAAGTACTAGTAAGCAGTATCTGTGTTCCCCTGTGGATAGCTGAGATGGTCATCATTGATATATATGAGGCAAAAGGACAGGGGTTTTTTTGCATTCTTTTGGTTGTTTTGGTTTTGAAGAAAACCCTGCTGAAAAAGTGGCCTTTTTATTCCTTTGACCTACTTTGATCTTAAGTCTTGGTTTGCTCCCCCATAAAGAATTCCATAGCCAGTAATTCTAATCCTCAAAACACTCTTCCCAAACACTGTCTAAGACAAAGCCAAAACATATATATATATATTTTTACATCTTGCCTCAATGGAGCACAGCTGCTGTGTGGGTTGTGGACAGAAAGGTGATCTGATGCACACTTCCTTTGAGCATGCACAGGAGTATATATGCATTTACACCATATTTTTTCCACATAAATTATCCTGAACATTGTAAGAAAAATAAATGTTATTCCCTCACAAAATCGAAATTGTCTCAGCAACTCAACAACCTGAAGCATTTGTCTGATACAAGTGTCTCTTGCTTCCTTTTGAAGGCAGCTGATTAATGTATGTGTGTAAAAATAGGATGAAAAAAATCTAATTTGGGGTTAGAAGGGACCTGTGGAGCAGGACCATTAAAGTTATTTCAGGGGTTGCTTGTGATCTCCTCTGGTCCAGTTTTAAATTCCTCCAAAGAATCCATAACCTCATTGGGCATGAAATATAATTTCTTCATGTACTTACATTTTTAAATAGGAATCTCCATGGCTACCTTACTGTTATATGTATTATGGTAATTCATGCTGGTAGAGAATATATATGTAGGTTCATGAAATATGTCTATGACATAAAAACCTTAAAATCACACTAGCAGGGGAAAAAGGGATTTGCTTCACAGGGTGATGTAATCGAAGCTTTCAGTGGAGGAGGAGGTATGTCATTAGCATACGAAGAGACCTTAGCCATGATAAATGATGACAAGAAGCAGAAGGCAAAGTCTTGGTGGCTGCGGTAAGAGAAGCTCAGATACAAGAACGGGATTCAAACAGAAAAAAGTCAAGTCAGGTACAAAAATCTCAAGGGAAACCAAACTACCCTCAGAAGAAGCCCACAAATAAGCAGAGAAATAGCCCTGAATGCTACTACTGTAAGTGAAAAAGTCACTTTAAGAGGGAATGTAAAAAGAGAATAAAAGACAAGAAGATCTTCCAAGAGAATTAGACGTGTCAGAGGCTTTTTAATATGGAGTTCAGAACACCCACAGAGCCCTTAATAAAACTGAAAATAAGACCCCAGAAACAAAAACTGACATTCATAGTTGATTCAGGAGCTGAGTAAAGCACTGTTCAACAATTACCACATGGATAAAGAACAAAGATTCCATGATGGTCATCAGGACAAAAGAGGAACCCTTTAAAGTTCCAGTTATAAAAGATGTGGAAATAGAATCTGGAAAATAAAATTTGCTTGGGGAATATCCTGTTAGTAGAAGAAGCAGACTGTAATATACTCAAGAGAGATCTAATGGTAATTCTAGGAATTAGTTTCATTGCACAAGACTCGCAGCTTATAGTAAGTTTATACAAATTAACCACTGAAGATGAAGGGAAAATAAACCTTAAAGTCTGGCACACAAAGGGAGAAGCAGAAAAATTAGAAATAGAACCAATCCGTATTGAAAATAAGAGACCAGAAAATCCCATCAGGATTAAACAGGACCCCATTCCAATGGAAGGTAGGAGAGGGCTGAAACCAGTGATCGAAGATCTGATTAGAAAAAGCACGTTGGAGCCTTGCATGTCAAGGCACAACACTCCCATCCTAGTAGTATGGAAAGAGGACGGTAGATACAGGTTGGTACAAGATTTAAGGACTGTGAATCAGAAGACAAAAACTCTATTCCCTATGGTCTCAAATCCATATACATTGCTAAATAATGTCTCTCCTGAAGACACTTGGTACAGCATAATAGACCTAAAAGGTGCATTCTGGACGTGCCCACTGGCCTAAGAAAGCCAACATTACTTTGCATTTCAATGAGAAGACCCAAAGACCAACCTAACAAGTTGCTAAACAGCAATTTAGGTGGACGTCTTTGCCTCAGGGGTTTGTGGATTTGCCAAACCTTTTCAGCCAGGCTCTTGAGCAAGAGCTGAGTAAGTTTGTACCAGTCAAAGGGACCAAACTGCTACAATATGTAGATGATCTACTGGTGGCAAGTCCCCAGGAAGAAAAGGTAAGAGCAAGCACTATAACTCTCCTAAACTTTTTAAGAGACGAAGGATTGAAAGTTTCAAAATTTAAATTACAGTTTACTGAGCCTGGAGTTAAATACCCGGGGCATTGGCTAACAAAAAGTAAGAAGAAGCTAGATCCAGACAGGGTAGCAGGAATCATTGCCTTGCCCCCTCCCCAGTCAAAAAGGGAGGTGAGGCAAGTGCTGGGACTTTTAAGTTTCTGCAGACAATGAATCAAGGGATACAGTGAAAAGGTGAAAATTCTTTAAGAAAAACTCACCCTGGATAAGCTAAAATAGACATGGTGGGATGAGGAAAGATTCAAAGAGCTGAAAGAAATGCTTATGGCAGCCCCAGTATTGAGTGAGTCTCCCATATGTGAAAAGACCATTTCAGCTATTCGTGGATATGAGTAAGTGTCATGGATTGACTCTGGCACAATGCCAGTGCCCCCATGAAAGGTGTATTTCCAAAATGGTTACTGTGAGATGGGATCGGGAAACAGAACAAAGCAGGCTCCAACTTGGGAATGGAGGGAAAACACAACACTTTATTAATCTATAACATAAAGACAAGAGGGGGGAAAAAAAAAGAAAAAAAACCCCACACAATAATCCACAATGGAAAACCTCCAAAACACTCCTCCTCCCCCCACCCCTCTAACACTCAATCCCCTCTAACACTCAATTCTCAGTCCAATACCATCCTTCACACAACCTCTCCCCAGTTCATCAGGAGAGAGGAGTCTCTCTCTTGCACCATGGGCCTCCCCAGGAAACACAGCTGGAACCTCCTGCGCTTCTGTCACACGTGGCAGCCGCCTGGAGAGAATCTGCCGTGGTGACCATCTTCCTTCTATGTCCAGTGCTCTCACCACTGTCCATGGATCCAAATGGCTTCTTAGGTCTTTTTAAGAATGCCTTGCCCGGTTCCAAGAAGTGGCAGCCTCTCACCATTTGGGACACCTGTCCCCCCCATATTTCACCCCCTGGGGCCAAGGGGCCTCATGAACAGAAATCCTTCTCTACTGAAGGCAGAGGGCTCCACCACACCTTCTTCATCAGTCTCTGTTCCCTCTACTTCTTCTTACAACAGCTTTGCCACTCCTGGCTTCTGGCCAACTGTCTCCCCCAAGAGTCTCTACATTACAGGAAGAAATTGGTTCCATCCCATGGCCATGTAAGAGAAAAGTCCAGCCAAAGCCACTCCAATCATCTCCTCCACCTAGGCGCTTCTCATCTGCTGGCATTTCTTCACTCACTCAGGCCTTCTTCTCATTTGCCCATCCTCCGTCCCCTCTCAACTCTCAGCTGGGGAGGATCAGTGTTTTTTATAGCTTTCATTATCTCAGCACTAAAAGGGTTAAAACTTCAGCCGTGGTCTGCTGGCGGCTGGGCACCTTGCCCTCCCCCACTTCTTCTCCTGGTCATGGTGCCAGCACAAGATATTAAACTTCAAGCCAGCACAGACTCTCTATCAGTCTCTCCTGGGGAGGGCTGCCAGAAACATCCCAGATCTCCTCCACCCCTGCACCTTGCAGGGCTCCGGCCTCCCTTCCCACAGGCCGCATGGCCTCCCCTCCCCCACCCAGACACAGCTGGGCAGGGGAGGAAGTCAGATCGACTCACCGCCAGACTCAAAAGAGAAAGTCCCTCTGGGAATCTTCTGCTTTTTACCCCTGTGTGTTCTCAGAGACGTATCCACGTCCCCAGTGGCCACACCAGGTGCCAGTTTTCAAATCTGGCCACTGATTGGTTTGACCACAACTTTCCCAGAAACTCACTTCCTGGTCAAACCATAATAGTAACCATATTGCCCATGGAGTGCTAACACAGGATTGGGCAGGGTCAAATAAACCTGTGGGGTATGTATCTAAAATACTAGACCCCGTGAGCCAGGGGTAGTCTACCTGCTTACAAGCCATTGTGGCAGTGGCTATTTTAGTCGAAGAAGCTAAGAAAATAACCTTCAGGGCACCTTTGGTCATTTATACCCCTCATAGAGTAAAGAGTATTTACAGCAAAAAACCAGAGAAATAGCTCACTGACGCCAAGCTTCTAAAATATGAAGCTACCTGAATCCATTCCCACGATTTGGAATTAAAGACAACCACAGCACAAAACCCAACTCAGTTCCTGTTTGGGGGAGATTTCAGGAAAACCCTCCCATGACTACGCTGAGATAGTGGAATTACAAACCAAAATAAGGCCAGATCTGGAAGAAGAAGAATTAAAGGAAAAGAAAAAATGGTTTGTAAATAGATCAGCAAAAGTTATAGAGGGGAAAAGGAAATCCAGATATGCAGTAGTAGATGGAAAAACAAGAGAAACAGTGAAGTCGGAACCCTTGAATGCCAGTTGGTCAGCTCAAGCTTGTGAGTTGTATGCAGTATTGAGAGCCTTGCAAAAACTAAAAGGAAAAAAGAATGATTTTTACAGACTCAAAATACACATTTGGGGTAGTTCACACCTTCAGAAAAATTTGAGAAGAGAGGGGATTGGTTAATACCCAGAGGCGAAAATTGTTGCACGAAGAGATAATAAAACAAATGTTACCGGCTACAAGGGAGCCAGAAGCAATTGCTCTTGTTCATGTAAAAGAACACCAGGCAGAGATGCAATTTTGAACCCAAAGGAATAACTTAGCAGACAAAGAAGCTAAAAATACAGCGCTACTACAAGTAAGTACTCCAGAAGTTGAGGGGGGTGAGGTACAAGAATATCCCTCAGGCCCAAAAAAAGATCAAGGGATACGAGAAAATTGGGGGGAGACTGGAAGAAGGTAAGTGGAAGTTACCAGACGAAAGGGAGCTGCTATCTAAAGAATATACAAGGAAAATTCTGAAGAGATTGCGCTTACAAACTCGTTGGGAGGCACGAGCCCTGGCAGAGCAATTTCTAAAATTTTTCGGGTGTAAAGGGATTTATGAATTGGCAAAGCAAGAGGTTCAGGGTTGCATGATATGTCAAAGAGTCAGCTGGACCAGGGTGTGACATGTGGCATTGAGAAGCCATCCCATGGCATACAGACCCTTTGAAAGGATTCAGGTGGATTTTACCAATCTGCCCAGGGTAAGAAGGTATAGATGTCTCTTGGTAATGGTGGATAAACTAACCCACTGGGTGGAAGCATTTCCAAGCTTCAGGGCTACAGCCCAGGTGGTGTCAAAATTCCTGTTAGAAGAAATTATACCCCAATATAGTTTGGTTAAATACATAGATCAAGGTACACATTTTACCCCAAGAATCATCAAACAGTTAGCTGAGGCTCTAGAAATCCGGTGGGAACACCACACCCTGTAGCATCCCCAAAGCTCAAGACAGGTTGATAGAATGAATCAAACTCTAAAAGCTCAATTGTCCAAACTGATCCTGGAAACTAGAATGTCTTAAGTAAAATGCCTCCCCTTAGCTTTATTGAATATCAGGACCTTGCCTAATTCTGAAACCGGGTTATCACCTTTTGAAATGCTGTACAGAAGGCCTTATGAACACGGAATGCCTTATGAACCCAGAATGCCAGTAGAGCACTCAAAAACAGAGGATGGGCAAATAAGACCTTACCTAATAACCATAAGCAAAAACCTGCAAGAACTGTGGAAACAAGTGCAAAGTACCCCTTTGGGATTTGCCTACGCCAAGTACAGCCTGGGGACAAAGTACTCATAAAAACCTGGAAAGACATTCCCCTCTCCCCTCAATGGGAAAGGCCGTTTCTTGTCTTTTTAACTACAGATACGGCAGAAAAAAGCTAGACTCACGCATCACTAGTAAAAAAGGTTGAACCGTGAGAAGAAGCACCTGAGTGGAAGGTCACTTCTCCCCCTGGAGATCTAAAGATAACCCTATGTCGGCCAAGTAAATGACCGAAAATGACTGGATAAGATGCTCAGAGCCAGATTGTAGATGTTATCCACAACTCAAAATTTGCACAATTTAAGTGTGAATATTGTAACGAGGTGTGAGTAGTGCACTATGAAAGAGGAGCTTGGCCAAGAGGTTTGTGTGACAAATGCCTGGAAGAAGTGCATCTGACTAACCAGGTCTTAACGCTCCTCACGGAGTTGAGTATAATTAAATTAGATTCAATACTGTGGTCTCGTCTCGCCTATTCCAAAATGGGGTAAGAGGGAAATTAAGGTCCAAAGCCCAAGTCTTAGCAGCAGAGTGCTGGAGACTAAACAGAGTACCTTGCAGTGCCAATACAGTCAAGTTATCAAAGTAAGGCACCTTTAAAAGGAGATATGCGGCTCCATCCAAGTACGACACCCATGAAGAATATTCCTGCTGCCAGGAAGATAGCTTACCCCGCTACTGGAGGCAACCCAGTGAGCATAGGCAGAGGCAGAAGAATGAAGTTGTGGGGAGTCCTGATGAGCCTGAGTCTAGTCACGTGCCTCGAAACTAGCGTGCACGCCAAAAACCCACTCAGCATGGGAAAGCAGAGCCCCAGCAACGAGTGCAGGCCATGTGTGCAGACTATCCTGGAAAGACGGGGTGAGGTGGAGGTTTCAACCCACGCAGCCCTAGGAGACTGTGATGGAGGCGAGAAAAGCAAGTACTGTTTCATCAATGGCACCTCATATGAGATATGTAAAGTAAATGGAAAAATGGTTTGCTACCTGCAAAAGGCAGTGTCTAAGAGCAGGAAGCCAGAGCACGTAATACGCAAGAGGGAGGTAGGACAAGTACTCATTCCAGTTTGTGATAAATGTAACCACACTGTGTGGACTGGGGGTAAAATAGAATCAGTGTTTGTCAGATACTTCCAAGTAAACAAACTATGTTATGATAATAACCAGCTGGGAATGTGTGTAATAGGAGGAAAAAAGTACTGAATAAGAAAGAATTTGAAATATGGAAATAGGCTGCCCCTCAAGAAGGAGCCAGTTATCCTTGACCTTCTTGAAGATCATGATGACCGGGCATGTCTGCAGTATAACAAGACTTTTTGCTCTTTCAAAAATAAAGAGGGGGTGGATCCAGAAATAAAATACAACAGGTAGCTCAAGAATTAAAAAGACAAGAATCAGAGATAAGAAAGAGAAGGAACAAGAAAAGCTAAAAACTTTAAGTGAACAATATAACCAATTAGAGAAGCAATATAACGATTTGGGGTTGCCTGCTTCAGATAAAAACTTATTCATAGATCTAATGCAAGAGATTGCAAGGGAATTTGGATTATCCAACTGCTGGTTTTGTTGGGGGGGCTAAAATCTGTGGAGAAATGGCCCTAGAAAGGTGAGAGTTTAGCTCCAAAAGAGCTTCTTAAATGAGATAATGCAAAAATCTCCAAAATGATACAACGACCAGAGGGTTGAGTCCTGGACAAGAGGGTAATTGGAACAATCTGCATCACAAGGGAAGGGAGGGAGTATACCAAATTAGTTGGATATACCCTGTGTATATCCACTCTTGTGGTGAACTCAAATAACAAAAATAAAGTCTGACAACTGGAACCTCCTGCAGGGTACTGGAGCCAGGAAAGGGGGAGAAAATGCAAATAGAGTGATAAAATTAGACTCTGCTGGAATAAAGCCTCTGGAGCTAATCCCTACCAATCCCCGAAAGAACTGAGAAGTTATTTTAATGAGCCAGGGAACACAAACAGTAGATGAAAAGCACCAAACAGCATATACTGGATCTGTGGGAAGATACCATATAGCAAATTACCTCAAAGATAGAAAGGATCGTGTAATCTAGAACTAATTAGACCTGTCTTCTTCACCTTACTGTGGTCAGAGAGCAGCTCATTAAGAGCCCCTCTATAAGAAACTTAGAATAGAAAGAAAAGGGTGGTGAAGAAGAAATTTCCCATTTTCAGAGGAAGCCAAACATGGGGGGACGAAGAATAGCCTGCAGAACGAATAATAGAATATTATGGGCCAGCAACTTGGGCTCAAGATGGGAGTTGGGGTTATAAAACCTCAATATACCTCCTAAACTGATTGATCAGACTCCAGGTAGTAGTGGAGATAGTATCAAATCACACTTCAGATGCACTCAAGTTATTGTCAAAACAGCACTCCCAAATAAGAGCCTTTGTGTATCAAAACCAAATAGCTCTAGATTATTTACTAGCTGAAGAAGGGGGAGTCTGTGGGAAATTTAACTAATCAGAATGCTGCATTGAAATTAATGATTATGGAGAAAAGATGAGGAGTCTAGCAGCAGAAATTAAAAGAGTAACACATGTCCCAGTCCAGAAATAGAATTCTATCCTCAAAGCCTCTTGGTAAAACAATCTGTTCAACGGAGCTTAGTAGAAGAAATTAATAATTTTCATGCTTTTTTTGGTAACAGGAATTAAATTTTTACCCTGCCTGATACCGTGCTTCATTAAGTTGATACATTTGGTGGTGCAAAGCATGCAGATATCTGCCATGCCCACAGACCCAGACTGTGCTATGGAGAAAATAAATCTGGTCTCTAAAATAATAAGATTAGAAGATGAAGACCCACATAAATAGGCAGCAGATGCCCTAGCTAAGTTCAAAAGGCAAGTAAAAAAAATAAAGTTGACTATAAAATATACGAAGAAATACCTAGGGAAGAGTAAGAAAATGATACTGAAGCTAAATGAAAATAAGAAGAAATTTTTTGTTTTCTTTTCCTTTTAAGAGCACCAAGTAGATAAAAGTAGTAACACGAGTTCAAAGAAAAAAAAATTGAAAAAAGCTAAAAATATGTATGCATAAACATTTTTTTTTTTAGGAAAGCAGTACCAATTAATGTGTTTAATTAGAAGGGGAGGGATTGTTATATGTATTATGATAGTTCGTGCTGGTAGAGAATATATATAGATGCATGAAATATATCTCTGATATAAGAACCTTAAAATCACACTAGCAGGGGAAAAAGGGAGTTGCTTCACAGGGTGATGAAGTCACAGCTGGCAGCCAAAGAAGAAGTATGCCATTAGCATACGAAGAGAACCTAGCCAAGACACAGGAGATGCTCGTTCTCCCTAGTATGAACAGGAGAATGCCCAGCGGTGATAGCCCATGAAGATGTTCATCTTAAATAAATGGAGCCATCAGGGACATACGTCTGAATACAAGATTCCAGTAACTGAAGAGTGGACACGTGGACATGCATTGGTTCCCAGACAGGGATTTGTCCAGCACAGGACAGAGAATGGAAGCAACATGAATACGGAGAACCCTGAAAAGAGACAAAGAGTCTCCGCCGTGGACTAGAAAAAGAACAGACTGCCAAGTGGCATTTGTGAACTGTGGGGGATTCGGTGTGATAGAGACCAGATCTGTGTTCACTCAGCTTTGATCCCGGGGTTGGTGCTGTTCCTTGATTGTTGGCTGTCAGGACTGTGTATCGGTCATGAAATAAATTCTATTTTTATTTTTATTGAATTGGCTGCATCAATTTTTACCTGTAACACTTACTATTTCCACTGTGAATTTAAGATTTTGTATCCATTATTAGAAAATACAATTCAGCTCTTTGTATGATTAATTTAGATTTTCTTTTTCAGAAGACTTTAGAGCAAGGGAACATGTCAAGTTTACCAGTGTTTATTAAAGATAGCAGCAAGATAGGAAGGCAACAGACACAATCTGTAAGTTTAAGTTCCACTGGTCAGAGTAGAAAATGCTTTTCCAAAAGTCTCTGGAATTTTTAAAGCAAATGGTAATTTGATTTTCACAAAAAAAAAAAAAAAAAAAAAAAATACAGCATTCAGTCCATTTGGGACACACTTGACAGTAATATTTTAGTAAATTAACTTATTTTGTAAAGAAGATACAATTATTCACAGGAAATTAATTCAGAAGTTTTATCCAGAAACCAGAACCTGAGTTTCAGTTTTGTCCCATGACCATTAAACTCTGTTCAAAGAAATAAAAGGTTGTATGCTTGCAACAGACAGCAGAGCAAACAAACTGAGACTGAGTGAGTAATGGGTGAATTCAGGAAGATGGCATCTTTCCTGCAAATACCTTTCAAGCAGAGCAAGCAGTGATATGGGCCAGGTTCAATGCTTGTAGCACTTTTTCCTACACCTCAAACATTGTTGCAGTCTGGGGAACATGTTATTTTAACAATTTACAAAACCAGGTTGGCTGCTGGATAAAAGGATAATCCAGTTTCTCAGTGTTCTTTAACCTTCCTAATTTGCACCATTCCTAACAACAATCCCTAGGAAAATATCCTCTATATACATAATATTTGTAAGGATCTTGTCCTGAATGGAGGCAGTTCCTCTAACAGTGTCCAGAAAATAAATGAGTTTTACCAGATGACCAATCTCCAATGCAGGCTGCTCTGCTGTACCTAACCACTGTTATTCACTTTCTTGAAAATGTTTGGCAGCACTTAAAATCTCTAAGGTCAATTCTTTAAAAATATATGTCTACCCAGAAAGCCAGATGCCTTGGGAACATGAATGCAGTTTATGGATGTCTGAGAGACAGGAGGAAAGAGTAACTGATACTTTTTTTTTCCCTATCCCATTTGCAATGTTTTGCTTCTCTAAAGTATGGTATCATTTAAGGAAGAAAGGAAGCACCTTGGTTGAACTTGATGGTCTTAGGGGCCTTTTTCAGCCTTACTGGTTCCTATGACCTCTCCTAATGTGGGGAATACCACCAAGTCCATCAATCAGTCCTGTGAATGGGCATAAGGTATTGGGTTTTTAACTTTTCAGACACCTAGGAGCAAATGTTATTCTTCTTCTTGAACAAATGTGTTTCTTTCGTGTGAAGACAAGTGTGGGAGAGTTTGGGCCTTTATGTCTTATCCCTAAAGATGCATATAAATTTGAAAAAAATTAGTGATATTTAAATAATACCAAACCCTCACCTGTATTAAAACCTACAAGAGGAGCAGTAAAAATCAGATAAAATTCCAGAGGTGTTTTACCAGATGCTGGTTTCCCTCAACTGCATCTTTGTTTCTCTGATCCAAAACTACAATGTCCTCCTTAATAACCCAAAAGAAGAAGCAGAGTGACAGGTAAACAGGGAAATCAGCAGGAGAAAAGTAACCTGGACTACATTTACATGCTGACCTTAAATCTGTGAACTTCTCTTTTAATAAGGTCCCCATAATTAATATAAGCATTAATATTTCATGAACAGAATTTCTATGAATTTTCATTCTTTATATTGTAAAATTCTCCACAATAACCTCAGCTCTGCATATACTGTCTTGATATTTCCCTTGAAAAGAGACAGTATTGCTGTGACCAGTCTGGTATAAATTATCAGTGAATATATGTGTACTCTTTAGCAAGATTGGTGCAATTAAATTGTATTTATGAGGTCAGAGGTCTGCCCACATTCTCTCAGACTCTGTCTTTTACCCTGCAGTGTTTGACACCAATTGAAGTAACTTCATTACCTACCTCTCTTTGAACCTTAATTAAAATCAATTCACAAAACTCAAGTGATTGAGATGGGAAGACAGACTCATGGACAAATCTAATTTCTTTGCAAAATTCCCACATTTTGTCAGTTTCTTGGCTTGAAAGAAGACTAAATTAGTCTAGATATGCCCAGCCAAAGCATCATGACTTGGCCTCAGTGTGTATATAAAAAGTGGTCTTATTTACAATGCTGACCCCACAAATGTCTTTTCACACTGTCATGACTCTCCTCTTATAATATCAAATGTTCCCTGCCTATGAAATTAGAGCAATACAGTGGAGCAGCAGATCAAGATTGTGACAGCCAATAGCTTATGTACCTTCTTATTGAAATGGTGGGTCATATGAATGGGCAAATTTATTCTTAAGCAAAAGACTACCCTTCTTGTTCAGGAAACAGTGTGAGAACTCCAGACTAGAAAAATCAGTGTCTTGACACACCCTGAGTTTAGGCGCCTTACATCCAGAACTGCAAATCTTGAAGTGTGTTGGATGCCTCATGCAGCTTCCCCTTTTCTCCAGGCCAAAAAGTTTAGACATATCCAGAAAAGCATCAGATCTCCAAAAGTAAAGACCTTTAAGTTGTGTATTTACATGTGGCTTGTTTTAAACCCAACTGCTACTCCCTGTAAAACATACTAGGACTGCAGTTACTTTATTGGCTTATAAAACATGATCATGTCTCCCAAATACACAAGAGCCCTGTTTATTAAGCTGCTAGTTCCTATTTTCCAAAAGATACCAGACACCTGGTATAAAGAAAATTTAGTCTAGGAATTAAAGTTCATCAGCTTTCTCTGAAGTTTTGAGTTGAAAGATGTTGGCAAAGAAGATGCTGTTAGCAGCAAAATCACTTGTATATGCTGAAACAGTCTGTATGTTTCTAATGAGATCATCCTTAAAATCTGATTACCTGAGAACTGTGAGGGCTGTTTCTGAAGGGTTTTATCTGTATATAATATATGTAGGGCAGGATTAATGCTAGTTCAGGCTTACCAAATAATTAATAAGGATTTTGAATGGGGGATAAATCCAGGCAGGCTAACTCATGTGCCTTTTCTAGGCTTAGCTAATGACCTTCAAGCTTTCAGACCACTAAAATACTCATGTGATGGCTGCCAGATTCACTAGTCCTAGCAGATGCACTGCTGGAAAAGAGGAACTTTCCTGGCCAAGGAGGTGAGATGCAGCTGTCCCCTGCCCCCAGGAGGGGCGGTCAACAAATTATTGGAAAAAAATCTAATGGCTTATCTGGCACATCAGGTTTTCAAGACTCAAGTTATTAAAACCAGCACTTTTCTTAGCTGCAGTCATGCATCTCTTGGGCCTAATGTACAGAGACAGCAAACATTCTCACATTCTCAGAAAATGAATGTTTCTATTCTTTTCAACGTAGGTAGAAATGGTGAATAGTCTTCATTAAACTTAATTCTCCTAGTCTTCTTTATGGCATGTCTTTATGGTGAAAGTTCTATTCACCCAAAATAATAATAGTGATTTTTATTCCTTTTAATTAATTTTTATTCATTTTTTCCCATAGTCCTTCAGAGACTGATAAACTAGATGTAATGAGTGACCACAAGTGAAATCCAGACAATTTTGAGGTAAAATGCAGCAGCTATAAAATGGCAAACAATAACATTTCAAAATAGGTTAGGAGAGGACAGAAGGAGTAACAATATATGCAAGAGAAAATTCAGAGGGAATGTAAGAATACAAAACAGGAATTTGGTCAGTACATACCGTATTTAAAGCTCACACTAGAAATAAGGATTTCAGAGGAGGGTAAGTAGCTGAATGTTCTTTTGAGTCTACATTCAGCTTGTTGCCAAGCACATTGATTATGTGATAAAAACAATTGAAATGTTTGATCATTTTCATTTCACACTACACCTATTAGTAGGAAATATATCTGTTTACTAGTGAGAGCTATTCTACTCAAAATAAGTAGCTACTCAGGAAGGGAAATAGATGTGGGGAGGACCCATTGTGTTTAAGCTAAGTAGCACTCTCTGTCCATTGGCACTTTAACTCCATCACACCTTGTCCACAGAGGGATGTCACACTTATTGACACCAGGGCACACAGTATTTTGATGACTTTGTATATTATCCCTCAGGATCCTAAAAGGACTACGAGATATTCAAGCACTCATAGTTTAATTTGCAGGTATTATTGGAAGACGCTCTGGAGCTAAGGTGTTTCTCAGTAAATTCTGCCTTGTCTATATTCTCTTATATCCACTTGGGATTTTCTTGCAGTTCCTCTTGAGCAACATCAAGAAATCTCTATTGAGCCTATGAAAACTCCCATTTGCTCAACTGCCTCATGGAAGGACATCGGTTTCAATTTCTTACACCAAGGTAATATTGGGCTTTGGACAATGTAGACCCAGTTGTGTTAATAGCCTTTTCCTGACAATTTTTCTTTATTCACTTTTTGCATTTTTGAGGTAACGCACAGTGTGCAGTAGCCCATGGATACAGCCCCTGTACAAACATCCAGCTCACAGGCTCTTTTGGCCAGTTGGTCAATTCCAATGGACACAGTAAACATCCCACATTGGTGAAGGAAGCTGGTAATGGCAGCTAAATGGCAGATGACATGAACAGCAAAATATTGACTTCATATTGAGATAAGACACTCCAGGGCTGCACACCCATCTCAGCCTAAGTCTGGTTCAACATTAGAAACAGACCAATATCCCACACACTTTTCTCTGAACTGCTCAGAGCACTAAGCCAAAATGATGGCACAGCCCCAAGGAGATCCACTTTCCAGCAACATCCAGTTCCCACCTGCCTCTTTTTTGAGGGGGATCCTGGTAGGCACCCAATTATAGGGGGAATATCACCAATTCTTACAGTAAATTTCTCTCCTTCTCCTGTCTCCTGGGCTGGCATTGTCTCTGCAAGCTGGAGGAAAGGCTCAAGACCTGGCGAGGGGACAGAGGATGAAGAAAGAACAGCTCTACTGCTAATGCAGAATTAAATTTTGCTACATCCATATTGCAGACAGAAAAGTGATTTTTAGCTTTGTCTACTCCATCATTAGAACAACAGAACTGGATTTTTGTATATGTTGCTAGGAAGTCTGGAACTAACTTTCAGTAGCACTGAGCTTTCTAAGTCCCTGATGTTGTTTAACAAAAAAAAGCTGACTTAGTTTGTAGCCTGAAATTCAGATGAACATTCCCTGCTGTTAAAATTATTTTGCTGTTAGTCCAGCTAAAATGTGAAGAAGCAGTTCAACCTTTCTGATAGCCATTGTAACCTCCTAATCAAAATGTTTCAGGCCTAATTGTTCAGCAGATGAACATGCATTTCACAGAAAATGCATGTTGCACAGTCTGAGTAGTAGGTGTGATGGGAAATATGTTGGCATCCAGCTAGCAGAAAAGCCAGCTTCATTCTCTGCTGCATTGACATTCTTCAGCTTCTTTTCCACATTTTTTCTGTTTGTTCAGACAACCTGAATCTTGAAATGATGGAAGGATGCCTGCAGCCTTCTGGGTAAACTGCTGCCATTGGCAGTTCAGCCAAATGTTTTGCTGTAGCTTAAGACTCCACCAGAAATCCAAAGAACTCAAATGTCCGTGCACTCCAGCCCAAGTAGACAATGTGTAAATGTTTAGTCTGAGGTATTTCATTATCTTGTTTCTCATCTATTTGCGAATGAACATTTAACCTCTTCTGGATTTTTAATAATTTTTTCTGCAATGATTGAAAAATATAATGAAATCAATTTTCTGAACCTGTGTCCTCCTAGTCTCAGTGAAAGAATAAAACCTTTGAAATTCTCTAGATTGAGTGAAAAATTATTGCTGTGGGCTTTCTGGTGAAATCCATAACTTGTGTAAAAAAACCCTTAAAAATTCTTCAGGCAGAATATTTTAAGAAAGAGATGATTTTTTTTTTAACTGTTAAGAACTTTATTCAATATGGACAAGAGAAAACACTCTTCCATGAAATGCTGGAGAGATTTCAATGTATTGGGCAGCTGGGAAACATTACAGATCAAATTAAAACCTTCTGAATTGAATGTTTTATGGTGGTTGGTGATTATTACTTATTACAGTACATGTTAAATTGCCTTTGCTCACTCCTAATGATTTAGCTTACATATTCATTCTTAAGTAGCTGAAAAATTTGAGTAGTGAAATTAATTCCACTTGGAAAGAAACTCCCAGACTTTAGTATAAGATATGTCTTTCTGGTCAAATATTTCCTGCCTTTCCTGGCAGGAAGTTTTTTCTTACAATGAGGTGGCCTGAAAGGAAGATCCCATTGTTATTTCTTGCAGAGATGTGTGGGTGCTGTTTTTTAGTTTTACTAGGTGACATAATGATGTCTATCTTAAAATAAATGCTTTTTAAAAACTTCATTTTCACAGACATTTCAGATGAAGTCCAGCTGAATCACTGGGCCAGCAGCCACCGCAAATAATTGAGGCCGTTAATTTCAGAAGAATGACATCAATGTTCAGTTTGCCCAGGAAGCAGAAGACTTTAGATTAGTCACCCACGTAGGATGCTGACTTTCTACTTAGCTGATTCAATTCACTTAAGGTAATTTAACTCAGTGACAGAGTAATTGGAGTACCCAGATCCATAGCAGGGTTACAGTAAACAAACCTTCATTTGTCCATCTTTTTCTTCAGTTCATCCTCATCTTTTATGGTTGTGGTGACCAGTAGTACCACAGCTTATGAGCTTCAGACTTATTTGAATGTATATATTATCAAGAGGTGAAGGGAGAGAAGGAAACTCCTTATTTAGTAGATTGCTGCTAGTGAAAGGAGAGCACAGTCTATGTAGTTGTGATGTTCACCAAGTTTTTTATTCAGTAGTGGCTTTGGGACTGGAGACCTGTAATTTGAATCACTAATAACCTTCCTTCTGCTTTTCATCTATGCAAGTTCATTTTGTTGTAAGATTTTACAAATATTTTAGCAGCCACAGTTGTCTGTATTTAACAAGTTGGGCAGAACTGCAACAACTTATGGCAATGAAGCTTTAAAACCAGCTTGAAAATATTTTAAAGCTTTGGCCAAAGCAGGATTAAGAACATGAGCTTTTTACTTTTATGATTATAAATAAGAAAGTTTTTCTTTGTTGCTCAAAACCTTTAACCCTCTAAAACTCTTGTCTGTACAAAGCTATCTCCATTACTTACATTAGCAGATACACAGGGGTGGCTTTAGGACACAGGGCTGTTTTTTACAGAGGGTAGGCAACTTCACAGGTCAAATACTTCTCTGTTGGATTGAAAGAGGAAGTTATTTTCCTCTGTTGCCATGTCACATGATGGAGGAGCACCCACATTTAAAATGGGTGCTAAATCCTTTCTTGTTACCCTCCCCAAGTATATCCATGGGGCTCACTTTTGCTCTCAAGATGGATTACATCACTTAATTGTACTTACTAAGGTATTGATCTGAAGATCTATGAAAAGCAGTGTTGTCCATGTGTCCTTGAAAAGAAATAAAACTTTTAAAAAATCTAATATTTATTGATTTTTTTAATGAGAATTTTTCCCCCACACAAACCTGAGAAAATATTGGTTTTGTGAATTTTCATTCAAAATTTTAACTGGATGCTTAATACAAACACAATCAAGATAGCTCTCTGCTTTGTTGTACCCAACATACAGACAAACTCCCTATAAAGTAATATCTTGCTTTTCCTACCTTTATGAAATAGCTTAAAATTGAATTTCCCCCCTCACCCCCTTAGTTGTAATGGTTTTTCTTGTGATCTGAGAGTTAGGATATATGGCTGTACATCTGGAAACTTTTTCTACTTATCTCCAAGATCTTAGTACAAATGATACTAACAGGCAACCAACCAAGGAAATTATGATGTTTGGACTGTGTCTTAGAAAAGGATGCTTTGAGTGATGCGTGGTTATAATTTTCCAGATTGCATTCAGATGTCAGAACTGGCAGTTGCTTCCCCAGACAGCAGGTGTTCAAGCTGACAGACATGGTGGTAATAACAACCAGCATAAAATCTTACGGCGAATTCTATATAGCAAAGTATCTGTGTTTGACTACATGCAGAGCCACTAGGCAGTGACAGATTTATTAAATCCCTAGACTAATACAAACAAAATCTGAATTCAGTCACTGAATGTGGGGAAAGTCAATGACCGATGACCATTCATGCTCCTTTATTCCTTATTAAAATGACAAAGACTTTTTCAGTACCATCTCCACACATTTACCCCGTCTCTTCCTGTGAGCACCCCTGTAAACATCCCTGTGACACTTATCTGCCCGAGTTCCTTGGGCTGTCTCCCTGCAAACTAAAGTGGAGAAATTATCAGTAACATATGAGTGATGCCTCTGAAAAGTTCTGAGGGACAGGCATGGGTACTGGAGGCAAATGTAGAATTTGATATATTCTTAACCTGAGTAAGGATACATCGATGTGTCCAAAACCCTTTTTATTATAGCTCATATAGAAATGTAATGAGATAGTTTAGAAAGAAGAAACACAATATTTCAGTTCAGTTTAAAAAAAAAAAAAGAGTCTGGTTTTGCATGCCTCTGTTTTTAGGCTGTAGAAAAGACTTGCAACTTCTAAACTGCTGGATGATCTTTCTGACAGACCTGTGCTTCTAGTCTGACATGTACATATTGTCTTACAATATATAGTGTGGAAATTACAACAACATGAATCTGAAAAGGTGGGTGATCCAAAGAAAATGTGCTTGCTATCCAAAATGCCTGTTGTTCTCTCACTTCAAATATTGACATTTCTCTGGGTGCTTCTTGTTGTTTAGGTTGTCCACAGACCAATTTAACCAAGATCAGCCTGCCAAGAAATAGGACTTGTCTCAATAGGGAATTTCATAATAATTACCACTATTTAGTGCCTGCTTTCAGTCCCATTATATTTTTTTGTAAATCAATTTAACTTACAAATTGATGAGGTTTGCTACCTGTATGTCAGCATGCAACACTGTTCTGCCCTCACAGTAATCTTATATACACTTTTTTTTTCCTACATTTATTTTCAATTAATGTTCAGGCATGCATTACTTGATAAGTGTTGTTCAAGGATCTGTTTACTGGTCTTTTACTTGGAGTTTTGATTTATTACTATGAGCTTGGGGTCAGAGAAAGCCATTAAAAGAAAGTTGTCACAGATGATTACAGATCTACAGGCAGACAGAAAGAAATTTTCATTCTAGAAAAATGTTTCTAGAATGGCTGAGAGATTTCTGAAGAATTCAAACTCTTGTAAAGACTTCCTAATCTTAAAATGTGCCTTAATCTGTGTTTATTGTACTGTAACTGTCATTTTATATATCTTAAGGATATGGTGTCATTTTAAGGGACAATTTAATGGCACAAGAGAAGAGACATAGCAAGTGAAAATCTGATTTGATTCCAGAAAAAGAAATTCACAGCAAAGGAGATCAAACACCGGAACAAGAGGCTCAAAGAAATATTAAAATTTTCATCCTTGGAAATATTCTATATTTGGCAGTATATTATTCTGAGCAACCTGCTCTAGCTTCAAAGAAGGATCTGCTTTTAGCAGGGTGTCGTTTTGTTATTTTAAGTTCTTCTAAGCTTTTTGATGTTTACTTGTTTGTAATGGAGTTCTTAAGCACACTTTCATGTAAATAATGATTGTTTTGCATTCCTTTCTGGAGGAGGAAAAATTTGATAGACTGTTGGTTTCACCAGTATTTTTTGGCGAGGTGGCAATTTCATGTTCCAATCCATTGTCACTTTTGAAAGTCTATAAATATTAAAGTTCAAAAATAAACTTATTTTTACCTTGGAAGTTCCAGCGTGCATGTCGTTATTTCACGTCCTATTGTGAGCAGGGACTTAGACTAGATGGCCTCCAGAGGTTCTTTCCAACCTAAATCATTCTCAGATTCTCAGCAAATTATGTTCTTTTGTCAACAGTTTGTGAAGGAAGTTCTAGCATACTAAGGCTTATAAAATCGGAAATTTTAAAGGATAGCAATACAATTCTAGTAGTAAATATTTCCCTCTGAACAACACAGTGACAGAAGATATTTCATTGAGTTGTCATAGACTGAATTCGTTAGCATTTGTATCAGGGAGGTCCCCACTGTCTTTTTCTAGCTAACTGGTTGAACGCCTTTTTCTTTTCATTTAAAAAAGAGCACCAGCCTCCAACTGCCCCTTCTTTTTTTGCTGTCACTTTTCCAATTAAAATATCACAGATGAATATTCTAATGAATGGTTCATTTTAACTCCCAGCAGTGGAAAAATCTTCCCTTCTGCATGCTGATGGTGTTTTTCCTTGTCTCATTTTAAATCTCCCAGGCTTTCCACTACTGCATCTGCCCACCTACTTATTAAACAACAAACAGAACTCAGTTTAAACAAGTTTTCCCTAATACCAACCTTTTTCTTGTCTTATCTTTCTCTGTTGATTCTATCTCACATATTATATTAATATACCTGTCTCACTCTTTGTGTTTAAGCATTTCTCATTCTTTTAGCAATTTATATGTTATCACCTTCATTTTCCTCTGGGTATTGCTCTTCCCAGCCATTTCTTGCTTCTCTGAAGTCTTGCCATCTTTTTGATCACTGGGCATGTGGAACTTAGCATTGCCTTCAAAACCCACATGTATGAGAGCCAAGAAGAATTTAGGCTATCTTTCCCTTGCTCTGTGATGAAATACCTCTGCAAAAACAGGAAAAAAGTGCATTTAACTTTCCTTTCCTGAATTTATATTACAGTACAGCTGTAGAAATTTATCATTCACTGTTGCCATCAGGGTTCTTTCAGGATTACTGCCTCTTTGGGAAATAGCCCCACTGAGTAAATGAACTCTGGGGTCTAAGAAATGATCCTTTAAGGCAGGTTGTTAAAATCACTGGGTTAATATGTCTCATTGGGAAAACAGAGGATAAATGTAGTGAAATGCTCTGTATGCAATGAAGCCAGCATAGTCTTTTTGGCATATTCAAAATATTAAGAGATGCTTCCTACATGCTATGCAACTGTATGAAAGCACAGACCATGCAGAGATTTTCATGCAGCTCTTAACTCACACTGTGTGTTGTAAAGGCCATCTGATGGACATGGGACCAAATGAGAAATACTTCAAGCATGTGAATGAAGCAAACAAGTAGAGAAAGGGAGAAGTGAATCAAACTCATTGTGGGGTAGGAGAGGGAGGACGGAGATGATTATCATGATGAAATGGTAATTTCCCAATGTAAATACCCTATATAGCTCTCCCACTCAGACTCCACATGATAAACTGAAAATTATCCAAAGTCTCATTCCCTTTCCTACTGCTAATCTCCACTCCATCTGATTCCAGACCAGAGGAAGCCTACTGAGAGTGCATCTCTGTGTCTGTGCACAGAAGGACCACTTGTACCTGCTTACCTTTTGGGTATGTTCTTCATTCAATACCACCAGGAATATGTTTCTTATTAGCTAGAAAAATAACATGTTATATTTCACACTGAACCTCCCTTCAGGGAAAAGCAAACAAATATGTTTAAATTGCAGGAAGAAAAAGTTCACCAATTCAAAGTAGTCTGATGGGTCTCTAAACTCAAAAGAGAGGCATGGGAGGTTTGCCCACCCCTATGAATATGTGAGTCTGAATCACCAGAGAGGGAGGTCAGCACGCCAGCAGAACTCTCTTCACTATGTCAGGAAAAATCAAGACCCCTGTGTTAACTAGGAATTCATCAGTCTCTGGCAGTAATCTCCATCCCTCTCTGTTGTCTACAGGCAGACAGGCATGCAGTAAGTTTTGCAAACAGATGAGCCTTCCCCAAGGGATGTCACCACACAGTCTGTGAGACAATGAACTCAGTGTCCATCAGTCAGAGCCCCTTCTATACCTCCTCCGTTTATCACAAAACTTGTTTGTAGAACCTATTAGATAAAACAGCCTTTGGCAAGCCTCTGCTGCAGTAACAAGCCAGTTATGTCTGTTAAAAGTTTGGGAAAAGTTGTACTCAGTTCAAAACAGCACTTTTATTTCCAACATTTAACAGAGATCAGCTTATAAATACGATATCTTTTTGCTAGTCTTTATGGAAGTCAACCTTTCTGACTGTTTTTCTTTGGCATCTGCTATTCCAGCAAGGCATGATCTTAATAATTTTATAGAGATTTGGTTGGATTTTTTCATCTTGCAGTTATTAGAAAAGCAATGCTCATGACTTCATCAGTGTTTCCAGTATATTACAGTTTGCATCTCCAAAGTTGAAACAATGATTTTTATTTTTAAATTAGTGCACATCTTAAGAACAACATAAATTTTTAGTGTAGCCTGCCTGTAGGCTCTGTCCTGCCCTATTTGCACTGGCTTCTCTGCTTGTTCTTTGTGATAACTGATAGCAAAATGGCTTCCTCTCAGTGGGCAAAAGGTTTATGGGGTTTTTTGTTCTGTCTGGCAACTGTTCACAAAATAAAAACTCAAAATATTGAAGGCTAAAACATAGGGATGATCATATGCCATAGGGATGTATCAGAACTTTAAATCTCTGCTGATGTTGCATCTCTCAGTTTGAGAGGAGGGATATATCATTAGATACCCTAAATTAACCTGATTTTCAGGAAATGCAGCTTCTGAAAAGGGGTTCCCTTTAAAAGTACATCAAAGTAGGCAATTCCATCCAAACATTTTTTTTTACAGCCATTTTTTTCTCTCTTTTTTTTTTTGTCTGTACCTGTTCAATTTTGCCATCTTGTTCTAACAACTCTTTTCTTAGCTGTGTAATTGATGTAATTTCTAAGAGCTAAACACCAAGTGAAAAGTTGCTGCTGTTTTAAAAGGATCCTAAAAAGACACTTCCCTTGTTTCCATCTGTTATTTCTGTGAGGCAGGCATAAGCATCTAAGTAATTGACTCCATTTTATTTGTGAAACTATAATATGAAAATACTCATTCAATTCTTATTGAAGAGTTATCTTTGTTTCCTTGGGCATTTTTTTTTTGCAAAATGCAAGTTATCTAGAGTCAAAAATATTATTATGGCAGGATTTTCCCATATGACATATGCTGTTTTATTTTTTATTCATTTTGTCCTTTGTATTTACATGGTTTGTTATTTTTAATAAATATTTGAAAGTAGTGCTTTCAGTAACCACAGCAATGTCTGTTCCTAGTAAGAATGTTTAATAATATATAAGCTTTGGTAGCCACCTTTGTGTTTTTTCAAGGGATGACAAAATTCAAGCAAAAGACTTTCAGATGCCTACAGTGCTTCTCCATGCAGTACCAAGAGATATAACATGCAGGAACTGTGCTGCAGTCCTAAGAACAGCTAATGCTTATATTCCATAGCTCTTTTAAAGAAAAGGTGTCTTTTCTTTAAAGAGGGAAAGGAGGAAAGAGGCTAAGGGATGTTGTCAAGTTTGAAGCATAGAGATTTTTTTGCAATTGACCATACAGAAGATACTAAGATACTAATTCACTGAAGTTTAACAATCTCAGCATAATTCTTTGATACAGCAGTCCCTTTTCTTCTCTCTCTCTGAACTGAAATCTCAATTAGAGCTTTTCTTGGATAAAACCAGTGTGATCAGTATTAGGGATTCAAATTAACATAAGGACATACGTAAGTAATGTAAGGGACATAAATGTAAGCAGTGTAAGGGTCTTAAAATGATATTCATCTGGACTTTTTGAAGCTGAGAATTCCTACCTTGTTCTTCATAATTCCTTAGTGCACCCATCAATGCATATAATCATGGAATGGGAATTTCACAGACAGATATTGAACTTTAAAAGATATTGATAATTTGTGACATTAACAATTTAGTGCTTATTGCAGCACCTGGCTCTTTGCTGTGTTGAACATGTGCCATTACATTGCCTCAAATACTTAAACAGAGGTCAGTTCCTAAAATAAAACAGAAACCTAACTGCACTGCCTCAGTCAGCCTCTCTTCTGTCATTAGAAATGAGCTTGGTCTTTCTTAAATTATGTTATCTCACTTCTCCCTGTTGAATACTTTTCCATTGTGAACTCAGACAATTCATTTAAAATTGTGTCCTTTGCCTGGCAATGACCTTTTATGGACAGTCTAGCTGTAGCACATGGACAAAACTCTCTCTGGAACAGAAAATATGATCTTCTTTTATCACCCAATCCCTTATGGTCTTAACAAGGCGGGGGGGGGTGGGGGTCATGAGGGAATAGAAAGAAAACTATTTATTCAGGCTTTTGTATTGTGTTATCAATATAACACAGGACCCGAAAAGTTTTATTTCCTGAGAGGTTTGCCAAAAGTATCCTTAAAGAAAACAGTAAAAGTACTAATAAAGTTGTATCATTCTAGAAAGAAAGAAGCTCTGTAATATGGCATCCCTATAGACCTGGAAATACTATTATTTACAGTAATAACATCTAGTTCTTATTTGTCATTTTTTCTGAGTTCGTCTCTGAGTGTTCCACAGACGGAGTCTTCATCTCCATTTTGCAGATGGAATAACTGAGGTACTGACTGTAAACTGCCTGTAAAGGAGTGCCCCAAATGCTATCAGCAGAGCCAGGACTAGGATTTGATACTTGTGGGCTCAAGCCTGCACAGAGCAGAAAGCCAGGCTGGCCAAACAACCTGGATAATTTCTTTGGGGTGCATTTTGGGAAAGCACTCTGCTCTCCCTCCAGTCAGCCACAGTTCTGCTACTGTAGTCAGAGGGAGAAAAGTTCTAGATTATGAATTTTTAAAGGAACACCAACCTTAGTACATTGTATTTATAGCAGTACCTATTGTTAGGGAACCTATTTGTGTTACTCACCATGAGCAAGTCCCACACTGTTACGTCTCTGCAGTTGAAAATGTCCTGTAAACTCCAATTTGTGATGAAGTAGGTGTTCTGCAGGCTGTTGGGCTCTCCACACTTAGAGATAATATGCCAAATCCATTATATCAGCAATTATGGCTTATTTGCATAATCTCCTTGTGTAAATAGTCAGTCAAGATTTGTCTCTTTAGTTTTTATCCTGCTTCCAAGAGGGCAGATGGTTAATTTCAGAGTGCCTTGTGTTTTTTCTTCTGGCTTCAAAGTAGACAGAATCTTCACTACTGTGGGAAGCCTGGACGCCCAGTGAAGTACAAACAGAAGGTTTCAAAATGCTTAAGAGAGGAAGACCTGTGAAAGCCTGAAACAACTGTTACTGACAATGCCCAAAACATCCTTTCTTCACTGCTAAAAAGAAGTTGCCTCCAATGCATCTTTTAAAAATAGGGATAAGTAAGGAATTAAATGCAAAATAGGTGTTACTATAACTAACTGTGTCATTTTTATTCACTTTAATTTGAACAGCCGCAGCCTTCTTTTCTATCTTGAAGGAGGTAATTTTTAAATTACTTCTATTTTGATGTTTTGCATTTTGGGACTAATTATATATGGAAAAGTAAATGGCAATATCAGATCAGATTGAATTGAACTCTAGACGATCGAGGATCCTGCAACCAAAAAGTGACTAGAAGGAGATGCCTGGATAAGAGCATCAGAAGAAGGCAACTTCAGATTGATACACGTCCACATAGCCATGTTTTCTAGCTATCTTCAATTCAGAGACTATCTGAAGCAGAAATGATATTGTGTTTAAATTCTGTCAGGAAAAAGAGAACATCAGGAGACATTGTGTCTGTGTCTAGTGCAATTGCATTACAGGTGCATTCATTTTTTTTATACCATATTGCTTTCGTTTTAATTCACACATTTCTTTCTGCAGTTCATATAATTTTGTGAATTACTTTGCAAAATGCCAATTCCTGCTAGTTGTCCAGAGCAGAGAATTTTTAGTATAGCATGTTTGCTCAGGTGTCACCAAACTCAGAAGTATTAGCCATGTTTCCAAAAGACACCAAGATAAAATGCTTTATGTTTAATGTTTAAGTCATTATCAAGAAATTATTGAAAATGACAAATCCTAAGAAACAAACCCAAATGAGAAACAAACGTTTTCCTCTATTGTAAGGTCTTAGCTGGACACTCAGCTTTTTTTCAGGAGGACACTGGACTGTTTTGCCACTTATAATCTGGAATACTATAGGACTTCTCATTCTTTTTCTTCATGAAAATACCTGCAAAGGCTTCTCTGAGCTGCTGAACAGCTAATCCACTAAATTTGGGACAGCATGTTTAAGTTAATTATCTGCTATATAAAAGTCTAATGGTAGTTTGTCTCATATCCAAAAAAATCTCCTTAGACTAGAAGCATTCCTTGGAGGAAAATCTTCATTCAGCTTACATCCATAGGGGCGGTATGTATTACAGGCTTAATGTTGAGAGAGTAGTGGAATTTTAGTTACAATAGAGAAGATACATCTCTGATTGTCAGCATGTTAATTTATTGTGATTTTGGGTAATAAGTCCTGCTGATACTCCATCACAGTTAAGTTTCTCTTACATGCTCTATTGGGTTGTCAGTGTGCCTCACTGCTTACATAGTACCAGTAATTAGAATTACACCAATGCTAAAATGAACAAAACTGTCAGTCTTGAATGATGAAAATCTAAAGCAGACAAACATGTGACTAGTCATTGGACCAAAGACTTGGCACCAAAAATGTGTGAAGAAATAATAACTTTAAAAGAATATTTTCCAAAGTAATATAAGTGTGTATTTTGCAGAGACTCAGAAAATAATCATTGCTAAGAATTATACAAAAGGGTCTTCTCTAAGATTCATTTGTCTGCCATAGAAGATGTTGCTTTCCCTGCCACAGGGATCATCCCAACCTGCCTGGTTGTTTGGCTCCATATGGAGAACTTAGGGACTTCCTGCTGCTAGTAGTCAAGAAGACTAGTGCCTGCCTGGCAACGGAAAATGCTAAAAATAGAAATGTAATTATTCTTTCAGTTCTCATTTGGGTGCTTTGATTTCAAAAATATTTTTTTCATAGCTTTTTCATATAACTCATTACCTTCATGGCTGCTTTGCACATTGTTTTCATTTTCACTTAAAACATATTGCTTACACTGGGAGAAGTCCTGCAGCCAATTGCAGCGGCGGCGGCTGGCCTCGAATATTATTGAGCATGTCCCGGCAAGCTGCGGCCAGCACCGCCGGCAGCACTGGGGGGCACTCTCTCGCTGGAGGGCTTCCCCGAGAGAGCGCCTAAGGCTTTCACCTTGGGACGTGAGGATCCGCAGAGCTTTGAAGAAAAGCAAGGCTGCAACCCGTAGGAGGTGAAAAGACAGGATCACGACGACAGGGTGAACTGAAGCATTTGTTGTAGAGCGGTTGTC
This sequence comes from Passer montanus, assembly GCF_014805655.1. Lineage (NCBI taxonomy): Eukaryota > Metazoa > Chordata > Aves > Passeriformes > Passeridae > Passer > Passer montanus. Next base: position 742,824 of record NW_024368707.1, on the reverse strand, counting down.
AGTCGTGGACCAGGAGACAAGCCCGGCAAGGTCTTATAACAGGAAAGCAATAACCAATCAAAACCCGCGATGGGAGGGGAGAACGAACCACGAACAGGTCGGGTATCCAACTGGAGGCAACTGGGGGTGGAACCCTGGCCCCTGATCCAATCACTCGATGCCCAAGGTGGAAGGTTCTGGATGGAAAGGTGTGGGCACCGAGTGACGGACAGGCAACCAGGGAGGGGTCTGAGAGGATACAATAGCTGAATAGGGAGGGGAAAGGGATAACAGACAGGGCGATCAACAGGAGAGAGAGAGGGGGAGGGAGTCTGGGCAGAACCATTAACAGAGATAGGGGTGATAGGAATAAACCAATATAACAAAACGCACCCCAACAGCCAATGATTTGAGAACAAGGTCAAGTGGCAGGAGTTTTCACACCCAGCATCCTGTTTGCCACTGATATTACACATTGCCTTGGGCAAATTGTCTGGTAGGACTGCCTGTCAGGCATCCTGTACATTTGTAAAAGAAGTAGATCTACCCTATGCTGGTATTCTGACTGTGATCCCTGCATTACCAGGGTAGTTGTGTTTACATGCCCCAGCAGACCCATCTATCTCTGTGCTGTCTGGGGATTTGATCTGAAAATAGAGCATGGAAAAGAGGACATAAAAAGGAAGCACAGTAAGGGAGTAAGGAGAACGCTGGCCTCCTTCTCACCAGCATGAGTCTCCCAAGAGGAAATCAAAGAAACATGAGTTTTGCAGACACTAGCCTCTTAGTTTAAGTGCCTTCTGTGGTAAGCTTGATTACAGCTGTTGTTGGACACCTGTGCTTAGGCTTCACGTAATTTTTTCCAATGGAACAATTCTCTCAGTATAAAATTAGAAATGTTTGTTATTTTTCTTGGAAGATATTTTTTTCATGATAAAATTAAAAAGTTTTCTAATTCCAACAAAACCAGAAGCCAGATTGGTCTATACAGTCCTACTGATTTTTTTTCACTTAGGTTGACTTCAAATGTGAAGAGTGTGGTGGGAAGTTGGTCAGTGTTTGGCAAATTCTGCCAAGTGCCTTCTGCTTGAGCACATCACATTTTTAATCTGAAGCACAATGTTTTCCATTGTGTATTATCCTAAAGATCATCTGACTCAGAGAAATTAGGAGATTATTTTACATATAGAGAACTAATATTCAGATATTATTAAGACACTTCTATTTTATCTTCAACTCAAAAACAGCATTCTTCCTTTTGGTTTTAAACTGTTCCTAGTAGAAGTCACAGAGTAAATTTAGATTTCTCAGCACAAGGGTGGCTTCAAGATTAGGTTTACAGCTGAATTATTTCCAAAAGAGCTATTCAGTCATTCCCCAGAAGTGTATATTGAAGTCCATGAAGTTGCAATAAAATGTGTGTCCTGTTTAAAAATGGTAAACCTCTTTTTCCTTGAACCTGAAGACCACGTGTGAATGTCTATGGATGAGGGTTTTTTAAGAGAGTTTCCTTCAAACATGATGAAAACAAAATGGTCTGAGGAAACATTTTCTGTTGTTACATGTTATTAGTGCAATGCAAAGAATTAAGACTGGTTTGGTCAGAAGCATGAGCCAGGGAGTCAGAGAATTCTCTGTGACAGCTTTCCTATGGGCTGTTTGCTCAGGTGTAGGAAAGACCGTGCTGATGTTTCATAAGCAAAATACCCTAACTGTTTCAGAAGGAACCAAAAAACCAGGAGTTACATCAGGTCCCTGTGATCACATTGCTTATTCTCCTGTAGAAAATCCACTCGGTGTGTTATCTCCATGGTGAAGCCAGGAGAATTATTATTGGCAGCATTTTCAAGTCTTAGATGCTTAGATTTAAGCATCTAAATATGTGGCTTCATTCTTGAAGTGAAGGTGCACACATTTTACTGAAGTTAGCTGGAACAGCTGGGTCAGAAGTATTTTTGAAAATCAGACCACTTATTTAATTGTTTAAATATGGATTTATGAGCATAACTTCAGACACTCTCAGGTATAACTGTAGCTGCCATAGTCACCACTGCATTGTCCCAGCACTGTGTGTCCTACACACTTCAGACTAATTGTTGTCTCATTCCAGAGTCACACTTCCTTCAATTAGGATGAATTAAAATAACACTTTTTGTAGTAATTACTTCTATAAATTAAAATTTATAATTATTATTATCGTTGTTATTATTATTATTGCTTTAATTCTAGGAGACAAAGGATATTATCTTTCCTGTGCAGTAGCTAGAGCATATATATAGTAGCTCTAACTGTTTACTTGTGAGACTTAGAAAGTAATTTTTATTGGCCAGCGTTTTTTTACATTTGTTTCTTTTAAATATCACAGTGCTTACTGAATCAGTGGGGCAGCTTGTGGTTATTACTTATAAAGAGCAAGGGGAACCCCAGAAAGTCATTGCTGTGCCACTGCGGCATTGCTGCTACATATTCTTTGTGCCCCAGGCTTGGGACAAAAATCCAACCTCACTAAGGGGCATTAAAACTGAGCAATAAAACCCATTTTACTAAAATTTTCCTGTGGAAGTGTATGTCAACAAGGTGCAATTCTGTTTATTAGCACCTGAGCAGTAGAAGTTTATGCAAGTCTTGGGAGGTTGGGCATTTCTGATGATTCCAACTGTACAAGGAATGGAATAACACAATTTAAGTTTCACCAAACAAGGTGCATATTCAGCTGTCATGACTAATTCAGCTGAAATTTGTTTGTTCTCTCCTTTGCTTTTCTCTCTCCCCTTACCACAGAGGAGCTGATTAATGCAGAAGGCACTGCAGGGCTGATGCCAGCTGGGCTAGAACTTTTGAAATGTTTCTTTCCCCCTACCCCATCCCAAGACAACTTTGTTTCCTCTACCTTTTCAGCACTCATGTAATTTATAAAGCATGGTCTAAAATTACGTAAGTGCTGGAAAAATAAGAATAAACAGGCAAACCAGAGAAAGATTTCCAATAGCTGAGTCCACACAGAAAACATAGAAGGTGAGTGGCAACAGTGTTTTTTGGGCACATTCCTCAAATTATCCTAAAATTCTTTATAGAACAATTAATACATTATGAATTCCATTTTTGTTTCTAAACATTTCCAGAAATATATATTTAATATAGAACTTCCACTAATACTCATTTTGCTCCACTACAGGACAGGTTTTCCTGCTATTTTTATTGTCTAGCTTTATCTTTCTCATCTTCTTGAGCAGTACCCCACTTTGGAGATGTTCCTTGCCGACTCCATAAGCAATGAGTGATAGACTAAGTAGAGATAGATTAGTAGTCTCAAAAAAGAAACATCTGGATAAACTAAATTTAGCTCTGAGAATGAAGGAAGCAGTAAATAAGAAAGGAATAGTTCCAAGTGAAGAGTGAAATGTACATGCCAGACTACAAAGGAAAACTGGGAATATTTTTCCCTTCAGACACTCAGTAACACAAACTTCAGTCAACACCAGTGGAAGATTCCCAGTTTGCTTAAATGGTAATAGTCTCAGAGCCCAATGTCCTGGGCAGAATAAAAAGGTAGTGTAAAAAGGTGCTTTTCACAAGCAGAGGAATGATCCCTCTCACATGGATCTTAATAGTCTGGAAAACAAAGGATGAGGCAGAGAAATCCATGATATCCAGTAAAGGAACTGGGGCAGAGACAGGTACATGATTTTTGGCTGGCTGGCTAACAATGACTTCTTGTTTCTAGCTGCATAAATGCCCTATCCTTCAGCTTCCTAACATGGTTAAGTTCTTTTTTTTTTTTTTTCTGCATTAGTTCACTCTCCATTCAGTGTCATCACTCTGCTACTTCCTTATAGTTGTCCTGTCTTGCCCACAAGAACACTGAGATGGTAAGTATGCCATCTGCTTAGCACCTTGCTTAGAAAGCAAGAGATCTTCCAGAAACTAAGGTGGTCCTGTACAGGGAGTATAGACCAGAGTGAAGAGGTGGTGGGGAAGAAATTAACTTGACAGAGAGATGCTCATCACAGGAAACCAAGGCTGATACAATCAGACAGAAGCATGGAAACATGCAGAGTATGAAAGTAAAATTACTTTGATTTTTTTTCACTCATGTAAACAATTAGCCTATCAGTAGAAGGTTCCCTCTGGTACTTTCCATCACATAAACAGGCTGTCTCACAGTCTGGGAATGATGTGGGAATCATCTGAAAAGCAAATCATTTGAAATAATTGTGCCAACCCTGGACTGTGAAGCAGTAAGAAAATATAGATTTGTGAGGAAGGGAAGGTCTTGAGCTAGTCACACTATAAAAAGATATTAAACAATGGATCAAAAATGCCTAGGAATTGGAGTATTTGTCAGAAGGTGAGATGTAAGAAAGGCCATCTGAGGTGAGAAGCAAATCAACATGTTTCTAAGATTTGGGAAGATACAATAAGTGAAGTATGTTGCTGCCTTAACCACAGCAGGATTTTCAGTTCCCAGCTACCTTCATCCATCAGGAGCCCACAAAAACAAAAGAAAGTTACTCATCAGATATTTTTCGCAGCAGGACAGAGGTTATTCAGTCAAAAGGTCACGTGCTGTACAAAGCCATTTATGACATCTGCAGGACAAGGATTTTGTTGTGGCGGCTTTCTTATTGATTGCTCTAAAAAAATACAAATTTGAGTGTAACTTTTAGAGAGTAATACATACATGCACAGAGGCAGGACTGTGGCAAGACGTCTTGGACTGAGGTCATGTAATTCAGGATTTGGGTTAAGACTGGTTACATGTTTCCATGTTCATTATTAGAACAAAGTGCCACTCCTGGGCACACTAGCTTTGTACAAACACAGAGAAGAAAAAGTTCCTTCTCCAAAAAGCATTAAAGCTTTGGGGTTTGTCCAGTTATAATACAGAACTAGTTTTAACACATTTGAAGTAAGACAAGCTGAAGCCTATTTCTCACAGGCATAGCAGCAGGAGTTTTCTAAACGAATCTTGAGCATAAAGTAAATTTCCCCTACTTCCCTCCCTTCTTACACAGCAATGTGGCACACAGATGCTCCACATCATCATTAAAAGCCAGGCATATAAAACTATCTGCCTATACATGTACTGAGAACAGCACACTCTAATTTCTTACCTCATCTAATCTCCTCTGAATCCCCAGCAGCACACTTCTGCATTGTCATTTTTTTCTGTTATTTTCTAACAAATATTTTTAAAATTCTGATCTTCAGCAATATAGTATTGATTTGAATCCTGAATGCAGATATGGGTGATTCAAACTAATTTTTATTACACATGAAGAAAATTAAAAACCTTTAAATTAAACTAGATATAACAATAGACCAAGTGAGCTTGTATTGTTTTATTGAACCAATTCATCTAGATGAAAACTTCTGGATTCGTTCTCATATGAATTTGGCTTTCCATAGAACATCTACTTACCTGGACTACTCTTACCCAGAAGCTTTAACTCATGCAGTGCTTGGTCCTTTTCAGAACCAAAGAAACTGAAATTTCTTTGGTTTCCATAATACTATCAAACAAAAATCTCAGAAATTGCTAAGGGCACCAGTTCCCATCTTTTTACCTCTGTTCTGATGTCATCATATGAGATGGTAGAGAGGAAAGAATTTTTTCTATCCCATAATGCAGCCTAGTGTGTTGGGGTTGACATGAGATATATTTAGGCCCCTTTTATTAATGGACCACCTCTGCACTTGAGAATAATTGGATTTCTTGAATAGTTTCTATAAAATGGACCGCTTTAAGAACCAAGCTTCTGAGGTGTGAGCAGTGATAACAACATTCAGCACAGAAATTGCAGATTGCACATATAAGTCTGATATATGGTAAAGGGGTGTTGTGCAAACCAGCCAAAAATACCTTTACTCGTGAGATGAAAAGAGGCCTCACTTCTTCTGTGTGTGCTTTTTCAGTAAAACAAGTTTGTATTGCTGATGCTATATGAAAATGTCAAGTTACTGCGTGTAAAATGTCAAACTTAATGCCTGTTTGATTGGACAGCAGAAAATCCATATGTTTTAATCTCATGCTGCATATTATTTTGTTGCCAAATTTGTAAAACACATTGTTGATGCTATTTTGTCAGCTGTGAATCCTGTAGGCACAGAATTACATCTTAGCACCACTGAAGTTGGTATTTGTCCTCATTTCCAGATGATCAGGCCTTGTAGGTAAACTACACTTGAATTATACCACACTTCAGTAAAGCCAGTGAGGTTGCATCAGGGCAGCTGGTAAACGAATGTTCATCTATCATTCCAGCATGGGCTGTCTCCAGTCATTGTTTTCATCTGCTGCTGCCTCTGAGCCACCAGATCTTTCTGCCTGAGAATGTTTGAATCCTTTGTATTCCTCACCACTTAAACCGTATCCAATGGGCAACATATTTTCTCTCAGATCTTTAATATTGATTAGGTAACTGAATTTAAATTTAAGAACTTTGAAAGTTTGGAAACGTCTGCAGACATTGAATAAAGTCTGTTTTCTCTTCCACAGTCTGCGAACAGCTGGAATCCTCAGCTTGAAAAGACTTCTTTGTTTCCCAAGTTTCCATTACACATTTTTGTAACACACATGCAAACTATCCAGGTCTATGAAGCAGAGGCAATTCTTATTTTTGTGAAAGATGTTTGCCATTTTCCATTCTGCACTCTTCAGACCTCTCCTTGTGCAATAAATGCTAAGTTGTTCAAAACATCCTATTTTCCCTCTATAGCTATATTTTTAGTGCAGATACAAAGTCAAAGTTTTATTTTGCATCAAATTTAATCTATCACACACAATTAACACCAGTAAGTTTTTTTCTTATTGAGGCATGATACAAACTTGTTGCTAATCTCTTCCTCAGAAACTGTAGAACAGGCAGGGCATACATTAACCATGGTACCCACTAAAAATACCAGCAACATTAGTGAAGAGCTGTATGTTCCTTCCCACCCCCCCACCCCCACACACACATTTGCACACGTAAAGTATATTAGGTGGAGATTTATAGATCTTACTCTGCAATCTTTTATTGAGCATAATTCTTGTCCTGATATACGACTTCACAGATTTTCTGCTAATTTTCCATGATTAGGCCTATCAAAAACTGGTTTTAATAGCATGCTGGGCATGTTGTTTGTATGTGAAATTATTCTGCAATTGAAAGTTACATAGATAACATTTGGTTTGAGTATTCATCAGGAGTCTAATCCAAAATCCTTGCAATAATAACAATGGTTGATCAATGTCTATCCTATTTTGCCTGAGTTAACAAAATTCTTTCCAACACAAAGTACTTGGTTGAGGAATCATTGAATACACATAGAAATGTCTATGAAACTGGCTGATCCTCACTTCTTAGAGTTACATGGCAATATTTTCAAACCTGGTACTGAATCAAAAGATTGAATTGTAATGTGTAGACCTTCTTGGTCCTTGAAATTGCAAAGTGACAGAAGTAAAAAGGGACTGTAGAAGGTTGCTTAGTCCACCCGTTACCATATGCAGGATGAACTACACTGTACTGTACTTCTTCTAGCTATGGCTGATGGAAAAAAAATCCAGCTTGATACTAAAAGTTTGCCACAGAAACTCTGCTGCTTTCCCTTGTCATGTATCCCAGGCTGAAATTATTTGATGCTTTGAAATGTTTTCTGGTGTTTTTTTCTGAATCTCCATATTTTTTCCAGCTGCAGTGCACTGAAGAACATGTGGAGAAAAACACACACATCTTCTCTTTGCAAAAACCTCTTGCTTTATGGAGACTGTGCCTTCAAAACGTTTTTTGAGAGACTGGCAAAGACTTTGTAGTAATCAAGGCATTTTGACTGAAATGCAGACAAACCTAGATTCAAAATGACTGAAATGCAGACAAACCTAGATTCAAAGAACTGCCTTTTAGTGATTGTCTCTGCTGATACTTGAAAAGACCTGGAACAAATATAAGTAAAGCATTTATCCATGCCATGCTTTTAGTCAGTCCTCTGTAGAGTGTGGAAAAGTTAACAATTCCAGATTGACTACAAGGAGGTTTTATTAAGGATAGACAGAATCATATGAACAGCAACGTGCAAAGCTTGTACTAAAAACTGCTTTAGAATCCTGCAGCTGATTACCAGAGAGTGAGCTCAGAAGCAGTCCTACAACTAGGAATACTGATTAAGAAGGTATGTCAAATTTTTTTTAATAATACCACCAAAAGAAAAATAGAGTAGTACACTAATAGCAAACTACATAAAAGACAAGATTTTTAGATTTTAAATCTATTTCCACTGAGGAAGTAAAGGTAAAGGATAGGGTACATAGATAATTTTTTAAATCAGTATTGAACTAAGTTTTGCAGAAACACATGTTTCCAATAAAATCTCACCTTTCAATCTGTGGATACAATCCATCAATGGAATTAACTGCTCACAGAATATATTCAAGCACAGATTCAAAAAGGAAAGCTGCTTCATTATTATTAAGTGGATTTTTCATATTAACATCACTTTGTCCTGCCCTTTCAAGAATATGAGAACCCTCTTTTTAAAATGACCTTTTCAAAAAGACTCCTATGTAAGATATTCACATAGATTTAATTTCCTAAAATTTCCTCCTGTTATTTCTAGGTATTTTGTCCTCTCTACCTCTCTATATTGACAATATTTTTCTTGGTCATAAACAGAAATGGACATTTCTAGATTTTATTTTATTCCAGTCAAAACAAGAAGATCACAGAAGCTCCAATAAATTATAACTCTGAATAATACTAGTCATAAGGGAATGGCAAAGCTTCTTGGCGATGCATTTGTGAGCCAGAGCCAGAGAACCAGTGACTAATGTCTAGTAAAACATGTCAGATTCAATTCTTGTTGCCAATGTCTGGTGAAAAAAAACCCTGCTCAATACATGATTTACCTCATATGACCCAGTTGGCCCTCAGGGAACTGTTGCCTAATCATCATAAAGATAGTACAGGTAAATTGTAAGGAAGGCATGTAGTACTTCCCATACATTCTATTTCCTGAAAACTGTTATTGTCTGGATTTTAAAACTGGGCATTCATCCATTACAGTATTGTCAGGGGATTATAGGAACCTCAGTCTGCTGAAAATAGTGAAATGTTTGGGATTTGAAGCATTACTGTCAGTTGGTGCTCATCCAGTAGATTCAAGAGAGCTTCTGCACTTCTTCACTGATCCTCTATCTCTTTGTGATTTCCCTCCCTTATGAAAATGAGGTCAAAGTCCTTGTGTTTCTGTGAAAAAGAGTATTTCCTTTCCCTTTGGCTTCCCCCAGTGGCATCAAAGCCATATATTGAATTGTGCAATGATATGTTAAGGGACAGAACACATGATATATGTCAAACACATGAAGTACAGCTAAACAGGTTTCAGCTCTTGTTCCATAAAGTTGGGATACTGTGTACAGGATTTTGGTAGCCTGTTGGAGCTGTTATTGCTCAGCCCAGGAGCATCCATGGATAAGCACTCACCAGTACTAACTGTGACAACGGCATGAGAGTAAAAATAGCTCAAGTGTTTATCCAGTTAGGGACAAATTGGCAGTAACAGGAGTTCTTATCCGAAAACTGTGTTACCAGCTCCAAAGTGACATTTCTACATGTATGTCTTAGATAGCCCAATAAATTAGAAATGTTATTTTAAAAATGTGATTTCTCTCAGGCTATATAGGACTTATTCCCTCTACAGTAAGCTCAGCATGCACAAACTTTGACAGCCCAGCAAGGCATGCTGCCCAAAAAAATCTGAAAACAGTAAGTCCAATCTTCATTACCTACTCCTGAATGGATGACCATCAGGTAGTCTATTACTTTGACAGGTTGATCCTAATAAGATCAATCAAATGACTATTTCTAAAAATCAGGTACCAGCACATCTGCATTGCCCTCCTTGACAAAAGAAGGAAGATAAAGTGCAAAAAAATTCCTGGTCAAGGACAAAACAAGCAGGTTGAAATTTATGCCATCTACCATAGAAATCTCAAATAATGTGAATACCACCTGAATTCCCTGAATAGCTTTTTATTAACATGACAACACAGCTCTACAAAGCCAAAAGACATAATCAAAGCAAGGAAAGATTGTCCAAAATTAAATAGTACTAAAGCTTGACCAATTAACACTGACTGGCAAAATGTTAATCAAGAACAAGTTGCTCAGTAATTGCATCAGTCAGCAGTTTACCATTCAGCAGATTATTTCTCTGTGTGCTCTGCTTGAGCATCTGCAGTTTCTGTGGTCATCAGGGAGACCAGTCCCCATTAGGACTGCCTGGATGTTTAGTCCAGCTGGTCAGAGACATGTCATTAAAAAACACCAAAACAAACAAACATAAAGCCCCCACATTTTTTCCGGTGCTGCTTGCAGTGTTCATTCCTGACAAGATTTGTGACTGACTGTGTGACTCCCAGATAGCAAAGACATAAAGTTTTCAGTATATAAAATCTGATGAATAAGCTGTCCCCTGGGGTTTGGCAGGACTTAGTAACTGCCTGAGATCTGCTGTAACTTTCTCCACTTGGCCTGAACTGTCCTATATAGGATGCCTGAAAGTTACACAGCTAAAAGCCATCTTTAACCACTCAAAAAAAACCCCAGGCTTGTTTAGAGACTCTGAAAACTACAATTTCAGCAGAAACATATTGGAACACTTGCTGTGAAAATCAGACCATTGTCATAAATGACTGCTTTTAGACACACAAGTCTGGAATAAAAAGGACAATAAACTGAACAGTATCATTGGTGAATGACCCACCAGTGACATTTACTCAAAAGCTAGGACATAGCAAGTTTAGATTTCATTCATTAAAATTTGCAGTCAACTGATTTCCCCAGCTGCTATTTAAGGAACATTATAGAGCAACAGTGAGAACTTGGGTTTTTTTTCGGTTTGAGTTCTGTGCTTTGAGTGCATATTTTATGAAGCATGTGTTTGGCTAATAGTTGAAATTTCATCTCAGTGGCCTCTTTGATGGCATGCCTTTTTGAAACAGATGCTTGTGCTGATGGAGTGACATGTTCCAGAGCTAAGTGGGTCCTCCAAGACATAGTTCTGACTGCCTGCTGCTGGGGTCACTAAACTACTTCAGTGGGTTTATTTTAGCTCCCTGAAAGACACCCCTTTTGATGGCTTTAAATCCTAGCAACATTCTTTTGCTTCCTAAAGACACTTTCTGACTTCACCATGTTACAGATTACAGTGTTCTAACAATTCAATCCTGACTAGTTTTCATTTTTTCAGAGGTATTGTAATTAACCATATCCATGGGTTATATGCTGGTTCATCTCCCAAAAACCAATACACGACAGCAAGTGAATATTGTTAATTAAATTTCTACAAGCCAGAGTGATCTCCTAGTTTGCAGCCATCTCATGAAGAGATGCACACATCTCCATTCAGCACTTGAAAAAGTTTGCAAGAGAAGGGCAGTCCAGCTGCCTACTCTAAGTCTCCAGGGACAGATGTTCAACTCACAGTTTATCCATGCCATATTCTGATGTTTCTCTCTTTGTCATTTGATCTCACAGTATTTCACGTCTCTCCATGTCTAATGAAAATACTACAGCCTCTCATGTCCTACAGTCAGTTGTTTTAAGGTATAACTTTTCAAGGATTTCTGTCTATGAAATGGTCTTTCTGTGTTTGCGTATCTCCTACATTTAAGCAAATTTGTTCCTAAGCAGTCAAAATTCTCATTCAGAATCAGCACTTGTCTCTCTTTAAGGGTACAAGGAAACCTTACTATTTGCCCTCTAGGTGTTTGTCTAGGCCCCTTCAAGCTCAACTCTTCAAGTTCAGGTTGTGATGTGTGAGAATAAGAGCAGATCCGTGTAAGTCTGAGGTTCTCGTCATTGTCCCTTTTGTCACAGTGTACAAGTACTTCATAAGCCCTAGGACAGCTCCCCTTCCTTCACTGATGTGTGAGCTCTCTGCTCACAGGTAACAATCCCTACCTTTCCTAAGATGGGTTCTGGCAGTAGATCTAGAGGAGCACTATGAAACAGTTTCCCTGTTTTCCAGTAGAATCAAAGAGAAGAGTGCAGACCAAGTGCAAATATCCTTTCTCAGATCTGAAGTGAGATTTAAATGAAGTTTAGATGTCAAATCCAGGTGTGGAATCTGACTCTGTTAAGAACTCACATCCTCTAGCCTTGCCAAGAAAGGAACTCCCAGGCACTAAACCCGTGTTTCTACATATGCTCAGAAGAGCTTCTGATTTGGCAAGACTCATCTACTCCTGGATCTGCTATTCAAGAGTTTAATCTGATATCTCTGGTAATTCCCACCCCAGCCTTCTACTACAGTTTGAGTAGAATTTGCAAACTGACATGGATAGGATTTACGTATTGGAGATGCAATAAATTGTTATTGCTAATAATGTTTCTGTAGGAACATTAGGAGATCTCTAGCATTTTCTCCTCAATACTTAATCTAGTTTATGTGAAATTCTTGAAAAAATATGTATTTCTTTTACTCCTATTTGATGCTCAGATATAATTTTGACTAAAGCAAAGCATCTGGATATCCTGAGGGTGTTTCCATTATATTCTCACTAGACAGGCATTACATCCTGTAGGGCAAAAATGCTCCAGAATTATTCGTTCTTATGCAAGTCAACAAATATTTACGGAACCAGAAACCACCCATCTGCACAAGAGAAGACATAGCTAAACAGATTTGGAGGAGAAGGAACATACAGCTATAGAAATGGCAGGTTCTTCAATCTAGAATGCATGGAGCTATGTTTCAGGACCTGAAAATGAGGGGTCAGAAAACAAATGGAAGCATTATATTCCTGTTTCCTACCAGATGCAATAAATAAATAAATAATAGATTACATTCAGTTTGCCCTGTATTTGTTAAGAATGGGAATTAATGAACTAAATCTATAGATTAAATATTCCAGCAGTTTGAAATACACTCCATTAATTTAGAGAATGAGTGGAAAATATTCTTAGTCCCAGCACCTGCTGTTGAATTCCCCTGCTTTTCTGTGGTTTTACTATAACACTTTCCAATTTTAAAAAAGTTAAGCAGACTAGACAGAAGATATTGTCAAATGCCCAAGGCAAATAAACTGGAAAAATATTAAGAAAATTTTATATGAATTTCTGTAATAGCAAAGGGAATATTAAGTGAATAATATTAAGAGACAATTCTGAAAAGTAAAAAATGGAACAGCCTCCCTTTTATACAAATAGCCAAAATTCCCACTGAATCATAAGGGGTGAAATCTTTCTGTGTTGCTTCAGCACAGATATATGGAATATGAAACACAAAATATGGAATATGAATCAATCTTAATTTATGGAGTAGATTAATTACACATTTTTAATGTGAATCAGATCTCTCAGTTTCTGTACTTATAAAAGTCACCTTTACAGGCCCCATATGAGAGCTCAGTGCCAAGACCACCCAGTGACTTTACTTTGAAGGATGCAGGAAACTGTAGTCTTAAATTCTCATGCAAATGTTGATTCTCAAATTCCTAACTTAAAAGATAGGAAGATGGGAACTCATAGCACATTGTAATAAAAACACCCTTTGCATCTAGAAGAGAAAAAGTCACTTGTGAGGTTCCCTTCTGTATTTCCCTGTGTTTCTCTAGGATGTCCCAAAAAGTGAACAAAATACCTTTTATCTTAAAGACAATTATGACAAATCTAGCTCAGGGCATTAGGTAGGTGCCTGAGAAGCTGTATCATTAAATCCCTTCTGCTCTTTAGGAAGGGAAAGACCTAAAATGGGAAAGAAGGCCAGTACCATGTTAAACTACTTAAGAGGTCAAATAAAATCTGACTGTAGCCAGCAATGTTTAGATTTTTCCTTTGGCTCAGAAACAAACTGTACATCATCCAGTAAATGTGTACTTTACAAGTGGTCAGAGGAAAAAACATCTCCCCATACTGGGCAGCTGCTTCAGTCGTCTCTTGTTGCCAAATTCCTAAAAGTGCCCAGAAGCATCTAGGCTGATGCATCAGGTCTCCTGCCTCTTCCTGGACTGATGGGTTCATGTCCACCCAGACCCTTGTGCATTAAATGTGACATGTAATATGCAGAGAGAAGGGGCAAAGCACTCATCAACCACTTGTTTGTCCTTCTCCTGACAAGGCCACAACTCTTAAGTGTTTTAGCCCAATTGGAAGGGGATTGTGGAAACTGTAGAGAGGGAGACAGAGCTCCTCACCCCTTTGCTGGTTTCCTCAAGTCCACACTTAAAAATCAAATACGTTCCAGCCTTACCCTGAAGAGAATTTGTCTATTTGCAAGAAAGGAGATAAAATTCTCATCTCAATGGAGAAGATAAAACCAGCTTTTTCAGTAGAAAAGCCAGCAGAACAGGAGGTGGTGAAACCTCCCAGGAGAGCACGGCAGCATAGGAAAAGTACATGGCAATGGGAGGAGTAGTTGCACTAACTCTTCCTGACCCATGTTTTTCCTGTAAATCTATATTAAAATATGTACATAGATTTGCGTCTGTGGTTTTGTTGACCAACAAAACCACAAAAAAATTACATCATTTGTCAGGAACAACAGGGATGGACTTTCAACAATATCAGCTGTTCTGAGACAACTTGGAAAGAAGAATCATATTGTAAGTGTGGGGGAAAACATTTTTCACTTTAATATACCTGTAGTGCTACTGCATCTGGGGCTCATTTCTGGCAGGGTAATGCAAACAAATATAAAGAAAAATCCCATGATGTATTAAGCATGCTGAACTTTACAACCACCTGCACTCATGACATTTTTAGTGTTTCACTGTGGTGGGTGTGGGATAGAAGTAATCTGCAAAAAGGATGGAGATGATTTCTCAATTTTTATTTCTTTTGAATATCCTATCCACCAACCTGACTTTACTAAAAAAATTAGATTGGAGGTGGCCTAGGTATTTGGCTAATACACATTTGGCCTTCACCTTGAGCCTTTTTCTTTCCTGTAGACAGAAAAACTCAGCAGTCTGCTTAAAAATGAAGGTGTCATGACACCTAGTGGTGAATTAAACACCAGTAATTTCTATTTCCCTTAGGATTTGTGAGTGTTTGCCACAGGTACGTTGTTCTTGGTCAGATTGCAATGTGAGAGAGGTAGGTATTACCCTTACAGCTCTGGATATCCAAGCAGCTCCTCATTTCTGTTACAGTCTCTGGCAATGTGTGTGTGTGTGTGTGTGTGTGTGTGTGTGTGTGTGTGGTTGCATCAGACTTCCATGTGTCTCCACAGAAGGTGGCATTATCAAAGCCCCTGTGCAGCCCTAGATCATGCTCCTTATTGAATGGGACATTTTGAATAGTCATTTATACTGAGATCACTTCAAGTGCCTTGACTTTGGAGACAAAGAGAACATGGCAGAATCCTGGCATAAGACCAGCTGGGAATTTCAGACTCATTTTCTTGTCAAGTACTTATTCATCAAGGCTGTTTTCAGATGGTGACTCAAAAATGTATTGTATGGCATGCTACAAATTCCTGGTAGGCTGCTAAAACTGACTCAGTTACTGGCAAATTCTTTTGCTTTTGAAGACTTCTCAGAGTCTGCCTTGGGTCAGCAGCAGTCAAAAAGTACATACTGGCTGTTACCAGCTGGGTGATACCATGACAAGAAGTCACACTGAAAAACAATAAACCAATCTAGACATGTGCAAAAAAAATATAGGTTCCTTCCAAACAGTGGCAAGACTTGGAGATTTTAATTTTTTTTTTTTTTTTTTTTGAGTAGCAGAACAGTGTACAATTGTGCTCGTCATAATGAGGCTGCAATCACCAAGTGGCCAGATTTCTTGGCTTGTTTAGCCAGCTGGCTGGGGAGTGCATGTTTTTTATCACAAAAATGAGCTTCAATGCAAAAAATTTCAAGTGAAAACATCAATGTAGGTTGTTCAGGAATCTGAGTGCATGCTTCTTTGCATCTGTAAGGGCTGTTAGCAGTGCAGTCTCACAGCTTCATGTCCATATTTGTACATGCATACAAGCATGCTTTCCACTGCCTTCAATAAGACAAACTCCTTCCTCCTCCTCTGTCATGCAGAAGAGATGCATAACAAAACTGCATGTTGTAACTGAGAAATGGAAACTAAATTACTTGAATATACAAGGTTTGCTTAATCTAAAGATTTATTTTACCACATGTATTAGTAACTTCCCCACTTTGCTGTCTTGGGTATTAATTAAAACATATCACCTGAATGTCTGGATATAAGGCAAGTGAATATAAAAACAGTTCTATCCAAAATGTTCCGGTTTCTATCCCTTGAATCATCAGCATGTGATCTATTCTGTGCCATTATTAATAACCATTGCTCGTGTCTTTCAAACAACTCAAACTATTTAAAAATTAATTCTGTTTACAGTGCCTTCTAGAGGAAGTATTTTGTAGCAGTGAATAACTCAAACTGACTAGTGGCTACCCACTAAATATGACTATCCAGTAACAAAATGAATCATTTAGAACTTAGTTGGCAAGAGATGGACTTATTGTTGGACAAAATATAAAGTGGAGATCAGATACAGCAACAGAGACCCCTAGGTTCTTTTTCCAATGTACCATACATTTCCTATGCTGCTCTGACAAATGCAGGCCCACACTTTGTCATCCTAAATCCCATTGTTGGCTTTTTTAGCACAGAGCTGCAACCTGTCATCTGCGGGGGTGACATTCAGCTGTCACTCCTAGAAACACTTGTAGCCATGAGTTGGAGGCCATAAACACTTGTAGCCGTGAGTTGGAGGCCATAGATGATATTTTGACTTTAGTTTTCCCTCTATAAAATGGAGATAGCCACTAACTGGTGCGTGACAAGGTTGTTTGAAGTCCCTGGTGTGGGCCAAGGGGTAGTATTTCTTCAGTCTTCACTGAAGAGAAACAACATATAATAGAAAGACAGCACTAATGCTAGCAGATGTACCTGAAATAGGCAATGCAGTCATGGACAGAACCAGTGCAGGCAGAGTTTTTGAAGTGCCAATTTGAAAACATTACTTTGGTCTGTAGATCCAGCAACAATGATGAGTTTGATCATTCTTATGCCAGGCAGGACAATCTGCTGCAATCTGTGTTATGTGGGTACGTATCCTAGAACCTTTTCTGTCTCTTGCTCTTGCATTTTCATGATTCTCATAGCGACAGATAGGACACAAGAACCATAGAGTAGAAAGCAGCTGCCAGAGACACACTGAGGAGTAAATTTATAGGTGATATTCACTCCCATAGGAGTTTGAATGCTCAGCTAGGATGTGATTTTAAGCTAGTATCCGTATTGAGTGCAGCTGAGACGTGGACAATGAATCCCCAGTATCACATTCACTTGCATGGCTAAGCCTAAAATTGCAGAATTACACAATGGTTAGGGTGAAACGGAATCTCTAGAGATTGTTTAGTCTAAACCCCTTGGGCAAAGCAGGCTCAACTACAGCAGGTTGCTCAGGACCATACTCAAATGGGTTTGAATATCTTCAAGGACGGAGACTCACAACCTCACTGGGCAACCTGTGAAAATCCTGAATCATTCTTCAGTTTAAAATAAAAAAGGTTTCTGTTGTTCAAATGAAATTTCTTGTATTTCAGTTTGTGCTCATTGCCTCTTGTCCTTCCACTAGATACCACTGAGTCTGGATCTATTTTCTTTACACCCACTATATCAGGTATCCATTCATGCTGTTAAGAATTCCTTCTAACCCTACTCTTACCAAAGTCAAACAATCCCAGCCCTCAGCCTCTCCTACTATGTCAGATGCTCCAGTCCACTTGGGATTTCTGTGAAGTTTCCCTGGACTAGCTGAATTATGCCCACATCCCTCTTGCAGTGAGGAACCCAGCACTGGACCCAATGCTCCAGGTGTGGCCTCACAAGGCTGAGTGAGGAATCACCTTCTTTAAATTACTGGCCATGCTCTTCCCTTACACAACAACAGCCACCTTTGCTGCAAGAGCACATCTCTAGTTCAGGTTCAACTTCTTGTCTACCAGGACATCCATTTGATGTCCAGTTCCATATTAATGGCTACTTCCAGCGGTAGCTTTCTTCAGCTTCCTTGATTTAATGTCTTGAGTTGTTCTTTAATACAAAGGTAAACATGCCTGGTCTGTTATGCAGCATAGACCATTTCTGCAACAGTGCTATTTAATTATTCAGTAGCACTGGAAGCTCTAATAAGGCCTCCAGGCTGTTGATCAATTCAGCAGAATGGAGTCAACTACCTAGAACTGACAGAACCAGCAGCACATTACTGTGATTTCTGGTGAATCAGGGTAATACCAAACCTGTGTCATAAGCATCCTAACACCACAGAATAGCTTGAATTGAGGGAGGAGCTGCTTTTGCTAGGAATTCATTGTTGTCCTTGTGAATAAAACAATTTTGTGATCTCTACATACATCCTTTCTGCGCCTCTCAGGCCTACATTTTTTTGCCCTACAGTAGGAAGGAAAATTCACCCTTTCCCTAGTAATTGAGTGAAATTCTTCTACAAAAAGCTCAACTGCATTCTCCAAAAGGAAACAAAAATGAACACTGCGTTAACACTCCAAAACCAGGAAATACCCCTAACCAACACTCTATATCATCACATAACCTAGATTTCAGTTGAGAATTTGGATGTTGTTTTAGATAACAAAATACAACATATAATTGCCATTAATCTTCTTGAACATTTGCTTGGCCAAAAATTATCTCTGATCAACTCACTTATGTGAACAGGTCTATGCTTCAGACTGAAGTGGTAAAATGTTATTCCAAGGGCTTGCATTACAGGGAATCTCTCCTTAACTGTAGGAGTGTGCCCCCTAATGACAGAGTGGCAAAACTAGCCTTTGTCCCCCAAAAAAGGAAAGAAGCCCAGAAGTTTCTCTCAATGATTAGGTGAAAAGCCACCTCATAGGACCTCAGAGACTTCACCAAAAACTTGGGGTCATCTAATGGGATAGAAGCCAAAAAGTCCCGCCTGGCCCATCAGGTAGAAAAGAAGAGAACAAAAAAACCACGAGGCCTTTGTGAGGTGTTTATACCAGGAGCAGACCTCTGTACCTGGCTCAAGTTTTTCTGTTTGCTATTTTGCCTTTTATTAAATCTTTTTTGTTTCTAACACTGCAGCAGAAGCCATCCTGCTTATTATTTGCCCCCAAAAGGTAATAGCTAAGATCCTTGGGTGTATTAGGTTCCCTTTTGAGGGTTTATAAGACCTGGCCTGAGAAAAAGAAACCTAACACTTAACTCTAATGAGATTCACTTAATGACAGTCTCAGTATCAGTGTCTGTACTTCAAAGACTTTTTTGTTCAATTTAAATTTCAGAATTTAATAAAAAAATCTTGCCTAAAAGGCGAAAAGCACAACCTTTAAAAATCTACCATTTGTCTCTACTCTATTTGCAGTTTCAATATCCAATGCTGTTGCATCTGGTTTGTGAAGAAAGAAAAAGCTCTTTCTTCTTTCTACCAAATGGCAGATGCATTCATGTAGTGGAACACCCTGGAGAGTCTTCCATTCATCATTTAAATTTTTTACAATATACAATATAGGACCATATAAAAATAAAGAAATATGAGGAAAACAAGCTTGGTTTATTTAAGGAAAATAAATGGTACATCTCAGCTGTGTCAGCTAGTTCTGGGCACAACTGAATCTATTTCATTTATGTTTGAAAATCTAGGCACATAAACTATCAGCATTTTTAATGGCAGAATATTGGTGCAGTAAATAAAAACATGCAATTTCATACAAGCTCTTGCTCTCCAGAGTTGGTCTCTTCATGTCTTTTTGTTTCATATCAAAACAAGAACATACAAACAGCTTCAGTCTGGTCAGTCCAAAGGCAGTGTGTGAATGGGGAGCAAGGCTCTCCTGGAGTTGTGATCACTGCAGCTTCCTACTGACTGTGAACCTTGCCCAAACTTTTCTGTCTTCCTGTCTGCATTTGTAAAATGTAAAATATATCTAAGAACCAGCCAAGAGCCATATACTTACTCATGTCTGGGGAAGTTAGCTCTTCACAATCAAAAAGAGTTAATGCTTTGATTGCTTGAAGGTTAATCCAAGGCTTTAAACTGCCTGATAAGAATCCATGTCCAGACTTGAAGGAGTCCCAAGTTTGCAATAAACATAGCCATTAGAAATATTTATCATTGAGTCAAAGCACTGAAGAGGATTAGTCCCAGCTGCGCCAATGCCAGAAGACAGTGTCTTAATTGAATTACATATTTTTGACACTGTCCTGAAATGCTTCCAAAGATTGTAGAGATAAAGAACTTTTGAGCTCTGGTTTTGTTTTGCTCTTAAATCTGTAATTCAGTTTACCCAGGTTGATAGTTTTAAGGATTTCTTACAAAGTTCTGCATTCAGTAGCTGGGAAAATGGTACAGAGAAGACTGTGTACAGTGACATGCAGAGTAATAAGGAAAGTACAAAAACTAGAAAGGACAGAGTAAGGGAAATAAAAGACAACTATGCTGGCTCTTAATATTTCAAATCCCTGAAGGGAAAAGAATAGAGTTACTTTTGTAGCTGCAAAGAGAATTTGGTAGCTTTAGAAAGATGACATCTGGTAGAAATGACATGGCTTCTCTCTGCTTTTGGCAGAAATTGTACTTCTCAGAAAACGTGCTGCCATTCCACTGAATTTTAATGTTTTAAAATGTATTTAAAAGCTATATCTCCCATTCTGCAGAGCTTGCTGTTAAAGAATCAGAAATTCTGACAAATTAAGTGAGCTGAAGTCAGAACTCCCCTTCTAATTCCAAAATACTTAATGCCACCCCTTTTTCATTTGGACTTCAGTCTTATTATACTGAACTGAACAGTTGTAAGTCGCCAATACATTGGATTTTTTCTGCCAAGTATTGCTCTGAAGCCCCTCCATCTATGCAGTTTGGCCTGCCACATTGCTGCCATGCTGACAAAGGTTCCTTCAGAGATATTATCCCATTATATCTACAAGTGCCTGAGATCCACAGAAGTCTAGATTGGTTGTCTGGAGCTGTTGGAAATCCATCTCTTCCTGTTATATAAACTTGTTTTGAAAGCAAAATGAAATTAGAAGCAGATATGTTGGCTCGTATAATACAGGGATTAAATCAATTGTGATAGTAAATACTTAGAACTATTTGGTCATGCAATGATTACAACAATGAGAAAAATAGGAAGAAATATTTGTAGCTGAAGTCACTAAAATGTACCATAAGTAATGTTCCTGGAATGTGTTTGTCAGCTTTCATGTTGTTTTCCAGAGGGTCACTGAACAGAGGCAGAGGAAAACTGACTGGGAAGAGCTCTTATCATCATGGATGTCATCCTAACATGTCTCAGAGGAATCCATCATTACACTAAGACACTTCTAATAGAAGCCTGCTCTGATGCTGAACCTGGATTTTGGCTGCATTTATTCAGCGAGAAAAATTCCCTGGGAGCCATCATTTCCTGAGTCACAGCTTTGGAGCCCTATCTGAACAGCTCTGGGGACAACAATATTAAAGATGCAGCAAATAAGATCTTGAGCAATTCCTTTTCAGAATCTGGACAGCTTCAAGGCTCCCTCTTACCATTTGAAAACTGAGTCTTCCAGGATTCATTCTTTCTAAACCTCAAATATATGTAGGAGTTTAAGAATGTAAACAGAGCCAAAGACCTCTGAGTCTACAGTAAAGATAATTTTCATTTGATACTGCCAAAATGTAATGTTAAGATTCTGGGATTTTTTATATTTCCTCTTCCAAAACCAACTTCAGATTTCCTGTCCTGCCTTCCTGAGGTGGTATTGTTTCCTTTTTCCTGTCCACTTCATCACTCTTCAGTGTCCATCCTAAAGAAAACCATGACTGTGAAAAGCTCCACACTTCAGCAACATGGAATCACAGAATCATAGAATGTCAAGTGTTGGAAGGGACCTTAAAGATCATCCAGTCCCAGCCCTCAACATGGAAAGAGTGGAATCATCACAAGAGGCCCAGTAAACTGACATTGTAGAAGTGCTCTGAAAGAATCTGTCTTATTTGGAAATAGGATTTTAGCCATGAAAAACTTCTCTACAATGGGAGAAGAAGTAAGCTGGGCAATGAATAGTTTAAATGTTTTTCGGTTTCCCTTACACATGACACATTTTCTTTGTGTTCTGCTCTGTCATAGATAAAAGTAAAACTACCATGATCTTCATACCAAGCCTAAATCTGAAAGATCATGTAAGTCTTCTGGTTGCTCTGGATGTTTGTGTTTCAATAGGAAAAGACTTACAACAGATTTATTACATTTCTGTTAGTTTCTGTGTAATTTATGAGGGAACCAAAAGAGTTATATAATTTCAGGCAGGGATTGGATGGAGTCTTTACCTAAAGTAGTATGGACTGTTATTCAAAAAACTGAGGTGATGTGAAATACAGACTGAGCAAACTGGGCCTGAAACTGTTTACAAACAGCTGCATCGCAGGTTTGAAGTGATCAGTACTCAAAGTGGTCTTGATATGAGACACACAGTGGGGGAAACTAATTCATTTTCTCGTTTGTAATGGGGATCATCTGAATTTATTTCACATTTATTCTGTACACAGTACTGGTAGTAAAAATATAAGCCCACTTGATGCTGTATCCGATTCAACTGCCCATTTCTGAGTATCTTTGGAGTGTTCAAAACTGCAATCTGACTACTCATCCAGCTTTTGCAAACAGGCCTGTCTCTCCAATGGGGTTCTCAGTGATCAAACCCAAAATCCTGACTCCAGCTTTCGCTGTTTTGAGGACATTTCCCAGTTAATATCTGAATTTTGCTGTATGAGCTTGCCATGTCTATCTACTGCTGATAGCAGGCACCTTTTCATTTTCCAGGAGCTGTGTCTTGCTCAGAGGGAGCAGCCAGACTGTTCTCAAACTATGTTCAGGGTCACAGTATGGAAACATCCTTCTGGAAGCTGCCTGGCTCCTTGTTCCTTCCATCAATCTAAAATAAATGCCATTGAAAATGTCTTATTCCTCTTTGTGTATGCAAAGACCATGGGAACACTTACAAGTCACTCTCCTTCAAATACTGCATAAAAAATTGGAGGAAATTACAATGTTTGGATCTTGCAAGAAAATCCAAAGTTTTCTCTGACAGATATTCCCACTTTGTTTTTCCAAGCTGAGAATCATGGAAATACCTTTTCCACCACTTTCTGCCTCCCTGTCACTCTTAAGTAAGGCTCATCACACTTGGAATGAGAGATAAAACATAAAAGTGATGGAAAACCACATCAAGCTGACCCAAAGGGGAACTGCGTTCTCTACCTGCTGCTGTCTTCTTCCACATGTTTTACCTTCTTTCTGCAGGTTGACTCACTACATTCTTCTGCCAATTACTTATCTTCTGTTTTCTCTGTGTGCACAGCAAATCTCTGATGCTCGTGGGACTGTTCCAAGTTCAATAAAATTTAATTTTCTGTAGATTATAAGATTCTTGAAACTCCAGTCAAGATGTGGAGCCAGAGAGAGGTCCAGACTGCATAACTACAAAGTTTTGCCACAGGCAAGTGGCACATATATCTCATTAATAAAGTTCTCAATCTGAAAGTGTTATTTTCTATGTAGAAAAAGTAATCTTAACTGATTATAAACTATTGCTGAAATTTTAACTGGAATTAGGCACACAGTCCTGCTGGTGTAAGCAGAAAATATTTGCACAGATATCCACTGTCCTGACCCACAGATAGAGTTCAAGCAAACACTGATGGGAAAATTAAATTAGAAGTACAGGATATTGTCTTTCATTCTCTGCATTCAGCCTACTCAGATGGCAGAATCTGAAATGTATATGGCATTTTAATTGGTCATAAACAAACTCAAAATTATTCCAAGGTTGGATCTGAACAGATTTCATACATGAAAATTTAATATTCATAATGCTTGCCAGGAGGACTACTCTGAATGTTGAAACTTTGCATTCATCTGCAAAACACGGAAAACAACAGAGGTGAACAGTGTAAGCCTAGGCAGAAAATCCCATTAACAGACTTCTTGTGCTCCTCTGTGCTGTGCCATAGTGATACATTAAACACTTGAAGTGTTTACTTTGTCACTATCAACATTTATATTTTTCTCTTTAATTTTTCTGTCCGTATCTGTCTCCATGCGTGAATTTAAATTTGGTATGGCAAAGGAATTTAGCACTATGGAAGAGGATTTTAGGCTATTTAGCCAAATGGAAAAGTTAGGGAGAAATATCTATTTTGAAAAACCTGGCACAAGAATTAAAAAATTACCATTAATAAAAGTACATATTTTGTCCCAACCATCAGTATTTAATATAGTGTTTAGTTTAAAAAACTTTTTTTGGCATTTTAACATATATATGCATTTCAAATAAAATAAAAAGGAAAGAATCTTTAAGTTTTCAAATGAAATATGCATGAATGGGATGAAACAATTGCAATGCTATGTAGCAGCCTCACAAAGAGCTCAAAACGGTGATTTTTTGATTGCTTGCTTTTCTTTACAGCAAATTATTCTATCCAGTCTCAAAATAATCTATAAAGAAATTATCTTAGCCTTCATCAGACCCCTGTGAACACTTGCCCCTCTCCAAAAATAACCAGAAAGCATAAATCCAATCTCCATCCTGAAGTCCAATCTCTATCCTATCCCAACACAACCAGCAAAATCACTTTTCTCCAGATCCTCCTTTCCAGCCATACTGAAATGTATATTAATTAACCTTTCTTGATGTCAAACTTTACCTTAGCTTTATCAAAATTCACGTTGAACATGGAGCAACTACTAAAGACCTAAAGCAAATCCCAACTTAAAGTCTTGTCCAGAGTTTTATCCATGCCCCAACTTCTTTCACAGACTACATTCCTGCTCTTCATGACTTAGATCAACAGTGAAATTGGAATTATTTTTCTCAGAGAACCCAGGCACAGAACATGTTTCTCAGGCTTTGTTTATATAAAACACAGCACCAGCCGTTGCTGCCCTCTCATCAGTAGCCTTACTCACCCTTGAGAAAGCACAAACCCTTCCTAACCATGGCTTTTATCCTGCCCTAGAGAACTGAAGGACTCCAGTAATAAGCTGACCTCTGCTGCCCCTGCTTTCCTGAACTGCAGTTTTAACAATGTCTAAATTTCAATTTCCTTGTTCTAGGTCTCAATGTCCTGCAAGAAACCACTCTAATATTTGAAACCACACTGGTATTTAAATTTTACTTCACAGATCCCTAGTTTCAAATCCAGTCCTATTGGTTATCATATTCAAAACCTCGTCAATGTTTCCTACCATTCACTCTCACAGGAAGGATCAGCCACAACCTGTCAGGATCCTTTAAGAAAATTTTCTACATTCATCTTTCTTTACCTTAAACTCAATGTTATCCAATAAACAAAATAAAACCCCACCAACCAAGACCTAAAAATTAAGTTTTGAGAACACCACATGGCTCACTACAAATAGTAGCTCATACATGATTCCTGCATAATTTTGTAGGTCTACCTATTAACTTGCTCTTGTAGCTTCCACTTTCCTGGACCATAACATTCAAGATCAGGATGTTTTTTTTAAATATAATACCAATAAGTTCTACTGAGTTCATACCACAATGAGTGGCTTATCACATATCAAAGTTTGCTGGTTTTCCTTAGCTTTTGAAGAAACTAACATAAAACCAAGACCTTAGCCATCTTTTACTGGACCTGTAATCCTAAACCACCTAAGAGCATTCCTGACAGTGAATACACTTGCATCCTTAGCCCAGTCACTGTTTTCTGTAAGAGGATGAATTACACATTTTTCATTGCTGAGAGAACTAGTCCTGAAACTGTTAGTCTGCTGTTCCTACTGCAACTAGCCAGAAGCTATAAATCCTTGCCACCACCAGCCTCATCCTAGACACACCACACTGACAAGATCCCACAGTAAATGTATTTGTCCAGCTCTTCCTCTCCTGAACCCTAACCCCAGCTCTAGCCATACAGCTCATGTCTGCCACTCCAGAGCAACAGCCATAATTGTAACCTCAGCTGCAACCAGTCCTCTTCTCCTCCACGTAATTAATCACCTGCAGACTAATCATATCTCCACTGCTAGATGGAAAACCTGTGAAATTAGGCTTACAGGGCAGCAAAAATGCCAATACAGGAAAACTGTCTTCCAGTGATATGTTCCTTTTTCTCAATTGTTGCTTGAAAACAATTTTTAAATGTACTGATATCAGTTTTAACAGTTTTCATTTGAAGAAATGAGTTTTGGTTTTAGTGTAGTTTGTCAGTGCTTTTACAAACTAGGGCTAACAGAAAATCTTTATTTACAGCTCAATAGAAAAGGAAAAAACATGAAGGCTTCTTCAATATCAGAAACACTGTGCAAGGACAAATACACTGTCTCCAGTAAATGTGCAAATGCTTTACCAGATCTAAGCTGTATAGAGCTTTGTTGGATGGGATTTTTATCTTTGTCTTTAATTACATTTGCATATGTTGGAAGATATTTTCACTTATTGCAAAAAAGACTAAATAAAATTATGAAATCATACTCTCTTTTTTCCTCTGTAAAATTCTCATGCTTCTAATCCAATGCTAATTTTAAAAGTGTGATCCCCATTAATTTTTATAGGTTCTGGAAGATATTGTAAACCAGTCCCTTATAAAACTAACAGCATGACAAAATAATGTTCTAGAATTAACACGAACACTTCTCTCTATATATAAATTTCTTTAACAGCAATTGCCTGGAGTTTTCTGCAGGTTTTCCTAATCATATTTCTTTTTTAGTAATGCAAGAAGTCATTCCCCAAAGGCAATATTTTGTTCTTCAGATCAAAGATAAAAATTTTCTTGAGTTTCATGGGAACAAGAGCATTCTAAAAATAAAGTTCCTTCTCTGATAGCCTTTAATGGATGGGGTTTTTTTTTTTTTTTTTCTCAGAAAGCAAATGTAACAAAGATGACCTTTGCATCAGTTCCATTTCAGTCCTTATGGTGTAACTCTGTTTACTGCAAAAAACAGCTCAAGGATATGTGAAGACAGGATATGTCATCTCATGTGCCCTCTGGACTGCCCTGAGGCAAAATTGTCCCTTTCTAGTGGTGGTTTACAGCTGTTTCTGGGCATTGGTATAGCACATGAGCCTCCAGATAAGTAGGGGGAAAGGTTGATTAGTCTTACACTGCATCACAGCAGGAGCAACTCTTTTTTGAACTCTCAGAATTTCTCATCAGCCCTGGTATGCTGCCATGATTACCACAGAAGAGGCTGTAAGTCTGCTTTTAATTCCTGTGAATCCTTACTGAAGATGGGAAGAAATGGGGCCGCCACAGAGGAAGGTAGAACAGAGAACTAAACATGTATCCCAGCCATCAAAATGTAAGTCAAAAAATAATTAAAATCATTATACAGATTCAGAAATCAGACCATGCTTGAGCCTCTCCAAATAATAAAAATTCATTTACTATGAATTCTTCAGGTCTGTGCAGAGACCCATAAGACACTTTGCGACCCAAGGTTTCCAGGAGAGAGGTGGATGTTTAAACTTTCTGGATTTCACTTTAGGTAAAACAATGAGCAATCTGTTTGGATGAATGCTGCCTATGTGCCATGTCCTTTTCCTCATCTGCTATTTACTCTTGCAGTTAAACAAGGCTCTGCAGGACATTTTCTAATGTCTTTCCTGCATACACAGTAATGGCAGAAAGTTTACATTAAACTGATGGATTTACTTGAAGCAACTGCAGTCAGAAGACTGTGCTTTTAGACACACACAAAAGTTAAGTATTTAATTTTTATACTGTCAATATATTAGTTTGTACAGCTATTACACCTTTTGTTTCTTTAAAGGTCTATTAAAATATCTCATACTATTTGAGCACTGCTTGCACAAGTACCTTAACTTGTGCTCTTCACCAGTAGAGGACAGCATGAAGCCAGCTATCATTCCAAAAGTTGCTCATCCTTTTTCGCTCCTTTCACCCAACAACTAAAGTCAATGGAAGTTTCTTCACTAGCTTTTTCTCAAGAGGGATACCTGGTCTCCTTACTGAATGTTTTTCAGTGAAATAAAATTTAAGCATGTGTTTTATCACTGGCAGAAATCTCTAACTATCAACATACTCACAAAGCTGCTGTTGCACCTGTTTTCTTCCTTCTGAGATACCTTTGACCTGGGAGATCCTCTAATATTTCTCATGGACGCAGAAAATACAGAAGTTAAAACATAGGTGAACCTGACAGGCTGACAGATAAACAAGCTGTGTTCTACTGCAGTTTGCAGATGTTGCCAGCCTGCAGTCTGCTCTTTTCTTAATGTTGCTTTCCAAGATGGGAAGCACAGAAACTGCATCAGCTTTGAAAAGCACAAAGGAAAACAGGGTCTTTGTCTTAAAACATATTTTATCTTACCTTAGACAAATCTGATCCATTCAGGGAGGTAGAAAGGATGCTAGTAAGGGGATAAGCTGTAGATTCTGCACTGCAGTTCACAGTGGATCATCACAGGAGGTGGCTGGTTCTTCCTTTCTACCGAGGGATTGACAAGGAGAGCTTACACTTATTGCCTAATTAATAAGATGCAATTAATTGCTCTAAATCTCTCATTACTTCAGCTTTTGCCTTGGTTCTTGTTTGTGTTCCTTAGGCCTAGCTCACCCCTAGGTATAATCTGGGCTCTGGGCTGTCTCTGGTTGCCACGCCTGGCTGGCCCTGTTTGGTTTATTCTAGTAGCATGGGGCTGACACAGCTTCTGCCCTATTGTCCTTGTTATGCTTGGCTTCCAGCTTCTCCCCAGTGTTGGAGAACAGCTGGACTTTGCTGTTCCTCACACTCAGCTACCTCACAGTAGCTAAAAATCTGCAGAAAAATGACACACAGAAAACATTTAAGTTTTTCTTTTAATATTGCCTGGGTAGTACTTCTATATCCCTGTTTCTTTGAGTCCCACTTGTCTAAGCTTGTTGTTTCTTTTTTAAAAGTGAATGACAAGATTTTTTCCAAGTCAGGCTGCTTTAATAAAAAGATGGTTTATAAAATAATTCTTTCTTTCAAATGGACTGTTTTGTGACTTGAAAAAAGCCTACTCCCACTCTTTATACCCAAAAATTCAAAACTGAAGTCAACATCTAGGAAATGCAAGTTTGGAGTTGCACATATGCACTATGGCTAGGTATAGATAATGGTGTAGGTATTGTTAGGGAATTACTGAGTTACTTTACTAAAGCTGCTTAACTATGAATATTTAAGATGAAATCGCAGGATGATTTCTAATACCCAAGTTTTAAGTTTGTCAAATGCTCTCCTGTTAGCTGTGGTGGGCAAGTTGCTGGCAACAAATTAGACTTTGGCAAAGCTTTGAAGTTTTTGTATGATTGAGGGCAACTAACTCTAAATGAGGTGAGTGAAAGCCAGGTTAGAATGGGACACATAAAACTGCAAGTTTTATTACACATTTAATTCAGCTTTACCTTCTGTAATTTGGGTTTCTGTTGTGAGCTTCTACAAGGGTATGAAGCATAACATTTCCAACCTGGCAAGAAATTATCAAACCCTAAATCTCTTTTGGTTCATAAGAGAATTTCTGTAGTTTTTTGAAAAAAATTGAATTGGTAATAGGACATTTAGGGGAACCCCTTCTGATGATGCATTGGATTGTCTTGTGTTCATTCAACAAGCAGAGCCAAGAGCCTGTAGCTCTGTCTGCCTGTATCTCTGTCTTTCAGTTTTATATCTACAGCATTTGCCAGATGTGCTCTTGTTTCTCTGCAGGCACTCACTGTAATGCACTGAGTCTGGTCACCCTCAGCTCTCACAGGGAATTCAGGGTTTGTCTCTACTCAAATTTGAATTGTAATGTTTATCTGTGCCATGTTGAGTACACATGTAACACTCAGAGACACTTTTCCTCAGAGCAGTAAAATTGGTATCCATTAAGCAGCTTTTCAAAAATGGTTTTGCAGTTGTTGGGAACAGCACATAATTAAGTATCTCTAATTCAGATGCCAAGTCTCTACTACATAGTGTCTCTTAGTTAACTTCAGAAAAGCCATGTCTATTTTCAAGCTCATCTGACTCTTCCTGCATCTTCTAAACCCTACAAAACACTTCCTTCACAGAAATGCTGTTTCAGCCTTGCCTTGTCTCTAGGAAAATGTCCACTTGCTTAGTGAACATTGATGAGCCCTGGACAGCGCAGTGATAGACAGTTTACACAGAACATGTCTCATTAGCTCTGGGGCCAAAAACAAACAACTTGTGTCAGTTTTGAAGTGAAGCTGAATTATGGGTGGCCATTTCTTGCCATCCAAAGTTCAGAGAACTTGTGGTGTTACTTCAATTGAGGTGTAACAATTTCTGAGAGGTAATTTGTGTATGGATATGGCCCTACAGAAGACTCTGGGTATTGGTTCTGAATAAAAAGTTCTGCTTAACCTGACTTACAAGTTCTCCTTAAGTTCTTACAGGGGAATCTCAATAGACCAAGACTTTGCCTTTTAATCCTTCTTTTTCATGATCTCTAAAGCATCCCAAGTGTTGCCTCAGCACTCATGACATGGGCAGCAGTAACCTTGAAGACTTCTTTTAAAATGCCCCATATCTTCTCGCATTTTGGGCTGTGTCATGTGTAGGCCTACCTTACACTTTCTGTAGCCCTTACCTCCTAAAATAATCTCAAGAAGTCATGATAGATAGTACACTGTAAGTTATTAATCATCTCAGGCCCACTTAGTCCTTTGACTATTTCTCTTTCCCTTACCTCCTAAAAATAATCTCAAGAAGTCATGATAGATAGTACACTGTAAGTTATTAATCATCTCAGGCCCACTTAGTCCTTTGACTATTTCTCTTCCTAGAGAAATAATAGAAAGCTGGGAAGAGCTATAGAGGAAGGAAGTTTTTAAGGAAGTTAGTGAAACCACCAGCAGCTAATACACATTCTAAGGTCTGTTTGGATTTTGCGAAGATAAAGCAGTACTGACTCAGCAATTTCCAGTGCACTGATTAGTCTGCAATGCTAGAAATTCCTTCTGCTCTGTTAAAATAACACAGTATCCTTTATTTTGAAAATATGTTGTCTGTGTTCAAAACGAGTCTCAGTCAACATGAATATTTTTAGTAACCATGTTTCTTGCATTCAGACTCTCTAGTTTGGGTGGGATGTTTCTGAGGAGATTCCTTTCTTAGCTTTATTTTACTGCTTTCCCAAAAGATGTGAGATAGTTTCTTAAAACCATGAGGAATGTTATCATATTTTTATTACAATACATCCCTCTGTCTGGTGATGGAATCTAGCTGAGAGAAGTGTCTGGAAAGTGCTTAGCCTCCTCCGGCTTTGGTTGTCTCAAGCAAACTCTGGGGTATATTGTCATTCTTATCTGATGCTTCATAAGGTTTCTAAATTCTTTTGTCTGCAAGTAATAGTATTTAATCTTCTCTTTAATCTTCATGACAGATATGCATAATATAATGTTTGGTTTGTTTTGTTGTTTTGCTTTTTTTTCTAGAAAGGAAGACTGCCACAAATTCAATGCTAAGCAAGCAATCATGCATCTATAATGAGCAAGGACAAGTACTCAGCAAATATTTTGGACTTTATTCTTTTTACAGGAATACCTCTTGTCTTGCTTGAGGCCACCAGGCACAGTGGAATTTAGAAGTCTGTGACATTTCTTGGAGATAGCATTCTTGCACAGAAAGGAAAATTTCTTGTACAACATATGCTAATCTAAATGCTCTGATCCCTTGATTAAATGCCCTGATCCCTTGATTAAATGCCCCGATCCCTTGATTAAATGCCCCATAAAGCAAATATTTCCATGGGCTATTTGATCAGACTTGACAACAACATCTTCAGTTTGAAGGAATAATGCGAAAAGTAACTTTTTCAATTCAAAGCCATATAACTTCCTATATAATAAATAATAAATATCAACACTTATTATCAGTGCTGCCTAACATATTTACCCCAAATGCCAAGCTACAATCTCTTTTACTATGGCAGTCATCTTTTTTGTTTCCCTTTAATATTAACAGAGTGTTTATTCCTTTACCCTCTTTAAACTCTGCCCAACCACACAGCTATTCCCCTAAAGGAAATTACAGGCTGCAGAGAAATATGTGTGTTTTAATACTAGCTGTATGTCATCTAGGATCCCACTGGAGATGACATTATTACTTTTCAATGGCAAGAGCTGATCACATGGGAGGGAGGTGGTGTTTTTATTATAATCAGATGCAGAGAACTGGTGAGGGTGAGCTCATCTGCAGCTGAGTATGTTTGAACTTTTGCACCTTTCAGTACCTTTCTGTGAGCAGTGAAAACTCCAAGTGGATGTGTTAGGGAGTTAGGTTTCCTGTAAATGCTGAGATCTTAGAAAATGGCTGCAGGAAATGAACATTGCAAAATAAAATAGAGCTGAAGAATTATGGTGTTGATTATTGAAGAAAGTAGTTTCATCCGGGTTCTGTAGGAAAGGATTATTGTGGTTTAAATATCTGATTTGATTTGATTTGAGTCTTCTATTCACAGAATTACTCAAAAGACTTCTTGAATCTAGATCATATTATTCAAAGCAGATTCCACTTATACTGGCCAGCCATTATGCTGTGAGTCTCCTGGGAGATGCTGAGCACCCTTAACTCCTGTCTGAAGCTTCAAAAAATGGTCTTTTGTCAAAGCCTCCAGAAATATATCACATCTGCTTCCTTGGGACAATTTCCAGACAATATGAATTTAATTGACTGTCGGTGAGGAATAAATGAAAATCTAGTGGCACATCTGGTGCTGCCTTCAAATCAATTTACAGTGGTTAAATAGATTTGAACTGACACTCACTGGCATGAAAAACCTGTCATGCAGCTCTTTGTTCACCCCACTAACTAGGCTATTAAACACTGTCTTTTGCCTTAATGCAGATTTTGCTGAGAAAAATATGACATTTTGCACATGGCTGGGCTTTAAGGCAGTTAATGAAATTAAAGCAAAGAACTCCCAGCATAGCAGGCAACCCAGATAACACGAACAATTGTTTAGTCAGCACATTTCTGCTCCCACAGCAGCTGCAGCTATTTATCAGGGCCAAGGCATCCAACATCCAGCAGGGTGTGAGCAGATGACAGCACAACAGCATTTCTCTGCACAACTGCCCTAGTCAAATTTATTTACACATTCTGGAGTGTTGTGGTGTGATGTTGCGATACTGGAGAAACAATGCTTTTGAAACACATTTTCCCAGTGCAGACGGAGAAGTGTAGATAATGGATCTACGTAGTTGTCCTACTACGTTTTCACAAGAATTTGCAGTTTGGAAAGCAAGCTTAGGTAGTTTATACAGTGCCATCCATACGGGTTGACCCTGGGTAATTTTGGGAAAAATGTATCAAAGGGAAAAAAGGAATTTACAGAGGGAAAGGATTCAAGTCTGGAAATACACAAAACAGACACTTCCTTCCCACGCCCCCCCCCCCCCCCCCCCCCCCTTTAACAAAAAGTCAAATAACATTCCACAGTCATCAAAGCATGTTGTCTTATCACTAAGCTTGCTTTAACAGCATACTATTGATCTTTCTCTATTTTCTTTTCTTTACTAAACCAGATCATAAAAGGTAAAAAAGAACAGTTTTGTCTGAGCACTTTTATGAGTTAAAAGTATTATTTTGTGCTTATTGCACTGGGCCAGATCTTTGAACATCTGGTTCAGATCCTGTTTTTTCCTGTGTGACAAAATACATTTGCATTTCAATTCCCTATCTACAAGGGGAGGATCATGTTGTTTTCTTGTTTTACAGAGGTAGTCAGGTCATGGAGTTTATGTGAGTGCCTGCATGGCCCAGTTCAACGAAAATCTGACTTTAAGCTGTGTACAGCAGTTGATTACTTAACGTTTTGATTATCCAGACCCAGCTCTATCACTGTTTTCTGTGCCTTCAAATTGTTTTTTCCCATATTGCCATTCATAATATGAGAAAAATGCTGCTTTCTTTCTTCCAATGCAGTTGTATGAATAAATTGTTTACAGTGCTTCCAAAAATGTGCTGTAATGATGGAAATTATTTCAGTCACGTGAACTCCATCCACTAAGCTATCTTTTTCAACAAGAGTCCTTCCACTGTTTTTTGTTTCTCCTGCTCATAGAGCTTTTTCTCTGTTGTTTCCTATACATTAAAAAGTCCATTCAGGCTTCACACATTACTATCCCCCAATTTTCAGATGTACAAATCCAGCTGCAACATTGTGAAAGATGAGGAATGAGTAAATGATGGTTGCAGTCTGATGTTGTCTAGAAGTCAGTTAAGATTTTATCTTACTGCTGCTTTTGGTGTCCAGGGAAAAGCACTGATCTGTGGGCCCTCTTCCAGCTCATGCCTAATTGGAGTGCTGGCTCTTGGCCAACAGCCCAGCAGAAAGTCAAGTCATGAAACAGGAGAAATCTTTGAGTCAGCTCCTGAAATAGGTGCAGCAGTCGCTGGCAATGAAGACTTTTTACCATCCACTCTGGGATACATCTTTCCTTCTAAAGATTTCATTGTTTCCGTAGCTTCCTGACAGTTTTTCAGCAAGATTGCAAGCTTGGTCTACAAAGCACCAGGAGACTGATTCTAGCTGAAAATGATCTGTGGTAAACAGACAAGTTTCTAAGGACTCTACTTTTCTGTAAGGGAGCATATTTTTTGGAACAAATTCTGCAGACATCTCCTTTAGGCTGATCGTTTCTGTTGAGAGTTAGTTGAGCAAAACTTACTATATTGCTACACAGGACCACAACTTTCCCAAATGTAAATATGATGATTATCTGGTCCTGCTCTTATATCCTAAGAATTTTTCCTTTTAATTTTTCACCAAAAATCACAGAATTATATTCTCAAAATCACAGATTCAAATGTTCTACAACCTGTTTATAATGCAGTATGTCTGTAAACTGTGTGCTGGTTCTTTTACTGCCTCCTAACTAAAGGACTGTGTTTTTCTGTGATGAGGGAATTTTTTTCACAGTAATGCAAGAAGGCTCAGCAAAGTGTGTCAATATCCTTCTTGAGCCAAAAAAAAAAAAACCAAAAGGAAAGCAAGCAAGCAGGCTTTTGAGGAAGGATTCAGCTTTTCATTCCAGGATTCTTAATCAGAGCAATACACATTCCACAATTCCAGCCTGTTCCTGATAAAGACATAGCACACTTCTTTCTCAGGAACAAACATTTTCTAGTAATTGATGCATGTCTATTTGGGTTGATTGAAATTATAAACTAGATGTTTTGAAAAATGTCTAGGATATCAAGAAATTGTACGCAAATCTGGTCATACATTCTCTAGAAGCACACCATATGTTGTGGGGCTCCTCAGGATCCCACCCAAGGATAACCCAAAGCTCCTTCTGAGACAAGAAATGCTGAGGGATTTTGTCAGGTTTCCCCTTAGCCCTGGGGGAATAATTGCTAATTTTTTTTTTTTTTTGAGGTGAGTTTTGAGTTTTGAAGAGGATGTTCAGATAATATAACACAACTGCTTATGTAAAGCAGAATATAAAGAAAAGATAACAAGGTGTAGCAGGGATGGGAATGTGTGAATAAGTGCAGTGCATATTCAATGGAAGACAAAATTCCCTTCTCACCAGTCTAGAAATGTTAAATAAACAGTCAAATGAGCAGTATGGGCTGGGTCTATGAAAAACCATCGCTTAGGAGCTGCTCTTAAGTACCACACACAGGTTTTAGAAAGTCACGCCTTTCATCAAACTATCCAGAGAAAAAAGTTTTATTATGTGGTAGATAAACACATTTGTATGTTTGTAATATGCAAACTAGTTTGGGTTTTGCTAGTTCTACCAACTGGTCCTGTTGTAGCTACAGCAATGCTGCTACATTTTAATGCTGTTGGGTACTCCTAAGTCAAAAAGGGTATAAAGGGCCAGCCTGTGAAATCTATGGATCTCCAGGAACTTCAGTGGAGTTTCTTCTTATTTATGTGAAGTGAATCAGGCCTGGGTCCTTCTTTGAGACCACTGTTAAGGAGCATTTCAGGAAGTTGTTTCAGAACAGTGATGCAGATAGACAAATAGATTTGAATGCATAAGAGTGGTATGAAAGTATAATTAAAAACTAACACAGTATCTAGAAAGCTGATAAAAAGTAGATAAAGTAATAAAGCATGGTGACAAATATTGAGAGCAGGCAGGACTTTTACATCAGAAATTCAGTGCAGAGAAGTTCATCCTGAAACATAGGTCAAATTTCAAGATGCTTCCTGATAACATGGGAGGCAATCTATGTCTGCCTGCAATTCCTCACTTAGATAATGCATAGGAAACAAAATTATTTAAACTCCCAAGGCATCTGACCCTGTGTGCAGTTGTCTAGAAACAAAATTATACACAAAATACTCAGATATTATCAGAGCTTTGTGTATATTGTGATTCCATAGCAATGGAATTTGCTGAAGATTTGTGGTCTTGACTCTTGCTTTTTATTAGTTACTATATAAAAGGGACTGGGAAGGAATTTGGAAGTTGTAAGGGAAGTCTCTGTAATGGGCACTTTGCAGACATCTGGTAAATGAACACAGATTCTAGAACAGAAAACTGCACCAGAAGGTGTAAATCATAATACTAGTTGCAAGAGCTGTGATTAAAAGATAAAAAAAACAAACCAACAAACAAACAGACACATACCCCTGAAAATAAAAAAAATAATAACCAAGAAAATGGGAGGTAATATAAAGTGAGTAACATTCAAATGTGTATGAGTATTAAAATACCTTTAACAGTGCTAGCCAAGGATCATCAGTGTACTGAACTATGCTTTAGTGTTAACTGTGAGAAGCATGAGCTCTGATCATCTGGAAGGGATGGAAGGCAAATTTGGAAAGGAAAATTCTCTTTAGAAATGGAACAACTAACCATCTCACTGCAGAGTAATCCTCTAACTCTGATTTCTAGTCATACTCATCCCATAAGCCCAGGCTGCCTCTCCAACCATTACAGAAGTCTGTCATGCAAATGTAACTGCCACTAGATGAATATGAAAAGTATTATAATGAGTATGAAACTGAAGAGCGTCTTTGGATTGTTTGAGTCAACGCTCAAAATATCTTTTTAGAAACTCTTACTCATCAAAATATAAATGAAAGATCTGTGAGATTTCTAATATTCCAGAATGTTTCATACTGAGTTCTTAGGTACACATCTAACATGATGATTTTTAATTAATCAGATCTTATGTTCTATTTAAATCTGACTTCTTTTAAAATATTTATTTTAAATTTCAATTTGCAACTCTCATTTAGCAGGTCTGAGATACATTCACACTCCTTTCTGATAATATTTTGTGGTGATAACAGAAGCCCAGACTGTTCTTTTCTCATTTTATTTTCATTTTGACATCTGTTTGTTGGTTACCATTACATTGTGCTGCCTCATTGTGCTTGGGAACAGATTATAGAAACAGCAGCCACAGCATCACACCAGGACACCTGTGCAAAGCCTGTGAAGCCCAAGGAGGGGAAGATGAAGCCAACAGAGTGGAAGTAATCACTGTTAATCAAGCAGTGTTAATCATCAGCACTCCAGTTCAGTGAGTTTGGCACTGCAGTTTACAAGGACATGTCTTAGAATTACTTTCCCCATCTCTTCTGGAGCTTTTCTAAGACTTAGTTTGTGATGCGTGGAAAGCGAATTTGTGGGTATGTCTCTGCTTTATTCTTCTAACCATGATTTTAGGAATCCCAAATTTGACTGCTGGCATTCCAGACTAGCACAGCTCCACTGGAGGAGCTGTCATTGTCCAGCCATGACTTGGGTTAGTGTGTGTTTGGGGGATGCTTGGCAGCTTTCAAAGTAAATACAGTTAGGTCAAGAAAGCTAAAACAGTGACATTTGCCTTGGGAAAGCAAAAGTCAAGGGGGCATTTGATATCATCAGCAGACCATGATCAGACATAGTCAGAGGATGTTGCAGAATTTCCAAACTCACTCAAAATTGTGCCTAAACACAGCCTAGACAAGAACTATTTGAGCCTCACCAGAAAAAGCTGAACTTAGATGTGCACTATAACAAGGAGTGGGAGTTCTACAGAACGATGCAGAGAGGTATTGAGGATTCAAAGAGCAAGTAGTGAATTCACTAGAGCCTGAGGGGAAACTAAACACTACTTACAGCTTTAGAGGCCATAGGGGTGTTTCAAACTGTCCATATTTGAGTAGGTTCCTCACTCCTAAAGAGCAATGCCAATTTTAAAAATCTTTCTTCATCTTTGCTTTTTTTGCTTTCCATTGGAAGAAAGTAGAGGGAAAAAAGGTTGTGAGGTTCTGTATAAAAACCCAGAGGTCCACAAAGTGCAATCTGCTGTTATGGCAATAAGATTTATAAAAAATAAAAATATAAATCTTATTTTATAATAAGATTTTATAAAAATCTACTCACAAACTGTTGACAGTCCTTTAAAAACATAACTAATCCACTCCAGTTTGGCAAATGCCTGCTCTACTCTTTAGAAATCTTTAGAAATTATTTACCTCTGTTTTTGCCAGTACCATCTTGTGCAGAGAAGAGCAAATTCCTCTTATCTATCACCTTACATATTTGCTCATTTGAACATCACTCATTTACGTACCTTATCCAGATAGGCTCTTCACTAATATAGAATTGAGTCTCCTGACCAGTCTAGGATCCCATCTCTGAAGGTGTTCTCTGTGTACCCAATTCAGATAAAATTAATTATTTTAATAATGGTGAGCCATTCCAGGAGACATTTTATTATTTTAAGTAAAATTAACTTAATATTTCTTCTGTTAAAATATCTAATCTCTCAGCTGAGCAATACATTTGTCTTTTTCATATCTTCCTATCAGTCATATCTCATTGTTAGGCCATTAACTAAACAAGCAGGTCATCTTCCCTGCCTTCAAATAATAAATTGTCAACTTAAATGAGAAATTCTTATTAGTCTTTTTAATTGTAGTTCATCACGTTTCTATTACTCCTGACTTATAAATCAATCTTTCTTGTATGATAATCTTTTCCCGCTCCTTATACAATATTTTATCACTATACTGAAAATGCCTCCCACTGTATCATCATCTGATTTCATTAATTTCCTCCTATTCTTTGTGCCAAGGCCATCCAGGAGAGTATTTTATAATACTGAGATCCATAAACAGACCTGGAGGATGTGTCTCTGCAATCTTCCTTGATCTCTCAGTGATAAATCCTCATTCTCTCTTTCCCCTACTCTCCTTGCCAAATCCTCTTGCTATTATCAGAATAATTTGTATTCACATAGTCAGGTGATTCCTATGCTATTTCATCTCTTTTCCACTTTAATTTATTAACTGTATGAGAATACTTTACAGAAGTCATGATAAATTCACTGTATTTTCTTTCCCTAAAAAAAAAAAAGCTGATTGCTGTGTAAAACAGTGGCATCAGAATCTGTTTCTTTCATAAAGCCACACTATTTTATCCTATTTTTTGCTACCTTTATGCCTTGTAGAGTATTTTCTTTTACAACATGTTCTAAAGCCTTGTATACTACACTAAGTTTACAAGTGCATCAACATGTTCTTTCTGTATTCTTAAATACAGAAGTTTGTTTCCTATACAAGATGGAAAAAATAGCCCCCATTTTCTTTTGGTGTCTTTGGAAGATAATCATTAATTTCTGATTTACTAACATTGCACAGTGATCCATTTTTAAAAAAAAATTAAGTCTCCTTCCACCTCCCCACCCCTTTTGTTTTTTTGTCTTTTGATAATTCATATGTTGTTGCTGTTTTTTCTCATCTCCAAAGCAGATTTTTTCCTAAGTTTTTGTTTATTTCTAACATAGTTTTTCAGGTAGCTGCTCATCCAGTTACAGTAAGAGCCCTTCTCTAAGAGTTATTGAGGGTGTTTAAATCTATTTACCAATCCTCCCAAACTTTCTCAACATTCAGGATTCTGAACTATTCTGTCCACCCTACTTCTCAAAATACTTATCTTTCTTTTATAAAATTTCTTCCTTTTTTTTCCCTAGCACTTCTTTTTGGTTATATACAATAATTTAGTTTATATTGATCTGATGTAACTCATAATCCTCAGATCCAAAATTATTTTATGCTATGTTGTCCTTTAGCTAGTTGGAGCAAAGACACAGTCCTTAGTCAGTAGCATTTTTTCAATTGATTCTCAAGCTTTTTCCTTCCAAAGCTAAATGAAAAACAATACAACAGAAAAGTAATTTATTTCTTCTATTAGAACAGCACATCTTTGAGTTCATGTGATGGACACTCTTTTTATCCAGTCTCTGATTTATAGTGATTAAGAGACTGATGCATTCAATATATAGTCTTTTCTCCACAATGAAAAAATATTTGTCTCAGGTTTTTAAAGACACATTTTACCTATTCCAGTGATGCCCACTTTATTCTTTGAGGCTAGAGCCCTGCCACTTGAATAATCCTGATATTTCCACTGGAGTAAGTTTTGGGCATGGTATTCTGAGAATACATAAGAGAAAAAAAGGCAGTGGTTACCGAGGGAGGTGAGTTTTTAGTGTATTCCAAAGGAGTGTGACAGTAATTATGGAAAGAAATTCAGGTTTTAAAAAAGGATATCAGCAAAAAATACACTGAGACCAAAATACACTACAGTCTGGAGACATCTTCCAAAGGGAATCGTGGAAGCAGAAAAGTATTGGACTTTCAAAAGTAGGTTTGACAAAGCAATAGAATAGGGCCTACATTTTTAAGCTGGCTAGCAGAGACTTTTTTCATCTGTAGCTTCTCTGTATAGTTTCCATGTGTCTGTGTTCCCTACCTTCTCTTTCCCTGACAAATGTTCTACTCGTCATTAAATAAGGAAATATCTGATCCCTTTACTGACTTTTCCTCAGTTTTCACTCCTAATATAACACCAGATTTAAATTGCTGCTGCACTGCTTTGATCTATTCCACTGAAATTAATTGCAGGCAATTTTTCTCTTTGAGATACAGTTCCTCTCTGTGGCCCAGCAAAGGAGGGAAAAAAAGAAAAAAATGATACCTGCATTTTAACAGTTCTGTGAATGAAAAAAACATACATTCAATCACAGCTTGCAGCCTGTGGATAGGACTGAAAATAAGGTGGTTTTTATTCATTGTGTTTAATACCATGCACTGAAGTTGGAGGCACCAATGGCAAGTGATCAATTTTTGTAAAACTACTTCCCATATCTCTAATTTCTTTACAATCTTTATCTGCACATTTTCAGATTTACATGCATTGCCCCCTCAAACATAGGGCTGGAGTAATTCTTCATCTTAGGGTTAACTAATCCATCATTAGACAAACACACACAGATCCACATGAAATGTTTGCTTTTAAAGCCAAGCTTTCTTACATCAGCTTTTGAAATTTTATTCACTTGGACAAGCTGATTAATGGTGTCAGTTTTTTCATTTGCTTTGCAATGCATACTGAGCAGATGTTATATTGGCTTGTTGGCCCACACTGAGCATGAACGGGTAAATCCTTTGAAACCTTGCTTTTGTTAGTAGGTCACTTACCAAAAGGTCAGTAAGTCTGTTTTATACATAAATATGATGTTGATTAAGCTAAGATATTTTGATTCAGTTCTTCTGGGAGGGACTTCATATTAGAAGCACAGGGTCAAAACCTGACATGTCAGACTAGGCAAAACTTTGGCTCACTGTAAGGGTAATCTTTTCAGTGAGGGTTTCCTTGTTGAGCAAGTTGTGGGCTGCTGTCATTACAGTTTGCATTTTTTTCTCTCAGGAGGCATGCAGGCAAGTGCTGTAGGGAGAGGCAATGTCTTTTCATCAAGGCAACAAGATGTAAAAAAAGAATGTTTTAAGCATGCAAATTCCTCTTTAGGTGTGAAACGGAAACCATAAACTTCAAGCTCAATACAGAGTGAGAAAGAAAATGTTCTTAAAAAAAAAATGGGTAATGTCGGGACCCAGGACATCTCTGGATGCCCTGGATGTCTCAAAGCTCTGGCAGGGGCTTGGAGACCCTGGCAGGAAGCCAAAGACACCTGGAAATTCGATCTTAATTCATAGAGCAAATTGCCAACCTTATATGAAGAATTACAGGCCACAAACCTTTAAGTAGCATAGTAGTAGGAAGCACAGGGTGAAGGGAAAAATTTTGGAGCACTGTACAGGGTGGTTTTGAACCTTGTACAGGGGGGTTTGAAATTCTGTACATGGGGGTCAAGGGTTCTAAGATGGAGGGATTTGGGCGTGCCCTGTCCTTCTTCTTTCTTCTCCTTAGCATCCATGTTCAGGATGATGTTGGCATGTGTGGATTGGTTCATAGAGAAAGTGCACTTGCCAACAAGGGCAGAAAGTATTGGAAATTAAAGGTAAATATCTACTACGTAGTTTTCACTATAAAAGAGACAACCGCCCCGTGGGCGGGAGAGAGTGCCCTTGGCTGTCTTGCTGATCAGACCTCAGCTGGACAGACAGAAAAACTTTGTAGATAAGGAACAATAAACTCAACTGAAGACCAAAAGCAAGAGTCCAGACTCCTTCTTTGAGAGCGCGGCCTGCCCAGAACCACTTTTTCCCATGCTGGGGCAGAGACAAGTGACAGCCGACCCCGGCAGGGTAAGTAGACCTAGGAAGAAAATTAAATGTTAGCAAGAGAAGGAATAATATGCCATACATAAGCATTTTCCTTCAACATGGGCTAAACTTCAGAAATTAATTCACTGAAGGAGGACTACAACTGGCAGAAGAGAATCAAGAGCATTGATACACATGTCAGAAACATTTTGCCATGAAATTTAAGTCAGGTATAAAGTTTCCCAAAGCTCAGGATGTTTTCAGAACCAGAGCTTTTACATTAAAAAATGGAGGCTGCAAGCCTACGTTATTTGCTGTCCTGGGAAAACGATTTTGAATATGCTACTCTCACAGATAGAAATAAAATTATTATCTCCCTACCTTCTGAAAATTCAATGGAGTTATTAATTTAATTTAATTTACTAATGTATTAATTTTGTATGTATATATACAAATATCAATATATCAATATGTTAATTCACATGTGGGGGTATTTGTTTTTGCTTGTTTTTCTCCAGAATTCTTTCTTCATCCTCACCAAAAAAAGAAAGAAAATAAAAAATGCATGCATTAATCCCATGCAGATAAAATTGAATCTATTTCAGTGGATGCAAGATATGACTATTCATAATGTTCTCAGATCTTACAGTCTTCCCCAAGGCTCAGGGCTTGCCTCCCAAATGAATCTCTAACACCTAGAATTAAATCTTCAAAACAGATTTTATAAAATAATTTTTAGTATTTGTAATATTTAAATATCAGAAATGTTATACTATCATTTTTATGGCATACAATGTTTGAATGTAAGCTACATCAGCTAGAATGACACAATTATATTGGCATGAGTCTGCTGGTGGAGAAAAACTCTTACTTTACAATTGTTCTTGTCTCACAAATTCCTGGGAGCTTGGTTATTTAACTTATGCTCAAGAGAATGGATTCACCCCTGGAGGTCTACAGTCACTGTCTGCTTTTGAAGGGTATGACTAATATTTAGTTCAATATTTAATTCACATCTTTAGAAAGACAAATGTAAAACAACAACGACATATAAATATAACTAAACTATAGCCTATATTAAGTATATTTCCTGTTAATTATATGTAGATTGTTATTCTTTCCCTAAGCACAGGAATCCTATTTACTTGCATGTCATTAAAATAAGTCTCTGTCTTAACAACCAATGCATTGCAACTTGTTTGCTTAAACTATTGAGAGTTTATGTGCACTAAAAGCCTAAAAGTAACAAGGCCTTTAGTTACTGGACACCTTTAATATCAGTCTCAGATGGGACATGAAGTGTAGAGGAATTCTTGCCAGAACAAGGGCATGCTGTACTCCTGCAGGGACTGGACAGCCCTGGCCTGCAGATTACAGAGTTACTTTGAAGACCATGTACCATCCTTGAAAAAGAACAAGACAGACCATGTACCATTCATCGAAAAGATACAACAAGGAAGAATGAGCATTTTGCAAGGACGAAGCAACCAATAATCAAGTAACATGTATGAGTGATTGCAGACACTTAACCAATGAGCATTAGGCAGTAGTGGCATGAAACAGT
Source organism: Passer montanus (assembly GCF_014805655.1). NCBI lineage: Eukaryota > Metazoa > Chordata > Aves > Passeriformes > Passeridae > Passer > Passer montanus. Next base: position 698,814 of record NW_024368707.1, on the reverse strand, counting down.
GTATAGAGAAGCATAAATGTGCCAAAATTGCTTAAGAAAGTAGAACGACATATAGCCATATTGGTGTGATTGTCGTTACTTGGCCAACTCTCCGTGGGACCCTCTTCATACTGGCACCCATGAACAGGGACCCTCTGAGACACTTGAATGCAGTTCACCTAAATGCAGAAGACTCCAAGCATCGGACTGAATTCTGATTTGGGAGCTGGAGAGTCGGAGGCGGGAGAGACCTGGTAGGCAAAAGCAGAGACCAGAGTTCGGAGCCTGAGCGGCTGAACAAGCCCCAACCGAGGTAAGACATGGAATTAGACGCGGCAATTAGATTACTAACAAGTATCCTCTCTAAGAGAGGTGAGGAGACAAAAGAAACAGAAGCCCTAGTGAAATCAGCATGTAAAAAATAAAAGTTTCCCAAGCCTTCTCTGCTATTTAGTACAACTGAATGGAGGGAGGTAGGAAACTGCCTTTGGGATGTCACGATAGAAGGAGGAAAAGATGTAAAAAAAGCAAGGGAGTTAGAAGCCACCTGGAGTCCATCATCAACACTTTAGAAACTATGAAAGGCGAGAAAAAGCTAACTGCTACAGCTTTTGAGGCTTTGGGAAACAATGTTAGGGAAAAGCAACAGGAGACAAAGAAACCACCTCCCAAGCCATCACATCTTGCTACCTTTTTTGGGATCAGGCACACTTGACCTATGAAAGGAATTACAGCTCCTGTCTGCTCTACTTTGCAAGAAATGATAGTGTATCACAAAAGGAAGAAGTTACCCTACAAGAGACTGTTACAACTGACCAAATCCAAGAAGTAATCAACCCCCCTCTAGCGGGGGAAGAGCAGAAGGAGAAGTTACTCAGAGCGGTGAGTGGTGCAAGACCAAAAAGAGTAGTCACAGCTCACAGGCAAGAAAAAAGGAAAAAAGAGTACTGTTATCTGTGTTGTTGTCGGTCTCCATGCTGTTGTCGTTCTGTGTCATTCTCCTTGCCGTTCTCATTTGTCCCCTCCCTTGCCTGAAACATCATTGAATGAATTTGATGAAAAAAGAAAAAAAGATCAAACTCATAAGTCAAAATACCCTGAACCTAATTAGTGCTTCAAGAAGTGCTAAACCTTTAGCGCTTCAAGAAGTGCTAAATAAAATAGCAGAATTATCCACATGGTAAGAACAATTAGAAAAACAAGCAGAAAACATGAAAAAATCAGCAGTTATACCTACACTCCACTTCAATGCCTATCATTCCTACTGCTCCATCAATGCCTGGGTGGCTCATGTCACCTCTGCAGGCTCCCAGGCCAGAGAAACATCCGGTACAGCAACACTGGTCAGGAGTCATTCGTGATGCCATCTTAGAAGGAGAATGGCAGGCAGCAAATTCTCTCACCTGTCCCATACAGATTACCAATAATCAGGCAAATTGGGAGCCACATGACTGGAATTTACTGCAACAGACGAAGCAAACAGTTATTACTCATGGTCTCCGATCAGAAGCTGCTTGTCAAATTATTAAATTTATTTTTACAGCAGATGTCCTTTCTCCTGCTGACTGTGCCAGAGTTGTCTCTTTACTCCTCACACCATCTCAATACTTAATGTTCGAAAGGGAATGGAAGAGGTTAGCAGTGGAAGAAGCAAAAAGACATCAAATTGTAGGAGACCAACTGTATGGATTTCAAGCAGACATGTTAACTGGACAAGGACCTTACTCTACCATGCAAGTTCAACTGCAGTATTCCACACAGATGCATCTGTACCACGTAAGAAAAAGCCTGCTCCTTACACCACTGTCCATCAGGGGGCAACAGAGCTTTATGGACAGTTTGTAGATTGCTTGTCAGCAGCAATAAAAGATGCTTTGGATTTACCACCTAAACTTCAGGAACATATATTCCACACTCTTGCTTTCGAAGGAGCTAATCCAAGGACAAGAGTGATCCTAGCAACATTACCCCAAGGAAGTCCAGCAGATGAAATGCTTGTAAAAGCCACCCAAGCAGAACAGAATAATGGGATGGCTGCATTCACTGCAGCAATGGAAGCAGCAATGAAAGAGCAAGGACATATAATCACAGCAGCATTATCTGGAATTGGAGATAAGCGAGCTAAGATGAAAAATCAAAGTAACAATAACATCAAAACCAGCAGTTGCTTCCGTTGTGGTGAACCAGGACATATGCAACAAACCTGCTCTAAAACCATTTGGTGTCATATATGTAATTCTGATACTCATGCCACAGCTGCATGCAGATGAGGACAATCGGGAAACTTGCAGTACAGCATGCCTGGTCTGCACATGAAGACACAAGTTCAGAATCCAGCGACCCAGAAGAACATAATTTCTTATACCAGCACGTCCCAGCTACCCGAGGGAGTCTCGGAGTGGACGTGGCAACCACCGTAGAAGTAATTTGAGTAATGAAGAAGTGACATTGATTCCAATTGAAGTAAAAGGTCCTTTATACAGTAAAATTTCTCAGCTTGGTGGACTCTTATTTGGAAGATCTTCAACAGGAAAACAAGGAGTAATTGTACTACCTGGAGTAATTGATGCAGACTTTACAGGACAAGTGCAAATCATGGCTTATGCATTGCAACCACCTGTCAAAACTCCAAAAGGAAGCAAAATTGCTCAAATACTTCCCTTTGAAAACATTGTCACACATTGTCACTATTCTGAAAAACTCAAACAGTAAGGCCAAACACCTAAGATAAGAGGAGAAGATGATTTTGGATCTACTGGACGTGAAGTGTTTTTCACAGTAGATCTTAATCAGAGACCATACGAAAAGATTCAACTGAAGAAAGGCAGTCAACAAATTAATTTGGAACCATTATTAGACTCCAGAGCAGATGTTACCATCATTAATCAACAGATGTGGCCTCAGACATGGGAACTGCAATCTCTGCCGAGTTGCTGTCCGAGTTTTTCTCTACTCCCCCGAGCAGGGAGGAGGCTGCACCGGCCGAGCTGAAGGCACAGCAGCTGACAGCCGGCGGGGCACTGCCCAGATGCGCCGGGGGCATCCGGGGAGCGCCTCAGCAGGAGGCAGCAGTGATCAGCAGGAAGGCGAAGTAGAAAAGAGGGTCTCGTCTCGGGGGCAAAGTCCAGAGTTCTTTAATGTCTCCAGGGAAGGCCAGCCGAGTCGGGACCACCAGGTGGGGGTACAGCCGATTATAAAGGGGGTGGAACATACAACACTTCAACCAGTGAGGGAGAACTTGGGAGGGAACAAACTCGTGACAAACATGCCAGCTAGCCAATAGGGAATGTGACAGGGAGGGACCCTTGTTCCCGATGATCCAATTACCCACCGAGGAGGGGAGAACTTTCTGGAAATAGGGAAGGGGACAGTGGCTGATGGACAGGAACTCAGGGAGGGATTGACAGAGGGTAACCAGGGGAACAGGGGTGGAAACAAAAAACTGACACTCTCAAAAGGAGGGGTTGCCGGGGGGAGGGGGGGGGTGGGGGCCCTAGGACTGAACCATTATAACTTTAGGGGGAAACAGAACAAACCAAATGAACCCTGCACCACAACAAATCTCCAGTCACCCAAGTGGTGAGAGTAGGAGGTGCAAAAGTGCCAAAACAAAGATTTGATTACACTGCAGTTTGAAGATGGCCAAGCTATTGTAACTCAACCATATGTGATGCAACTTCCACACACATTACCAGGTTTGATTGGGTGAGATGTTTTATCAGAATTAGGACTGGTTATGACAACTGATCAGCATTTTGATTTGTGGCCTCTGAGCAGCAACCACCCATATTAAAAATCACATGGTTAACTGAAAAGCCAGTATGGGTAGACCAGTGGCCAATGACCTCAGAACGGCTGCAAATTGCAAAGAGTTAGTTCAACAACAGCTAAAAGGTCACATCCAACCTTCCACAAGCCCATGGAACACTCCTATCTTCATCATACTGAAAAAGTCTGGAAAGTGGTGACTTTTACATGATTTACGAAAAGTTAATGAAGAGATGTTGGCCATGGGGGCATTACAACCTCATCTTCCTGCTCCTATCATGATTCCTCAAAATTGGCAGATCCTTGTGAGAGATTTGAAAGACTGTTTTTTTACAATTCCTTTGCACCCTGATGACACACAGAAGTTTGCATTTACTCTGCCATCTGTGAATCGTGCAGCCCCTGCCAAACGTTATGAATGGATCGTTTTGCCCCAGGGCTCCAATAATTTGCCAAGTATGTGTCACATCTTGATTGGGCACTTCAACCTGTGCAACAACATTGGTCACATGTACTTATTTATCATTACATGGATGATATTTTGTTTGCTGCCGAAACTGCAATATCTGATATTCAACTACAGCAGCTCATTGATCTTCTACATTCTTGTGGTTTAACTGTAAGCCCTGAAAAGGTCCAGCGTCCTGCACCATGGAAATACCTGGATTGGTTCATTTCAGCTGCTCAGATCAGGCCTCAGAAAGTGGCAATTACTGCTCAGATAACTAATTTACACAGTGCTCAAAAACTCCTAGGAGATCTACTATGGGTTTGTAATACCGTTGGCATCACCAATGATGATCTGCAACCCTTCCAGTCTGCAACCTTTGGCTACATGGCACTGAAGCCAACAGTCCCAGAACCTCTTCACCAAAACAAGCTACCCTAGATGTAGTAACTCAGAAAATTCAAACAAGATGGAGTAGCCATTGGCTGGCAGGTCAACCACTATCTCTTTTAATCTACAATGCCACAACTTCCTCTTTTGCCATTATTTTACAATGGCAAAACAAAAAGGGGGAGGATATGGTAATCATCATTGAGTGGGTATTCCTACCAATGCAACAAAAGCATCATATTTTTGAGTAGTTCAGGAGCTTTGGCAGCCCTGATAAGAAAAGGGAGGGACAGAATCATTGAAATTGATGGAGCTGAACCTGCAAACATTAGTATTCCAGTCCGTGGAGAAGATTATGAATGGATCCTTCAATAGAAGTACAAGAAGCCTTGATGCAGGAATTGTACATAACAACTGCCAAAAGAACCTCTTTGGAAGATGCTAGAGCATTACCAATGGGTCAAAAGGCTGCTGTGCTCAGAAAGGCCAGTCGAGGGGCCAACAGTGTTTACAGATGCAGGACGAAAAATGAAGAAAGGTGTGTGTACGGCAATCTGACAATCAGTCAGAAAGATGGGATCAGCGGAGAGCCAGGGGACAGCCTCCAAACTTTGGAATTGAAAGCAGTGTGCTGGGCACTAGAAAATTGGAATGACACACCTGTAAACATAGTATCAGACTCATTGTATGTAGTGCGTAGTGCAGTGCATTGAAGATGCCTTGCTAAAGGAAACAAAAAATCAACATCTTGGTGAACTGTTTATACAACTGTGCAATACCCTTCAGCAAAGAAGACATTATAAGAATATGATTACAGGTAACTGTGAAGGACCTGCTCCAGTATTGTTTATCGGTCGAGGGTATTTTTGTGTTTGCATAGGTAAAGGGCCTCTCTGGGTTCCTAGGTGATTTGTCCACCCTGCATGTCAACCCCAGAAGAACGGAGAAAAAATACACACGACAATGCTACCTCAAACCAGTCTTCCACAAACTCTGTGTAGAACTTGGGCCAATCCCATCATCCATAGAAGACGTGCTGTTGACAGCGGCAACAGAACAATCATTCGGGCCATGAGTTTTTAATGCTGTGTTAAAAAGACTTTGTAAGTCCAAGAATGCTGCTTGTGCAAATTGTAAGGAACCAGCAGAAATAGTATTAAGTAGTGGTAACTGTAGACAGAATTTTGTTATTCATTCTAGCCACTTGCAAAATGATCATGCTTTGTAGAATGTCAAAACAGCTATGCTTATATCTCTTTTGAAAATACTCGCAGAAGATTTTTGAACCTTAAGCCAAATAAACATTTTCCAGAAATAAGGATACCAGCAAGTATTGACAGCAGAGAAGAAGCTATTTCTTGGTGGGCCTTAACCAAAGCCTTAACTATTGTTTTGGCTACAAAGAAAACACAAGATCTTGGCTTGTGGTGCTTATCTTGTTGGTTGGGAACAAGAATTGCGAAATAATGAAATTGCTTAATTTGATTGTAAGGCTCATAGGAATAATCAGCATGCCCTCACAAGGGGTGGTGTGGGCTCCTGCCCAGCCACAAGTGAACATGTGGGTTACCTGGGCCAACAGAACAGGGTAGGATTCATTTTGCTTATCTTACTATTCCATGGTATGGTAAGGCAGCAGAGAAAGCAAAAATGTTGCCTCCAGGAGTATTCCTCATTTGTGGAGATCGTGCTTGGCCTGCCATACCTGCAAAGGCACAAGCAGGACCATGCTATTTTGGTAAATTGACATTATTTGCCCCCATTATCCATCAAATGCTCAATATAGTCACACATTTAAATGTGTTAGACGCAGAGTGTGTCAATTAGGACCCGAGTGTAAGGACAATGTTGGGCTGTCGGGCGTCCATCTGTCATTTTAGCCTCACTTTTGACAACACAAGTTGCTTCTACCAAGGCCCTCACTCAGTTGAAAAAATTGGCCCATTGGGCAGGAAAACAAATTAACATTACCTCTAAAGTGTTAGATGAGCACACCACTGATGTCAACAGTGTATGACATGCTGCATTACAAAATCAAGCAGCCGTTGATTTTTTGTTATTAGCACAAATAAATGGCTGCAAGGATTTTGAAGGAATGCACTGTATGAATCTTTCTGATCATTCTGAATCCATTCACAAAAAACTTTCCCAATTGCAAGACAATATGAAAAAAACTCAATGTTGTTGCAAATCCTCTTGATGATGGCTAAAGGAATGGAGAATCACTGGTTCGTTGAAAACCCTATTGATGGAAAGGATTAGATTTTTTATTATTATCTTTGCAGTGCTTATTATTTCTTGTTGTATTTTTTCTTGTAGGAAAAAAGGTTTAGAATAAATTGTTCAGTGAGCCTGGGTTGTCCAAAAAGAAAAAGGGGGATGTGTAGAGGAATTCTTGCCAGAACAAGGGCATGCTATACTCCTGCAGGGAGTGGACAGCCCTGGCCTGCAGATTACAGAGTTACTTTGAAGACCATGTACCGTCCTTGAAAAAGAACAAGATAGACCATGTACCATTCATTGAAAAGATACAACAAGGAAGAATGAGCATTTTGCAAAGACGAAGGCAGATGCCAAACACCATATGAGAAATGCTAATTTAGCACACCTTAGCTAAAACACAGCGTGGCAACCAATCATCAAGTAACATGTATGAGTGATTGCAGACACTTAACCAATGAGCATTAGGCAGTAGTGGCATGAAACAGTGTATAGAGAAGCATAAATGTGCCAAAATTGCTTAAGAAATTAGAACAACATATAGCCATATTGGTGTGATTGTTGTTACTCAGCCAACTCTCTGTGGGACCCTCTTCAATGAAGTGGTTTCTAACAGGATTCATCACCCCCCAGCTGGCTGCATCCTTCCCCTTGAACAAGAATTTGCAGGCAAAATAGCTACTGAAAGGTCAAGGGATGAAGAAAAGCAGCCCCATGAACAAAATGGCATTTGTTCCTTCTGCCACTTCAAGTTGAGGACTTCCTTGCTCTCTCCATGCTTCCATTTGCATAATAGAGTTGATCATCTGGCCTTTGTTACAGCAGATTGAACATAAATCATTACTGAAACATAAAACACCTAGAGAACACTGCTCACTGACATAAAAATTAAGGTGCTATTGCTGCCTATGGATACTGCAGGTAATAAAAGAAGGACTTCAATGTTGCTGATTGATTCTCGTTGTTACAGCTTGCATGAGAGGCTGCAGGAGGTTTTCATGGTCATGCTGAAAGAACAGCTTCTTTTAGTTCACCTCCTTTCTCCCATTGCTGTGAAGCTGTTTAAGAGACTGGACCCCATATCTCAGTATATAACTTTTCACCAAAGCCATACCCATTTTTGATACCCTCATGGACTAAACTGGGCTCCAAACCAGAAGATTTCATCTTACACTGAGATATAGTCATGTACTTAATGGTCATCAACCTAATGAAAAGACCCTCCTGATCTGCAACATTTTACTGAGCCATTCTGCTTAAAATATATTTATGTATTATTTTGATGTATTTATTTTATATTTATTTTTATATATGTATATGTATGTAAGATTATATTTATTATTTTATATAATGTAAAATATACATAATATTTATTATATATATATTTTTATATACTTATTTATATTTATGTCTGGAAAGACGCTCTTTTCCTTCTCAACATACAAGCAGCTGCAGGCTTTAATTCCTAACATTTAGAAATATCCTGAAAAGTATGGGTTCTATACTTACTCAACCGCTTTGACAAGGATTCCCTAACTTTTATTTTTGCTAGAGCAAGCTGGGTTGACATGCTTCCCCTATCTGTGCATTAACAGAATTATTGAAGATACACACTCAGTCCAGGACTTCCCAGGGAAACATTGCACATTTGTGTTGCTGGGCCTCATCTCAGGACACCTGTGAGTTACTGCTCCAGCCTTTTGGTATTCAATATGGTAATTCCTTCCCTTTACATATGCCCATAAAATGTAATATAGTGAACCATTTCCTTCTCATCTGCTGCAACTGGCTGTCCAAGTTCTTCAGGAGTCTCTCCAAATCCATTTTCATTAATATTTGTATTACTCCTATCTCATTCACAGGAGATTGACACTACGAGGTTGCAATCTCATCCAACAACTCACATAATTTTCATGAAGTCTTGCCCAAAGAACACTTCAGGGCCTCTGTTGGCACAGAAGTTGTGGTGTTGCACCTCAAGAGGAGTGGGTGTCATTTGCCCCTTATGTCTGAAAATGCAAAGAGACTAGGGAAGTGAGTATTATCAGTCACAAATTTAAAAAAAAAGGCAAAACAACTAGGCTTGAAAAGACATTACTATTTAAAGAAGATGCAGGGACGGGAAGTCTTTCTTCTATTTTTTGTTTTTATTAAACTTTGTGGTTGATTTCAGGATTCTTTAAAATTATTTTAACAATCAAAAGGGCCAGAAACCTACCCTTTTATACAATCATTTATCTGTCTCTATCTCTCTTATTTTTAATTTGGATTTTGACTCTTCAAATTCTTGCACAGTTGTTCCTTGCCAGCATCCAAGTGCTTGCAATATCAGAAAAAAACTCCCAAGTTTGTGTTTGTGGGTTTTTTAGTAACTGGCAATGCGATTCTCCAGAGAGAAGAATTAGCCCTGTGCAGAAAACTTGGATCTCACATAAAATAATCCTATTATTTCTTTAAATTTGATCAAAAGGTCTAATATTTTTGTATGTCTTTATTAGCAAAGTGTAATATTTCCTTTAAAGCTTTTAAGATTTTCAGGCTTTCTTCCATTTAACATTATAATTGTCTTCTATTTCAGTTAAATGTGACAACAATTTATTTGAAGTTGAGTCATTTTTACCTATAGTTCTAGCTCTGACTTTCACCAGCACCAGTTGGGGCTGTCCATCAGCAGTACATTGCTTATATCTGTACAAAAGATATAAGGATTTTTGTAGCAGGCCCAGGGCCTGCAAGTCCTCCTTGGAGGTCAGAAGCCTGAGCTAGGAAATGCCAAGTCATGATGACTGGGCCTTAGAAGCCCCTCTCTTCTGCTTTTCGGACCCTGCTTATCTCTCTGTAAGCCTATAGGTCACTTTCCCCAGACCCTTACTAATGGACAATTTCCAAAACCCCTGTAGGGTATAAAAACCCCTGATTCTGCCTGGTTCAGCAGAAGAGCTGTCACTGAGAACCTTCGCAGAAGACCCGAATAAAGAATCCTGTGGAACCTCATACAGCGCTTCTCCTCTCTCCCCCTGCGTCTGCTGCTGCGACACCTAGCAAGCTATGAGCTGAAATCACAAAGAGCTGATAATCACTGAGAGCTGAAATCACTATAGCTTGCTTAGGCTGCCTGCAGCTGGGAACTGCTTGAGAATTCGGCCGCTGTGCTGAGCCTCCACTGAGCTATCCTGGCCATGGCACCCACTGGGCACAGCACGGCTGGAAACTGCCGCAATAAAGATTTTCATAATTAATCTGGTCTTTCTAGAATATACCTTCACATTTTGATTCTCTTCTTTTTACTACAGTTTGTTTTACTCTTCACTGTGCTGATATGGTTGCAGCTCAGCTCATCTCAGTTTGTCTTGGTGGGACTGCAGCAAAAGATCAGACAAAATCAAGCTGCTCTCCAGTTTCTTTATCTGGAAAAGAAAGAGCTGATATCAACAATTTCATACCCCAAGATATCAACAATTTCATACCCCAAGTCACAATTTTAAGAACAGACAAAATATAAATTCTTGAAACTAATTAATTTATTTGCTAAGGAAATTACCAATCTCATTTGCACCTATTTTTGAAACAGAAATTTTCCTTGAAGCTCTTCCTTTTGGATCTCAGCTTCCAGACATTGTCTTCACAGGTCCCAGGTTGTTACATTATAATCTCACCTCAAGGTTCTGTTGACATCTGAGGCTCCCCTGTAGACAGCATTAGGCAGAAATATATTACTACTAAACATTACATTGGTCTCTGACAGTGATGTATGGATATAGTATTTTCTTTAGACTGGATACAAAGCCCTGAAACATGCCACATTTAATTCCTCTCTTCACCTTCAAAAGGACAAAAGAAAGGGTGCTCTTAATTATTTTCCTCATCATAAATGTGTTCTGTTCTCCTCAAGCATGTAAATGAGTCAGTAAAAAGCTGCAGCATTTGAGGAGCCCGACATCTAGTTTTTTGAGTTGCCACTGGTCCATGAGGTTGGAAGCAGAAATCCGTGTAAATCAAATAATGATTCAATTGGGTATAGTGACTAAAACAATTCAGAGCTAATAACAAATGAGAATGCAGGCCAAGAAGAGAACTAAAACAATATAGACAAGATACAGAATTTGGAGCAGGTGCAAGTCATGAAAGATTGTTTCAAACTGTGCTTTGCATGCAAGAAGAAAAGCTAAAAGACAAAACTAAATCCTGACAAAAATGCAATACATTGAAGAGAATTTGAAGAGCAGTATCTTAACTATAAAATAGAGAGGAAATGCATGGAAATAATTGAAGAAGATTCATAGTTCCTGATTAAGCAAAATAGATACAGACTTAAGTATGCTCTTAATTCCCACAGAAACTAAAGCCATCATTAAAATTTTACATGGGTTTAAGTGCTTAATTAATCCTATAGTAATCATGGGCTCCTCCTTCAGTTTTCACTGAGCCACAGGATTCACTAGCCTGAGAATTTAAATTGCTTGACACTTTAAAATAGTGCTTTTGTTTAAATGTATAAAACCCACAGTTATAAGATACAATTAGTCTTTCATATTCTTTAACTCTTCTTGCTTGAAGGATCTAGGCAGTACTGGCCATTGATCGGATAAACATGAACTTTTTCAAGAGTAGAAGACAGTAAGAGATCCTCCCTAATATTTTTCTTCTCTATTTACAGTGTTTCAATAAGAAAAAATAGGGGTTTTTTTTCTTATCACTAGCATCCCTGAATTGTTTAATATATACAGTGCAGTAAAAATGTAAAAAGAAAATTATTCTTGAAATTTATGCTAATGTTTTCCCCAGATAATCATTTTCAGCAGAGTAAAATTAAGATGTTTCTTATTAAAATAATCCAGAACTAAATGTTGTTTATTCTCTTTCAAAAACACAAACCACTCAGCAACCAAAAAAACTCTAGAGTGTCAAATAAATGCGTTTTATGTACAGTCATGAGGCTTCTATCTGAAGTGAATTAATAATGAACCTCAGGTAAATATATAATGGTGGCTTTATAATTGTGTTTCTGAGGATGAGACTAATTACATACATTGATGTAATATATAATCAATAACCATTTTCCTTTCTAAAAGGATGTATCTAAACCCATTATGCAACTTTGTTGTTATTTTTAAAAATAATCAGCATAATAGGCAATAAAAACTGGAGCAAAGAAAAAATTAGAGCAAAGAGAGGAGTAGAACAATTTTTACTGAAAATAAACAAAATCTATATATATAAGGTATAACAAAATCTAGAAATCCCAAATGAGATGAAAAAAGCTGCCAAAAGCAACAAAAGCTAGGTTCTAGAACATCTAGACCTGGAACCAGAGGACTTTCACTCACAGCATATCACTTAATGCCTTAGAATCATACAGTCATAACAGGTCAGAAGGCACCTTCAGGGGTTATCTAGTTCAACTCCTTGCTCAAACAGGTCTTATCAGACCAAATTGATCAGGGAGTCCTGAACATCTCTGAATATGGAGGTTCTACAACATATTTGAGCAACCCAGTCCAGTGTTTGACCATCCTCATGGTATAGTTTTTCCCTTTTACCTACAATATGTAATTTACTGTAGTGCAATTTGTGTCTGTTGGCTCTTGTGCCATTATGGTGCACCTATGAGAAGAGGCTTGTTCCATTTTCCAGTCCTGTCCTGCAGTCAGGTAGTTGTAAGAAGCAAGGTCTCCTTTTCTCCAAGCTGAAAATACCCAGCTCTATCAGCCTCTTCATATGCATGTTCTCCAGTCCCTGTCAGTTTTGGAGGCCTTTTGATTGACTCTGTTCCATGTGTAAATATTGTTCTTGTACTGGAGGGAGCCCCAAACCAGTGACAGTACTGAGATGAGGTGTTACGAAAGATCATTCCCCTGGCCCTCTTGTTAATTCAGCTCAAGATGCTGTCGGCCACCTTGGCTGCAAGGGCACAATGATGACACACATTCAAACTGTCCTCTAGGACACTCAGATCCTTTTCTGCTTCCAAACAGCTCCTAGTCTGTACTACTGCATGGGGCTATTCCTTCCCAGATGCAAGACTTTGGAATTGCTCTGGTGGAACTCTCTCCAAATACCAGCCCTGCCCTCCAGCTGAATTCAGCTTTCAAAATGCAACAAAAGAATGTAAAGTCTAGAGACCTGCGGTAGTAAAGGAGCCCAGCACTCAGAAGTTTCTCAAGGGAAATGAGAGAATCAGATGGAGATCATAGTTTCAGTTATCTCTAGAAGTTACTCACAATGGGAAGGAAACATTACAGAAATGCTTAGTTGGCTAATCATTCTTCTGTCAGCACTAAGGAGTTGGTTTGGTCTTCTGTCTTACCATATTAAAAAACAGTATTTGTGCTGATTTCATAAGAGGTATTGGCAATTTGCCTTATGAGATTGGTATCATATGTTATTTTATATATATATATGTTTGCTTCCCACAACATTTTAATTTTGTATCTGTTTTGATTTGACAACAGTGACAGCTCTAAGTCACAAACTAAAATTGAGTCTTACACAATTTTTTGCCCCCGAGGAGCTGCCTGGGAACTCTCACAGACCAAAATATGCAGTACTCTGCAGCTGGTGTACCTAAATTCATTTTGTGCTGGATTCTTCTCAGACGGAAGATTCTGAAAGCTGTAGTTACCATCTGGATTTATCTATGTCTTCACTTTGCTCTATTACAGGAAAACCATGCATTAAGACAAGTCTTTCAAACAGTTGCATTGGTAATCCTTGGGCTCTGTAGATTCTATAAATCTCTGAGTCTTTTAAGATGTAAAACCTTTAATAGTTTGTAATTGCTTCTGTCAGGATGGTGATGCTCCCTTTGCAAAAGATGTAAGCTAGAGTCCACAAAAACCATTTGTGGTCAGGGAATGTAGCTTTGGGATAAATTTCCAAAATAGATTAGGCAAATTTGGCCTAAATTTAGAATAGTTAAATCAAGTTCACAAAATACCTTGACAACAGAACACAAGACAGGAGGAAACCTCTGTCAGGTCCACCAGAAACTGTTACTGAATTACATGTAGGATGTTCAGATGCTCCTCTTAATGCATGACACCACTAAGCCATAAATTATTCAAGGAGTGATTTTTTCCAGTACACAGCAAATACCGTCAACGACTGGTGATCTTAGGAATGTGGTCCCTGTAGTACAGAATGGATGTTGTTGTAGTGATATGACTGCTTCACTTGACCTATGACATGAACTGCTGTGTCTGGTGAATGGAAGACAAAGCCACATATGTAAATTATTTTTGATTCACCTTCCATTATGTGTTGGAGGATATCTTGGTTGTTATTATGTCTTACAAGATGACTTAAAAAAGATTCATCACTTCTTTGACTTTGCTTTCATTAGGTTCTCTTTCCATGTCATTAAAAGGTTTCAAAAGGGGAAAAAGATGAAATGTTCTAAAATGCTCATATTTATCATTGCCTAATAATATGAGAAGCCGCCTTCTAGCAGCTGTGGCACAAGTATGGGCCAAACAAAAAACATGTAACAAAATGTTGCTGTCTTTAGTCTGAGCATCCAAATCTATTCTAGAATCTTCTGTGATTTGGCACAAGTGGTATGGATGATATGCTCAAAGAAGGAGAGGTAATGCCCTCCATGTTTCTTTGTCAACAGGTTATAATAGCCCTTATAAGAAACCCTAAATAAGCTATAGGCATAGACTTGGACATAGTTCAGTCTTCAGCATCTTAATAAGGAATAGTAATGTTAAAACAATGACTAAACACAATCTAAATACTTCTTCAAGCAACTCTGTGGATTGGGTAAGACAGGCTCCTGAAATGGTTTTCCTACCATTTTGGTGAGGCCAGCACCGGACACTCCTGGCCAGGAAACAGTGTCTGTTTCATAGAGCTGTTTGGGAGAAGTGGAGAACAATTTCTTCCTAAAGACAAATTTTACAGCACAACCACTGGAAAACTCTCCAGTCACACGCGGTGTATGTTCAAAAGCCGGGGTACAAGACCTAAAGCTGCAATGGCTTGGGACCTCATAGCCAAGCCCTCCCACATCTAGAGCTGAATTCACATCTGCGTGTGGAGCACTATAACATCAGATTATCCTTTCTATTAACAGCAGCAATACTCGTGTTTCCAAGGACTTTTGTTTGGGTTTTTCCCAGAAATTTTGTCTTAATCTCTACTTTGAGAGGGGAAAAAAAGCTCAAAAAAGTGAAATATTCGTAGCTAGCTCGCAGAAGAGGTCGGAGGTGGAACAGAGCGGGAATTCAGGCGCTGGGTCCCGGAGACACGGTCTGGAGCCGTGAGTCCCGCGCAGGCAGCCGGGGAGGGCGCGGCTCGGGGCGGGCGGAGCTCGGGGCGGGAGCAGTGGGGGCCCTACGCTCGGCGGGACCTGGCCGTAGCTGCCGTGGCCCGGGGCTCCACGGCGCCTGGGGCCGACTGTGCGGTGCGGAGGGGGCGGCAGGAAGCGGGGCGGCCCCGCCGCGCCCCCGGAAGCGGTTAGGCGGCTGCGGGGGACGGGCGGGCTGGCGGGCGCGCAGGCCCGGCAGCCCGCGATGCCCTGGGACCGCCGGGCGCGCCGGCCACGCTGCGGGGCATGGTGAGCCCGGGACGGTCGCTCCCCGCGGGGACCCGGCGGGCGGCCTCGCTGCTCTGCCCCAGCCTCCTCCTTCTGCTGCTGCTGCGGGGCACCGAGGCGCAGAAAGGTGGGTGCGAGAGCGGCGGCGGGCGACCCCGTAGCCCAAGCGGCCGGGGGAGGGAAACCACCCCTCCGGGGCTCTGCTGCTGAGAGGGGGCGCCCCTCGGCATGTGGCCCTTCACGCCAAACCTGTCCCCTGCCTGGCCCAAAAAGGGCGAGAGAAGAGCCCTGTTTTAGAAAAAAAACAACCAAAAAAACAAAAAACAAACAACCAAAAAAATCCCCCAAAAATCAAACAAACAAAAAACCCAACAAAAACTAAACAAGAAACATTTTTTTTCCTGCCTGCTCCCGCTCTCCCACGGGGAGCTGGCGGCCGGAGGGCTTCACTCGGGCGGGGCTCGACCGCGGCTCGGCGGGGAGCCGGGGCTGTGGAGGCAACTCGGGGCACAGGGGCAGGGCAGGGGCTGAGTGAGTTTTGGCATGCCCGGCCCGCGGGTGACCCCCTCTTCCAGGCTGTGAAATGTTGGATGTGAGCCAGGAAGCGGGTAAAGGGGAGATTCTGCTTGCTGTGAAAATAAACTTACACTCGCCCGAGAGTATGCAAAATATATATAGGGGTGAGAGTCCGGAACGTGTGACAGAGTAGTTGGCGTTGTTGGGTATTGGGATTTTTGTTTGTTAGTTTGTTTGCGGGTTTTGTTTTTTGTTTGTTTGTTTTTTATGTTTGGTTTGGGGTTTTTTTTTTTAGAAATTGACGAGATTTCTCTTCCTCGGGTGGAATTAATGAGCAGGCTTTAGCACTGTGAAAATTACAGGGTACAATTTGGTCACTTCATGGCAGAAGATCAGAGGATGCCACTGTGACTGTCACTTTGATCATGTGCTTGGGACAAAGTGCTGGGACTGAGTGTTTTGACAGCATCTTGAAACTCACTTCTGGGTTTGAGAAGATTAATTTTGTGTTTTTCAATTCCACTTGCTCCTTGCATTGGTCTTACATCGTTTCAGAAACTGATCTCCTCAGAAACTGCTTTAAGTTGTCACATAACTTTTTCTTTCTATCTCAGAGATGGAAATATGGTTGAATTTCAGAAATGCTGCATTTAAATGCACAAAGGAAATAGGAACTATATGCACTTTACTGTTTATGCATCTAAATTAAACAATTAATTAAAATTAATTAACTGAATGGGAGAGCTCAATGGCTACCATAGAGCAAGGTAGTTGTGTGGACCTTTTCCTCTTATTTCCAGCTAATTGCATTTATGTTCGTGTACACCTACAAAACAAATGCTAATAAGCATTTGACACAGTTGGGTTTGTTTTCTTGTAATTTATAATGGAGGTGGAGAAGAACCTATTGAGGTGGCTTCCAGTCGGGCTATGCCCAGTGGGCTGCCTTGGCCAGGATAGCTCAGTGGTGCTCAGCACAGTATCCGAGTTCCCAAGCAGCTGCTAGCCGCAAGCAACCTTAGGCAGCTCAAGTGATATCAGCTTTTCGTGATTATTAGCTCTTTGTGATTTCAGCTCTTTAGCTTGCTGGTGCCACAGCAGACGCAGGGAGGGAGAGGAGAAGGCTGTGTGAGGTTCCGAAGAATTCTTTATTGCAGATCTCCATGAAGATTCTCAGTGACAGTTCTGCTAAACCAGGCAGAATTAGGGGTTTATATACCTTAGAGTGGTTTTGGAAATTGTCCATTAGGAAGGGTCAGGGGAAAGTGACCTATAGATTTACAGAGAGGTAAGCAGGGTCCGAAGGCAGAAGAGAGGGGCTTCTAAGGCCCAGTCATCATGACTTGGCATTTCCTAGCTCAGGCTTGTGACCTCCAAGGAGGCCTTGCAGGCCTTAGGCCTGCTACAATAACCCATTTGTTTTTGAGAGGAAATTGGGCTGTTTTAACAGTCTGTTTTTTGAAGATAGCTGCTGGATGAGACAGGCAGCAGCAAGGTGTTAGTTCATGCTGTAGGAGCATCATGCTTGTGCTGACCTGACACTTGTGTGACCTTTTGGTGATCAGACTGAGTTTGTTATTCTAGGAGAAGACTGAAATAACTGTGTGGATAGGGAAGAGTCATAATTTACCTGCATATGATTGAGTCAGACTGGCTCACTGAGTAGTCAGGGGTGTGTTAGAGGGAGTGGGACCATGCAGCAAGAAGAGGAGCTTGTGAGGACAGCAGGCTTTTAGGTATGTGTCAAACTTCATCTTTCTGTACTTTGGGTAACTGCTGAAGACCTTCTACCCAGCATTTCAATTAGCAATGTTTCTCTAGTTAATGCTTAAAGTTAGCTCAGAAGTTTCACTTTTGAGCAGGAGGGGAACCATTCTATTGACACGTGTCATTTTATTTGCTAACAAAAGCAGAGCTTGTTGTAAGGTGGGGGACTCTGCTATTGTCGAATATAATGCTTTAATATGAGAAACTGCTAGAGCTTCTCAGAAGAGTTCTGCTAGTGAGGGACTGTTTCCTTGCCAAAATATTTTCATTTATCTTATTCTAGAGAAGGTTAGGGAGCCTATGTCCTGTATCGCTAAATGCTGGCATAATTCTAATTTGGCTAAGGAATCCTATATAGAAATGAAGCTGTTGCCTAGCTCTTGAAAGTCTGTACAAAGTTACTACTCAAATAGGGCATTAAATTTGTGATCAGGCTTCTAAGAGAATATCTTGATTGACAATGAAAGTAAACAAGATGGAAAATTTTGCAATTAAAGTTGCTTTTAAGCTCTTTTATAAAAGTACAGTGAGTGATACTGTGTAGGAACCTAGCCTTGTTCATTACCTTAGAGAGGCTGATCCTCTGTTACTAAGTAACTGTTAATTTTTTTTTTTTACTGTTCAGCAGCTTTAAGCCGCACATTAAACATGGTATTTAAATGTTTTTCTGAAGATAGAGTTTTCATTTCTCAAATACTTTTCTGTAGAGCACCTTACTGGTATGAAGTGATTTAAAAATAGCATTATTTTGGTCGACATGAAGCTTGGTTTTAGTATTTGGTCAAATGGTGCTCCTCTCCTTCCAGACAGCAGCAAACTGAGAAATGAAAAAGTACAGGTATTGCTGTGGTGAATATGTTTTTCACAGTAGTGCACTGTATTATCTTGTAGGATTCAAGTGAAATTTTTTTTCAGTCTATCATATTTAAAATCATTCAGTGTATGTAATTCAGAATTCCTTGGTCAAGGACTTGAACTTGAATGTGTTGTTGTCTTCGAAAATTGAGCATTTTGTATTAGCTCTAACACCTTCAGAAGTGCCTTGTGCTGCATTTCATAATCTTGTGCCTTGGGGACTGTCTAGCTGACGGCTGTGCAAGTCAGCTCTTGTGATTTTTGAAACAGTTGTGTAGTGATTCTAGATTCTGGTTGCAAGGAAATTGATATTTGAAAAATACATTAGAGGATTTTTTTGTTTTTCTTGTAATTGAGCAGGTGTGAATGAAAGCAAGCCAGCAGCTAAGCTTGCTGCTCTTAGTGGATTGCATTTTGAGAAACAAATTTGGTATGGTCTGTTCATTAACCGGGTTTTTTTATAAATGTAGAAAAACACAGCTAGAGGAGGAATGATTGCGTAGCTTTCATCAAAGTAGATGTAGAATAATGTGTCAGTAATTCTGAAGGTATGAAGCTTGTAGGGTCTGTAGAGTAAGAACGTTGTTACCACAGAAACTAATTTGGTGGCCATTTGTTGGGATTCCTAACGGATACCAATGTACCTGTAAAACTGGGAAAAAGTGCCTAAAGTTAAAAGGAACCTTTTATTCTGAAGCTGATTCCCCAGTGACTTGAAGCAGATTTATTTGCAGGTTTAAAAAAACCCAGAAACCTAGCATTGGTTGCTTGTTTTTGAATGAGATTCCCATATTTTGTTCTAAACAAATAGCAGCCCATCAGGATGTTGTTGTATGCTCAAGCCTTGTTGAAGAAAATGCAAAGAACTGAATCACCTCTGTAGCTTAAAAATGTTTGCTGCAGTGTAGCCGAGAAAAATAATTTCTGAATGTCTGGTGCTGAGTTAACGTCATCCGAAAAATAAAGTGAAAGAACTAATGTCTCTGTGCACATTGAGCCTCATGAAATGGTTTCCCATGGCCTTGTATTCGGGGTCTCAGCTGCAGTATTCGTGGATCATTTGTGTTTTCCTTATTTCTCATCAGTTCCTCGGTGTGCTCTCCTCTCCACAGTGTTTCTGGTCTCACCTCTGCTTGTCCCTCCCACAGGGAGTAGGCAGTGGTGGCTCTGGCTGTGGCCAGTCCAGGACTGGGCAGGTGCTGATCCGTCAGCTGTAGTTTGGGGAGAAGGAATCAGGCAAAGAGAAGATGGTTCTAGCTACATATCCAGCGGCTGAGCAAGATGAAGGGAGACTGCAGCTTCTCCTTCAAAGTCCTGGAAGAGATGATCTCTGGCTATGCCAGGGGCTGACAAAGGTTCCAGCTGCTGGGATAGCCCATTGCAGGTGTGTCTTTTTCTGCTGCAGAGAGCTCTAGGCATGTGAATACAGAGCACTGCCACAAAACCGTCTGTCACATGAGCGATTGCCATGTGCTGCCTTGCACACAAATGCCAGTTTTTATTCTTGCTAAATTAGATTGGGTGGTGTCTCACTGCTCTTTGTATCTGTTGTCCTTGGCTGGGCTCATCTGGAAGAAAGGGAGTCCCAGCCAAACTCAAAAGGAATTATTTTGGTTGAAAAGACCCTCAGACCTTTGCATGGGAGATTTATTGTCCCTCAAATTAACATGAGATTAAGTGTTTTATGAGGAGTAGGGCAGTGCTCTAATTAACTGTTTTGCTTTTTTAATGGCACAGTTTTACTTAAGAGTGCAAAATGTTTTGAAGATGCAGTTGTACAGCTTGAGGATTCAGGGATTGGTACTATTTAGGCAGGACTGCTGAGCCAAATCCCTTTCATCCCTGTGTTGAGAAATATGGAAGAATTATTCAAGACCAGGGCTTAAAGTTACAGTAGGCTTTTTCAGGTTTTCTGATGCTCTTTTTAACATCCCAGCATTGTGCCTTGAAAATATATTTAGAGAGGAGGAGCAGAGCTGTAAAGAATTTTGTGGAGGAATGCTGTTCCTGAAGGGAAGTGAGCTGGTACTGGAAGTATAGACCTAACAAGAGTGGATGGATATTCTTTACTTTTGAAAACAAGAATCTCAGCAACATTATTTTTCCTCCTCCAGTTAATGAGCCTTATTTGAAGTGGGTGTGTGAATCTGTTTGGCAAAACATACACCTGTGTGTTCTGCAGAGCATCTTTTCTGGGAGGGTGCCTCCCAGTACTGGCTTGGTTCAGCCCAGCTCATCTGGGAGCCTGTTGAGTTTGTGCTAGCGTTGTGTGTTCCTGTAAAGAATGAAGGAATCACCCTTTTGTGTAAATACCCTTTGTAGCTCTCGTGCTCATGAGAATGTTCTGCAGTTTGGATATAAAGCAGTACAGTGCATGTTGGTTTTATATATATAACTATATGTCTGTGGCTATAAAAATCAAGCATCTAAGCTGGTGTTAATAAAGGAATGTAAGTGTTCTTTCAGAAGCTTGTATGCTGTTCCTGTGTGCATCTCAAGCCAGTGACCTAGCATGTTAGTGCAATCTTGAGGAAAATTATTTTCCTGCTGCTGTATGGAGATGTTCAGCTTTCAAGGTCTTCAGAAGTGTTTTCTTATGTTATTATTATAATAGAAAAATAAATGTCTCATTTCTCTGCAATTCTGCCAGCCTGCTTTATGCAGTGGGAAATGATGTGTTAGGTTTTTAATGCGATCACTGCTGCTCTTGTGTAGTTTAAGTCATCAGCTGGTTAAGGGCTGCCTTGAATGCATCAGCTTTCATAGGTCAGATAGTCAGCAGTTCAAATGCAATCCTTGTTGGAAATGTTTTTCTGTGTATTGTGAAATGTTTCTATATTGGTTATTTTATTCATATTTTGAAAGGCTTTTTAAAAAGCCATTGATTGTCACCCCCCTTTTATAACCGCACCCTGTGCTTTGGGAAAGCCTGGAATTTGTTTTGTAGTCAAAGTATTTCCTTCCCTCCTGCATTTTTTGACTGAGTTGCTGTTAGATTAATTTCTCTAAATCAAATATTATGGAACATTCAGCATCCTTTTATTTAAGACAGTGTAGTTGAAACTGTTGTCCAAGCATAGCGTGTGGATTTGTTACTAAACTGAAGTTCGGGGAGATGGAGAGCAGGGGTAATAGTGATGTAGAAGGCCATGTGATAACTTGTATTAAGATAAAATTTTCAGTCCTGGGGTTTTTTTATATACAGAATGGTGGGTTGTTACCTGTGAAGCTTGTTCATTAATGCAGTAATGAAATATCAAATTTTGCTAAACTGAATCCTTTGCCATCCATTACTGGAGGCACAGTTTGAGTTGTGATATTTATAGTTTGTTTGAGCTTGTTGATTTATAACTGAACACTTTGTTATTTGAAACAAAAAATATACGTGAAAATTTTATAGTGACTTGACGTTTGGGCCACAGAATAACACAGATTTTGAAAATGGCTTCTGGTTCATGCATTTTTTGTCTAGTGCATGAAAAAAAAAACAAACCCAAAAACCTGAACACCAGCCCTTGAATGGGTAAAAAGCATTTAACCTGTGCTTTCTTTTCTAGCTTGTACTTTCTGGTGTTTCCCTGCATGACCACTTAGTTTCACTTGGTGAAGAGTTGAAAGAGGATAACATTCCTCTGTGGTTCCTAACTCTGCAAAAATGAAATTAAAGCAGATAATTTGTACTTGTTTATCTATCTCTTGTACTTGTTTATCTATCTCACTATTTCAATCAATTGTATCATGGAATTGTAACACAGTCATTTGGTGCTGCTTATGGCATTTGCATGCTTCCTGTTGGCATTTCTTCAAAATCTCTGTGTTTGGAGTTGTCACTTCTGTTTGGGTTATATTCTTTTTTCTTTGCCAATATCAAAATAAAAATAAGTTTCAGTGAGTTAGTAGTCTGTAAAGTTTGGACCACTACAGCTGGTGGATACTGAAGCTCAGTGATTAGTTATCTCTTTGATTTTGGTGAGTTGAGTTGCATCCTGAAAATCAAGCATATAAGTGTTCATCTTTGTAGTAAGTGAGAACTCATACCTCTACATGTTTTGTTGCAAGTTTGCAGTATGACTGTGATTTGAGGTGACCTCTCTAACTACAAAACAACTGGAATATATTTGCAGTAGCAATGTGAAATGCAAGTCCACAAACCATTAGAAGTGCAAGGATTCTTAGCAGCCTTTGGCAGTTGCTTCTAAAAAAGTACATTCTTTAGAAGAAAAAGAATTGCTGGAAGCAGAATATGTATAAATGGGGGCTGACTATGCACATGTCAGGCATGCTTGTTTTTAGTGTTAGCTGATGTGAGGAGGATGCATTCGCCAGGTCACTGGTCTTTGTACAAGAGGTATGCATTGTGACTCAGGTAATCATTATTTCCCTACAGTTATTTGCCTGCTGATCTTAAGAACCTCTGTTCTCAGTGTCTTACTGAAAATGCAAACTTCTGTCCTGTGAGTATCCCACGCCTCTTGTTTTTGAGTAGTGTCACAGTTAGGAGGTCCCAGTTCTGCACCATGGCTGCAATGGTTGCATATGTTGCTATCGCATTAGTAAATGTCATGGAAGCCGAACCAAGTTGGTGAACTCAGTTGTGTCATTCCTGGCAATTCTAGTAGGTGTGTTTTTAAGAATGTCTTAGAAACAGATGGGGTGGGGATGGGGGGTTGTTTTGTATTTAGTTTGTTTTCTTCTCCAGGTGTTTAAAGCATGCTAGCTTTAGAAATAGTTAAAAAGTCTCTTTTTCATCATGCCTTTGCCAAAGTCTGAAAACGTTCTGGAAAGAAATTTAATGCAACTTCCTGAATTCCCCTTAGAATAGTCACTAACCAACTCTAAGTAGTCAAGGTGTACAAGAAATCATATTTTAGAGGGCCTTTCTGTGCTTCAGTACACTATGAAACCATCATTGTGTAAAATGACTTATAAATTCAGATCACTCACGTTCAAACTTGATGCTTTTTTTCTTTTTGAGAGTGTCTAGAGTTTTTTTGTGTTGTTTTTCAATATTTATTTTTTTTTATATTTCTCTGACATTTTCTTTATGCCAGAGTTTGTCTTTCATTGGCAAAACTGTATTACAGTGGTTTTGTTAATTGTAGTATTAAAGAAAAAAAACAAATTCTATGTGGGGATATTTGATTTTGTTAACATTTTTCATTGTTCAGTAAAAGTTTTAAATTAGTGTATAATGTTTTAACATTTTTCATGATATGACAACTTGATTCAACTAATCACAGGACACTGCCTTATTAACCGTATTCCATAGATCACGCATAATTTATGAGCTGAAAAGTGGAAATAAAATCAATGGTCAGATCATCTATATGTTTTATTAAACACTCCCCTTCCCACTTCACATCTTCACTAGTTAATCCCACCTCTAAATCTTCCTCCCAGCTGTTCAAGTTTTCTAAATATACTTTTAGCTCAAGGAAGAGGTTTTGTTATCTAGGATTGCAATATTATCCATCAGAATGACAATTCTTGCCAGCTACTTATCTTTGGATTGTCAGTCTTCCTGGAATTTAATGGATTGTGCATGAGGTCACATGGATTCTCTTAAAATTTTTTTCCCCAAAATGATTTTTCTGATAGAATCACTTCTTAAAAGCCGCCCCTCTGATTTTCTTGTTTCTTTACTTTAATTGCTGTCAGAGGTAATAATTTGATGCATCCTTGTGAATACTACTAATGGTAGAAAAGGAAACTTGAAAAGCTTGACATACTTCTGAGAATGGTTGTGAGCAGATAATTCTTCTGTCATGGTTTCTAAACAGGAGAATGGTGTAAATGCTTCCCAGAGTGATGCTGTCAGTCATCAAACTGTTTATTGTGACCTGACATTTAATCAAGATTTGTGTATAAATGTTCTATAAAATTATTCCAGATTTGGAAAAGGATAATTATTTTTCATTCCTAAGTACCCTTCTCTCTTCCTATTCAGTGATCCATTTGTGATTTTCCTAAACTTAGATCAGGCCATCATAAGACCTCAGATGTTGCTTAACTGTAAGAGGGAATCTTTTCAGGTCTCTTAATTGAAAATTCTTGCAGTTTGGAGTAGGAGTACTTGTTTCAGTGCCCAGTTGCTGCTTTTGATGTTGAATGATAACACTGAACTGTTTAGCAGTTGTGTCACAGCTCTCTTTAGTTTCACCCCAATATAAAACTAAAAATGCAAAAATAGGATGTGTAAAGTGTTTTAATTAGACTTGGCAAGACAAGCCACTTGTATAGCTACTTGCTATACTTGCTACTTGCTATACTTGCTACTCCATGTAAACATGGAGGCTTTTCTGGAGAGAAACCTCACAGGAATGAGGCAGGTGGAAGATCCTCAGTATCTTGAGTGGAAAGATGAATTACAGTGGTGCAATTTCGTGTGGTTACTCCTCAGAGTTCAGAGCTTTAGCCTCTGAAAGGATAGTGCACCACAGAGTTGTAGCATGTGTGCTGAGTATGTTGTGCATGTATGATTGCCTGTGGGACCACACAGGGTTTCACAGCTGGCAGCTGCTGTATCTTCAGCAAGACTGTAGCCGGTTAAAGTTATTTTAGTTTTGCTCCAGAATGGTTAAGATATGAAGAAAAACATCTTGCCTTGTTCAGTGTGGTGGAAAGAAGCCATTGGTGCTTAATTTTTCTTTTGCAAATCTGTGAGTTTTGTGATAAACCAAGAAACCCTAAACCACACTATCTGTTAAATTCTATTTTTATGCAATTTTTTTAAATTCTATGCAATATTTTATGCAATATTTTAAATTCTATTTTATGCAATTGTGTACAGGTGTCAAGTACATTTCATCATCTCAAGGGTAGAAAGAGGAATGCGTTAAATTGAATGCTTTTGAACACTTGTGTACTAAGTCCAGTGATGATCAGTTTTTGTCTTTTTCCTAAGTATAATTGAAAATTTCAAATAAAGCATTTCTGTTACTTTATGTCTTCATTTTTGAAGAGATGTTTTCAAATTCTCCAGTCCTCCTACATGAGGCATCATTTCCTTCTTGTCTTGCTGCGAAGAAGATGCAGCAAAGCTGATGGACAAACTTAAAGTTCACAGTTTTTACTGAAGCTTCACACACTGACTTCCTAAATGCTCTCGCTATACTTTTTATGATAAATTTGGCACTTAAAAATGGTGACTTAAACATTTAAATTTACTGTCATCTTCCTAGTTTATCATCTTGTTATTCAGTAATACATAATGCTTATTTTATTGGTTGTATTCATATAGGGTCAAAAGTGTGGCAACATCTTTGTTTTAAGGAAATATCTACAGGGCAAAATTAAGAATGAAGTGCCTTTTAGAACAGATTGTGTATTAAATTTTGTGATGCTAGAATGAAGCCAAGTCATTCAAAATGGGGAAACTCCAAATAGTCCCCATTGTAATTTTGAAATTAGATTAGAAAATGAATTTTAGAAATCAAGATGATACTATATACCACCTACACTGGGAGAAGGAACTGCTGGTGCACAGATGTGGAGTCGGACTGTTTCATCAATTGGATTATAACCTTTAAAGAGGGTTAGAAATACATGTAAAGTCTCTCTTCTTGGTGCAGCTGTGGGGTGCAAATAGCAGAAACGGGGTTTTATGGGCAAGAGCGGGGCTGGTACAAAGTGGGAAAAAACCAATCAGTCCCAAAACAAATCTGCATGGGGTTCCAAGGCATGCTGAGAGCTCACCATGACCACGGAGGATTTCTCAATCCCAGGAGGGTTTGAGAAGATCTTTTCATAGACCATTCAAGGGATACCTCTCCAAGGGAGAGGGATGGCATGCCTATCTGTCTCCACAGATACCCAAACCAGGAGCTTCCTCCCTGCCAGCTTCTGTTGATTCCGTGGTACCAAAAACTATTCTTACCAGTGGCTGCTGCTGTCTCCTCCCTGTCCCTGCCTTGCATCCTCTGCATAGCTCAGGCTCACTGGCTGGTGGGCCATGCCCATCCTTCACCTAGCAAAGGGCAGCTGGTATGGGAAGCTGGGCTGAGAACTGGGCTGCAGCCCAACAGGGGTGCAGTGAGCACTGGCAGTGGGTTGGGGCAGGGAAAAGGCAGCAGCTCCTGAGAGGCAAGTTGGTGCTGCCACCATGGATCTGCAGGTTAGGCTGTGCAGTCTCATTTATTAACTGGAAAAGGAAGGGGGAAGTGTTGAGTGTAGTGTTACTTTAGCATGTGAATTATTGGTATGATTGGACAACTTTTTTGCCTCTTAGTTGACATATATGAGGCTTGTGAAATTTCATGTGGTCCTAGTGTGGGGAGGAGTTTGAAGAACTTCCAGGAGGTTTGAAGCTCATTCTGACCATTACCATTGCTTATTGTCATAGTGTTTTGCATGACTGTCTGTGTGTTATTTTTCATTTATTCATCATCTGTGTTTCTGTTGTGTAGCACTTAAGGCACTGAAGCACAACAGTGTTTATTTTTAAGAACATGTTGGTGCAGATTGCAAAGTAAAGACTGTATCTTGGGAAGTGGGCATGTGCCAGCCAAACAAGACACAGAGCGTGAGTGTCACTGTGAGTAAGTCCAGCCAGCAGATATGGGGGGCTTCTGCATTACGTACCACTGAGCATACTGTTCTCTCACAGATTCCTCATGTAAATCACTTTTCACCATGCCTAGCCTGTCCTTGTAGGCTCCTTTTGCCAGCATACTATTTAAGCAAGTCATAGCTGTCCCTGGGGACTTAGATAGTTTCCCTGGCATCAGTAAGTGAAAGCATTGCAGCACAGTCTTACACAGCTGATGTCTCTTCTGTTCTTCTAGTAGTAGTCAGTTCAGTTAGTACATCACAGCACAGGAAGCACATGTCTTACCTGCTCTGACAACTTAATAATTTTAGATCATTATTTTTAAATGGTATCATATTTTGGATGCTAAATTTAGGATTCCTAAGTGTTACCCTTTTGTGTAAAATTTAGTGGCTGATAGCTAAGACTGGAGTTCCAGAGAGGATGATTGTAAAGCTGCATGTACAGATTAAAATAATAAAGTGTTGATTATCACTAGCCCAGCACATGGCCCATATTGTAAATGAAAACAGTAAAATTTTGTTGTAATGGCATATTAAATTTTGTACTTTTGCTGTAAGAACAAGAATCAGCCTCTGTCTCCTCTCACCCTCTCCTGTTAGTCCACTGAGCTGCCAACATTTTAGAAAGCAAAATGCTTATTGTGCCTTTGTCCTGTCTTTGTTAAACCTCATCCCATAATTTCATTAACTGTCTAAGGGTACCCCACAGCAGGTAAATCAATCCAAGCTGAGTGAGTCATAATCCCACCTGCCCTCTTACTCCTTGCCCTGCCATTGGCAGTGTCACCAAGAGCTACCTCAGAGAGCTGGGTTGACGAAACCCAGCATGGTGGCAGTGAGTTGGGGCATGCTCTGCAGCCAGCTTGTTCCTCAAGCCAGTGCACTACTGTTCTCAGGGTTGGGATGGTTTTTGCCTCTCTGGTTGGCATTCAAGATTGTTTAAAATGCAAACATGGGTTGGCAGTGCTGATGAAAGAAGCGGTTGCTGGTGTTCTCCTACTGTCTTAACTCTCTGTCAAGGAAGGCACTGCTGCATATGCATACTCAAATAAATTTGGGGATTCATCTAGGTTAAAACCAACAGCTATTTTTATGCCAAGTCCCTGCTCTGGTTGGCCATGTGGTTGCATAAATATTTGCCTGTGGTACCAGAAAGGGTGTAAGAACATGTGGCCAAAAGTGAGAGGCTTGCTTTTGTCTGTGGCTGTGCTGATTTAAACTGCCTTCAAGTGTTTATTGAGCTGTGGCCTTGCTTATGGCAGTGTGGGGTATTTTATGTTGTGAAACACCTGTAGTGGGATGAAATGCCCAAACCAGTTACTATTACTGAGGCAAGTAAATGACATTAAGATCAAAGTGGACTGTGTGCTTGCTGGCTTGTTAAGAAAATTAATCCTGACAGTGGAACAGATTCCTTCCTGAAGAACATCACTCTGTGGAATTTGGTGGAAACAGCAGTGAGTTTGGAGGACACAAATAAGGGCATTTGAAAATGCTTGGAAAAGCTGTTTGGAATTTGATGTCTCTGTGATTTAATTCCTCAGTGTTTCTTATTCATGGAACTCTTTTGTTCTTTGTGTAAACTTTCTTGTCCACACTGAGAAAAGCAAAAAGCTGATGCAGTGGCTTTTAGTGGTATGCTGAGGAAAAAGTAAGGAAATGCAGAGCACAGGAGCTGAACAGAAGAGGAGAAATTATAGTAATGCATTGAATCAGAAAGAGTTGTGTATTTGAAGTTAAAATGAATGTTTTAAAATAACCTTTTTTGCCTACATGACTCTTATAGGTTTGTTTAGTTAAAAAGTTTCAATTACATCCAATATTTAGTCACAAACATACAAAAAATAATAGCTTATATATGTAAATTCTTCTCAGGAAACTCACTGGTTAAATTGAGTCTGTTCAAAAGGCAGTGCCATGTGTTAAAATTGAGATTGGTTTTTTGATATGCATCAGCTGTGCTTTATAGGTTATAATATTGAACTGTCTAATGTCTTTATTATTCACTCTTCTCCAAGTCAGGAATGGGAAAATATTCACTGGTCTAAAAAATTATTTTAAACATGTTTTGATAGTGAGTGCAAGCTTAGCAGTCACTAAAAGCAGCTGTTCTCCAGGGGGAAAAGCTCTGATTGACTTCCACAACTACAAAGTATAGTTAATTGTTTTTTTGGGGTTTTTGGTGGGTATTAATAACTTAGCACCCACTCCTGCATGTTCAGTATTCTTTCATTTTATTAAATTCCACATATTCTTCAAGTATAAAAATCCTGTAGATTTGGTATCTTTGTGTTGGTCTGAGTCCTATATTTTGTTGATGTAAAGAACTTGGCACTAGTGATTTGCATGATTGCATCAGACATCAGTGTGCCATAGCGCAGGGGTCATATGAACTCCTTCAGGAGCGTTCATCCAGGCTGCATTCAGAGGTGCCTGCAGAGGAAATGGATCCTGCTTCTGATGGCAGCAGTCTGCCTTCCTCTGTCAGCTGCTTAAGAGGTGCCCATGTTTCTAACACAAGTTTTGGTGATAAGCTGAATTTTTCCTCTTTGCTGTGAACTTGGTCCCCAGGACATGTGAGAATGGATGCACATCTGCGGCCCCTCCACGTGTTAGGTGTGATGTGTCCACACCAGTGACCTGGTGCTTCTACAAAGTGCTCTATCCGTCTGTCTATCCGTCTGTCTATCCGTCTGTCTATCCATCTATCCATATCTATCTATCCATATCTATCTATCCATATCTATCTACCTACCTACCTAGTGTGGGAGGCCTGTAGTCTGACAGAGAAGTCTGAAAGAAAGCAGGAGACTTGTTCAGCTGTGTACTGACAACAGAGGTTGTTAACCCATCCAGGAATAATTGATTATGGGATTTATGTCTGTCTTCTCTGTGTTCTTAGATATTCTATTCTCACAGGTTAACAGAAGCAAAAGATTCTGTGGCACTTAATGACTTGCACATTAACCAAGTGACTACTGTCCTATATATGCTGCTGTAGTGAAAAGAATTGTACTTTTCTTGGAGAAATTGCTGACTATTGCAGATTACTCCCTTGATGCTGGATGTGTATGTGTCTCTGGAGTTCATCAGTGATGTTTAAAGAAGTGTGGTAGAAATGATGAAGCACCACATTATATGGAGAGGCTAAAGAACTGCCCTTTTATAGGCATATACATCTTAAGCAAGATGGATCTGCAAGTTTCACTGGAATTGTGATTTTTAAAATTTTCCAAATAGCTCATGAGTGATGCTACTGCCCTTGGCAGACTGTATATGCCATGGTAATCTTCAGATTCTTCAGGCATGAAGTGTCCGGCATTTCTGTTATCACTAACCTAAATGAAATACAATAAAAAGATCTAAAGTGTCCATTCAGAATAAGCTACTTTTGAAAACTGACTTCATAGCAAGATGCTGCAGTTCAGCACAACGGTTTTTCCTTCCCCTGCCTTTCTAGTATGATTTGACAGCAGGTTTTTAATATGCATAGAGGAGTATTTTTCCTCTCATGTTTTTAAGAAAGCCTACAACACAAGGGAGGTTTCAGATTCACATTTCCATTAAATTATGTGAAGGAAATTAGTTTTTCTTTTTAGCCATGGGAAACAAGACATTGTTCCAAACTGCAAGAGGTAATGTTTAATGATGTGTCTTTAAAAGAAAAGTCCCAATTTTTAAAACTTAAAATATTTTATTTGCATTTTCTCTCCTAAATCTGTTTAGTTGTTTTGGAGCTCTTTTGCTTTTTTTCATCAGAAAGCTGTGCAGAAAACATGCACATTGCAGTTATTGTTTCATGACAACTCAACAGCAAGCTAGCAGAGAGAAGTGTTTAAATGAATGTTAGGCATGATCTTTTCTAGTTTTATCTGGAGAAATTTACAGCTTAAACACATTTTGGGTCAAAGAGGAGACACAGGCTTTTCTTTGTCTTTGCTTTCCAGCAGCATAGGCTTAAGATGCAAGAAGGTGGAGAAGAATCAAAGATACAGAATCATGTGCGTTATTGGTATTCTTGGTTTTAAGAAATAGTATTTGTGTGGTGACTGCATTGCAATAACAGGCATATTGAAATGAGAAATAATTAACTTCTGAGCATTATAGTTCATGCAAGGATTTTTATTTTTCTTAAAATGCATTCAGAACAGTGTATCTGCCCATAGAGGTGAATGCTACTATGATTTCATATTCAAAAGGCCACTGTGTCAGTGTATTTGCAGAGTATTTTCAATCTGTGAATGAATAAGCAATTGCTTACCCCATCACAGGACAGGAAAAGCACAGAACTGGTTAATGGCTCATTGCTTTTGTTTAGGACATAGCCTAAAACTGCTGCTTGTGTTGATAATTATTTTTATATCTACAATAGAAAGAGTTTTGAAATGCTAGCTCCGTATATCACCATGAATATATTTGTTCGTTTTTGTTGTTAATGTAATAAATTTCATGCATTTTGTAGTCTGTGTGAGTATTTGCTTGTGAAAATTTTACTAGAAAAGGAATTTTTTATTGTTAAGTGTTAGCATATTAAGACTAATCAGAAATCTGACATTTGAGTCCATAGTCGCTAATAAACCAAGGCCATACAGACTCTGCATAATAAAGCTTTCACTTTTCTTTGGTTTATAACATGCCTTTTGAAAGAAACCAAGATTATATTGAGATACAAAGCATGCGGTTTAGTAATACCTCTTGATAATGTTGAACAATGTTGTCTTGTGTTAGAAAAACTCTAACTTAGAAGAGTAATTGATCAGCTGTCATCCAAACAGAAATAATATTTGCCATGGGATAAAACAAAGTATTTTAAAGAAAATTGCATTAATGAAAACATGGCTGAAGAACAGCTTCAGAGATACAAGTTTTAATTTTACTAAGCAGATATTCCAGTTAACTTTTCCAAGGATGTATCGTTCTCATTCCAGACTACTAGCAAGATAAACAGCTACAGTTTGCATCTGCATCCATTTATGATTCTGTGTTTACTAGCAGCACCTTATCTTTTATAGCATGCAGCTGTCTTTCAAAGTGCTCAGATTATAAGGAGAATAGTTTTTGTTAACAAAAAATTACTTGTATTTACAAGCAGATTAATCAGACCTAGTTAACTTAATCACAGGGGTTTGTTTTTTCCACATGGCTTCAGTGCATTGGACTTACTTTTCCACTCAGTCTTACATATAATACATTTAAGAATTTTGAAATTTAGTTGAATTTCTTAAGTATGTGTACAGTTTTTGTACCTAAAGCTCAGCTTACCTTTTTGTATTTAGTAGAGGAACTACACTTATTATTGTGTAATGAAACACTTTTAACTGTCAAAACAAGTTTCTGTCAGTAGGAATCATGGTGATCATTGTCAATGTTACTCTGAGAGCATTCACATTTCTAAATCAGCACAGAAATTCTTGCACTTTTTATGCTACATACTGGGTGATATATATGTCTAGCTGTCGAGTAATCGAATTTATCAGTTTGCTCTTTATAATTTAGTATTGACAATACACAATTTGTGATATTGTTTTCCGTTCATTAAATAAATTAGTTTTAGTACTGTTATGCTGTTTAAAATTAATACTCAAATATTAGGTAGAAGGCTCCAGGTTGGAGTCACAGGAAAATTCTGAAAAATTTAGTATGTTCTCCAAATGGGAGTGAATTGCAGGATTAAAATAGTGGCACAGTAGAAAACAACATATTTGCGGTTTGGTAGTGGTCAGAGGTTTTTTTAATATGCTGTATTTTATTTCCTGTCCAATGGCTTTCTACTTCTTTTTCATTGTGTTGTAAGTACAGTAAACCAGGAAAACCAATGTGCTCTTTTTTTATTGTCAGGTTTTTCTGTCCTTTTCAGCATCTGTTTCCTTCTGTACTGAGGTGTTGAGGAAATACAAAATAGCAGGGACACTTCCTGTACTGTCCATGCTGTTTTGTAAGTCATTATGGATCTCTTTCCATCTCATTGAGGAAGTTGTAGCAGCTCTCTGGTTGCCTGTGATGATAAGCAAAAAGCTGTGGTAGTTAAGTGACATTTATCACCATTGCTGTGTCATTTGCATGTGAGTTACCTTGTAGTTTTCTCACAATGCGGTTTGTATGGTGTGATATGAGGCTTTGAAGATGAACGTGGGAGCTGATTTCTGTCTGTTCTTTCCTAGGTGACGGGTGTGGACACACTCTGCTGGGCCCTGAGAGTGGGACCCTGGCCTCCATAAACTACCCCCAGACCTCTCCCAACAGCACTGTGTGTGAGTGGGAAATCCGTGTGAAGCCTGGGCAGCGAATTCAGCTCAAGTTTGGTGATTTTGATATTGATGATGCTGATTCCTGTCAT
The DNA here is from genome assembly GCF_014805655.1 of Passer montanus. Classification (NCBI taxonomy): domain Eukaryota; kingdom Metazoa; phylum Chordata; class Aves; order Passeriformes; family Passeridae; genus Passer; species Passer montanus. The sequence goes on along the minus strand of NW_024368707.1, from coordinate 665,445 downwards.
TCCAGTTACCTGAGAGTTCATAATGGCATTGGCCCCAACAGGACAGAAATAGGTAGGAACTTTAATTGTCACCATTTGAGAACGGTTGTCTTGCATAGAATTCAGATGTACTTTTGTTACTTTTGTTACTTTTTAACAGCAGCTGCATCATAAATGCAACACAGGTCCTGTAATAATCTCAGATTCTTAAGATTCTCAAAGGAAGCGCCACTGCAATATGGTGGTTTTTTTCTCTGACATTTCCTAGTAGCTTGTAAAGTTCTTGTAAGCAGTGAAGTGGGAACTGTAAAACTAGAAGCATCTTCATTAAAAAAAAGGTGTAAATATCTATATCTATCTATCTATCTAGCTGGTGTTAAAGGATGACCGGCTTCAAAATGCATATAGTCCAAATATCCTCCATCTTCTGATAATGTTCTTCGTTTTAGTTCTCTTCAGGATAATTTCACAACTAGTAGTCAGTGGGGTTGTTTTTGAATAGCAGTGTGATGTTCTCATCCACATCAAGGTGTATGTAGGGTGTTTAGACTCTAACGGTTACTTTGCATAAAACTCAAAATGAATTGTCATTCTTCTTTTTCTAAAATTAGCTATTATGCAGATGATCTTCATTTTCTTTCAAAGTTTTAATTTGGAGAGAGAGAAAAATATTTACTTCACTGTTTTTGTGCAATTCAAAGGCTGATCACGCTAAAGTGAGTCTTTTTCTAAAGAGGCTAGTGGAGTGTTAGGTTTATTAACCCTCTTTTCCAACTGTTACCTAGGTAAGTGTGTGTGAAAATATGTGCTTGGAGCTGTTGAGCCAGACTTGGTCTAAAATAGGAAACACTGAATACCTTAAATGGCAAGGAACGGTCAAGTTTTGATAAGGCTATTACTCACTTTCATAAGGGACTTAATGGGTTCAAGTAAATTCCTGCTTTATTGTTTCCCTTGCTTTTCAGCTGTGGCCTGCTGGTGTAGCAGCACAGTATGTTGGGGAAATATGTGTTGTTCTGCTCTTAATAAATTAAATCACAGGACAAACAGTGACAAGTACAGATGAGGTTCGGTTCGGGGTTTTTTTAATGTTTAAAGCAACAGACACTGGAGAGATTAAACAGTGATGTTATAAGTAAAAATGAAAATATGCCCAATTATAATAAAAAAATAAAAACTAATTTATTTCGTGACCGTAATACAGTCCGGACCGCCAACAATCAAACGGACAGCATAACAGTCCCGGGAGGTAAGCTGGGTGAGCGTAGATATGGGCTCTGTCGCACCAAATCCCCCTCGTCCACACCGGCTACTCCGAGGCAGCGGTTCTTATACTCTTTAATTTGCCCGCAGCAGAATCCCTTTGTTTCTTTTTAGAGTTCTTCATATTCAGGTTGGTTTCTTTCCTCGGTCCGGGCTGCACGAAGCCTTCATCCGGGAATTGATTAATACATTTCCCCATCCCCGGAATCTGGCATTCAGATGGCAGGTGTTGATGGCTCTGGTCTTCTCAGATAGGTATCTTGTCCAGGCCATCATCTCTTGGGCATCACTGGCCACATGCTTTTGTGAATGCCCATCTCCTGTGCAGCTGAAGTTTCCTTCACATGTAAATGTTGTGGTGCCTCTTTGTCCATCTGCCGCAGTTTAGCCATCCTGAGGATAAAAATTTCTCCCTCTCCTTTCCCCTATGCACAGTAGGTTCATTTTAAATATATTGTAAAAAATCATAGTCCTCTCTCTTCTAAAAGCTACAAGTTGTTTTATTATGGTTGTATGTCCATTTAGTTCCAAATTACCAGCAAGAAAAGGTGCCACTTTGTTTTCTGTCTGCTTACAATAAATTAGAGATACTTTTATGTAACTCTGTCTGCATGAATTACTAACTATATCTCTAACAAGTGACTTGAATTTTCTTGGGAAAAATCTGGACTTATCCTAAGTTTTTCCATTCAAGACTATTGACATGGTCTAACATGAAAATACTTGTTTTACATAAAATCTGAAATTCAGTCATACCTTTTACCCTATTTTACCCAAAATGACGTCGTGATTTGACCAGGAAGTGAGTTTATGAGAAGGTTGTGGTCAAACCAATCAGTGGCCAGATTTGAAAACTGGCACCTGATGTGGCCACCGGGGACCTGGATACGCCTCTGAGAACATACAGGGGTTAAAAGCAGGTGTGGTGGAGCCCTCTGCCTTCAGCAGAGAAGGATCTCTGTTCATGAGGCCCCTCAGCCCCAGGGGAGTAAATATGGGGGGGGACAGGTGTCCCAAAGGGTAAGAGGCTGCCACTTCTTGGAACCAGGCAAAGCGTTCTTAAAAGAACCTAAGAAGCCATTTGGATCCATGGACAGTGGTGAGAGCACTGGACATAGAAGGAAGATGGTCACCACGGCAGATTCTCTCCAGGCGGCTGCCACGTGTGACAGAAGCACAGGAGGTTCCAGCTGTGTTTCCTGGGGAGGCCCATGGTGCAAGAGAGAGACTCCTCTCTCCTGATGAACTGGGGAGAGGTTGTGTGAAGGATGGTATTGGACTGAGAATTGAGTGTTAGAGGGGATTGAGTGTTAGAGGGGTGGGGGGAGGAGGAGTGTTTTGGAGTTTTTCCATTGTGGATTATTGTATGTGGGGTTTTTTTTCTTTTTTTTCCCCCCTCTTGTCTTTATGTTATAGATTAATAAAGTGTTGTGTTTTCCCTCCATTCCCAAGTTGGAGCCTGCTTTGTTCTGTCTCCCGGTCCCATCTCACGGTAACCATTTTGGAAATACACCTTTCATGGGGGCACTGGCATTGTGCCAGGGTCAGTCCATGACAGTGACTTAAAAGTTGGCTGGTTAGATAAAAAAATAAATTGTTAGAGGGTTCATTGAAAAAACAGAGAGTGTTTCTAATGAAGCTTTTAAGGGCTAGTGCTTATTCCAAGCCTTTTGAGTATTCATGAAGAAATCAAAAGAAGATTCAAATGCTCATTGTTAGGTTTGTCTCTAGTGTAAATGAGATCTAGAGAAGTTTATAAGATTTCAGTACAGTCAAATCACTATGCATCTGTAGTCAGATATACTTATTTAAGACATGAGAGTTCCCTCTCCTGTTGCATTGTAGCTGTACAAAAGCACTCGGGATCCTTCAATGCATAAGTACAGACAAAATAGCAATATTACATCTTATGCACACACAGTTGACAGAGGTGTTGCTACAGTCATGCTTTGTCCATTCCTAGTGCTTGCTTTTTAAAAGATTGTCAAAAATCAGGCAAGAGACCAGGGGAGGGTTAGAAAAATTATTTATAGTGTCAAAAGTATGCCTTGCTATGAATCATGAAGCGCATCACTCTACAGTTTTGTCAAAGGCCGTATGTCCATGGGCAAGCAGCACTGGAGAGTTATCCAAGCTGGATTTAAATGTCTTGCACTGTGTATTTGCCTGAAGAAGGGGATAAATGGTGTTTTAAGAGGAGTCTCATGATGGTCACTCATATGACAAGATCCAGTGGCTGAAAACAAACTTTTAAAAAAACTTTTCTGCTTTTTTATTAGAAGATACCCTTGCTTTGTTAAAAAAAATCTGAAATAAGCGTCATCTAGAAAGCTCTGAATAATGACAGGAATTTGTACTTTAACTTTTAAATTTTTTAAATTATTTTGATAGTGTTTGGGAGTGCAGTTCACTTTTTAAAGGAAATTGACATACATATTATATTTATTTTGTATTCTATTTGTGAAGAGCTATTCCTGCAGGACTGTGTTACTCCACTTCCTCTACATTAGTATGGTAATTTGCCTTCATTTGAGAAAGGAGTCTTGCCTCTTTTTCTGCTCTTTCTGCTATATGATAACATACTCATTATGAGGAAAGCAAGTGGAATGATGAGCTAAAACAGAGGCAATGTCATTTACTGCCGGTGATTATCCACTTTGCTTATCCACTGCAGAATCTTGAATAGGGTTATAGATGATTTCTACAATATGGAATGATCATAGTAGACTGTAGAACAGAAGATTATTTTTTCTAAACAAGTTAATTAACTGGTCAGTATCTTTACTAAAGCTTCTAGTTAGTAGGACTGGGGAACTCCATATTGACTGGGGCCTGTTTAACAGTCATTCATCCATTAATGTGGTATCAATTCTAGAACTTCATAGGACAAATACTGTCAATATCTGTGGACTCCAGCAGTTGAAATGGTGTTATTTTTGTTTATTTTCTATGGCAAGAGAGGCACCCAGGTACAGAACCTTTGTTATGTATTGTTGCAGGCGGATCCCCAACCAGGGAATAACATGCATTGACTCCATGATTGCAGAAGGCTGAACAAATGCTTAATTAAGCTATACTATATTATACTACATACTACACTATACTATACTAAAGAAAAACCCATGACTCTTACAGACAGTCACGACACAGCTTTGACCTAACTGGTCAGTCAATCCAAAACACCATCACCAGTGTCCAGTTAACAAATCCCTTTTGGTAAGCAATCTCCACAACACGTTCCACATGTGCCATACAACAGATGCAGCAAGTGAAGATAAGAATTGTTTTTCTGAGCTTTCTTACAGACTTTCAGCTTCCCAGGAAAATCCTGAGAGAGAGAATTATGTCTCTCTATGTTCAAAGAATATGTGAATACCACAGTTATGTTTTTTAGGTGTGATAAAATAGAAAGTAAGCTAACTGGTAATTTATCTTAATGGTGCTTACCTGTGATATATGTATGGCACTGCTGCAATGCAGTGAGCTGTGCCTGGTGCTTTCCAGAATTAGGGAAAGTATGTGATAGAGTCACATGGAAGAGTCTATGAGGAGGAAGTGCTCCAGCAGCTTTGGGAAAAGGAGGGCTTTTTTTCTCATTTGCTTCTGTAGATGCTTCTCATTGTCCTAACTTGATATTTTTCCTTGTGAGATTCCTCATATTCTTTGAAGCTCTGAGTATGAAGGTTATACATGGCTAGAGGTGAATGGGATAAGGTCACATTTATCTGCAGGTATTGGGGTATGTAAGACCTTTGACAGTGACAAAACAAATGTGGAACTCACAGTCTACCATTTGCTTTAAATGGTCACTAAGCATTATTTAGTGTCATTCTCATATATTTGCTTTTGAGTATACACTAGAACTAATGTGAGCCTACACTGCAGATGAAATAAGAGGCTGGAAATTGAATAAGATGCTTATTACATGTGATGTTTTGGGTCAATATTTGCTCTTCTCCTCTCCACAGGAAAATACTGTGGGTTTGGCTTTCAAATGGATGGTTTAATTACTTCAAAAAGTAATGAAGTCACAGTACAGTTCATGAGTGGAATTCACAGTTCTGGACGTGGATTTCTTGCAGCTTATTCAACCACTGACAAATCAGGTATTTATAATTATTTGGTGATTTTTCTCTTCTGGCAGAATTAGAGCTGTCTAGTAAAAACACAGAACCAGTTCATTTACTCCTACAGTCTTACAAATCAAATTCTAAAAATTTAGTACACTTTCATGATACTTCTGTGTAGGAAATTTGACTGCCTACCTAAAAGTTGCTGTAGTTCTAGAGAAACGGTATCAAAGCTTACCTTGAATAGCAGAGTAAAAATGTCATTGTCTGTTATAAATGAAAGGACTGCTTCAGATTCAGGACAAAATGCATTTTTTCAGGTAGTAGTCAAGCTGGCAGATAGCTAAAAAGTTTTCTTATCGACCTATATATATTTTACACAGACTAACATAGTGGAAATTTTTATTTCAGTAGCAGCATCCTGTACTCCCTTAACTCTTTAATGACATAATCTGCAGACTAGTTTTTTGTCTTTTTCTTGGTTTTTTTTTTATCTTGGTTTTAGTTCTTTTAAGCCTCTGAAAGAGGTTGTTGTGTTTGTTGTGCATCTCCTCCCACTCATTGTAAAGGTGAGTGATACATGTGGTCTGCAAGGAAATGAAGGAGCAGCAGCAACTGCCTCAGAAGGTGAAAAACCTTATCTGGATGTTATTATTAAAAGAATAGATGAAGAGTCTCAGTTTTTAATTTTGTAGGGTTTTTGATTCTTTCCTCTCTGTATTTTGGACTGTATGTGTTGATACACAGCAGACACAAAACACAAAATTTGTGGTATCAGTCATAGATGCCAATAACATAGCATTCTAACATTTGTTCTCTGTGGTGCTTGTGTTCAGCACTGCAGAACTATTAAATGGTGAAACCACATGCCTCTTTATCTTATTAATTTAATTTTGTAAAAGGAGCATATGCTTCTGTTTCTGATTGATCTCTGAAATATAGCTATAAATTAAAATTAAGCTGCCCAGTAAAAGGATTTTTGTAGTATTATCTAGTGTCGTATTCTCAGTAGATTTCCCAGTTACTCAGACAAATTAGCAAGGTTCTGCTGTGATACAAAGTCTCTTGCAAGAAAATTTAGTAGGAATGTGTTTTTTTTCATTCTGAGACTTTTTTTTTAAGCCTCAGAGGCTCAAATGTATGTATTCATGCAGTTTAAAAAGCATATTCAACCTTTTGTCTTTTTCATCCTTTTGACTTTCATTTTTTCTTTCCAGACTTAATTACCTGTTTAGACAATGCAAGTCACTTTTCCGAACCAGAATTCAAGTAAGACTGATTTTTACCTGTTTTCCTTCCAGTCTATTTAATGAAGTAATTTTAGTGTTTCTGCTTTGCTTTGTTACATATTCTGATGCAGCTTGAAAACTGGCCATCCAGAGAACTTGAGACACAAACTAATTAGGGTTAGAGCTGAAGAATTTTGACATTTGCACTCCTCCTTCCTCCTCCTGTCTCTCCCATTTGTGCTATTTACTTGCAGTATACGGTAGAACCTTGTTAATTTGTACTAACACATAGGAGCTCCTATCTGATTTTCATAGAAAAAATATTGCTTTTATAAATATATTTTAGCAGGTACACAACTTAATTACTGAAATTTATGTTGCAGTTACCTAAGGAGCACTAAATGATGACATGTATTAGAAATTGCAGACCCATTTCACAGTTTGGTGCTCATTAATGAGGTTCTGTGGAGACACAGAATGCTTTACATTCTGAAGGAGAAAATGTGTCATTTCCCTGCTATCTCCTTCCCCATTTCCATCTAAGCAAGGCCAATGTTTAAAGCTGCAGACTACTATGAAGTGTCTAAGCTTACTTTTTGGAGAACTTAAGCCGTGGCAGCCTGAAACATTTCAAAGTGCTACCTCTGCATTTCTCCTTCATCTTCCCAGGTTCCTAAATAGGGCTCTAGTTGTAGGTTCTGGCCTTAGTCAGTGTGTGATAAAGTCTCTGAATTCCCCTGTTTTCATGGAACCTACAGTGTTGCTTCAGCTGTTGCTGAGTTGTGGTGAAAATGTTGATGCTTTTACTCCACTTTACTTTTAGCTCTTGAAAATGTAATTTTCATGTGTGCAGTATGAAATGGTGCTAGCACATGAACACAGGCTTGCTCCAGTGGTGCTGGTGTCTTGCCTCTTGCTTTTTATGAGCTAGTGGTAATTTGGCCAGTTTTTATGATCTAAGCATTGCCAAAAGCTATTACAAAATAGCATTACGTTTCAGATGCTTTATTTAAGGGTGTAATACAAATAGATATGAAGGTCTCTAGTTCATAAAATACAGTTCATTAATATTTTTAGTTATGTGACTTTGAATTTACAGGAACCACATATTATTGATAATATAAAATGTTTTATTAGTTCATCATATTGAGACTGGAACTGTACTTTCAGCTGGGACTTATTTTAAAACATTTTCAATGTTTTAAATTTAATGTCTGCCCTCCTGTTGGGTACTTCTGAGTATTTTTGGTCTGATTTGATCGGTCTTCAATTAGGAGATATCATTACATAGTGATCCATGAATAGCAGAGTCTTGTAAATCAAAACTGTAACTTTTTTATAACAGTAAGAGAGTTGTTGGTGCATGCATATCCTGACTTGATATTCTGTTCTCTTTCAGTAAGTATTGTCCAGCTGGATGTGTGATTCCTTTTGCTGATATTTCAGGCACTATTCCTCATGGATACAGAGATGTAAGTGAAAATACCATGGGCTAAAGTGAATTTTTGTAAAACACATGGTGGATAATGTAAGTCAGTTGTAGTTGTTTACATTAGTTGTGCTTCCTGTATGCTAGGATTTGTACCTCCTAAAAGAGAACAACATGGTACTTATTTTTTAGCACTGGTGCTAAATGACAGGTGCTTTAGATGTTGCCATCTCCAAGAAGTGGAGTAGTGTAGTGGAGTCTCAAATACTTTCATAAGTCCTGCAGAGAAGAGTGGATCAATCAAAAGAGTGGGTTTTTTCAACTCCCTGTTTTCTTTTACTTGGTTTTCTCAGGCTGGGAAGTTCAGATTTATAAAGAAAGAACCAGTTATTTTAATGATGTCCTCTTGTTTTTGACAATGTAATGCCTCTTTCAGCAATATTGTAGTGGTGATCTTAATTTTTGTTACACTTTAGAGATGAAATACTGTTTAGGCTCAGCAGCTATAAAATAATTTGCAAAACAAATTTAATACTCTAAGAGTAGTTCTATAAATTGGTAATGAGCATCTTTAATAATGTATTGTTTACTTAAAACACTGCAAAACCCTATACGGTATTTTTCTAATGTAAGCCTTTGCAGGTCAATTAATGAACTTGCCATAGGATGGGCAGATGTTTGCTTTGTTTATTTTTAAGTTATTATAATTTTGCTAGCAGTCTACTAAAAATTACATTAAATCCTTGCTTTTTATTTTAAAATACTCTTTTAATAAGCCCTTAGATGTAGTACAGATATAAGACAATGTAAAAATGTTAGTAACCAAAGATTTTAGTATTAAATACAAACTTAAAATATGACTGTTTCTTTTTTCCCCAAATATTTGTAAATCCCAGGCTACTTGATTAAACAATCACCCCCATGTAAAAATGTCACCACAGTGTAACTGTATGACATGTTCTGGTCCCCAGTGAGTCCGCACTAAGTGGCTGCAAGGTAATTTTTGTAGCTAGTAATAATATTAAATTGATTCTCTGTGTCACAAATTTGCAGCATCTGTAGGAGTTCTGCTTGTTGGGAGTTTTTGTTGTTTTTTTTTTTTTTCAAAAAATCTGGTATAATTGTTTTCTATGGAGAAAAACTAAACCTTTTCCTAAGGAAACTTAAGGAAATAAATGCCTTGTGACTTTCTTTTTGTATACTTTATCAACCAAAAAAGGCTAGGAATTTCCCAGAAGTCAGGCTGTGTGGAAAAAAATGAAATTGTCCAGCACTTTAGACCAAGTTTCAGGTTGGGATTTCTTATGCATCTCTTTCAAATATATGGGAACTGTTTGCTGCTTTAAAAAATACAGAGAGTCTTGATTCTTTTCTGTGTGACCCTAATGTCCAAAGTTCTTGCGGGCTTGGAGCTCTCACTGCTGACATCTGGTGAGCAGGGAGGAGAGAGCTGTATCTCCTCCTGAATCTCATGCTCTTATTTTAATGGAGAGGAGAGCTGTGTTGATCCCAGACCTGTTGGATGTGAGCTTACTCTGGGCAAGCCTGACAGACTTGGTGTGATGAGTGCTGCTCACTGTGGCACCTGTAGCCTGCAAGCCAGTGAAGTGTCACTGTGACATTTGTTAGTAGATTCTGTCATCCAGGGAGAATGATACCCTGCATCCAGGCAAAAACATGATACCCTGCAAGAACATTTTTTATTACTGGTCTCCACTGACTTGTACAACATAGGTAATTGACTTGTTTAGGATGAGTTGTATGCATTTATACTGTGGCTTTATGTGGATCAGTGCTGGATGGTTAAACCATGTTTAACCACAAGTTCTGATAAAAAAATCCCTTAGCTAAAAGCTACAAAATGTGCAGTGCCTCACCCCTTAATCGTGAGAAAATAAACAAACATACTTTCAATGTGATTTCTATGTTAAAAAGTTTTCTATGTATTCACATGTTTTATTGTCTAATATAATTTATTATAGACTGAGCCTGCCTGTCTGGCTTTTTTAGACTGATTCACTTTGGTGTTGGTTTGAGGTCATTTAATTACAACAGTTACATTCTGAATGCATCTGGGTGAAGACACAGTGAAGTGTAGGGCCTTCTTCTTGTGTTTTTATGAATTCAATAATAAATAAAGATGAATGGTTTCTAAATAACCAAGATAACAGTTAACTAAGTATTTTAATGTAATAATAACAAAGACTCTAACTGGACAGTGTAGCATTTACAATATATGGTGTGGTGTTTAATTTATTGACTTAGTAGTATGAAATTTTTCTTTCCCTTCCTTCTTCAAGTCATCATCACTTTGTATGGCCGGTGTTCATGCAGGTGTCATGTCAAATACTCTGGGTGGTCAAATTAATGTTGTAATCAGCAAAGGCATTCCGTACTATGAAAGCTCCCTGGCTAACAATGTCACCTCAAAAGTGTAAGTATAATTTCCTTATCTTTAGCACCTTAGGTCTTGGTATGGTTTTATTCTGGGATTAATTTCAGCTCATGGACCTATATGTTACCTGGACTGGTTCTCTTCTCTAAATTTCTCACACTTTTGCTATAGTGTAATTGTTTTACCAAATAACTTTAATCTCTAGACCATAAATTTTCATTTTCCAAATTCTGCGAGGAGTTTTTACCTTTTTGGCTATAAATTACTACTGGTCTGTGGAAAAACAGCAATTTAATTGCAGCTTTTCAGTTTCAGGAAAAGTGTGTAGCTTTTCATTGTATCTCAAGTCCCACAAATGAAAGCAATCACAGGAGACTGATATGTGTTACTATGATTAGCTTAATTTGAAAAGAAAGCATTTTAATGAAGTCTTGCATTTTGCTGGGGGATGTTGCTTTGAAAGTATTTAACCCAGTATCTCTGGACTTGATTTCATTTGAGAAGGTGCTTGTCCTGAAAGCGCTGCATCTTGCTGGCGGAATGTGTTAATCATTAAGTGCTTGTTCCGGCACATGTGCATAGGTTTCAGTGGCAAGCAGTCAGACAAGAAAAATAAATTGAAGACAGTTTGTTTCAATTTTTCTCACGAGGAACTGTAAAACATCATCTTTTGTTCTCTGCAGGGGACCCTTGTCTACAAGTCTCTTCACCTTTAAGACGAGTGGTAAGTGTCACATGTGTTACACGTTACTACTTTCATACAAACTTTGTGAAGAAGTGGGTGTGCAGGTATTTTATGTCTTAATTTTTTTTCTCATTTGTGAGACCTTTTTTTACCACATTCTTCAATAATGTATATTTTTGAATTGTTTTACTATCTCTACTTGATGATTAATCATCACTAATTTATAGGTACAGCAGTGTTTCGAGTAAGCCTTGCTTATCTGCAGAAAGAGATTCTTTCAGGCTAATTAAATAAATAAGCTGTAGTTTTCTAAGTGGAAGCTAGTTTTTCTCTAAGTCACTTTAAATGCCATCTTTGAGTGGATGTTGGAAATAATGTGAAGACAGTACCCTTTCCTTAGTCTCTTTAACTATTCTAAGAACAATGTAAAGACCAGAAAGCCATCATGTCTGTTTTTCATAATGATAAAGTTAAAAAAAGAAAGGGAGGGGGAATCATGCAGATACTTCTCAAAATAAATAAATGCTTTTCCTAATATATAAATCAAGGCACCGTGATGGGGATATAAAGACAGGAATCTGATGGGCAGGAGTGTTTGATGATGGAAATGTATAAATAAGGAAAAATTAGAATATACAGTGCACTTAGTATTAAAATTATTTCTCTCTCAGGCATCTGCAAGAGCTGAGAGAAGGAATTACAGGTCTAGTGTCCTTATGTATAAAGAATATTAAACACAGTGATCCAGGCAGGGTTTGCTGGGTTTTTTTTGTCTTTCACAATGTGATCTGATAGTATGTATGAAAGTAATTAAATGGCCTTGGAAATTGGAAGAGATAGGAAAAAATGCTAGTCTAGACTTTGTGAACTTCAGTGACACATGAGAAATTGAATTGGCTAGAGACAAGATGTAGCTCTAGATTAAAATGTCTGTAGCTGGGTTGCCTAGGACTTAGGTGAGGGGAAAAAAACCCTGTAGTATGTTCAAGTGAGATTCATCAAACTGTGGTGAAGGTCCTAATGTGTTCCTGCTGTTGCAGTTGGTTTTATGACTTGGTATGAAGTAGAGGAGTGTGTTAGTGCTAGAGGCGTGGTCAGTGCAGAGAAAGATGAGACTAGTTATGCAGGAAGAACTGCCTGACTTTGAGGCTCAATAGAAATTAACTGAAGCGTCACAGAGCAAAGAGTGGAATGTAGCAGGTATTTAAAGACTGAGGCATTTCTGCTGACAAGTGGCAGCATGTTAGATGGAAAATGACAGATGAGGGAAAGAATTTCCTTAGTGAAGTGATCCTGTGCTGTGGCAGGTGATGTACATTCAGCAGAGACAGTAAACTACTAATGGCATCTCACAGGACATGGGCAAGACTTTCTCTGGGATCCAGTCACACATGGGCTATGCCGCCTGTGCCTTCCTTGAGGGATGAGTGCCCCCTTTGGTGGAGAGAGGGAGTTCGCAGGAGAAGGGAAACTTTGCTGGGTTGTTCAGCCTGCCTGACGGAAAGCAAAGATTGCTCTATGCTGATACTTCTGAGAACTGTGCATGTGAGGGGGAAAACATTGGTATTACAGAACGAGAAATTCAGCCCTGAATTTAGGAGACGTTTTTCAGCCACCAGCAGAAGGCAACATTGAAAGAAACATTTAATAAGAATGGTATCCAGAAAAATGTAACTAATTTCAAGGATGTGTTTGAGCTCAAGGCCAGGCTTATGACATGACTTCCTACATGCTTTGGTTTTGTTCAAATTAACACTGTGATGCTGGGGTTGGTTTAAAAACCCAAGAAGTTACACAGACACAAGAAAGGAGCTAATGAACCAGTAGCCTGTTGGCCATTCTTGCAGCAACCAGATATACTTTTACACCATGAATGTTCCCCAGTGCTTCTCGTTGAGTGCTCTGTGTGAGTGGTGACTGAGAGAATATCCACATTACTCTTGGAACAGGCACAAATCACGGCATTCTTGTTCTAGCATCCCTGTTAGAAAGCAAAAGACAGTGTGTTTTGCTGGTATTGTTGTTATGGAATAAATTTAGATAGCAATTTAATATTTGCATGTAAAGTCTTAAAATCCAAGCAGCATAACTTCAGTTCTTATTTACAATCATCGCCTTTTCTGTTGTTCAGGTTGCTATGGGACACTGGGGATGGAGTCTGGGGTGATTCCTGATTCCCACATCACATCATCATCGATTCTTGAGTGGCCTAACCAAACAGGACAAGTAAACATTTGGAAACCTGAAAATGCCAGACTAAAAAGGCTTGGACCTTCTTGGGCTGCATTTATCAGTGATGAACATCAGTGGTTGCAGATTGACTTGAATAAAGAAAAGAAAATAACAGGTAAGTGAATCTGATGTGACTTTTCAGCAGCAATCAAAATTTTCAGTTACTGATATCCTTTTCACCAGTGCTGGGCCTTAGATAAAGCTCAGGTGGCACTTAATTACCATTACACTTAATTTGATTCCATGTCCTAGCTGATACACTGAGGAGCCTGGAGCTGAAGAGGTGTAGTAGAGATTACATCTCTTCCATCAGAATTTGTTGAAGTGTTTCCTGTGGTTTTATTGGACCCTTGATTCTTGCCTTTTCCTGCTCATTGTCTCCGTGGAGATGCAGATCAAAATCCAGTCAGCTGGTACTTCCGGTGCAGGTGTAGTGACTTGTGTTCCTAGGTTTTCTTTAGTGCCTGTCATGGCCACAGTGAATCAAACATCAGTACTGAGGTGTTGGCATTTTGGGTTGAATCTCCAGGGTAGCAGTTGTACCTTCAGTGCCAGTGTTAGTGTTTTCTGGTTTAATCCTTCAGAGGTGATTTTCTGTTGTTAATAGGCATGTTTGTCATCTGATGTAAATCAAAATTAAGTTGGATTTAGGTTGAGTGCTTCATAGAGTCCAGGGCTTTAAGGCTATTGTGAAACATGTTCCACTGATCAGTTTGTGCTTGTCTCTTTCCAAAATGCCTGAGTTGGTCTCTGTAACCTCAGCTACACACTCTGCTATCAGCAGTGTGGCTTGCTGTCATTAAGCAACTTGGATTTACCAGTGGCCTTTGTTGCTACCTCTCTGGAGACTCTTTGTATTTTGCATTACTCCACTAATTCTTCTGCTAACAAGCCTTTCCAAAACAGCTTTGCTGTGTGAGTTGTGCTGCAGCACTGCAGTGTCAGCTGTAGGAAGCTGCAGTTCTTTCAATGGTGCCTTTAGGTTGGCAGTACAAGAGCAGGGAGAAGCTGTGTCAGCAGCTGGAGACAGGAGTGAGCTGTGGTCAAATGAAGGGGCTGTTTCCATCAAGAAATGGGGCGTGGGAGGAAGGACTTAGCAAGGTAATACCATGAAAATTAAAATACAAAGTAAGTAAAATGAGTTTACAAAGTTTCAGTCACTGTAGAAGCTTCACACCCTGGCCCTTTGGATAATCTTCTTGAAGTTAACTGGACCAGTTAAGACTCTCTGCTATACAGCTCTGGATTCAAAAACAGATCTGTTAATTTTTACAAAGTGGTACCAGTTTTTTGTCCTAACTGGGTGCCTCAATTTTCACAGGTATTATAACTACTGGATCAACTTTAGCAGAGCACTACTATTATGTCTCAGCCTACAGAATTTTATACAGTGATGATGCACAGAAGTGGACAGTGTACAGAGAACCTGGCATGGGTAAAGATAAGGTAAAAATACCACATACTTTCTAGGCATGTTGTAAGGAAATTTCACAATTGTAAATATAAGTAATTTTGCTATGATGAGGAATCATTAAATAACTTTTATTTTCAGTGTTATTTTGAATCATAAACAACAGATAAGCAGAAGAAAATATAACAATATGCAAGTATGTAAGGATTTGAACAGTTCCAAAATTCAGGTGTTATTTCCATTGCTATTTGGGATGGGAATATTCTATACAAGAAACTTCTGTTGCTACTGGTAGGTTTTCTGGTACTGCATCTCTTCAATAATAATTCTGTTTCTTTTAAAATAGGTTATATATTTTAAAATTAAGCTTTATTTTCTTATCCTCTTAGAATTACAGAATAAATGTAATGGGTTGTATGTTTTTTCATGTTTCCTAATGTTTCTGTCAATTTTAATTTTTAAGCAAATACTGTTAGGTTTCTTATATAAGAGAACAGCCCTTGCAGAGGGAGGGGTATGTTCAGATTGCAAATGTTTTGTCACACAGAAAAAGTCCCTAATATTAGCAGCAAGATAATCTTATTTTCCCCATGTTTACAGCTCTGCAGTATTTAATAGGCAGCAAAAATGAGAAAATTTTTGTCTTCCCAGAGGTTCAGATCACATTTTCTTAACGAAATTACAAGATTCTTAGTAATGTGACTGGAACTAGATTTTCCTTCTTTTTCTTAAAATCCTTGGATGTAATTTATCTGAGTTCTATAGGCTGGTGGTATTAAGTACATGTAATTGTAACTACTAGTCTGGTAGTTTTTTTAGAAACAGGTTTTAAGGATGGTTACTTTGTCCTTGGTCTTCTCTTTACTCTGGGTTAAGAATGTTTCAAGGTAGGATGTATCATCCTGTTGAAGTAATAGGCTGAAGTTTGTTAAATTAAGACATATTTGATCACTGAATATAACTGCTGTAGGAAACTCTTGGAAGAGAGGGCAAGAATTTACTGTTGGGTCTGAACTACATGTGAACTAAAGTCACGGTTGGTGTGAAGTATTCAAGAAAAAAAGGAAAAAAACAGCATATTTTGCCAGTTTTGAGTGCCCTCTTCTGGCCATAAAACAAGATCTCAATTAGCAAGCTGCCTAGATTTAGGCTTCAGTGTTAGTTTGACAATTTTCTTCAAAAAACGTTGCAGCTATTACTTAGAATCTGAGTGTATTGTTCCTTTTGCATGGTCATGAAATGAAAAAAAATTGTGGAGCCTGAAATTACAGGCAACAGATCTTTCTTTGTGTTTTTTGTGTCATTAAGGGACAGGGCATGAAGAATCATATGTACCCAGGAACTGGCAGATGTAGTTAAACGACAGAAAAAAATGGTTCAGTTTTTCTATTTCAAAGTATCAGATTTTCTCTCTGTCTGCTTTCACCTCACTTGATACAGATTTGCTTTCGGATGCATCTGCTTTGCTTACAGGCTTCTCCCTTTTTAGCATGCCAGACCAGCTGGGAAGTGCTAGTCCCTGGTTTTATGAAATATGTTTGGAATTCCTAACATTTTTCAGGAGACTAGAAGCTTTTCCAAGCCTTTCCTGTAGTCTTTTTTGCAAATACCTTTTAGAGATTTGGCAGTACTCAAGAAAATCTTCTCTTCATTTTTCATGGATTAAAAAAAGAGTAAATGCTTGAATTGGGGAAAAAGGACAAATGAGAGTTGCAGTGTTGGAAAAGCTTTGTTTAACAGCACAGAGGGAAATGGAAAGTGTTTGATAATAAAAAGACTATGAAAGTGATTTCTCATTAAAAAGTTAGTGCTGTATTTAGCTCAGAAGCAAATTATTTTTTAATGCAAAATTTAGGGTAACAAAAACCACAGAGCTGCAGGTAAAGTTAAGTTACTTCTGTAACACTGGATGTCAAAAGCCTGGACTAAAGATCTTTACTGTTAATCCTTCTTGAAGGTAAGAGATGGTGTTGCTTATTTTTGCCCTTGCTGTTAGATGCTCAGCCTCAGAAACCTGACATGAGATTCAGCTTTAAGAGTTGGGCATCTGTGTCCTTGCTCTGTAACATCTGCATATGTTGCTTGGGTAGCCAGATGTGCCTTCTTTTGGTGCTGGGCTCTGGCAGGCACAGCACAAGCAAGGACACAGTACAGCAATTTGGGCTGGGTGCATCCCCTCAGGAAGTCACCTCTCTTATTTTTCTTCTCACTTGCGTCCTTACCAAAACAAAAAAATTGTTAGTGAGATCTGTAGCTACAAGCCTGTAATGAAAAAAAAAATAAATCAAAAACCAAAACAAACTAGTAAGGGAAAAGTGGCTGTAAATTGGAACCCAGTCTGCTGTGGGCACATGAACTTCAACTACTTGGTGCTACTAATTTATATCCAAAATAACATCATAGGCTTGCCCCTGCATTTACTGTGTCTTCACTTCTTGCTACTAAATATATTTAAGAACAAGAAGCTTAAATTCAGAGCAGGGACTTGTTTTGAATGGATAGTTTCCTAGAATAATTATTTCAGGCCTCTAGGGATATTCTAGACTTTTTTTCAAAAACTCAGCAATGCAATACAGAAGTCTCTTCTCTTGGGTATCAAGATTGAAACAGCAGTGATTTGTGTTTATCAGAGATGTGCTAACAGCTCTTGACTGCTCCATGTTATGCAGACACATCAGCTGTTGCACAATGCAATGCCTGTCTTTAAGAATGGCAGGGTGCTTTATTGCTTACCAAGTGGTGTAAGTGTAATACCTTATAATACTGAGTTTTTTCAAGCAAGTGCCATAATTGTGCTTTGCATTGTGTCCACCATGATTTGCAATGTCTGTATCAGTGCTTCAAAAGAAAGAACTCATTTACTGTCATCCCAGTGGTGACCTGTGTTGCAGTAGCACCACAGAGTTGCATGTGCAGGGCCAAAGCCCTACTGCTGTGCACAAACATGGAGAGGCAGCTCACTGCCTACCAAAAGACATGGTGCCTAACCAGTCTTCCTGAAGGAAGGGGAGGGTTGGAGTACTGGGCCAAGCTGCTGTATTGTTTTAAGCAGCTCGAGAGTGACAAATCTATGATTGGCTGTAAATCTGCCAGTGTGCTTGCATAGCATCTCACAGGCACTCTTCTCACTGCTTTTAAAATTCAGCCAGACTCATTGTATGTTGTCACATTTTGATGAGTTCTTTGTGTGCAAGGATGGCAGTGAAGGACCAGCTTGAGCACATCCTTCACGCAAAGTCTGTGCCCTTCTCTTGCAGAACCTCATGGCTCAGTGTAAGACTGAGGAGAGCTTTCGCATTCTGAACCCAAATTCTTCTACTTTGTTGTGGCTCAGCACTTGCAGGCAACAGCCACCAGAGGACAGTGTGATTACACACTTGAGGGTGCCTCCCAGTGTTTTCTAATGAAAACCATCCTCAGACAGGCTGTGCTGAACTGCTGGGTTGTGTGAAGGCACTCCTTAATTCCAGCTTGCACAGTGTCACAACTCATTGCTATCCGTGTATATTTGAAGAGTAAGTGTAAAATACCAAGAAGGAGTTAGAATGACTCAGTGCCATAAACATGTGTGTAACAGCAGGCTGTGCTTGGGGAGCATCAGTAGGATATTCCATGGTACCTTTACTCTGAATTGTGTAACTGTGTGCATACATACCTTTCTTTGTTTTATTTAGTTGTAAATGTAATGAGGCCAAGGGAGTGGGCAAGTGCAGGCAGCAGCAGTGTTCTGGGGTGAATTGAATCCTTCACTGTTTAGTCTTCTTAAATAAAAGACTAATATAGGTAGTACTTACTCAATTGCTATTGTATTTGTAGAACATAATGTTTCTCTCTTTTTTCCCCCTTCTTTTCTAGATATTTCAAGGGAATACTGAATTGTACCAGGAAGTTCGCAATAATTTCATTCCACCTATTATTGCACGTTTTTTTAGGATTAACCCCTTAAAATGGCACCAGAAAATTGCAATGAAAGTAGAATTGCTAGGATGTCAGTTTAGTATAGGTAAGACAACTGAAAACTTTCAACTGTGCAAGACAAGAAGTGAAACTATTAAAGTTGTAAGTGAAATTACTAAGATTAAAAGTTATATCATGGGTATATTTTCCGTGAGTCTGAAGTACTTCTTGGCTGCATAATACTTCTTAAACTGGTATATCTGAGTTTATCCAAAAGTTATTGTGCTTAAGCAGGAAAATACTGAATTTAGGTGTACATAAGGTAATTTACAAAACAAGTGTGTCAAAAGATGCCAATCACTTGCTTTCCATGTCATTGATTCCTGGTGGGCGGTTTCCTCATTATATAAAATGAACAAAAGCTTTATAGCAAACTGTTCCGGCTGTCTTCTCCTGAAAAGGAGATATGGAAAACTAGCACTTCAAACAACTTACCTTATAAATTCTGTTCTTCTGAAGGTCGTGCTCCTAAAATCACCTTGCCAGCACCGCCTCAGAACAAGAACGATGAGAAGAATGCTGACTTTGTGGATGACTTCATTCATTCAGTGAAGACTTCACTGCAGACAGATAAAACAACTTTCACACCTGAAGTAAAAAACACTACAGTGACTCCAAGTGTAACCAAAGGTATCCATCGTTAAACAGTAGAAATGTTTGGAACTCCTTATAGCGCTTTGGCATACATAGTGCTTTCTGCATTGAAATTTTCCCAAAACTTAACAAATTACAGCAGATTATAAATATTTTATTTATAATATTTACCATTTATTAAATACACAAATGATAAAAGATGTGCAGTTGCATGCTGCATGAAGATGTGTCAAGTAATATATATAATATAAATGTATATACAATATATATTTTATAGATATATAGTAGTTCCATCTTCCAGAGCTTGTTCAAACAATGTTCAGGTTTTAATCACTGAACAAACTTTGTCAGAAGGAGAAGTTGTAATTTGGACTTCCCTTCTGAATTAATCAGATGTAGCTGCTTTATTTAATAATTTCTTAGAACTTCGCTATATCTTTGATATAGCAAATCTTCTCTGGAGCAATTTTTTTGACATGAAATTTGAAAAATGTCACTTGGCATAATCATTTTGTTTATCAAAGAAAATGGTCAGAAAAGGGAGCAAAGTCACTGCAGATGTGGACACTGCTGAAGTGTCCTTTGGATAGCAGGGGACAGGATCACACACAGACCCAGCACTGACTGATTGGGATTAACTGTTAAGGTACTGTGGAATTTACTTCTTAAAGGAGGTTTGAACTTACATGGTGATATTAAGCGATTTTCTGCATAAAAAATAGAATACAGTATTGTAACAGAAAAACCATATATTAAAACAAACTGATTGATTTTGATGAAAAGCCCTACAAAACCACCAGCTCTGCATGCATGTAGAAGAGCCAGATGTTAATTGAAGTTTGCACTGTGGGAGCATCCAGCAGAGTAGCTTAGCTGGGGGATCTGGTGTGATAGACACTATACATGAAAACTGTGCTCTATGCAAGTAATTTTCAAATCAAAAATTGATTTATGAGAAGCTCTTTCTGTCTGACACAATTTAATGGCTTTCAGATGTGGCATTGGCAGCAGTTCTGGTTCCGGTGCTGGTGATGGTCTTCACTACTCTGATTCTTATCTTAGTTTGTGCGTGGCATTGGAGAAACCGGTAAATAAATAGATGGATGAAAGCGCTTTAAATCAATGTTAGCCTGGTGTGTGGGAATGAAATGCTGCATGTATTGCTGTGGGAACTCTGTGGTCTGCACTTGTGGAAAGAATTGCATTCTTTCTGAGAAAATAATCACTTGACTAGTGAGGACAAAATAGCTTTTTAACTGTTTTCATTGCAAGTGCTTTGACTGAAAACTGGTTTCTCTGGTAGCAGCAGACTGGTGATGGGAAGCCAGGTGACTGGTGCTAATACATTAAATTTGAGGACCAGTTACAGCCAAGGTGATAGTTGCTGAGCATTAATTAATGCATCTTTTGATTAACAAACTCGTTAAAGTAACCCTTTTGTCCTTTTTATGTTAACAGCAAGAAAAAAACTGAGGACACATACGATCTACCTTACTGGGATCGTGCAGGTAACAAAATATTTTTATGAAACAATTTTCTCAGTCGTTTTTTGTTCAATGTTTATTTCAGATTGCAGTTACAGTTTCCACTAGCAGAGCTTCTCTAATGCTAACTGAGTGAGGCATAGCAAACTGAATTTCTTTTGTGGACCAGCTTAATTGTACTGCTTCTTTCTCTGATTTCTTTTTTTCAGAAATAGTAAACATCATGTCTCCTGTTAGATCTGAGCACTTCAGGCTTTTTTGTGAACGAAGTAGAAAACCTTTTAATTATACAACATGAGGGAAAAAATTAATTTATAACAAATGTCTCTATACCTTTGATAATCATTTATTTGGTACTTTTTTGTCCTGGCAAAAAATCTTCCATCATAGTGTATGAGTTGGGTCAAAAATTTTGTTTTCATTGCCCTACTAAGCATGTCGGATTTAGGTATATCTTCCATCCAAATGTCTTGTGCCTCATAAACTTAAGATCAGACAATTGCACCAGGCAGCTCTTTGCAATGGTCCTGAAACCACCTGTGCCCCAGGTGCAAAGGGCAGTGCAGCAGTTGGGTTGGTATAGCTAGGTGACTGTGCTTTGCTTCTCTGGCCTCTGTTGAAAACTTGCACACCTGTGTGTCTGCTCACTGGCAGTCTTAAGTATGTCTTACCCTTTAGACAAGGAACCCTTTAATCACTTTAATTTGCTACATATTTGTTTCTGATAGCTCACAGCTCTGATGTCTTAGGGTATTACTCAAAATAGTGATAATGGAGTTATTTACCTGTTTCACCAAAATATAATCTGTGCTGAAAAGTATTTTAGTCGCTTAAAACACAGTATGTATGCAATCTTGGGTGGTTTTTTTTGCTTTTTTTTAATCCATGTGAAGGATGGTGGAAAGGGATGAAGCAGTTTTTCCTGATTA
The DNA here is from genome assembly GCF_014805655.1 of Passer montanus. NCBI lineage: Eukaryota > Metazoa > Chordata > Aves > Passeriformes > Passeridae > Passer > Passer montanus. Next base: position 643,788 of record NW_024368707.1, on the reverse strand, counting down.
AATCAGCAGAACATGAAGAAACTCCTGTATGCTACAGCAGCAGTGAAATCAGTCACCTAAGACCAAGAGAAGTCCCAGTAATGTTGCAAACCGAGTCTGCAGGTAATTTGTGGGCTATGTTTTTTATATATGTATGTATGTATGTTTATGAATGACATGCCAAATATGTCAGGAATCTGGCTACATTTAGTTATTTCCTGGTTTTGGAGGGGAACAGAGGAGAAGTGAGTCGTTCTGTGGGTAAGCATATCTCTTAAAATGCAGGCTTTTTCGTGTCTGTTCTCTCATTTCATGTGCTATAGATAGACACTTCCCAAGTTAATGCAGTAACTGAAAGGTTCCCTATTTGTTATTAAACCTCATAAAAAGTGAAAGTATTATTTTGGTTATATTTTCATACACTGGAAATAATTTAATCACAATATTTTTATGCACTAATTGGAAATATGGCACTTGATTCTCTACCTTCACTGTATGGGTTAAATCAAACTTGGGATCAGGAAAAGGAGGGTTTATGGATAGTGCCTCATGCCCTGTCCCTGGTGAGCCAAGCATGGGAGGAAGATGACTGACTGTGCCTTTGGTTCTGCGCTTACCTGCTGATGGCAGAATTGGGCAGATGTGCAGGAATTACAGCTTCACTGTAGGCAGAATTAGTTTTCTTGTTTGGCTGCTTGTCTGTTTTTACCCAGCTAGTCAGGCTTTTCACCTCCAGCTTTTGTAACTCAGATTATCTGTTGAGCTAAAATACCTCAGACTACATTCAAGCTTCCCCCCTCAAAGGACAAACACTCCACCTTAAGGACCACTTTTTATCCAGATCCAGGCAGAATAATTTTATTTAAATCTAATGTAAATAGAAGAACATTTCAATCAGCTTCATTTTCAGGCAGATTTGCAGGATGGGAAGTTGCAGCTCACTTGGGAAGTGTAAACCAGAGAAGTGGGCATGTTTTGGTTTTGGCTGTCTCAATGGCTTTACCTATCGAGTGGAAAGGAACCCTTTTCCAAAGCGATTGGCACTGGTGGACAGAGATGGACCACTGGTTTGATGTAGGATAGTGATCTCTGGCAGACTATTGACAGGCTGTATTTAATGTGATGCCACTGTAAAACAATCCAGTAAGTGTACTTATGTTTTGTTTTGTTGGAGCTTGCAACACAGAATATGCTCAGCCTCTGGTAGGGGGAATTGTGGGCACGCTTCACCAGAGATCAACCTTCAAACCAGAGGAAGGAAAACAAACCAGTTACGCTGACTTGGACCCTTACAATTCCCCCATCCAAGAAGTTTACCACACCTATGCCGAGCCACTGCCCGTAACCGGACCCGAGTATGCGACTCCAATAATCATGGACATGTCCAGCCATCCCAGCACATCTCTTGGCGCTCCTTCCATTTCCACCTTCAAAGCTGCAGGGAATCAAGCTCCTCCACTGATTGGAACGTGCAATAAACTGTTATCCAGGACAGACAGTGCATCCTCAGCACAGGCATTGTATGATATACCAAAGGGGCAGCCGGGGCCAGGCAGTGCAGACCAACTCATGTACCAGGTGCCACAGTGCATGGCCCATCCCACTGTGAGTAAGGATGAACAAAATTAGCTCATGAGTAAGGTAGAATGGTGGCTTGTTTCTAAAAGCCAGTTCCATAAAGCTCACAGTTTCACTTTTTAAATTCAATTGTTTTGGTATTGTTAGTCTTAAATAATACAACGTTGAACCAAAAGACGTGGTATGGGAGGTCTGGGAAAACACTTAATTCTGCTTTTCCTTAAGCTGCATGTACAATCAACAGCTTGTCTCCTGCAAAACCATGGACTTTTTTATTACTACTGTACAATTGTCTGTCAGACATGAGAGAACTCTTCATGATTAGCTCCAATAATTCATAGATGTGGGTGATAAATTAGGAAAAACAGTTTAAGTACAAAAGCCAGTTATTTCTTCCTAATGGTACTATTTTTTGGGGGGAAAAGCCCCACCTCAATACCCAAAGCTCTTAATTGCTGTGCAAGCCCTACAGCTTCTAAAATTCCTCTTTTCATTGTAAAATGTCTGCGCAACTTTGGACTTAAAAAGCTGCTATCAGGACTGATGACAAAAATCCCTTTAGCTTTGTGGCATAAAATAGTTTTGATTTTGAATTATGTCATTTCAGCTTTTGTTAACAGAATTGGCAATTTTCAGCTAGCTGCGTGTTCCTCAGAAGGTTCATGCCTTTTTGGTTAGGTTAGTCTTCCAAAACTAGAAGCTGCTGTCTTGTATAATCTCTTTTCTGCCTCTTTGCCTTAAGCTACTAGGTCGTATTTCTTCCTAGGGATCCAGGAGGCAAAGACTGATAAAGCAAACTACCTGGGAACTGCTTTTTCATTATTCCCTATGCTTATGAGGGCCACTTGAATATCATCTGTCTCCAAGTCAGACTTCCCTGCTGCTCAGTGCAAGAAGCATTCAGGTCTTGAAGGTGACTTGAATTGAGAAGGGCCCTGCCCTGCCCTCCCCCAGAGTGTCCATTATTCTGTGTTCAGGTGTGAGCTTATACACAAAAAGATCTGTACATACTTTTTTGAGTGCTTAAGGAAGCACACAAATGTTCTAATGGTGCACAGTTTGTGTTAGACATGCATTTAGCACATATGGCATGTTTTAGCACAGCTGCCAAATTTAGCCTTAGGGCTTTTTTTACGACTGTTCTTATTAGAAGCATGAAAGAGTCCAAAACCTTTGCAAATGAACGAGTACTATTCCAAAGAGTGTCCATTTCAAACTTACTCATTGGAATTTGTATCCTTTGAATGTTCCAGTGTTCTGTACTATGAAAACATTGCAGTCAGTCATTTACTGGGGTAATGTAGACTCATTTTAGCTAGGTAATCACAAAATGAAAACAGTCTGAGTGGCATATTTGCCATTTTTTATCTTGTTAGAAAAAAAAAAAAAAAACAGCTTTCTTGCCTAAGCAGGAGAAAACCCCACTATAAAAATGCTGTATTTTTATTCTAACAGCACTATTGGAAGGATGCTGAATCAACTCGAACATGTGGAACCCCTCCCTACACAGTACCTCAGTTTTATGGACTTCAGGGGTTACTGTTTGTTTGTGATGCAATTCAAAGCCTTGTTTACTGCCCAGGTCCTTAAATGCTGTGGACAATGTCTGAATGGAAGCTGCGGTACTGTTCATAGGGCTACCACCATGCCTTAACACAGTACAGTATCCTCACCCCTGAAAATCTGTTTGCAGAGGGGTTGTATATAAACTCTGGAGTCAAAAATCACTTGTGGCCTGTTCAGCATCTCAAATATGATATTATGTAGAATCATGGAATAGTTGGGGTTGGAAGGGACCTTAAAAATCATCTTCTTCCAATCCCCTACCTTGGGCAGAAACACCTTCCACTAGATCAGAGCTCCATTGAACCTGGCTTTGAGCACTTCCAGGGATGGGGGTATGCATAATTTCTTTGAGCAACCTGTTCCAGTGTCTCACCATCTCACAGTAAAAAATTTCTTTCATCTAACCTAGACTTCCCCTCTTTCAAGTCTCCACTCATTTCACCTTGTCCTGCCTCTGCAGTTCCTGACAAGGAGTCCCTCTCCAGCTTCCCTATGGGTCCCTTCAGGTACTGGAAGGTTGTGATGAGGTTTCCACACAATCTCCTCTTCTCCAGGCTGAACACCCCCAACCTTCCCAGCCTGTCTCCACAGGGAAGGTGTTCCTGTCCTCTTACCAACCTTGTGGCCTCCTCTGGACTTGCTCCAGCAGTTCCATGTCCTTCTTATATTGGGGGCATCAGAGCTGGATGCAGCACTCCAAGTAGGGTCTCACCTGAGCAGAGGAGAATCACTCACTCTTCTGGCCATGCTCCTTTTGATGCAGCCCAAGATCCCATTGGCTTTCTGGGCTGTGAGAGCACATTACTGCTGGCTCATGTTGAGTTTTTCATCAACCAGCACCCCCCGTCCTTCTCTGCAGGGCTCCTCTCAGTCACTTCTCTGCCCGACCTGTCTGTGAGCCTGGGATTGCCCTGACCCAGGTGTAGGACAATACCTTCTTCAACTTGAGGAGCTGTCACCTCTCAGGGCTGTCCGGTCCTTCTGGATGGCATCCCTTCCCTCCAGCATGTTGGCCGCACCTCACAGCTTGGTGCTGTGGGCAAACTCACTGAGGATGTGCTCATTCCCAATGTCCCTGTCACCAAGAAAGATGCTGAACATTCTCGGTACTACCGTAAAGCCCAGTTGTACAATTTCTGATCATTCATTCTCATTAATTGAGAATGACATTTTTTTAATTATTTGTTTTAGAACTCGGTGTCTTAAGCTTAAATGTGAATGTAAGGATGGTAAATAAGACCCATTTGTGAACAGCAAATTGCTGACTGTGATCGTACTTTTTTGTTACTGCAACTTTTTTTGACTGACAAAACAAGTCTGCAATCTTTAAGTTTTGCTAAAATAGGTAAGTACTGTTCCTAGCTATCAGCAGCAACTATGACTGAAATTATCTTAGCTGATTTTATTTCAAGGGGTGGGAAGTTCTTAGTTTCCACTAAGATGCGATAATACAGCTGCAGGCAAGTTAACAATCCTTTCCATTCTGAACCTGTACCAGTTTAGGCATAGAAAAATTAATCTATCATAAAAATAAATGGATGTGTCCAAGTCAGTATAAATAACATATCTGGATTTGATTTTTACTGCAGACCAGGAATGGTAGAACTGTGGATAGCTGAAGGATGAGGTGGTGTAAGAATTATGCAGTTTCTCTACAGTGGGTTATTTTTTAAGAAAACATATTACAACTTTATTATCTGGGGAGCATAAGCTGTTAAAGAAATGGAAGTTTTTAAAATTTAAGCCCATTTTTGGAAGGAACTTGGTCCCAGGCTTTGCTCCTGCCTCAGACTTTAGACATGTTATCTGCTAGGGCTAATATACATTTGAACATGTAACAGTTGGGTTTATCTTGCATGGCACATTAAGACTAGAATTTCCCTGTGTACAATAAAGAAAAGGTACATTTCATGGGTCTCTCTTATATGTGAAGACATGTATATAGAATGTATTTCAGTTTTGTTTGGCTTGTGTATTCTCCCAGAATGTATGTTCTTACCTCAGCATGTATTGTAGTTGCTCAGTATTTGTATATGTTGCTAGGACTTAGACTGTATAAATAGTGAGGGGGGTTTATATGTTAAAAAGTATTTTAAATAAATTGTACATATATATTACTCAGTGTGTTTGCAGTTAACACGTACCTTGTATCGAATTCATCTGCAGTCTGGAAATGCCAGGGTTATTTGTGAGTTACACAGGGTCATGCCCAGTCTCCAACAGTTTCCTGGCAGCAGGTGGGCTGGTCCTTGTCCCCAGTTAGCCCAACCCCTCTGCACTGCTGGAGAGGCTCCTGGTTCAGTCTTCAACCAGACCATGGCTATTGCCAGTCACTGAGTAAAGCTGTTGCTGCTTGTGCTTTTTTCTCTTCTTCATATGAATTCCAGCACTGCAGTGCTTCATACAAAGAATTCAGTCATAATTACTCTTTGATTAGTAAATGTAGTGTGAGTTCAAGCTGTCTCATTTTATCTTCTGTACCACTTGTGACCAGTGAATGCACAGAAACCACCTAAGATAAAAAAAACAACAACAGCAAATAATAGCCTCCCAGTGAGTGGAGATTCTAAAGGAAGGATGCCTATACAGATTATTTCCGCACACAGTCTGTGGGAAGGTACACGCAGCGTGCCCCAGTGTCAACACGGGGGCTGCTCCAGACCACTCCTGCGGAGTGTCAGTCAGAGCCTGCTGCCCTTCTTTTCCAGCTGAGATGTCCAAATCTCTGGGGCCTTAGAGACCTCGACCAAAGCGTGATGGGTCCACCTGCGTTCAGCTGTCTTGATGGATGTTTCTGTGGTCAGTAACACTTGGAAAGTTCCACACCACTTGCCACCAGTGGTCCATCTTTCCATTCCTTAAGCAGGACTAAATCTCCTGGTTGGGTGTTGTGAACTGCCAGCTGAGCTTCCTGTTGAAGGGATTTCACAAGAGACACTATCCTGGCTACATATTCTTTTGAATATGCATCACTTACCTCTACACCCCACTAGGTTGAGAATTACCTGGGTGAGGAATTCCAAACAATAATTCAAAGGAAGAGAACTGATTCTCTCTTCTGTATCTGGCCTTCATTCTTGCCAAAGCCAATGGCAAAAGCCCTACCCATGGCATCTTGGTGGCTATTACCAGCTTCAAAAGGTGTTTCTTTATTTCTCTCTTCATTTTTTTTCTAGCTGACACAAGCTCTGGTGGTGCCAGGAGGTATGGAAGATCTATTGTTTTCCGAAAGTACCCATAACCCCTTGAAGGATCTTTGCTGCAAAATGAGTTCCCCTGGGTCTGTTGCTTCTACAATCCTGTACCTTGGACTAATTTGTTCCAAAAATACCTTAATAGGTGATGCTGCAGCTGCTGAAGCAGTTGGGAATGCTTGTGGCCACTTTGTTAGCTGATATACTATTACCAGAAGTTATTTAAGCCTTCTCACTTGGGACATCTCAGTAAAATCCTCTTGGCATTTTTAGAAGGGCCATACAGCCCAAGGCCTCCCTCCCCTGGCAGCTTTCTTTGTAACCCTGTTATTGGCTTCACCACAAATCAAGCAAACTTCAACAGCTGCTTTTGCCAGACTAAAAAGACCTGCAGCAAAATACATCTTGAGGAAGGCGTCTGCCAATCCTCCAGAGTTCCAATGACTCCCTTCATAGAGTTGTTCTAATACTTGTATGGCCAAAGCTTCTGGTCTCCATTGTTTGCCATCCTTGTAAACCAATTATTCCCTTTTTCTCTCTGCCCCACTCTTTCGGTGGAAAGCTCCAGCTTCTCTGGTGGAAAAGACAGTTTCTCTGGCAGTGATTGAGTCACTGGGAGCAAAGGGAGGGTCTTGGAGAGTTCTGGCAAAAGTATTCCTTTCTGAGTTTCTTCATCCACCAGTCAATTGCCTGTTGCCTCCTCCAAGTACTTTGCCCGATGTCCCCTAATGTACATCATTGCCCGCCTTTTTGGTAAATTCACCACCTGCAAGAGAGTAATTAAGCTCTCATGTGCTAATGTTTTTCCACTGCAGGTTAATAAACCTCTTTCCTCCCACAGATTTCAAAACGTGTGTACCACTCCTCATGCATGCTTAAGATTAGTAGGAATGTTAATTCACAGGCTCCCACAAGCACATACAGCTCCACAGTCTGAGCTGACCATGTGGGCAGCAACATCCTCACTTCTTCTAATTCTCTTCCCTTAATAATATCATCTCCTGTAACTCGCTTCCCTTCTACTACCCGTGAAGGCTCACTGATGAACACATTTCTTCCCGTAAGCCAGGGGGTGTCTCGTAAATATTCCCTAACCCAGGTCTGGAGATCTGTCACTTGAATGCAGTCATGGGTTTGTTCCTGCCCCCCCTCTCTAGGACTGTTGAAAGTCCTTGTTAAACAGGAGGCTGGGTTAAACCCTTCCCCACTTCTCAATCCCAAATCTTTCTGTTCCATTCAATAAGTTTTAGACTATAATAACCAAGCCCTGGACATCCGCTTGGAGGCTTTTTCACTTCACAAAACTTAAATTTCATGTGAGACTTTCATAAGTCTCATAAAACATTCTTCTGTCACCAGTTTTTGCTCTTTGGTTACTAATAAAGCCAGAGCTGCACAATTCTGCAGACAATGAGGCCAGCCTCCTGGCCTCTGGGTTGAACACCTTAGAAAAGTAGGCAACAGGCTGCTGTGTAATTCAGTGTTCCCACAGTAAAATTATTTTAGTATGGTCCTATTTAGCATCCACATAGAATTCAAATTCTTTTTCCCTATCCAGAAGGGCTAGGGCACAAGCTTCAGTTAATCTGCTTTTTTTTTTTCCTAACAATTTAAAATTCTGCATTCCTTCTGGTGTCCATTCATGCAGTTTCTTAACTGGCAGGACAGGCATATTCTAGGGAGATGTGCATGGCTCCAAAAGACCTGCCTTTAACAGGGACTCAGTAATAGGTTGCAGCCCCTTCTTTCCCTGCCTTGGAAAGAGGGTATTACTTTTCAGACACCACTTCTCAAAGTAGTTTGGAGAGGCCCCATAACTAATTTTCCAGATTTCCCTGGGACTGCCCACACTTGGGGGTTTACTGCAGCATAGGCTCTCTCAGACATTTGACACAAAGGTACAATAGGGTTAGTTTCTGTGTCACTTTTTACAATGTTATTTTGCATTCCCAATGTAGCTAGCAAATCCCTTCCCAGTAACTTAGAATTACAAGTAGGAACAAACAGAAATTCATGCATTTCACACCTAACCCCCATATGTACCAATGGTCGTTGAAAGAAACACATCCCCACCTCTTTTTCGCTTACCCCCTGAAGAATTAAAGAACTTCTTGACAATTTTTCACTTGAAGGGGTAAAATTCAAACTGGATTGAGAGGCCCCTGTGTCTACCAGGAAAACCCCTCCTCCCGTTCTGGACCCACCCTAAATGTTATCAATGGCTCCAGTGTGGTGGGTCCCTGGTGTAATGGGAACCCCTGACACCCCTAACAATCCATCTCCATTCATCGCTGGACTTGATCCTCCTGAGGATCCAGTTATTTCTGCGGGCAATCTTGCTCTCATTGTTCTTGCAGACTGATTCCTTCCAAGACGCTCTTTGGGTGGGCTCTCCCCTGCTGAGGAGGAAATTCCTCTGCCCCGTCCTTGTTGCCAAACAGGTCCTTTCTGTCCCGGGGACCCCCTTGGGCCCTACGGTTTATCCCTCTGCAGCAGTAAGAACACTGCCATCACCTTTGCCTTCACCTTTTCCTCATCTCTTCTCACATACACTTGCTGTATCTTTCTAACATCCAGGAGCTTTATTCTGCCCTTTCTTTGGCACCCAGCCCCGCTACTGCCTGTGGGTGCTCATTCTCGCACAGCTCAAAATCATTTGTTTCTTCAGTGACCCAAATCAAATCCTTAAAAGAAAATCGTAATCCTACCACGTACAATTTGCATTTCCCAGATATTCTTTGCTCCTTCTCTTTGTACTCACCCTCTTTGCCATATACCATATACTAGAGCCAGTCCCCATTCTGCCACAGTGTCCAAATGCAGCCCCTGCTGGCACACCCAGTGGGCACAGCTGGCAGCATCACAGGCAGCTGGGGTGTCCAGCAGCCTCATGGCGCTTGGGGGCCGCTGCCCTCCCCGTCTAGGATGAGGCAGTGGGGTCAGGTATTGCCTGGTGCTGAGCCCTGGCTGCCCCACGGCTCCAGCCCAGGCCCACACCTCCCCACAAGCCCCAAGCCCATGCTCACAGTCCCTCACTTCTGTGCCTGGTCCTGCCACTTCCCACCATAAAGAGACACCTCTTCATCCTGACTTCCTTGTTTTCCCTGTCCTGGAAGCTGAGGATACAAAGAACCTGCATCTGAATCAGCTAGCAAATTTTGATGATAAATGCCTTCTGCTACTACTTGCCTTACCCATATTCCTCCACATTCCACTTTAACCCATTCTTTCCCAACATACCAACACCATCTGTCCCCTGTTGCCAAGACCCCTTCCCAACTCCCCTTATTGCTCCTCGGGCATGGATTGTCCTTAATAACCTCTGGGAGAAGGTGCAATCTACCTCAACATTCTCCCGAGGGATTCTCTGGAAATCTTTCTGGATCGTCATCCCTTTTGCCAGGACCCATTGCTGGCTTTATCTATGCAGCCCTCTATGGGTACCCTCTCAGGTTTACTCCCCAAAAATTCCATTGATTGGTGACATTTTCAGTGGTCCTTCCCTGTGGACTCTTCATGGACCCTCTAGTCCACTACTCATCTGTCTCGAGTGGACACTATTGGGTAGTCAACCAATTGTCCAGTGCTGGCTGCCACCAAATGGAACAGATCACCAAAGCTGGCTGAGATGCGCCTTGAGCTCCCACTCACTGCCATGGGATGGTAGAAGGACCCCAGATGAGTGCTCATTTTCCTAGGAAAATTAATCCCTGATGCCAGAGGGTTTTGTCCCAAAAAGAGACAGGGGAGTCCCGTAACTTTATTGGAATAAAGGGAGAGGCCATGGGCCACTTCCCATGGGGTCTTTCAAGTGGCTGGGGGATGCAACCTCCTTTTTATTCTAAGTTCCCCCTCCATCACCCTCTTCTTTGCTCCATTGACTGAGGTAATCACACAGTACAGACTTCCCGAATCGCTTACTCTATGCCCCACTTTAATATGCACTCTCCCTTTTGCTATATAAAAGAAAGAAAAAGAAACTCTTCCTAATTCTATGAAGTCTCTGTTCTCTTGTTCTGGCTTCAGGAATTTAACACAGTTTTGGCTGAGCAACAGTCTGTGTTGATTAGTAACAGTTTCTAGAACTAAGAATTTCTTCTATTACATCACTAGCCATACAAGTGAAAAAAACCCGCAACAGATATGACAAGTTCAGGCATTGGAGCAGCAAATTTAAGTCAAAATACAAGAGAGATGGACCCACCTTGGGAAACCAAGTGCAAAGGGGGAATGTGCAATGACACAAATGCTTCCCCACAACCAGGTGGCTGCCTGGATGTCCTCCACTCAGCAACACCTGGATCTGCAGGAGTGGATGTGGAGAGAGCAGTAGACATCACTTTGACAAACACCTATGCAGACGTCATACCATCAACAGCAAATGGATCATTGGGCTATGGACTTTGTGTTCTACTGACAGAAGATCATCCACATAAAAACAAGGCTTTTTTTCTTTTAACCTAGACTGATTGATGCAAATTATTTAGGCAATATTTGGATAATGGTGCACACTTGGAGGCCACCTATCCATATTCCAAAAGGCACTAGAGTGGTACAGTTAATTCCCTTTGAGGCCAAGGTTCTGAAACAGGGGGTCATGCATTGGAGGGGATGGAGGTTTTGGGTCAACAGGAACCCCTCAGGTAATGTTTATGTTACCATTATCAGGAGCAAAACCAACTAAACCCATTACTTTTCAGCACCCTGATGGAGGAGCTCTCACACCAAAAGCTGCATTACTGGACAGAGATGTCACCATTGTCCTCTTGTTTGCATGGCCTGCAAAATGGCCTCTGAGCACCTTGGGAACACCTGTTATGGGGGTGGGAGGTGTGCAAATGACTCAAATCAGTAAAACAGTAAATTCTTAACAGTATGGGTTGATGAAGATGCACATGTTCCGGCTCAGATGAGATCTTATGTGATGGCTACAACAATCTGGTTGCTGTGACAAGACGCATTGAGTCAGATGGGTTTCTCTCTCACCAATGAGCATTTTTAGCAGTGGTCGTTGAAGGGCTGCCAACCCTAAAATGAAAATGGTTAACAGAAATGGCAATCTAGGTTGATCAATGTCTAAAGAAAAGCTTGCCCGTGTTAATGAACTGGTTGATGAGCAATTGCAATAGGAGCATATTGTACCTTCTCTGAGCCCCTGGAACACACCCATTTTTACAATTCCTAAAAAATCAGAAAAATGGAGGTTATTATATGACCTTTGAGCGATTAATGCTGTAATGCAGGATATGGGACCTCTGCAGCCTGGTCTACCCTCACCATCAATGTTACCTGTCAATTTGCAATTGTTAATTATTGATTTAAAAGATTGCTTTTTCACAATCCCCCTGCATGAGGTTGACAGTGAGAAGTTTGCCTTGTCAGTGTCATCCATTAATAAAGCAGAGGCAGCAAAAAGGTATCAGTGGGTTGTATTGCACAAGCGATGCGAAATTCTCCCATGATGTGCCAACTATATGTTTGTTGCCTGGGCACTAGCCCCGCTGAGAAAACAGTACTCACAGTATCTTACCTATCATGACATGGATAATATTATTATAGCAAGAGAACACCCGGATACAGCAGCCCTGCTCCCTGTCTTACAACAATTGCAGAAGGCAGACCTTCAGATTGCCCTGGAAAAAGTCCAACAACAAGTCCTATGGAAATAATTGGGTATGCTTATCACTGAAGCCCAAATTCGGCCTCAAAAATTAACTATTTGTACAGAAATTTGGACCTTGACAGATGACCCCCAAAAAGTTAACTGGGGACATACAGTGGGTTTGTAGCACCTGTAGCATTACTAATGAGGACCGTGAGCCCCTAATACCATTATTGAAAGGGGGAAAGCAGACCAATTTGCTGCATGACCTAACTGAAAAACAACAGAAGTCTTTGACTCAAATTGCCACTAAATTGGGTAATTCCTTTGCAGATCGTTGGTCCCTGGTTTACCATTGTCCATGGCCATGCTGAATAGGGAAAAGCACACAATGGGTATCATAATGCAGTGGGACAGCCAGGCTAATCAATCACTAAAAATCCTGGAATGGGTATTTTTACCATGTAATTTGAATGAATTGTTGACCACACAAATGGAAGCTATAGCAAAAATCGTGATCAAGGAATGAAAGAGGACACTGGAAATTGCAGGAATGGAACCCCAAAACATTATTCTCCCACTAATAAAACACTTTTTACAGTGGTCATTGCAGAATTCAGACACCTTACAATGGGCATTGTTAAACTTTCCAGGTATTATTAGCATTCTTTTTGCCCCTCATAGGCTTTTTTCTTTGCATCAACAGGTGGAAGAACTTCCTTGGCTATCAAAACAACCTGTAGAAGGCCTCACAGTTTCTACTGATGCCAGTTGAAAAATTTCTAAAGCAGGCCTTACTTGGCAGGACAGAGGCAAGTGGCTCAGTGAAATCCTTGAGGGACCAGGAGATTCTTTACAGCATCTTGAGTTACATGCTGTTATTAGTGTTCGAAAAATGGCCCAATGGTCCCATTAACATTGTTTCTGATTCTCTCTACGTAGTAGGTATTGTTGAGCACATGGAGCAAGCATTGCTCAACGAAATTCAAAACTGGTGGTTATGGCAAATCTTTTTGCAATGATGGCAATTACTTAATTCTTGCAAACAGGATTGTTTTATTACCTATATACGGGGTCACTCTGCATTGATGGAAGGTATGGCCTTAGGAAACGAGAAGGCTGACCAATTAGTGGCACCACTTTGATCCTCTGCTTCTCCTAATATCGATAAGTTTGGCCAAGCCAGAAGGGCTCGCGAGTTTTTTCACCAAAGTGCAAAAGTTTTACCAAAACAATTGGAAATATCAGATGCTCAAGGAATTGCACAACCTGTCCACACTGCCAGGGTATGATTGGCGGATTGGGTCCTGGAATCAACCCTCATGGCCTGGGGCCCTTGCAAATGGATGTAACAATCTGTGCCTCTTTTGGTCATTTTAAACACATTTGTGTAACCATAGACAACTTTTCTGTCATGGTTTGGGCCACTCCCATGACAATCGAAGGGTCTCATTTTGTCATTCAACATTTGCGAGGCTGCTTTGTCATCATGTGTTTGCCTCAGAAAATTAAAACAGACAAGGGGTCAGGATATATAGCCTGACAGACCCAGGATTTCTTAGCTAGTTGCGGGGTGGAGCATAGCACAGGTATTCCAGGGAACTCCACAGGACAAGCTATTATTGAAAGGACACATCTGACATTGAATCCCAATCGTGGGAGGGACGATCAGCATACGTGCCAGGAGTGGCCAAGCCTTGCCTTAGCCGCTGGCAGGCAGGATCACAGTTCAGCCACTGGCTGGGGTCCCGGACTGCCAGGGAGCAGCCAATAAACATGGACCCACATCTGAGGACCGGAGTAAAGGAAAAAAGGCAGGGCTCTTTGCTTGCTTCTCCAAGCTGCTTTTATTCTTTCCTGCACAGGAGCAGTGCCGGGACAGCGCTGCGTGGGATCGGCAGCACTATGGTGGTGTTATTCTTTCCCACGGCAGGAGCACACCGAAGCTTCGATGCCCCACAGAAGCAGCCCAGGTATCGCAGCACCACACAGGTGTTCTTTCTCACGGCAGGAGTGGCACTGAAGTGGGGCAGGTGACACAATGACACATGGATGTTTTTTCTCGTGGTGGAGAGCAGCACTGAGGCTGCGCACTGCAGGGCCACTCAGGTGCGGGTGGGGTGTGGAAGCCACGTGGCTTGAAGAGGGAGCAGTGGCAAAGAGCAGGAAACAGAGAAAAGCAGCTGTTTTAATGGAGGGGGCATGGATCCCCAGGAGGAGATTGTCTAACGAATCAAGGGCTAGATAGGAGGGGTCCAGGGAGACAAATGTAAGCACAAAATGGAGCAGGAAAGGTACGTACCAATGACAGAAGAAAAATATCATAAATGACAGCAAATCTTGTGGATAAATGGGTATAGCAAATTATTACAGGCTGCAGGAGCAGGATTTTGGAGGATAGACAGGGAAGAATCTAGAATAAACATAACTACCACGGAAAAAAGGCGGGAAGACAGGTGGTAAACAACTTTAGACAGAAACTAAACATATAATCTTCAAACCCCCACTGCCACAGTCTGAGACAGACTAAACATCTTCAAACTCCCACTGCCACACACATCAGGTACTGAAAGGACTGCTTTATAAACATAAACCAGGGGAGGATGGGCTGACCTCCCAGGATATAGTGCTGAAAGCATTCTATGTTACGAATAATCTATGATTAGTAGGTAATCGTAGTGAGCCACTAGCAATAACACATTCCTTAGGTTTGCTGCAAGATTCTGAATTGGTACAGCACTGACCAAAAGTTTATTACAAAAATCCTATGACAGGGTTATGGCAAGGACCTGCAGATTTACTGATTTGGGGAAGGGGTTATGTTTGTATCGTTTCAGACAAAGAACCCTGATGGATACCAGCGAAATGAGTTCATCCTTGGCTTGAGAAGGACACTCTGATCCCTAATATCAACAATGAACCAAAAACCAGCGCTTCCTGAAAACATCAGTTGCCCTCAGAATTGTGAATGCTTTTGTTATCCTTGGATGAGATTAGAATGTATGGAGTGTGGATCAGATAGGTGGAATGAGTTTAAATGAAGGAACTTCCCCAGGTGTATAGAGCGCAGACATCTTCACTCCCAAAAATTTAATAACCTGGGTGGTGTTATCCCAAATGACAGGAATAATAGTTAAGTCCACTGAAACCTGTCAAGAAATGCTGAATTAGTTTGAGTCTTGGGAGCAATTGGAACAGGCTATTTAGTGGTATCATAGCGAACTTTGGAAGCTCAGGACAAAGGAGAGAGAGAATCAAGGAGAGAAGATCAAGGCCATTGAATGAAGAAAAGGAATATTTATTCCTGGTGTTATGAGTTTTGTTTTAATAAAGTTGGGGAAGAATGGGGGGTTGCTCGTTGTGGGGGAAGGGAAGCGTCCAGGACTTGGTGGGGGCTGGAGGTGGATAGTGATTGGACCAAGGCACCAACCAATCACTCAACGCCCTGGGGAAATGATTGGTCCAGAATGAACACCAGTAAGGACCAATCAAAGCGCCCGAATTCCACCAATCGCTGCGTGGATCCAAACCCACCAATCCTGGACCAGGGACCGTTATAAAAAGGGGAGTTTTCAGTTCTTTGGGGTTTTTTCGGGTTTGTTCGTGTTGGTGTCTGTTATTTTTGAAAGAACCCAGCGTGTGAGAAGCATGCTGCTTTTAGAATTTTGAGCTGTTGTGGAAGACCTGCGCTTATCCTGAGTCTTCAGTTCTCTTTGACTTGTTTTTAATAAACAAGAGCCTGTTTCAACCTCTCTTCTGAAATTTGGCCTCGTTCGATTTATAACACCTGGGATGTGGGAAGTTAGACCTGAGCAGTGGGAACAAACAAAGCAAAGGCGGGAGGACAAGAACCAAAGAAGATGGAATAGGAGAAGAGCACAAAGAGCAAGAGTCACAGTCAATCTGGATTTTATCCCTAATCTCATAGGGGAAGGGTTCTTTGTCAACGTTAAGGATGAAGAATAGTCTTAAATTAGATGTGCAGGTTTTTGGAGGTTTCTCTGTGCTACTTGTGATATGTGGCAACATCTGTAGTGCAGAAGACACTAACCTGCTGGGATGGCATCGACAGAATATGTGGCATACTTGGGCCAATGCTGCTGGGGTGGATTTATTTCGTTTGTCCTTAACCATGCCAGGAGGTCCTTTTTGCACATGTTTAATTGGTATCCCAATAAGTAACTGTACTGGTGTTGCAACATGGGTGGGAGTTGGAGGAAAACCACAGGTGGAAGCAAATAAACCAAGTGCAAAGGATTGCTGGTGTAACATAGGCAGCGGTGGTACAAAATCGGATTTATGCTAAAGGCTGGGGATTAAGGCAAACGGCAAGGGCTTCCAAGCAGGTATAATAACACAATCACAGAATGAAAGCGGACTAGAGCCCCAAGAATTAGATTCGTTAGGATCAGTACCTGGAAATTATTACCTGGTTTTTAACCAGTTTTAAACCACTTTTAACCACAATCAACTTCTATGAGCAATGCCCTCGTCCCATGACACAAAAATAATTATGTCGTACTTAATCCCAATTCTCCATCTTATCAGAAAGTGACCAAATATTGCCACATTGGACTTATCCTGGAAGTGCTGGTGCAAATGCAACTGTAAGATAGCTTCCACCAGTTGTCTTTTTAATCTGTGGTGATAGGGCATGGCCACAATTCCAAGTAACTTGTTTGGTGGTTCTTGTTACTTAGGAAAACTAACCATGTTTGGTACCAGCATTCACAAAATGCTGAATCTGACTATTTGGAGAGTGGGACATAGCAAGAGAACTGAAAGAGCAATCACAAGCTGATTGTGACAATCGTGTAGTTTTGGAGCACTCCAGCACGAATAATAGCATCATTCCGTACTCCACGTGTTGCTGCTGCTGAAGTTTGGCTATGCTTAATAAGCTGGGATGCTGGACAGTCAACTAAACTTCAGCTGTTTTAAATCAGATGCTCACTGACATAGACAGTATTAGACCTGGTACACTGCAAAATAGAGCTGCTGTAGATTTGTTGTTGTTAGCACATGGGCATGAGTGTGAGGAGTTCAAAGGAATGTGTTGTGTGAACCTATCTGAGCATGCTGTATCTATTCACAGGAAACTGAAACAGCTACAAGATTACATGAAGAAATTGACTGCAAATGGCTGGGATTTGGATGAATGGTTTGAGGGATGGGGAATAACTGGATGGTTCGAAGATGTTGTAAAGGCAGCTTTGTTATTAGTAGTAGTCATTATTATATTGCTTTGTTTTATTTCATGCATCATGAAATTGGTGAGCTGCTTGGTAGAAAATACGGTGGAAAGGGTCTGGCTGGTGCAAGAAGAAGAAGAGGGAATTGTAGCAATGTATCTGAACCACTTAGACTACAGTGTACACCAGCCATCCAGCTCATAACTGTTCTTATCAGACTATTCTCAGGGCCCTCTGGAATTCATCAAGGTTACTAAGACATAAACTGTACTAAAATAAGAAAGAAGCAGCTGAAAAACCAAATTCCAGACCACAAGAACTCAGTAACAGGGAGCGGCAAAGCACCTGGACTGTAACCAAAGATATCTACTGAGAGGTGCAGGTTTAGGGTTGGGGTTACAGTTAGGGTTAGCATTGGGGTTAGGGTTAAGGTTAGGGTTAGGTTTAGGGTAAGAGTAAGGGTTAGGTTTAGGGTTAGTGTTAGGATTAGGATTAGGCTTAATTTAGGCGAAGGCTTCGGTTTAGGTTTAGGGTTGGGGTTACCATTCGGGGTACTGTTAGGGTTAGGATTTGGGTTAGGGTTAGGGTAACAGTTAGGTTGAGATTTTGGATTAGGGTTAGGGTTTGGGTTAGGGTTAGGGTTTAGCATTAGTGTCAGGGTTAGAGTTAGGGTTATGGAAAAGGTTTAGGGTTAGGGTTAGGGTTAGAGTTACGGTTGGTGTTAGGTTTCGGTTATCATTAGGGTTGGGGTTATAGACAGGGTTGGGGTTTAGGGTTAAGGTTAGGGTGTAGGGTTGGGGTTAGGGTCCAGATTACATTTAGGGATAGGGTTAGGGTTATAGTTAGGGTTACATTAGGTTTAGCTTTAGGATTAGGTTTAGGTTTACGGTTAGGTTTAGGGTTAGGGTTAGCATTAGGTTTAGGATTATTAATAGGTTTGGTTGAGGGCTAGGGGATTCTGTGAGGACTAGGGTTAGGATTAGGGATGAGGTTAGTTTTAGGCTATTGGGTTACAGTTAGGGTTAGAGTCATGGTCATGGTTTGGTTTAGGTTCATAGAAAGGATTTAACTTTAGGGTTAGGGATACAGTGAGGGTTAGGGTTAGAGAGAGTTTAGCGTTTGTGTTAGGCTTTCATTGGGGTTATGGTTAGGGTTGTGGTTATGGTTAGAGTTGGGGTTAGGTGTTGAGTTAGGTTTAGGGTTAGGTTTTGGGTTTTGTGTTCAGGTTAGTGTTAGGGTTCGGTCTGTTTAGGATTAGGGTTAGGTTCAGGTTTAGGATTAGAATTAGGTGTAGGGTTAGTGTTAGTTTTAGTGTTAGGTTAGGGTTTGACTTAGGATTAGGGTTTTGGCTAGTGTTAGGGTTAGAATTATAGTTTAGGGTTTGGGTTATGGTTTCGTTAGGGTTAGGGTTAGGATTACGGTTATGGTTAGGTTTAGGGTTAGGGTTAGCTATAGGGTTATGCTTAGTGTTAGGGTTAGGTTTAGCGTTAAGGTTCGGATTTAAGGTTTGGTTATGTTTAGGTTTAGGGTTAGTTTTGGGTATTGGGTTAGGTTTAGGGTTAGAGGTAGAGTTTGGGGTGAGGTTTATGGTTAGGGTTAGGGCTTTGGGTTAGGGTTATGTTTAGGGTTGGGGTTAGGGTTAGGGTTAATTTTTGGGTTCGTTTGCGTTAGGGTTAGGGTTTGGGTTAGGGTTAGGGTTATTTTTAGGTTTAAGTTTACGCTTAGGGTTAGGGTTATTTTTAGGTTTAAGTTTACGCTTAGGGTTAGGGTTGGGATTCATTTTGTTTAGGGTTAGGATTTGCTTTAGGCTTAGGGCTAGGGTTATTTTTAGGTTTAAGTTTACGATTAGGGTTAGGGTTGGAGTTAGGTTTAGGGTTAGGTTTAGGGTTAGGGGTTAGGGTTAGGGTTAGGGTTAGTGTTAGGTTTTGAGTTAGGATTAGGTTTTGCGTTCACGTTAGTGTTAGGTTTTGGTTGGCTTAGGATTCCAGTTTCCTTAGGGTTTAGGATTATGAATAAGTTTAGTTTTAGTTTAGTGTTAGTTTTAGCGTTAGGTTAGGGTTAGAGTTCGGATTAGGGTTATGGCTAGGTTTAGGGTTAGAATTATAGTTTAAGTTTTGGGTTAGATTTTCATTGGGGTTAGGGTTAGGAGTAGGGGTAGGGGTAGAGTTAGGGTTAGTGTTAGGTTTTTTGTTAGTTTTAGGATTCGGTTAACCTTTTGGGTTCAGGTTAGTGTTCGTGTTTGGTTGGTTTAGGGTTGGGATTTGGGTTAGGGTTAGAGTTAGGTTTAGGGTTCGGGTTAGGTTTAGGGTTAGGTTTTGAGTAAGTTTCAGGATTAGGTTTAGGTTTTTGGTTTGGGTTTGTGTTAGTGTTAGGTTTCTGTTGGTTTAGTATTCGGGTTAGTTTGGGGTTTGGGATTAGGATTAGGTTTAGGGTTAGTGTTAGTTTTTGTGTTAGGTTAGGGTTAGAGTTCAGATTCGGGTTATGGTTAGGGTTAGAATTATAGTTTAAGGTTTGGGTTCGGGTTTTGTTGGGGTTAGGTTTATGGTTAGGGGTAGTGTTAGGATTAGGTTTAGGGTTAGTGTTAGGTTTTGAGATAGTTTTAGGATTAGGTTTAGCTTTTGGTTTCAGGTTAGTGTTAGTGTTAGGGTTCGGTTGGTTTAGGATTCGGGTTAGGGTTACAGTTTTGGGTGAAGTTTAGGGTGTAGGGTGAGGGTTAGGGGAAGGGTTAGGCTTAGGTTTAGGCTTAGGCTTAGGTTTTGGGTTATGTTTAGGCTTAGGGTTAGATTTAGCGTTAGGGTTGGGATTTAGGTTTTGGTTTAGGTTTAGATTTAAGTTTAGGGTTTGGGTTAGGTTTAGGGTTAGAGGTAGAGTTTGGGGTGAGGTTTAGCATTAGTTTTATGGCTTTGGGTTAGGGTTGGGTTTAGGTGTAGGGTTTGGGTTGGGTTTAGTGTAAGGGTTGGGGTTATTTTTTGGGTTCGACCCACTTTAGCATTAGTGTTGGGCTCGGATCAGTGTTTGGATCAGGTTTACGGTTAGGTTTAGGATTAGCTTTAAGGTTAGAGGTTATGGTTAGTGTTAGGGTTTAGGGTTAAGTTTAGGGTTAGGGTTAGGTTTAGGATTAGCAGTAGCATTAGGTTTAGGGTTATGTTTAAGGTTTGGGTTGGGCTTAGGTTTTGTGTTAGGCTTAGGGTTAGGGTGAGGGTTATGTTAATGGTTAGGATTAGGTTTAGCATTAGGTTTAGGGTTAGTGTTAGGGTTAGGTTTTGATTTATGATTTGGGGTTTTTTTAGGTTTTGGGTTAGGGTTACGGTTAGGTGTAGGATTAGGGTTGGTGTTAGGTTTAGGGTTAGGATTAGGGTTTGGTTTAGGTTTAGATTTTTAGTTAATACTAGGGTTAGATTTAGGTTTTGAGTTAATTTTAGGGTTAGGTTTAGGTTTTGGGCTAGGGTTAGTGTTGGCGTTAGATTTAGCTTTAGGATTAGGTTTAAGGTTAGGGTTGTGGTTTGGGTTAGGGTTAGGGTTACGTTAGGTTTAGGGTTAAGTTTAGGGTTCAGTTAGTTTTGGGTTATGATTTGGTTGGGGTTTAGTGTTATGGTTAGGGTTGGGCTTAGCTTTAGTTTTAGTGTTAGCTTAGGGTTAGAGTTAGGATGAGGGTTAGTGTTAGGGTTAGGTTTTGGGTTACAGTTAGGGTTAAGATTATGGTTAGTGTTAGGGTGAGGTGGAGGTTTGAGTTTCGGCTTTGGGTTAGGATTAGGCTTACGGTTAGTGTTCGTGTTAGTGTTAGAGCTTATGGTTAGGGTTTTATTTAGGTTTCGGATTAGGGTTAGGGTTAGGGTTTTGGTTTGGGTTAGGTTTTGAGTTAAGGATTAGGGTTAAATTTAGGTTTTGGGCTAGAGTTACGGTTAGTGTTAGGGATTTGGTTTAGGTTTAGGGTTACCTTTAGGGTTATGGTTTGGGTTAGGGTTAGGTTTAAGTTTTAGGTTTAGGGTTAGGTATTAAACTTAGGTTTAGGTTTTGATTTAGGGTTAGGGTTATTGTTTGGGTTAGGCCCACTTTATGGTTAGGTTTGGGCTTAGGATTAGGGTTAGTATCAGGTTTACAGTTAGGGTTAGGGTGTAGGTTTAGCTTTAGTATTAGGGTTAGGATTAGGTGTTAGGTTTAGGGTTAGGGTTTTTGTTTATGGTTATGGTTCCTGCACCTGTGCGGTTTTCAAGAAGCAAAATCATACGCAGCTGATTGCGCTTGTGGATGAGTAGCTGCTTGGTTTTTGCAATTCCCTTCATTGCGCACAAAAGCCCTGGTGCTCTTTCACTTTATTCTTCACTTTCTGTGATTTGGAGAGGACTGAAGCTTATCAATGCTATTCAGTTTCGTTGTTTTTCAGCATCTGTTCTTCATGTATGCACTGTGATATCTCTTGGAATCTTCTGCTTTTGTGAAGTTTTCATGTGCCTGTAGCTATTCAAGCTGGGGAGGATGGGCCAGAGAGCAATTTGTAGGTGAACTAGGAAATAGCAATCCTTACTGAACATGCAATGAAGCAGGAAGCTCAAGAAAGTTGTCCAAGATCTCCTTCCATATGAATGCTAATGTGAATTTCAGAGGCAGGCGAGGGGCAAGCTCTAACAGTTAGAAAGCTGCGCACACAATCCCACTGTTTTTCAGCTTTGTTCTTCACCTCTTGGAAGCTGCCGTGCTGTCCATCTCCCAGTGGCAAAGAAGCGGCTTCTTCATGCGGAGATCACCATGCCAGTCGCAGTGCGCTCTGGGGCACTGCTTCTGCTGAAAGACGCCCGGCAGCGGCACCTACCTTCGGAGAGCTCCTTATCTCCGTATTCTGCATCTCTTTTCGCCTGCATTGTAGCCACAAGCTTTTCCACTACGTCTAGCAAGGAGAAACTGTGCCAGCACAGCTCATGTGCCCCACTCTTCCCCCATAACTTTGTGTTTGCTGTACATTCAAGAAGGGCTGCTCTTTTCTAGTTAAGCTGCAAATTGCTTTCAGATCGCTGTGCTCTCTGCCCCCTCAGCCCCCAGGTGAATAGGTGCAGGCATAATACAACCTCACCAAAGCAAAAGATCGCATCAGATGTCACAGTGCACATGTGTGGCACAAATGCTGAAAACCGGCAAGGCTGAGTAGCCTTGCTGAGTTTCAGTACTGTGCAGATCACAGAAGGTGAAGAATGAAGCAGCAGATCACCGAGCTTTTGTGGACACTGAAGGGAAGTGCAAAATCCCTTTTTCAAGCACAATTTCATTCACAAGCACAGTCAGCTGCGTACGCTCTTGCTTCTTGAAAATCTCACCAGTGCCCTTGACTCTGATATTGATCCAGATCTTGATCTCTTTGGATCCTGGTACTTTACCCAAATGTTCTGATTTGCAGTTTTTTACTTTCTTATGTGACATTCATGTATTTTGCGGGTTTTATTCACTGAAGAGGTAAAAGATGTGTATTCAAATCTTCCTATGTGAAGAATATCTTGTGAATATCTTGAAAACTATCTCTGTGCAGGTGTTTTGCACACAGTTAACGGTATAGTCATTGCTTTGACAAATTTGACAGAACTGCAGCATTATGTTTTTTGCAGCTTATAGGGAGAGGTTTCTAGATCTTGAGAGTGGGCTTTGTCTCACCTAACTTAAGACATCTGAAATTTATCTAGGTATCCTAAATCCTGCACAGAACACGAGGTGAAATTCATCTGTGTGTCTTGAAAAGGGGTATCTAGGCGTGATAGAGATTCTAGTCAGAATTCTGCTCAGTATAGTCAAAGAATTTTAGAAAGTTGAAAATTTTATTCTGTGGTATATGTCCACAGAGGCTGAAGGGCTCTCCATGCTCCAGTGTCTACCAGTCTTCTCAATTATTCCAATCCTTGAGTTGAATCCTGGCAGAAAAAAGTTTTCTCAAGGTGACCTTTGCCAAAAGACTCAAATGTTAGGTGGAATAAATAAATTTCTTTTCTGTGAATTTAATAGAAAGGGATCCTAAAGATTAAATACATTTGCTTTAGTGAGAGAAATCATGCTGTTTGTAGATGGTATGAACTGCCCAGTATTGACAGCAGAAAGAATCAAAAAAGCATGACAATAAATGTGCAATGCAGTCAGCAGAACATCAAGCAAACCAGTGAAAAAATATTTGCTTTATAGGTAACATGAATCTGAGAGATACATATAGAGTGCTTAATGATGTTTTTCAT
Source organism: Passer montanus (assembly GCF_014805655.1). Classification (NCBI taxonomy): domain Eukaryota; kingdom Metazoa; phylum Chordata; class Aves; order Passeriformes; family Passeridae; genus Passer; species Passer montanus. The sequence goes on along the minus strand of NW_024368707.1, from coordinate 620,468 downwards.
TCACATTTAAAATATGACAGAGGATAAAGTTATGATAGAAGGAATTAATGCCTTTTAGTTAGAGTATTTTTTAGAGACATGTACCCTGTGAATACGTGTTTAGCCACCAGTTAGCATCCCATCGGCAATTGTTGCATTTTTAATTGCCTTCACAATCTATAACTTAATATTTTTTAGATCAATTTTTTTTCATAATATTTGCATAAGCCTTTTTTTTTGAACACTGGGAAAAATTTCCAGAAATGGATGAATTGGCTGCCCTGTCATTTAATATTATAAAGCATTTGTGGTTACGTTTATAGAAGAAAAAGTCACTAAATAAAAGAGTATTCCCATTATACTTCTCCACTATTTTTCCCACCATTGTTCAAAGACAATTTTGTATTATTTCCAGAATCCCAGAACACACTCACAAATTATCAAACAGTGCTTCTCATCAGACTTTTAAGAACAACATGCTCATATGTTTATTTCTGCCATCATGCTTGAAGGGAAGTTACCCCACTATTAGAATCTAGACTTGAAAAACAAAAAAAAGCATTTCCTCATGTACCATCTTTTTCCTGGTGAATTATTTTGTAGTACTCTGATAGTGGTTGTTACAGATTTTGGTTTCCAGTATTCTTCAGAAAAGTAAAAGAATTTACAAGGAAAATTTGCCACATCCACAAAGCAATGTAAAGAATTCTGCTGTAAATAGTTAGTACCAAGTATCTAGGGAAAAAAGTGTACAATTACTTGGTTACATCTGAAGAGTTGTTTCATGTTGCATTCTAGGCATTAACTTCTATAAAAACTGCTGTAAATTTGATGTACTTCCCAAACCAGAACCTTAAATATCTCCTGATAGGCTTAATGAGCATTAGAAGTAATAAATATATCTTGTGTTAGAAACAATATAAAACCAAGGAATAAAACCCCAAACCACAACCCCCAAAAAACAAAACCTAAAAGCTCAAAGTCACCAACAAACTAACAAATGAAACAGTTTATTCTGTTGCCACTTTTTCACTTCTCTTCCACAATGTAAAATTGGCAGTTTAAGGAGTTGAAAGTATCTATTTGAAACCATATTGCTTCTGAAAATATTTTGGCCTGAATATTGTTTCTAATATGATTTTCTGTTCTAAGTAAGTAGCAGCGCTTTCTCCAATGTGTTAGAATTGAAAATATTACTTGTAATTATTTCTATGGTTTTAACCACCTTAAATTGCGCAAGATGGTTTGGTTACAGGAATAAAATACTCATATTTATTGATGTACATATATAGATGTGCCTGTACCTGATTGTACAAATCAGGTCACTTTCTTTTAATTGGTTTAACAGGTTTAATAGACTTTTCCTGCACTCCAAATTTCAGTGGTATGTTTTGGCAATAACTTTTAAAACATATTGCTGAAGAAGCAATCCTCACAATCAATTCCTAACAATTTGCTTTTGAAAAGTGGATTTTCACTGAGTCTCTAAATAGTCAAGATTAAATAACCAAATTTTCCCACTGAAAGTCAAATTTTAAAAGGGTAAAATAAGGCACTATGGAGAACAATATTTATTCTACATCATTCATAGGATGTATTGGATATTGTGACAGATTAGTTTACTGTTTCTGATGATAACATTTTAGATTTTCCAAAGAAGAAAGGAAGAAGGATAGTGGGAAAACTACTTACCTTTAAGCAATTGATAGGCAAGTTCCTTTAGTCACTACTTAGTGCCTCTGCGGTCTGTAGCATAAGTTCTCCATATTCTAAAAGAAAATAGAAGAAATAGAAAGATCTGGAGAAGGCTATTTAAATACATGTGCTCTTAGTCACTACTTACATTAAGGTTCAAGTGAGCTTCCAGCTCAATAGATTTCTGCCAGATGAGGACAAAGAATTGTAGTGATGTGTAGCAGCCCAGCCTCTGCTCTTTTCTTTTCAGTTATCAGCCTTTTAAGAAATTGTAATTTCTACCTGAATTTATAGTTCATGCTTTGCATATGCTGTATTTGCATCTTTATAAGACTGGCTATTTTCTTATTTTACAAGCTAGAAATTATGGACAGGGTACCATATATGCTCAACATATTTTTTCAAAGCAGATTACTTGAAATGATACTTTGGTTCATACATTTTAGAAACTTGCAAATACTAATCCAGAAGGCTTGATAGGAATTTGGATAATCTAAAAAATGCATGCTATAGGTGTGTGCTAAACATGCCATGGTTGTCTTCCTGCAAAATATGATCTGTCATTGATGTAATTATTCTTTAGTTGCCATAATACTTTGAAACAAAATTGTATGTAAGCAACCTAAGTTAGACTAAATGGTCCACATGAAGATGTAGTTAGGACAGTTTTTACCAAATATTTAATTAATTTTAATACCTTCTAGGTAATAAATCCAGGTAATAGATCCAGGAAGAATACCCCTTGACTTTGGGAACCAACACCTATTGAACAGAAAAAAGACAGTCTCTTCTTTGTGACCCAGTCTCACACATCTCTTTGCAGGGGGAAGAGGTTTATCTGTGTGTATGAATGGGAAGAGTACTCACCCACAAAACAGATCCAATATTTAGTAACCAACATACAGTATGTGTGGATGCATATAATTTCCTGATCTTGATTGATTTTTTTTTTCCAAAGGTTAATTTGCTTTTAAAGATTTTCTAGTCAGTTGAAAAATTCTTCTGAGTTTGTGTGAGAATAGAAATCTCCATAAAGCTTACTGCGTAAGAGTAATCTTTTATACTAAATGATGAATATTTAGAATATGATATTTTCATATCATTTCAATTCCCTTATTTAGAAGTCTTTATGTTATCCTTCTGCTCCTGAGTCCTTTCGAGGGAGGGAGGGAGGGAGGGAGGGAAGGCAGGAAGGAAGGAAGGAAATTCCCAAATAAATTCCCAAATGTTAGAAATCTTAAAAATTATGAAATATTTGTGTGTATGATACCTAAGTGCCAGGACTGTTACTAGATATTGTAATGCTTAATTGAACATATATGTGAGATCAAAACAGTTAAACTCATTGGATGGTGGTTTTTCAGCATCAATAGTCTCTTATTTCTATCTTAAACTACTTACTGCTACTTTACAGTATGAATATTATCATAGAATAACAGAATGATTTGGGTTGGAAGCGATCTTAAGTTCACCTAAATTCATCCCTCATGTTATTGGCAGGGACCCCTTCCACTAGACCGTGTTAAGCTCAAAGACCCATTAAACCTGGCCTTGAACACTTCCAGGAATGGGTCACCCACAACAGGTTCCAGCGTCTCACAACCCTCCTGGCAAGGAATTTCTTCCCAACATACAAAGGAAACATATACTCTTCAGATTTTAAAGCCATCAACACTTTTCCTATCCCTACATGCCCTTGTGTAGCTCATCTCATTCCTTCTGGTAGGCTGCCTTCAGATACTGGAGGGCTGCTATAACATTTGCCCAAAGTCTGCTCTTCTCCAGACTGAGAAGATGCCTGGAGGACTCTGGCTTGATGACAGACTCCCTGTGCTATACTGGGGGCTCAGACCATTATTCTTCTTGGAATTCTGTGATGCTCAGCCACTGTTGATTGTTCTTTATTGTGGTACAGGTAATAAATAGTTGTTTGCTTTAATAAAGACACACTTGAAAATACAAGAGCTAAATTTTAAAGCAAAATTAATTTGAGAAAGATTCCTAAACTTGCGGCCTATTACCCCAGTCCATCTATTGATTGTAAATGACATTCCTTGCAGATGTTATGATCCATGAACCAAAGCCAAGTGATGTGTACTACTTAAGACAGACTATATACCTGCTTACTGGAATATGTTGTTATGGTTATAAAACAATACCCTGAACATTAATAACAACAGATTACATCATGAAGTAATTAAGTGCTTTGGTTTAAAGTAAAATGCATTTTAATGAAATGGGTCTGGGGGCTAGCACTGCAAGACTTCAGTAATGGAGTGCCAGCTTAGTTCTCTGGCTCAGAGACAAGTGAAGCAATTCAGGAGTGTCCTCCTGTGAAAATAGTTTACAGACCTTTCTGCACAGCAGTCAGCAACCAGCAACAGAAATGTGTGCAAATAAAATACTAGCCACTACAAGTTTGCCATCCATGAGTGGTAGGGCAACTCAGACTTATAGCAGTGGTTTTGCTGTTGTGCCTGTTAGAATAGACAGAAAAGAATGAGGAAAAATATTTTTTCCATCTAGTCTGTTTCAGTATTGGTACAAAGACTAGTTTCCTGCCCTCAGGAGACAGCGGAAACTGTCAACAACTGAAATGCTTTAGAATTGTAAATTATCTGAATCACAAATATTTTGTATCAAATAAAATGTAAATTGTAAGTTATAAAGCTATAAAACAGAGAGAGCAATTTAAACATGAATGTACTATACATGCTAAAATATTCCCAAAGATAACTATTGTGTCCTAAGTCTGTTTAAAAGTCTAGAGTTCCTGGTAAAATACTTGTACACAACTAAGGTACTTAAATGATATTCTCTTTTCAGATTAATTATGCTCTTCAGTCTCACCACCTCTACCAATTGATTTCCATAAGTCCTTAGAAAACAGTAATTTAACTTTTTTGGTTCTATTAAAAAAAATTACAGTGCAAGAGTTATTTGCACTCCCTGTTTTCTGAAAAGTCTGAACATCAAGCCTTAAGAACTTTCTCTTGAATTTTATTTCATGTCAAACTAAATTTTAAAGGAGTGGCAGAAAGAATGGGAGCCTCAAGAGAAAGAATTTAGGCTTCTAATTTGTATATGTCTTCTTACTTACCTATGACAAGAACTGGCAAGAGAATAGATTAGAGTTAGCAGCTGTTTGACATTTGCACATACTCTTCCACTAAAGAAGAGGTCAAGGATGGCTTTCTGCACCTCTCTCCACAAGCTGCAGCTTCCTTCAAGGCACATTCACCTGCTGTGGCATGGAGCCCTCCATGGGCTGCAGTGTAGGTATGTGTTCCTCCACGGTTCTCCAGGGTCCGCTGGGAAACAACCTGCTTCACTATGATGTCCTCCAGGGACTGCGGGGGATTCTTTGCTCTGTCAACCAGAGCACCTCCTCCTCCTTCTTGTCTCACTTGGTATCACAGAGCTGCTTCTCATAGGCTTTTTTTCCCTCACTCGTCACTGCCAATTCATATGTTTTGTGCTTTTTACAGTATATTTTCACAGAGACTGATGGACTCAGTTGCAAAATGTGTCTTGCTAGAAAATTGCATGCTATAAAAAACCATGATTTTATAGAAAAGAATAGTGGAAGTACAAATATACTGCTAAAGAACCTGAAAATTGACAATGCTGCATCGTAATATGTCTCCACATTTTGCCTTCTTTCTTCTTGAGATCTGGAAAGAATATTGGGCATAAGACAGTGCTGTTTCAAGGAAAAGACTTTTTTAGGATTATAGGGTGCGTGTTCAAATTTCTTGAGAAAATTGAGAAAAGGCACTTTGACTTTTGTGATAAAATATCATTAGCCAGTAGTGACAAATTCTGACCAACAAGAGCAGATCAAAATCTTGTGAGACCAAGCAATATACCTTGAGTGGCCAGGACAGAACCATAGTCATAGAATCAGTGGACTTGGAAGGGGCTCATCAGGATTATCAAGTCCAATTTCTGGCCCTGCATGGGACCATCCTCAAGAATCACACAATATGCTGAAGAGCAATATCCAAAAGCTTCTTGAACTCAGACAGGTGTGATGCTGTCACCACTTGCTGCAGAGACTCTTCCAGTGCCCAGCCATCCTCTGGTTAAAAAACTTTTTCCTGATATCTGACCTAAACCTCCCCTGCCTCAGCTGCATGCCATTTCCCCAAGTCCTGTCCTTGTAGACCTCATTTGAGTACTTTCTAATACCTTAATGTCTTTTTTCATTGTGGCACCCAAAACTGCCCCCAAGCACTCAAGGTGAGGCTGCCCCAGAGCAGGGCAGAGCAAAGCAGAGCAGAGCAAAGCAGGACAATCCCCTCCCTTGCTCAGCTGCCGATGCTGTGCCTGATGCACCCCAGGATAGGCTTGTCTGTCCTGGCTGCCAGGGCACTGCTGACTCACATTCACCTTGCCATTGGCCACAACCCTGGGTCCCTTTCTGCAGTGCTTCTCTCCAGCCCCTTGCTCCCTAGTCTATATACGCACAACAATTGCCCTGTCCCAGGTGCTGAATCCAGCACTTGCCCTTGTTCAACTCCGTATGGTTGTTGATGGCCTGTGGGAATCCTTAAAATTAGAGGGTTTTGGGAAAACTGCAAAAGGCAAGCCTCAGAGACAGCAGAACAGCTATTGGAGCTAAGCAGTAGTCATAAGCTTTGTCAGCAGAAAAATTATATAAGAAGTAGAAAAGTAAGGACAAATAGAACAATGGTCTGTATATTAACTAGAATAACTCCCTAAGGTACAGCAAAGTCTATCTCTCAAGATGTTAGGAAGTTCTAAGCTTAATAATGGAGCACTGTGCATTGTATCTTAAGGCTTACAAGCAGGTATTGTATTCAAAAAAAGCAAGCATTGTTTTAACCAAAGGGATGTGTGCTTATAGTGATTTGATGGAACTACTGTCAATATGCTTTTGCTTTGTGTGATTGGTCAAAAAACTTTTAAAGTAAGTTGTAACGTTAAGTTCTTTCTCTGCTGCCAGGGACGTGAACTGCTGGCATCTTCCCATTGTCATACCCATTAATGAGACTGATGCTGGAAAATACAATAGCTTGAGACGCGTTCCCCAGTATGATGCCGGCAGTTTATATACAGACACGAACGGAACAGGACCACACCTGAATAACATCATGAGCTGTTTATTTAAAAAGCATCAGTCTCATTACATGACTATGGCAATGGATCGATGCGAGCAGCTCGCTATCCAGACAGCAGGCCGAGGAAACTTAATGTTGCAACATATTATAAGATAGTTTCAGACTCAGTTTCAGCCAATTACATAGAGCAAAAGCATATGGACAGTAGTTCTATCCAACCACATGAAGCACACGTAGCTTTGGTTAAAACAATAGCAGCTTTTTCTCTCATACAATGGTTCGCTTATAAAAGAAGAGGCATAGAGCCCTATTCATATTTAACCTTATAAATATTTACTAAAATATACTTTTTGCAACTTAAGCCAAACTACACAGCTTTATTGTTCTATTTCTCATGTCTTCACTACTGCTGATACATCTTTTCTGCTGCTTTAGCATTTCACTATCCTTACTGTCTCTGAGGCCTTTCTTTTTCCCATCTTTCCTAAAATCCTCTAATCCCATGGATTCCCACACCAGTAGTCCCGTTCAATTCGTGATTTGTACATAGACCCCCCAGCCGGCGATAATTGCCCATCTCTCTTATTTGTCAAGATCTCCCTGCGAGGTCTCTCCATCTTTAAAGGAGTTAGCTCACAGCTCCTCCCAATTTAGTGTCTTTGGCACACTTGTTTCATATTCCTTCAAGGCTCGTGTCCAAGTGGTTAAAAAGATGTTGAAGAGAACTGGCCCAAGGATGATACTGTCTTAGCCACTGAAATAAGCACTTCATACTTCTTCTTGTTCCTTAGTGCAGAAATCACAACAAATGTCTTCTTATTCATTTCTTTTATACCCATGCAGATACCTTTGCTTATGCTCATGCTTTTTATCCCAACAGCAGCTGACATGACCTTTACACACACAGCAACAGCACACTTTTCCTACTGTTACTAGACTTAACAATTTTGCAATCTGTGAATCAGTGACCTTTGCAACTAAATTCAGACCTTCAGCATTTCTCATAAAAATAGTAAAATGTCCTCAGAAGAAGAGAAAACTTTGCTGCATTCTCTGTAAGACTGCAGCATATACAATAATGAGTTAGCATCACAATCATTTAAGCACAGACCCTATACTTTAGCAGGGAAAAAATTAAAAGAAGAGCTATTTTATGCAGCAACATATCTGAGAAACAAAAAAACTAGGATCTTCCAAACTGTTCCCTGCAGTAGAAGTATACTTGTAAGAATACAGAACATAAAAGATGTGGTTTTGAAAGGCTATATCCTTGCTAAGGTAAATTGGATCTCATCCTGTAGATGAAAGATCAAGGAGCTCAAAGTGGAGATAGGGAGACATGTCCAGATAATGAGATATAGCAAAGCATTTTTAAAGATAATTAAGGATTCTGGTGGACTGGGCAGTTAGGTTAAATCTGCCACACCCATTCACTTTTGGGGACTGAATTGTGGAGTGCTAAACCATATCTACTGCTGTACAAAGTAAAAGAGATCCATCAAAATTGTATGGTTAATTGTTTGTCGTCTCTTCAGAGCGATGAATGAGTTTTGTCATATGGTATTGTTCATTTTTTGTGCTGGGGAGTGCTTTGCCTGTTAAATAAACAGGTTTTTTCCACTTCTCTCCAAGGAAATGTTTCCCAAACAGGTTCGGAGGAGGGGCCATGTGGATGGGCTTTCTGTGGGGGGAGCCCCTTTTGGCAGTTTTCTCCCAAATTTGCCCTAAACCAGGACGAGCAGGATGTGTGACTTAGAGAATTATGGAATCCCTTTGGTTGGAAAAGACCTTTAAGAACATTGAGTCTAAATGTAATTAGCAAATCCAACCATAAAGAAATGTTTTGCTGTTTGAAGATAACATGGTGTATCTGGTAAGTTTTGCAAATATTTGTGTCAGCACAAGCACACATGTCCAATGTATAAGATGGGAATATAATGACAAACCTGTATAAATCAACAAAATTATTCTCAGGGTAGGATATTTGCATGTTTTATGCTTCTTCCTCACTTCTTCAAATGAATTATTTTTATAAAATATTGCTTGGAATTGTTACTCTTTCGACAGTTCCTGGTGTATTACTGACATTTTTGGCATATGAATGCCAAATGGGTTAATTCACCTAGTTTTTTCAGATAAAGACCAAGATTTAGTGTTGCTTAAGCTGGATGCAGAAATATTCAAATCCTCCAGCCTCCTTCTTAGTGCCTAATCTGTATTACAAAATCAGGGCACAATTTTGTCCCTTAAGTTCCAGCTGTCAGCCAGCTGAGCTAGCTCTGTTTATACCAACACGGAGGCTTTAGTATGGCTCACGTGATGCTGCACACAGAAACGCTCAGTGTGCAGCCAGTGCTGACTTTGGATCACCAGAAGGGTAGAACCATAGAGATTTAATGGAGAGCTCTCTGGAGAAAGTGGCCTGAAGAAGACAGCAGAAATCCCATCTGTGTATTTGTACCAATAATTTAAATTCCATTTACAGAAAAAGATCTTCAAATCTATCTAGCTTTTTCTGCAGATTATTTGTAAACTACATGCATTACATGCAGTTTCACTGAGCATCTGAAATACAGCTGTGTTTAAGTGGATTGAATCAGGGTTGGGAAGCAATGAAATAAAGCTTTTCAGGAATACCTGACATCCAAGTCCTGCAGAAATTTATCTATTTTTTATGTCCAGATGCTTTTTAAAATAATGGGTGACCATTTAGCTACCTCATATTTTTAATTGGATATACAAAGAAAAGTTTAAAATGTAAGAGAAAACTCACATCTTTTATAGCTTGAATATTTTTCTTTATTTATTTCCTGGTTTCCAATTCAATTATACAAATCATATGATTAGGTAATGAGAACTCATGCTGTATAAAAATATTTAATGCTATGCTTCTAAGTTAAGACTATTTTTTTCCTGGAAATGTTTTTTTAAACAAAAAAGTCTATCTGGATTCTCTCTTCTTCACACTCATTTTTTCATTTTTATATGAAAATAATTGAAATACTATATTTTGACCTTACATGGTGCAATTACATTCAGAAATTCAAGGCTCTATTGTTAGATTGTTGACATAGTTTTCTGGCTGTTCAAACTTCCCACAACCACTCTTTGCAGCTATATATTTTTGCAGTAAGGCATCACAGGAGTCTGTGAGAAGTTTTAATGTGAAGGAGAACTAAGATGCAAAATACATGAGAACTAAGATGCAAAATACATGTTTCACTTCAGAAAGTTAGAGTATGCTTAGACTGGATGAAATATGAAATAAATAAACTTAACACAATATTTCTAAATCTTGGAAATCTATTACCTAAACTTTGAGTCAGTTTGCAGGACTCTGTAGAAATGCAAACGTGAAGTCCAAGGAATAGACCAGAAGGTGTATTGGGCAGGGGTATAGAAGATTGCTCTGAAGGGTGATGTAAGCAAGATTGCACCCTATAAAGCTGCTTCTGCTGGTGTCAACGTGGAGAATTTGTGCCACTAGCCTAGTTTTCTGAGGACATTTGACCTGTACCCTCTTGGGGGCTTGCAGATGTGAATGAATCTGCCCTTTGATCTTTTTTTTCCTTTGAATGTGTATGACCTTGTCACCATTAGGTCAGACGTGACATACACACACGTGATCAGGATCCAAGAAGAAAATGTTTTTTATTCTGTGTGTTCTCCAGCTTACATACTCTTAACAAAGCATGATCTTAAGACATGAACGACATCAAAATAACTTATTATATTCATTGGTGCAAAGCAATTAACGTCAATATAATTGGCAAAAGTTTTACATAAATTTTATAAGGCACTTATTCACATCTACTTATGCACGTAGCCTAGCTTACAGAAATGTTCATGTATCTTTTCTAATCTGTTTCGATGCTGATGGCCTTGTCTTCTTCCTTGGTATGGATACACTCAAAAATCATCCATTGTTATTTCTTCTATTAACTCAGCTTTGCTTGCAGGCCAGCTGTCAAGCCCCTCCATATGACCAGATCTGGTATTGTGTACTATACCCTATCATTTTATAAACAGACATGTTTCAACCATTTGAAAGCAGTAGTTGAAAGTTAGATTGAAAATATGAGTTAGCTGAAAAAAGAATTAATTTTCTGGTTTAAGCAAAATATCAATAGAAACATTCAATACGCTCCTATGATACAGATTCATTTTGAATTTACAGAGTAATTTGCATTAGTTCTTGTACTACATGAGCAATAAATATGACTTGCTTGGTTTCTAATGATGATAATACTCCTTGTATTGCTCTAAGAATTTAACCTACCATCATTATTTTCCTATTATTATTGTGCTGTAAAAGAAAAATAGTTTTGCATTAACCAAGGAGTAAAATGCATGTATTTAGCATCATTCTTGCAGGTAGTCCTCAATTCCGAAAATACGTCTCAGAAGCTGCATCAAACAGGAAAGCTAGACAGATGGCAGAATGCAGAACCTGCCATCTAGGATCGAGTACAAAATAATACCCAAGAAATTCTTCATGGATGCTGCATAAGTACAAAGATGTCATTATTAAAATTTGAAAAATAGTCAATGTGAAACTTGATCAATCAATAAAACTATGCTAATCAAGAGACTACAGTGCCAAGTGTGCTACAAGGCATTTTTGTAATTAGCATAATTCCCAGCATGAAAAAATACTATTTTTATTGTAGATTGCTTGAGATTGCACAACAGTTTGAAAAAAAGTACTTTTCCTTTTCCATTGATAAGAGCTGTGTATCATTATGAGATACTGTAAACAGGTTTTTGAAAACAATGTTATTTTAAAGGTTAATTCTATTCATAAATACTTCATGTGAAAAAATATGATCTGCTGTTAATCCTGAAGACTCTTTAAGGAAAATGGCTTTGTTGCATTCTCTTCTCACTAGTACAGGAGCTCAGTCTTACCTGCATTCTAATGCTTTTTTATGTTCCTGATACATGGCTTTGATATCCTTGTCTCCATTACCATAATGATTTCCATATCAAGTGATGAGAATTTTTGTTCATGATTGGTGAAGTTACGTGCCATAACATTTATGTCAAGTCAATTTGAAGGGTTTTTTTCCAAAAGGAATCTTTTCCTTCCTAATGAAAACCATTGGCAATAGCAAACCTACTTCTTTTTCAGGAAGTGAAACAATACACATGCACTGTACAATTTCCTCAATTTTTTTTCACCAGAAGAAAACTGCTGTTTTCTTCTTCTTCTACCACATTAGACTTACTGTATTCAAAATAGTTTTAAATCTTTGAATTTCTATTTATGGCAAATTAATTTCACAGTGTGCTATAACATATGTATTTAAAAAGGCCAATTGTACATATTCAAATGGCTTCTATTCTGTTAAGAAATGCCTGTACTTATATTAAGAAAGCATGAAGGTGCAGTAATATTTTGTCTCATAAATTTTTTTTAAACCCCATCTAAAAATGATATCAGCAAATTATGTCTGTAAGACTGTGGTAGGAGGTTTTTTCCAGAATAATGTGCAGTTCTTCCCAATTCTATTTTTCCCTCCGATTACTTTATATTACACAAATATTTTTCCCTCTGATTACTTAATATTACACAAATATTTTTACACAGCCTTCTAATAGTGGCATGTTACTACTTTGCTCGAATATTGCCCTGCCAGCATTGGAATTGACTCTATTGTAGTTGTGTTCAAATTTGCTGATGGGACAAGGTTTTTTTGCTGAACACACTTTAGCAAGCAAGAGAGCTTCTTAGTCTTCAGATGCTATGAGTTCCAGAAAAAGATGAATGAGGTGAATACATGCCTTGTGTTCTGAAGAGAGATCAAAAACTTGCTTCTGGAGTCACCCCCCTCTTGGTAGAGAAAGTGCACAGAGGGGTTTGAAGCAGCACTTCTACCCTCTTTGCATTCACTAGTAAATCTGAGACAGAGCTTGCCCCAAGGTTTGTGCAAAAATACTCTTTTTATGCAACTGTTAACCAGACAATATCTCTGGGAAAATTTGCAGTGGCAGAAAGCAAGCCCTTCCTGGGAAATCTACTGAAATGGTTCAGAAGTTATTCCCATTCACTGTTGTTAACCTCTGCTGTCTAGCTGTCGGATATGTTTGGGACCATGTTGAAATAATTCTAAACAATGTACTGATGCTGCAGTATTGAGTAAACATAGGTATTTTCCATAGGTGTCATGGAAAAATATTTCTATTGGTAAAAATGAGTGTAATATAAAAAAATAGCAGCATGGTAGAAAAAAAATTACATCAATAGAATGAAGATGCCCAGAATACTTATTTTGAAGTTACACAGAGTGAATTATTTTTTAAATAAGGCTGTGAAACTTATTAAGAAGTAGGAGTACATTCCACATGACTGGTGCACAAGTTCATGTTTCCAACTTACAAAAAATATATTATTAAAAGAAAAAAACCTCTGCCTTCTGGGAAAGTAGCCCATTAGTAATTTTATCAAAGGTAGGATTAGATCAAGTATTCCTACAAGACAGTAGTAGTACTATGAAAAGCCTTTTGATGTGTATTTAACTACAGGAAACTTGAGAAAGCAGAGGAGTGTCTTTCCCTCCTGCAAGCTGTACTTCCTATTTGCTATTGCTGCTTAAACATTGTCTAAAGAAAACTTGTCAAAATAAGGCTATTGTATACAAGCAACTGTAAATATCCATTCCGTTTCAGCCAATTTTGACTAGAAAGTATGAGACACACACTCTAGCTGCATATTCTAACTCGTAGATGGAGTACACCGTCACTAATAAATGGGGATTCTGGACAAAGGAGCAAATGCAAATGAATTTCAGGGAAGGAAATTATTGGAGAGCTAACTGCAGTCCCTTGACTTTACAAAGAATTATGTCCAGTAGTCCCAACGAGAAACATCCATAACTCCATTTTGAAATGGGCTGCATTTATGGTCCTCTGTTATTCCTGTATGAAGGAACTGTGTTTTGGATCAGTCTTTAAAATGGTATGGCTAAAGACCTTAGATGCCTCCGATTTTTTTTTCCAGAAGCAACTGTCCCAAAACCTCTTTAAAGCTGACTTTTCCCCTTAAGACGCCATATTTTAAAATAGTATCTTGTCATATAACAGGGTATTCCAAACATAATTTACAAATTTAGACTAAAAGTAACACTTTTCCTAGTAATCTTTCTTTTTTTTACAGCTCAGTGCTAACAAAGGCAGCAAAGAAGAGAACAGACCACAGCTCTTTCTGGAGCATCTTGAACAAATGCCTTTGCTTATGTTCTAATCATTCACTTCACCAAAATACCTAATGATGAAGAAAAAATTGTGAAGGCATTGATAGTAGTATTTATTATATGGCAATGTGTGGGTGTGATTTAACAGGTAGAATTTGCATTGCATAGATGGTACTTGGCAACCTGCAAATTAAGGGTTTTTTTTCAGCTCTCAGACTGATGTTACATGTCAGTAATTTAATAAAAAGATAACGAGAAGGATATTTTTTGACTCAGTGAACATGAAACTTAATTTCACCCCTACCATGGGCATCTGAATCTTATGAATAGACACTGTCTGATTTAGAAAAAAATAAAGAATTATCACAGTTTAAAGAAACATATGGCCATAAACATCTTGCTGATGGAACATAGCCTATTCATTGGCTGAAATGAAGCATGTAGACAGCACATATGAAATTTTTTTTTGCGGATCGAACATTTATTTTCTAAAGTGATGCTGACAGATGATGAACTCATCAACTTAGATATTGCACAGTAGATAAGGGTACATAACTTGCTACACTTCCCTAAGGAATCATCAACCAAGGGAATTTTCCTCTCCATCTGTGAAAATGTGCCTACCTTTTTCACAATACTTTTGCAGCAGCGTTGTTAGGCCTGCTCAGCTGGTATGGAAGGTGTTAGGATTTCATGAAGTGCCAAAGAAGAAGGCAAAATATAATTTGGAACATTATTTCCTGTAGTTCAGCCTAACGATTAGTAGGAATTGGTGTTTTAACTAATGTAGATTTACCATTAACTGAAAAATGACTGTTTACGATGAATAAGCAGTGAGGATCAAAATTGACTGAAAGCGTCTTAAAAATGTAAAGTATTTCATTGCAAATGGTCTGTGATCAAAATACTTATTCCACCTTAGTGAGGGACAAATAAATTCTTCCATATCATGATGGTTTAAAATTGCATAAAGCAATGTTTTCTTCTGAAAATATGTCATCTAATTTTTCTACTTTTAGAAGAAAATATTCCTAGACATACAGCACATGAGAATTAAGTAATTTTAAGGTAACAAGTGAAATGAAAATATTCTGAAAATATTCTGGGACACTTGCGTCTGTCACCATGATCCATTAAACGTTATTAAGAGTGGCCTCAGAATAACATCTGCTAACACCCTTGAGACCTGTGGATCCATCTCAACAGGGCCTGTGGACTTAATGGAATGTGTGCCATTCAGTGACTACACCCATAAAAAAATTAGCATGGGATAATAGGACATATTAACAGGTACCTGAAAGAGTGAGTGAAAAGCTATGGAAGCAATCCAAAAGGATAAAGAATAGAGTTCCTTTTTAAGACAAAGCATCCTATCATGGAGCTGAGCAGCTTTATATCCAGGTAACCTTCCCGTCTGAAAGGATGCAGAAGACATTATTTTACCTTAACCAGTAATAAAATGTATTAACCATTCACTTGAAATAGAAAAAACTAAATTATTTCCAAAATTACTGCCTCCTAACTCGACAATAATGTACTGGCTGGGTATTCCCCTAACAGACGAGAGCACCTGCTTGATGTCTCTTATGCATACAGACTATTCTAATTAGGTCATTTGAGTGGGGCTTACTGGTCTTTGAACTTTCTTTCTGATGAATTTTGAATACTTACTGAAGCAAGGAAAACTTCATTTCCCATCAGTACACTCTAACATCCATGGCTGTAATGTCACTGTTTCTCACCGAGTCAAGAATTTATGACTACAAAGTGGAACAGCTCCAAGAGGAAAGATAAAGGCTGGATAATACTCTATCTTGGTAAAGCTATTTATCTCAAATGAAGTGACCAAATTCTAATCACTCACTGGCCTAAAGCTACAAGGAGGGGGAAATGGACCAGGTTTCCTTCCACTGCTGTTCTCTTTGTCACCTCAGTGTTCAGCATGGGTATGAAGACATTAAAAAAGATAGCATTTCTGAATTCATAAAATTCAGTCTTAAAAAAAAAAATTTAGCAGCTGAAATGAAAATAACAAATAAAATGTAATTAATTCCATGGAAGATTGAAATGATTATTTCTTCATTTTGCATTTGATGATGTATATTGTGTAAGTTTGTCTTGCATTGTTCCACAGGTTTTCTAACTGGCACACCTTTCCTTATGAATGCTGTCCTTAAATACTCTCATATGGAGGAACACATTTCTGATAAGAAGAACACTTGGATGTCTTTACTTGACCTTTTATTTTCACTGATGCTTGGTCCTCTGAAACGGATGTTTTTTTTTTTTAAATTGAAATGTGTTAATATGTTCCCACAATGGGAACACACAATGAGATTACCCCACGGGGTAATCCTCAGACTCTTCCTGTCAGAGCTGTCACTAGTCAGATATTCTCCTATCTGCCTTTTAGTAGTTGAATGTTCTGGTCTAAAAGTAGCATCTTCTGTGTAGCCATGCTCTTAGTTGCCAGTGTCATCTTTAATCCAAACACCCTCCCGCAAAGTACTGCTGGCTCTGTAGTCAACTAAGGAAAAAAAGTGGTCCATTCATGCTTCCTAATTTAAAATTTTAGGGTATGGGGTCCCTAAACAATTCTCTGCAGTTGAAAACTAATTATCTTAGCTGTGCTTCTTCACCTCACTTGCAAGTCATTCCTGAGTTAGGTTATTGTGAGAATTGCTTAGTTTGAAGAGGATTAAAAAGGATATGAGAATACTTTTGTGGCTCTGGTATGAGGATACTTTTCAAATCCTTACAAATTTCCTGTTAATGTAAAAACCTGCAGCCTGTATTGTCCTAGGTTACAATATAAAAATGTATTCTTTTCCCATCCTCAAGAGATGCTGAAACCAGGAGGGGCTTTGTTTTTTTCCATATCTCCTGTTAATGGGCCCATCAATGTCTTGCCACGTGACACAGAGATAACTCCCTCTGGGAGTCATTTCTGTTTAATCAAGGACCCACCGCATGACTCAGAGAGTGATATCAGCCCATTGTGAGATGCTCTGCCCAGGAGGGAGGAGCTAAGCATCTCCACCTGGATATAATCTGGGTTTTGGGACACAACATGTAGTCTTTCCACTGGATTCCCAGTGGAATGGCCACCCTTATCCACTGGTTTCCAGAGGACAAGGGCTACCAGATAATTTCTACAGGATCTCCACTTCAACAAGACTATTTCATCCACACTGCTACCACCACCCGAACTACCAGGGTGTCAGGTTGTATTCTGACTCTGTCAGAGGTTTTTCTTTTGTATTATTGCATGTATTTGGGTTTTTTTCCCTTTTCCTAATAAATTGTATTCCTTACTTGGGGTGTCTCACTGGTTTTGCTTTCAAACCAGAACATGTATATATAGTGAACGACATAAGAAAGAATAAAACAAATTATTATTTAAATTTTCTAATGGCTAGAAGACATGAGAAAAGTCCATAGCAAGTCTTCAGAGCCTCAAACTTTGGAGACCTTGCAGAACAGGAGTGCCACTGTGGTTCTGCTGGAGTAGACAAATTGACATGTCAAGAAAGAATGAAGTTCAGTGTGTTTCAGAAGGGAATCAGTGAAGGTGAATAGACATTCTTTTCATCAGAACATGTTTCCAGAACCTGTTCTTCTTTTCTACCTGACTAACGTAATTGTTTGAATTGTTATATTTTACACTTCGATAGTATATTTTTTCCCGGTAAAAGATTTTGTTGCCATGCAAATTAGATCAAATACATATTTATTTATTTATTTATTTCCTACTGTAACAGAAATATTTTCAGTATGCTACTGTGCAGGGAAAAGCTCTTTTAAAGCTTGTTTTTTGAGTTTTTAATTGGAGGAAATGTGTCGATTGATAACAGCAGATAGAGGTGAATAGAAGGAGATGTCCAGTGTCTTGATGGAGGGTATGTTTGGAAACTGGGATTTAGACAACATTAAGAAGAAGGAAAATTAATTTTTTCAGCAGCTAATTTGTAGAGAAAAATGGTTCTGCACTTGTATAACTTAGTAGTCTGTGTATTCTTCTTTATCAATTTCTAAGAAATCAGAAAGAAAATAATATAAAATATGAAGGAAATGAAACATTATAAAAGCTAGCAGAAGTCCTAAAGATTGGAGGTTTGTCTCCCCATTATGCACAGATTTTTGATGCAATGAACTGATGCTGCAATGCAGCACAACCAACTACCATTTCTGCAATAGACGATTAGAAAAGAATAACCTTGTAGATAGAAAATAATCAACATGTTCGTTGAAGAAATGGAATTTGAACAATGGAAGTAATAACTTAATGTAGCCTGTTGAACTGCGGAAGAGAATATCATTGCTAGTTACAGGATAATTTTTAAAATTTCTGAAAAGATACCATATTACATAAAATATTAAAATATTTTTCGTATAACCAAAAATATTTTAATATATATAACCACATTAGTCTCATCCGTTTCAACTTCCTGGTAATTTTCAGATTCCTCTGCTAATTTTAAGGCAGTATCAGGACACATATATGTGAGGTGGATGAAGTGTCAAGGTTAACAGTACCCTATTCTGTCAAAATCAGATACATCACTCTCTGCAAAGTATTTATGACACCAAGATCTGACAAGCACAGTACTGAAACCTAAGTTACAAGCCATAAAAAAGGTCAGTTGTCATTAAAAAAAGCTCTCTGCTGAACAAATTGAGCCATAGTGAACATAGCCGTGTAATATATACATACGGATGCCAGTTTATTTTCTTCATTTACATTCTTTCCCAAAGCTGCCTTTTCTTTGTGGCTGCATCTTCTCTCAAACTCCCATAACTTTTAGAGGTGTAAATGCTAGCTGGGATGATTGGTCTTACAAGATCAATAGAAAGTAGATGGATCTGTAATTTGCTAGATGTTTCCCGTTGTTCTGCCACTACATGCATTTGCAAAAAGTTCCTTTCTAGATTTCTTGAAGATCCCCTTTGGATACTTGAAGAGTGCTGTAAGTTCTCCTCAGTGCCTTCTCTTATCCAGGCTGAACGGACCCAACTCTCTCAACCTGCCCTCATAGGAGAGGTGTTCCAGGTCTCTGATCACCCTTATGGCCGCCTCTGGATTTGTTTCAATGGGTTCATATCCTTCATGTCTTGGGATTCCCAGACCATGACAGTTCAGTTTAGGCAACTCACTTGAGTCTGTCCCTTTCTTATTTTCTGTTTTCCATGTCAAGTACTCTAGTATTCAAAGAGGTTTATGGAAATCACAGTTTATGCAAACTTAATCATCTGCATTGTAAATTCTACTGCTGGAACTGAGCAGTTACATTTCACAATTTTGAGCATCATATAACTGAAGTCTTTTGGTTGAATGTCTGCCTAGCTCTGTTACTTTAATGCAACTGCACCACAGAATGCTGATGCTGCAAAGAAAAAGTGTGTTAAAACCAACAAACACGTCAAGAGGAATTAATAAAGCAAAATATTTCAACTCTATACATCATTTAATAAAAGTCATTGTTTTAATTACCACCGAACCCCCCTGTACAGTGCTTTAAAATCTGTGTTTCACCCAGTGAATATCATCCCTTCACCATTCAAACTTGAAAATCTCTCATCTCCTCATACACAGATGACACTTCCTTAGAAGGGTCAAAGTCAAGCCACCAGACACTTTTGGCAACATTCCAGGACTTCCGAGCCCCCCAGGAGTTGTCTCGGTAGCTCTGGACACCCAGATGTGCTGAGTTCCCACAACAGACCTCAATATTTCTTTAAAGAAAAAAAAAAAAACAGAGATGTTTTTCCTGTGGTGATACATATTGGCTGATTCTTTACAACCCTACTATTTATTACGTGGAATAGTCCTATTATCTTCAAATTTTTCTGAGCACTACTTGCATACAAATACAGTAGTCTGCTTCTTCCATTACAAAGTTTTACTGCATCTTGATTACTAATCACTACATTGGAGTGATTATTCTGTGAACTTTTTCCTACTAATACTCTTTTTTCAGCCTTCTGACTTCAGAGTTCAAAGTATTTCAGACTTCAGTATGAAATACTTTGAGGTATATGCTCATGGGACAAGGTATATGCTCATGGGACAAGATGACTTTTGCACTTTCTTTTGGCATCACCTGCTGGTGTACAGCTGTGAAGACTGCTCCATGACACTGAAGATCTCAAAATGGCTCCTATGCTTCTTTGGCCAAATCCTTTTGGATGTTAATACCAGCAAAAGAAATGGCAGGTGAATGGAAAAATGTTTATATTCTCTTCAAGCAACATAATTTCATTGCTTCAATGAATATACCATCTCCTTAAACAGTACATCTAATTACACTACTTTGCTTGTTTCACATTGTTTATCTATTTATTTTTATTTTGGTTTAGGTTTTGCAGTTTTTTAAATTTTAATAACAGAGAAAGAAATGTCAAATTTGTCATTCAAACGAAACCATGATACATATGCTTTGTGATAATGCAGTGAGGCAATGCATAATTTTCCATCACTTCATAAGTCATGTGAAGATGAAAAATCTTCATAAAAATTCTAACTCTGTTCCTTGAGGTCTAGATGGAATTTTTTCCACTATTATTGTTAGTTAGAAAAACTTTCTTTTTCCAAAAAGAGTGGAAAAGCATTAGTGACATTAACATCTTTCTATTTGTTGTAGCTGCATTGTTTCCTTATGTAGAAACCTTGACTCTCACTTTAGGCACCTGGCATATCTGGAAACATCATCATACCAGGCTCCATAGAAGAATCAAAGGAGACAAACTGGCATATCAGATTAACAAAATAGGAATTCTCTGTTGGCTATAGAAGCATTGGGAAGCTGCACTTTTAGAGACAATTTTTTAGAACACCAAGCATACACTGTTTTCTCACCATTCTCAAGCATGCTCATACAAATTTTGTCAAGAAAGGACCTCAGAAATTAACAACCCCTGTCTGATCTATGATCACAGGCTGTGCACATGAATGGGAGCTGAAGGATCTTTCTTTGGATACTTACTAAGAATAGAAAAATAAATAATTTTTAATGGAAATCAAATATACAGTTGAAAGCTGATGTTGATCAATGACACCTTCCAAATAACAAATGATTTCTAATTGCAGATTTTGCTCATTATTTGAATGCTCATTAATCTCTAGTGAGTATAAGATGGGAGCATATATTGCTAAATATAAATACTTCCCATTCCTCTTAAAATGCAGTTATGATTTTCAGTTAGATGGAATAATAATCTGTGTTCTTTCAGGTTATCTATTGGACAGAACGAGTCTCTTCCTTTTTTGATAGACTGCTTTGTCTCTTCACCCACACACATCTTTATATTTTCTTTTTTTTTTAAATCAAAACTTGTGATTTCTTGAAAGATAAAATTCACCGATATTTAAATAAACATAAAAATCCCTATCATTGAACCTTCCACCCCACCCCCCCTCGTTTTCTGGGGGTTTTGTTAACTGTAGGTTATTAGTATTTTTCTAGAGTTATTGACTAGAATATTCCTTTTCTGTAGATGGGATTTATGATGCATAAACAGCTCAGTGACTTGCTGAATAGGTAATACCTGCCTGGAGCAGAGAGTCCAGGAGTCTTTGTTCCCAAGTGTATATTTTAATTTTATGCAATCTATTTTCTCACAGGTGTAGACTATAAACTAAGAGGATTTAATTTCATATCTAATGAACATAATTGCCATGCCCCTTAACTTTCAAAGCAAAAGTCTTGAAAGTGTGCCTTATATTTAAGTAAAGGATAATGCTGACACCAGTGACATTAAGAAACATCTGCAAGACACTGAGGCTATTTCTGTGTGTATAAGTAGCACTGGGACAGGAAGAAGGTTTATGCCATTATTTATGCTGAATTGCCAGCTCCACCTAAAATACTGCTTTCTGTATGCCAGCTCTTCCCCAGGAAGCATCTAGGCTTGGACAGCCCATCCCCCCAGGCAGTACAGAAGAACAAACCCTGTGTGGTGATGAGAGAGTTTCAGCAAGAGCACACAAGAAGGCTTTGCCACCCAAGCCTGAGATCAAAGTGTCCCTTGCAGAAAATAACATGTAACCGCATCAAAATTGGTCTCTTTAGAACTGCTGTTATCTTTAACCATGAATCATTGTGTTTGTCTGTAGAGTTATCTTACTTCCCACAGTTCTTAGATTGCACAGAAATAAATTTCCTTGAATTTCAGAGGGTAAAACATTTCATTCCATCTGTAAGGCAAACTGTACTGCCAGGTACAGAGAAGTACACTGGACCCAAACCTTATTCTTTTTGAAACTTTTATTGAAATCTGATGCATCTCTTCTTGATATTTAGAATGTTCTGTATGAGTCATAAAATAGTACCATACGATATCAAGTGTTACTTAATTTCAGACATAAGGAAGGAGAAAATGAAATTTCTACTTTTCATCTTAAAGTGCATCTGACCTGGTTGCCATGCTGTTTCAATGGTTTTGTCTATGTGATTTGGTTGAACATTTTTGTCCCTGTGAAATGATGTCTTTTATTATCTTTAAAGCCTCATTTTAGGCCAAATCACACTATCTATACAGTTTCTGTTCAGAACAAAGGCCACGCTTTCACAGTAGTATAGAACAAATACAAGAAGAAGTTATTTTTCTCCTTTTTGTTATAAAAAAGTAGATGGCTGGAGGTCCAGCCTCTCAAGATATGGAAAAGTATTGAACTGGCATCATCATCTATTTCACTGAATAGTAGTTTCTGTGAATGCAAATACTACACTACAGTTTCCCAAAACATTTGACAAAAATTTTTGGGTTTAGGTTTTATCTCTCCATAAAGGTCAACCAGTTAAAATCTTTTGTCTTGCTTCAGAGTAACAGTCATTCAAGTGAAGGGTAAGGGTTCTCAAAAAGCATAGATTCATTCCAGCTGCCTTTTTTTTGCTCTTACTACTTCCCTTATGGTAAACAAACAGCTAGTATCAGAAGTCAAAATCTGATTTGTTCTGGGAAAATACTGTCTATGTACATAATAAACAATAATAATACAACTATTTCTTACAAATCTATCACCTATGACTCATACGGTTAATAGGAAATAATCTCATATTTGAAGTTCATAAAATAGGTATTTATAAAATTAATTAAATAGGAATAAATAAGATTGTGTTTGTTAACTCAATACAATATTTAAAGTTACAAAGTGAAATTCGAATTTTTCCTGTGGGTTTCTGTTTTTCTTCTCCTAGACTCAAGGAAAGACTGTATTCCACATCCATTCTGGATGTGGAAAGAAAATCTTAGAAATAGTGACAAAAATAGTTTGAACATTGCTCAACAGTTTAACACTGACTGCCTACCAGCTGCAATCCTTTGATTTCTGGCTCTCCATTCCTTTGATTCTTTATATTCTGAACAGCACAAAGATACTGTGCCACCATTTCTAATGCAACAAGGGTAGGACATTTGCAACATTTCCTCAGTAACAAGAACACCACATAGTTCATAGAGTCTGAGAGAGAATTAAGTAACAAAATGCAGTTCAAAACTTTTGCCAGAAAAATAGGATCAAAGATGCAGTTTTCAAAATTCCCAATGCCTAGTGTTGAGCAGGCATCATCATTTTATGTTCTTTGGCTTTGTTTGTTTGTGTGGGGTTTTTTTGTGTTTTTTTTTTGTTTTGGTTTGGTTTGGTTTGGTTTTGTTTTGTTTTTGTTTTTTCCTGGAAAGAAATGTCTGTATAGTATATCTTATCTGTCTCTCATGGGCCAGAGAAATTACTAAATAACTAAATCTTCAAGTTATGTGTGTCTTTCAGTCCTAAAAAACTCATAAAAGGGCTCAAAAAATGTCCTGAAGATCTTATTAATAAAATCTGCAGAGTAGAGTGGGGAGAAAAAAAACTATACAGAGTAAATTCATGCTTTTAGTTTTAATACCGTCTTCCATACATGCACAGGTCAGCTTCTCTCTGCATTGTGGCAAGTGTGTAGAGCCAGCAGCGTGTTTCTGGCCATGATATGGAAACTTCTACTTATTCAACTGTACTGTGCTGAGTGTTGAAACCTAGCTTCACTTTTTTGTCCCCTTTGGAAAAAAAAGGATTAAATTTTTTTTTCATTAGAATATAGTAATAGTGAAGTAATTATTTCATTGCATAAATACAACAGAATATGAGGTCTAGACAGAAAATATCAATCTCACACTTTTAATTTTACAAATGTTAGTTGCACAGTGATTGGATTTTTTTATTTATCCACTAAAATTAGCAAAATTTGTTAATTTTGGATAAATAAAATCAGAATTTTATTTAAATGCAAAATCTACTTACCCTATTATAAACAAATTTTGCATGGTGTTTAATAAAAAAACATAACTGAAATCGCTGAGAAGTTTTCCCTTTTCCAATTGCCTTGATTTAAATCTGATTGTCAGGAGGAAATATCTGTGCAGTGCAGATATAATTATCTTTTCTCACATTTGTGACTCTTGTAGAGACTTGTTCATACTCATGCCACTGTGACTCAACAGGAACTGACTCAGCACAACACATGTATCCTTCAAAAACTGAAAGTATGCTTCTTGTTAATTAAATATGTATGCATGTGTGTTTGCAATGACAATGTATGTGCTGATTGATTTTTCTGTGCCCTCACTTCTTATTGCACTTTTATTCCACTTTTATTCATGTTAATTGAATGTGTTTGTCTCACTAACCACTAGCCTCCTATGATGGAGCAACTGCACCAGTGAACAGAGTTGATGTCAAAGCTATAAATGTCATCTATCCAGACCGTTGATAAGGTCCTGCACAATGTTCTTACTTCTGCATTGGAGAGGTATGGATTTGTTGAGTGAACTTTCAGATGAATAAAGTATTGGATGGATCTATTAGTGGAAGAATGGATGGATGGATGGATGGATGGATGGATGGATGGATGGATGGATGGATGGATAGATGTGGCAGTGGGGTTTTGAAGTTTATTTTTTTAAGAAATTGTAAAACGTTGTAATGATTTGTTCATATTTACCCCTGTACAGTTTCCCTAATAGTTTCTCCCTAAAGTTGTTTACCACCTGTCTTCCCACTTTTCCCCATGTCAGTTCTGGTATTTCCAGATCCTTCCCTGTCCATCCTCCAAACCCTGCCCCTGCAGCTTGTCTATCATTATTTGCTACACCCATTTATGTAGAAATTTTGTTGTCAGTTATGATGTTTCTCTTCACTCATTGGTATGCACTCTTCCCTTCCCCTTCCCTATTGCTTTTATGTTTATGTATATCCCCCCATACTCCTCCTATCTGGCCCTTGATTTGTTATTAGGCTGTCTCCTTGCGGGGGACAGTCCCCCTTAAAATCTGCCGTTTTGCTCTGCTTCTTGCCCTTTTGCCTCTGCCTGCCCTTCGAGCTGCGACGCTGCGGCACCTGTGCCATTCCCTTCATGGGGAGGAATAAAGACAGTTTAAAGGAGATGCAAGCAAGGGGTCCTTCCTTCTTTCCTTTGCCTCAATCTGTCAGTGTGGGTCCACACCTATTGGCTCTTCTGTTGGTAGAGGATCTCAGCTTGTGGCCAAACTTGTGGCTACCCTGTGCCTGCCAGTGGCTGAGGTGGGAAGCGGCCACTCCTGACACAAGCGGAGGGGAAAGGGGATCAGAGCTTGCCAGCACCCAGCACCACATCATCCTCCTGCGACTGGGGTGGGGCATCAGATGAATGTTCAAAGAGTTACAGTCAATGTTTCAATGTACAAGTGGAAACCAGTATCAAGAAGTCTCCCTCAGGTGTCTGCACTGCGACTGATACTATTTAATATATTTATTGATGATGTAGACAAGGGGGATTGAGAGCACCCTCAGCCAACTTGCAGGTGACACCAAGCTGACTAGTGTGGTTGACATATGAGCGATGGGATGCCATCCAGAGACTGGACAGGCTGGAGGAATAAGCCCATGTAAATATATGAAAGTTCAGCAAGGCAAAGTGTCAGTACAGACTGGGTGATGACAGTATTAAAAGCAGCCAGACAGAGAGGAATTGGGGATACTGTTGGATGAAAAATTGGACATGCCATGATGAGCTTGAAGACCTAAAAGCCAACTGCACCAAGTGTGGCCACCAGGTTGGAGAAAGGTGATTTTCCCCTTCTAATCTGCTGTTGTGAGACCATGCCTTGAGTATTGCATCCAAATCTAGTGTCCTTGGGAAAGGAAAGAAGGGGACTTGTTGGAGTGAGCCCAGAGGAGGGCCATGAAAATGATCAGATCCTCTCTTATGAGAGAAAATGGAGAGAGTTGGTGGTTTTCAGCCTGGAGAAGACTGTGGGGACACCTTCTTGTGGCCTTTCCGTATATGTAAATGCAGCCTATAGGAAAGATGGAGAAAGAATTTTTACCATGGGTCTGTAGTGAAAGGACAAGGAGCAATGGTTATAAACCGAGGGAATAAAGGTTTAGATTGTCTGCAATGAAGAGCTTTTTTAGAATAAGGATGGTTACACACTGGAATAGGTTGTCTAGAGAGGTTGTAGATTCCCCATTAGTGGAAATGTTCAAGGCCAGGTTAGAGGAGGTTTTGAGCAACCAGATCTAGAGTCAGGTATGCCCAAGGCAGATGCTTAGAACTAGAAATTCTTTAAAGGTTCCTTCCAACCCAAAGCATTCTACAATTCTGAGATTGCAGATATGAGTGGCATCATCTCTGGTTGTATTGATAGAGGCATGAGAATAGTATGGAGACAATTTAAAATCGGTTTATTTTGAATTTAGGGTAATGTGATTTTGATCCTTAATATATGTTCTATATGTTCTGTTTTGTATGTGCAGCGCTGAATAACACATTTTTAATTCATTCTAAATAATAATAAAGTATATAATATAAATGGAAAATCTTTTTAGCCTTTAGGCATGACCACATTACTTGTATATTGCATAGAATTTTTTTAAAGGCCAAACAATTTTATAGACAACTGTGTGCTATTATTTCAAGTGTAATGTAGTAATTGATGCCACTGATTTCAGAGATCTGTGTTTTTTCAAAACCAGACAAATAGATTTAGGTCAATGTGGACCAAGTACTATTTTCCATCAGTTTCAGGGGTAGGCTCCAAGCAAATTTGTTATACTGGCACGTTTTCTCAGTGTGAGACACAACTGAAAACCTTTCTGGTATGGTTCAGATGACTTCTGCCACCTCTGAACTGATACACAGACCCTGGGGAAATTACTTCTTTTTCCCATGGAAAATGGCCTTCATTTGTTGCCACTCATGCTGGCCGACGCTGGGGTGCCAACCTAAAAAGTTGCAAGCTTTGCTGGATTTTTCCAAAACTTAAGTTGACAGCAACTAAGACCAACCATTCCCACAGAGCCCCAAACACCACCTCTGAGCTGATAGCCAGAACCCTGGTGAAATTACTTCTTTTTCCCATGGAAAATGGCCTCTCTTTGTGGCCACTCATACTGGCTGAGAGCTGGGTGCCAACCTAAAAATTTCAAACCTTCGCTGAATTTTTCCAAAACTGAAGATACCATTAATTAGGACCCTCCCTTCCCTTGCAGTACCAAGTGCCACCTCTGAGCTGATACCTATCGCCAGCCAGGGGCTGTGTACAAAGATGGGACGGGACTGCTAGGAAGCTGTTGTATTTTCTAGCATCAGTCTCATTACGTGGTTATGACAATTGGGAAGACGCCAGCAGCTCACATCCCAGGCAGCAGAGAAAGAATTTAATGTTACAACTTACTTTATAAGTTTTTTGACCAATCACACAAAGCAAAAGCATATTGACAGTAGTTCCATCTAACCACTGTAAGCACATATCCCTTCTGTTAAAACAATGTTTGCTTATTTTGAATACAATACCTACTTCAAAGCCTTCAAACACAATGCACAGGGCTTTATTATTAAGCTTAGAACTCCCTAATATCTTGCTAGATATACTTTTCTGCAGCTTTAAGGAGGTATTCTCGACAAGCATTAATACACAGACCACTGTCCCATTTGTCCTTACTTTTCTACTTCTTCCATAATTTTTCTGCTGACCTTTTCTGCTGACCTTTTCTGCTGACCTAGCAGTCTTATGGCTACTGCTTAGCTCTAATCACAGTTCTGCTGTCTCTGAGGCCCATCTTTTGCAGCTTTCCCAAAACCTTCTGATTTTAAGGATTCCCCCAATACCCAGACCCTGAGGAAATAATTTCTTTTTCCCGTGGAAAATGGCCTCCATTTGTGGCCACTCGCACTGGCTGACACTGGGGTACCAACCAAAAGATCTGCAAACTTAAAAGTTAACTGGCTGCAGTTTTGATTTCCTTCTTAAATGTATCACCGAGGCACTACCAACTTCTTTGACTGGCTTAGCAGCATGTCTGTTCTTAGTGCAGAGCAGGGATTCACTTTGCCAGGCATGGAGGAAGCTTCTAGGAGTTTTTCACAAAAAAATCACTTCCGTGGCTGGCTTCTTCACTCCCCACCAAAAACCAAGCCATGCAAAACCAACACCTTAACTAATCCGTAGTACTTAGTACCCGCCTAATAATTTCTTTTAAATGATACTTTACATTTTTTACCAAATGCACTGAAAATAAATGTGTAAATAATATTGATAAAAATAGTTCCAGTTAAATAGAAATATTGGGTCATGCAACTCTGGTTTACAAAACTATTTTATGTACAATACACAGAAGCCTTTTTCACCTCTAAAGAAATGTTTCCTGATGGTTTGGATCAGAAGATCCAGTATTGCCATCCTGAGATTTTTGAAGGCCATAAGCTGTGGTCAGTGTTTTGGGTATATTCTTTGTTGTGCCTTGCACATATTTTGGATAGAAAACCACTATAGATGATGTCCTTGCTGCAGTAGCCATACTAAATAAGGCAGAGGGCCTGGCTGATGCACTGGGGCTGTAGACTATCCACCACACCCCGAGGGCAGTGAGGATTTCTAAAGGAATATAATACTGGCTGTATGCTCTGGAAGTTTTACAGAGAAAGATCCTCATAGCTCTAATGATTTGTCTCCTGGAGTTCTGAGGAATATGTTGTAAAGAAGAAGGCTGCTATCTTTTCTAACAATCTTTGGTGCATTCAAGAGGATAATTTAACTTCTAAAGAGCTAATAGTAGTAATAAGTAATTTTTCTCTATCTGTGCATCACTGATTGAATTTGGGTAGGTTATATTTTATTTCTTTTTTTCTTTAAATATTTCATTGTAAGGTGTTCCAAATTCCCAAATTCTGCTTCACTTTATTTTGCAGGCCACACTGGTTCATCTTTTCTCTACTGTATTATTTGAGACCATACCTGAATGGATTTTTTCTTTTTTAACCTTGAACATTATTACATTTAAACTGTATGAACAGAACACTTTATTTTATCATTATTTTACCAGTTTGCAAGGAAATACATAATTTTAAAGACAGGTGGCGCGACTCCACTTGTGATTTTCAATGGAAGAGAATATGTACTCCAGGTTCTTTTTTTGCTTCTCAATAGAATTTTAGAAGTGGTGGAGTAAGAAACTGTGAATTTTTATAGGTTTGCCTTAAAAGAAGAATTACAGGGGAAACTGTTGAAAAGAATTAATCCAGAACTCTACGCCTTTCATACAGAATTTCAGAACAGAAAATCAAGAGGAGAGAATCCACACAAGATTATTTAATAGAATAACTTCAAAATAGCATTCTTTTCTCTCTGAATTACATCTCTAAACCTCAGGATATTGATAGGAAATACTTAACAATCTCTAACGTTTAGAAATGGATTGTGAAGTTTTATATCCAGTAAATGGTAAGGCTTCACGTTTTAATCTGATTTGCATTTTGGTGAAAGCCTGGAATCTTCTGCAATTTTCCAGGTAACAAAGGATTTAGAACAGTAAGTATGCAAGTAATCTTTGATCTCAGGATTTGGACAGGAGTTTGGGGTTTTTTTTTTTTTTTTTTTTTTTTTTGCTTCCTTGAGATTAAAGCTAAACACAGAAAGGTACTATAAGGTTAAAATACTTTTGGGATGACTTGTGCTGAAAAACGTGTAGCTATTTTAAGGTCCATTGACCAATTCCTGCTTCATTTCTGAGAAGCTATAAAATTCCCTTCTGTATTTTAGTTCTAACGATCTGTTGTTATGGTGGAGATGCAAATTAATAACAACAATTTTTGAATCTGAAGGGATGTATTTACCATTGTGTAGCTGCCTTTTCAGTCTCTGAGCCATTAATGAAAAAAAGGAGATGCATCTACACTGTTTTCAACCTGTGGACCATACACTACTGTCCATGTGCTCAGATTCAAGGGTAAACAATCCTCTCTGGCCTCATTGGGAGGAATTATTTGAATTCAGAATACTAGACTGGTATTTGATTTCCACCAGCACAGTCCATTGGGCAGCTTCTATCATCTGCATTTCAATATTTAATTCTCCTCTGTGTTTACCGTACAAAGCTCTTTCAGAATTATGTTGTGCCCACTATCTCACCAGCTGTGATGTTTGCACCAAGATTGTTGTGAAGTTTCTTTTGGTTTTCTTGTTTGCTCATGAGGCCAACTGTCCTTGTGTCAGCTGCCTCAAGGGCAGCTTGTGCCTCCTCCTCCCTGCTCCCTCTTTCGATTTCTTTCCGTCAACAATTTAATGTCATTTTCCCTTTCACACCTGAAAATCCCTGCATGCTTCTGGATTTTCTCCCTTTTCATACAGATCTTCTTGACAATCCATACTTTTCATATCATAAGGGCATGTTTGTAGGCATAAAAGACTTTGGTTCCTTATTAGATCTATGAGAATTTATTTAATAGCTTCATGCCTTTTCATAGAAACAGCAGAGAATTCATAGCTTGTTCACTGAAGTACATTAGGAAGAGAATGAAAAGTTAATCATGTGGAGTGGAAAAGTTTCTACCTATTTTCTTCTATTCGATTTTTCCTTAGACAGGCAGTGTTTGCATGATCTAGCCAGAAAAAGCCCACTTATGAAGACACCAAAAAGCAGTTAAGGTGGAATTTCCTAAGAGAATTGGAAGAGGTGTGGGAATCAGAAAGATAGAAAGCTTCGCAGTCTCAAGAGCATTTGATTAACAGCTCTAGAAGAAGCCTAGATTGATGTGAAAGCAAAGTACACAGACATTGAACAGAGAAATCATCAACCTATGTTTCTATAGTTTTAAGTAAGAACAGGCCTTAAGTAAGAAACTGTAGTAGATAAGACAATGAAGGGTTTTATAGTATAGTCATGTGATTCTAATAGAATAAGCTGAGAGTTTAAATATTGTAATAGAGACATATATTTGTACATGTAATCAGACCTTATTGGGTAAAAGCATCCACATTGCAGTAGAAAAAAGTAAAGGTGACAAGTTAGAAATGCAAAACATACTCTGTGGCGACTGTCCATTGGATTAGAAGTTATATGGCTACAAGTGTATTCTCACCTGACTGTGAACAAGCTCTTTCTCAACTTCTGCAATGAGGTACAGTGTGCACAAAATCCTTGTACTCTGCCACTTCATTCTTATCTGCACGGAACTGAAGCTCAATGAAGGCATTCAGCTTTGCCACTTTTCAGCATCTGTGGTGCGTGAATGCACTGCGACATCCCTCTAGATGTTTTTTCCTTGCAAGGCCATTGTGTGCACATTGGTGCTTCAAGTTAAGAAGGAGAGAGCAATGCGATCTGACAGCGGGTGCAGGTTCTATAGGAAAGAGGAGTGCCCCTTGAATGAGGTGCAAATACAGATTTCCATCAGTTTCAGGGCTACTCTCCAGCCAAGCTTGTTGTCCTGGCACATTTTCTCTCTGTGAAATGCTTCCCAGTAGGTATGATTCAGACAACAAAAGACCCAGAATACGGGGCTACATAGTGCTGAGAATGTAAGTGCCTGGCCCGAGCATCTTTTGGCAGAAGCAGTGCGCTAGAGCTCTTCGCTGCCACCACAATGATCTGTGTGAGAAATAGATGCCTATTCCCCTTTGGGAGAGTAAAAACAGGACAGGTTACAAGAGTCAAAGAATGAAGCCACAGAGCACTGGGGTGGTGGCTACAGTGTACCAGCTGTAAAAAGAGCATGGCTGTTACTGGCCTAACAATCAAATTCACGGTGGCAGCTGTAAGGATTAAAGTTCAGTGTGAGCTATTTGTGCTGCTACCTGTGCCTCTTCCAACTCCTCCATGGAAACAACTGTGCTTACCTTTAGGTTCTGAGATCCAGAGAACACAATGGTAGATGTAGAAGGGAAGAACAAATGCACTGGTGAGTTTGATGTGGCTTACATAATGTCCTGGGTTGACGATATGATGCTTTTATCCCCAATCATCTTGTTCTGTTTATACTGAATAATAAATTTTACACCTTTAAGACTCTCTTCCAGAGAGTGAAGAAGGGAGGGAAGAAGCGTGCAGTTTGTTTTCAGACTGCACTCACTCCTCCACATTCCTGCTCCCGGACTGTGTTGTCTGTGGATGGACAGACAGCAGGGTAAAGCTCTTTTTTCCTTTTAGTTAGTTTTAGCTAGCTGAGGCAAAGAAGTTCCCTGGACTGTGGTTTTTCTTTTTCTTGGACCTGTTCAAACCTCCTCTGAACAGCCAGAAGAGCACCGGCAGCTCCATCTGTGGCCCACCTGGCCGGGCCTGGGCTGTGGCATTTCCAGCACAAGAGGGACTGATCAGAGACTGAGTGAGCCGAGCTGCAGCCTGGAGAGGCGTAAATTTTATTGTTTAATATTGTTTGGGTTCTATTGTTTAATAAACAACTTACTTTCCACTTTTTCTCTGAGGAGATATTTTCTCCCGAACCGGTTGTGGGGGAGGGGCCAATTGAATCTGCTTTTGTAGAGGAGCCCTTTTGGAGGGTGTCTCCCAAATTTGCCCTGATCCAGGACACGTGGGGCAAGTGGAAGGTGATCCCAAAGCTCGCTTTGAGTTCCAGAGCCTTTTTCTATGCAAACAGGTGCAGGACTTTTGCAACAAATATGTGAGAGGGAAAAAAATGATGGCAGGTCTATCTGGGAAAGAAGATACAGAGCATTGTGTGCAGCTTAAAAGCTGTTAAAAAAAAAAGGAGGTACTTTGAGAATATCTTCTGTCTTGATACTTCCACCTGTGTGACCTCTACCTTCTTGGACACGGTGACAAAGAAAGAATGTGAAAATATTTGCACTGCAAATCTCCAGTTGCACAACAAAGATTTTAGGTTGGCAAATGCCTTCTGTCCTGGCACTTCTGTCAGTCAGAACTGCAGCTGAAAATGCTTCATTGTAACGATAGTCTCTGCCACTTGGAGAGAATGTGCCAATGCTATATATACACAGCGCTGAGAACAAACATGTAACTCACTACTGTGTTTCGTTTAGTTGACAGACTGCAAATGGACTATTATGGCCAGTACTGCCTTTTTATTGCAGGAGTTTTTCTTTGAGAGCAGCTGCTGGACATTCTGAAGCAGTTTGGGATCTTCAAGAGTTAGAGTGCAAGACGGTACATAGGTGCATACCTCCAGGGAGCTGGATGCAGTTCAGTGGGTACAAAATACATGGTGAGCAGCTGATGGCACAGAAAACGTTCTGAAAGGAAGAGGGCGTGCTGCTATTGCCCCTTATTTTGAAGCTTGTAGACTGCATAGCCAACAAGTAAATGATTCCTCTTCCTTCTCTGCTACATGCAGGATCACATTCTGTCAGTGCCCAAAAGCCAGGATCCACAGTGGAGCTCTTAACCCCACACTGCTCCCACACAAATGGGGCTGTGCTAGAAAAGTGCTTGTCTTTTTCCTGAGCACTGTCAGCACTCATCAAAATTAAAAAAATTTAAAAAATTAAAAATTTTAAAAAAATGGTTACAGGATGTCAATGTCTACTCATGAAACAAGGACACTCACTGAGCCCAGCTCAAAACTACCCCCAGGACACAGCCAAGTCAGAAACATCCCTGCTCTCAAACCAGCTGTGTCAGGACAAAAAGATTTCACCAATCTTCCCCTTCCAAGTGGATGCTCTTCTTTGCATCACACTCAAAGGCCAACACCAACTCCTCTGCCCTAACAAACTTTTTCACTCTTGAAGAGTCTGGTAACAAACTTGAAAACTTCCAAAAACAGAGCTCGCAAAACTGTTGGTGGAGAAAGACCTTTGCTGCCTACAAGTTCAGTTGCACCCATCAAACTACAAACACACACCCTGCTATTGTCACTTTCCTTCTCAGCTCTAGGTATCGCCATAAGCCTTCAGTCTCAGAGAGTCAGGATCCAAATGGAATGGCACCAGGGACTACTCACACACTAAAGCTACAAAAGGGACAAAAATCTGTCCTGCAGAGGCTTGGCCTCTGCATTCCAACTGACAGTTCAACAACTCTAACCCAGAGAACTGCCTATTGGGAAAAGCCTTTAAATTCACAGAGACCACAAAAGTGCCCATCCAAACTTGCTTTCTTTGCCAATGAGAGGAACTAGAAGCCTATCTTAAAAGAAATGGCATCCCCTCCTCCAAAATCCAAACATCCAGGGAGGGATCCTATACAAGGGTGTCAGAACACTGGTATTGGGCATTATCTGCGCAGGGCTGTAGATCCACTGCACACCAAGACCCAAGCTTTTACCTTGTCCAAAAGAAGTGTGCTGGCAGAATTTCAAGAAGGCTGCCTTGAGGAAGTGGAAAACACATGCCAAATTGATTCTTTCAGGAGGGAGACAGCCTTACAAGATGGACACCAACTCCATGATTGTACGAATTGAGTCAGTGCTTCCAAACCCCGTATGCCAGGATAGAAAGTTGCTGCCGCCCTGAAGCTGCATGACACAGCTTCTTATTTGCACCTCTACTGGTGGGGCTAAATTCTTTCCTTCCCATGATGATGTAGTTAATTTGGAGGGGGGGCACCCCCGGTTGTAGAGGGAGAGCCTAGGGGAGGGAAGGGCCAAGACAGGAGGAGAAGGGCTAAGAGAGCGACCGGTCTCGCTCACACGGTTTAAGAAGGAGATTGAAAGTGGGTGCGGAATCAGATTTGGGCTAATGGGATTAGAGATACATGATGGCTCAGGGCAGGACCACAGCCTTAGAATATACCATACATTTTGGAGGGGTGAGACAGACCATACCATTTCAATAAAATACAATACTACACCATGAGTCAGCATTGCTGTTCTCGTTCAGGAACTTATCAAGCAAAAGTTGCATAGCACGTCTGGTACTGACTATGTCCAAAAATGGCTCCTACACAGAAGGGGTCAGGACAGAAATGTCTTTCTGGACTATACCTCCCCATGATACCTTATCAGCTGCCCTACTAACATTGCCACCATATCTTTTACATCCCAAGGAAGGGACACTAAGTCACTCGGCTTTGACTTGCCCCAGTACCATGCCCAGTTTTCCTAGCCTATGCTTGCTTTGCTTGCTTGCCTGTGTCTCTCTTGCCTGCCCCTACAGATAATATGCTGGCTTTGCTTTGCCTTGCCTACTGCTCTTTGTCTTGCCTTCCATGCAGCTAAGGCAATGCAAAGCAAATGTAGGCAATTGAAGGAAAGTCAAGGGAGATGTTGGCACAGCTGGAGCGGCGAGGGGAAAACAAAAGGAGTGGTAGGAGAAAGAAGGCCCAGAAGTTAGAGGTAAAGCTGGGAAACGAAGAACGAAGACGAACAACATCCGGACAGGGTGTGCAGCTCTCTAACTGCTAGAAGATAGCGGCTGCCTCTTAAATTTGCATTAGCATTCAAATGGAAGTTTTCCTGGGGACAAATATTCTGTGCTTGCTGCTAGTCCTACTTCAGCATTTCCAGCACAATATGGCTCTTCCAAAGAGACTGTGAGATGCAAAGAACTTGTGAAATTCTAGGGCAAGGTCGCGGGACCTTTGCTGAGCCGGCATAGTTTCTCCTTGCTAGACATAGTGGAAAAGATTTTGGCTAAGATGCAGAGGGCAAGAGATGCAGAATATGGAGATATGGAGCTGTTGGAAGGTAAGTTCCGCTGCCAAGGGTCTTTCAGCAGAAGGAGCGCCGCTGGGCGCAACGTGACCGTAAGGGTGATCTCTGTGTGAAGAAGCCTCTTCCTCGCATCTAAGAGATGGAGAACGGGGCAGCTTCCAGGAGGAGAAGAATGAAGCGGAACAACAACTTGACCGGTTGGACTGCTTTCTAACTGTTAGAGGACAACTTTTCAGTGCTTGTTGTTAGTTTTCCTGCAGCCCTCCATGGATAACCTTGCACTTCCCTTTAGGCTCTGAGATGCAAAGAACTCGTGAACTCATAGCACCAGGTCCGGGGACATATACTGTGCTGGCAGAGTTTCTCCTTGCTAGACTTAATGGAAAAGCTTTTCGTCAAGATGTAGAAGGCAAGAGTCACAGAATATGGAGCTACAGAGTGGTCCGAAGTGAAGTGCTGCTGCCAAGAGTTATTCGTCAGAAGGAGCTCTCCGGAGCACACCGTGACCGGCTTGGTGATCTCTGCGCAAGATGACGCTTCGCGTCCTAGAGACGGAGAAGGCGACTGCTTCCAGGAGGAGAAGAATGGAGCTGCACTACCTCGGGACTGTGTGCGCTGCTTTGTAACTGCTAGAGGATAGCAGCTTGCCAGTCACCTGCCTCTTAAATTTGCATTAGCATTCAAATGGAAAGGATACTTGGACAACTTTTGTGGGCTTGCTGCTAGTTCTCCTGCAGCCTTCCTTGGATAACCTTGCTCTTCCCTTTAGGCTCTGAGATGCAAAGAACTCCTGAACTTCAAAGGCCAGGTCCGAGGACGAATACTGTGCTGGCAGAGTTTCTCTTTGCTAGACATAGTGGAAAAACTTTTTGCTGAGATGCAGAAGGCAAGAGACACAGAATACGGAGATGCAGAGTGGTCTGAAGTGAAGTGCCACATCCAGGCGTCTTTCGGCAGAAGGAGCGCCCCCGAGTGCACAGCGACCGGAAAGGTGACCTCTGCACGAAGAGTCGCATCTTGACATCTGAGAGACGGAGAAGGCAGCAGTTTCCAGGAGGCAAAGAAAGAAGCTCCGCTACCTCGGGACTGTGAGTGCTGCTTTCTAACTGCTAGAAGACAGGGGTTTGCCACTCGCCTGCCTTTTAGAATTGCATTAGCATATGAATGTACGGTGTTCTTGGACAACATTTCTGTGCTTGCTGCTAGTTCTGCCCCAGCCCTCCGTAGATAACCTTGCTCTTCCCTTTAGGCTCTGAGATGCAGAGAACTCGTGAACTCATAGGCGCTCGTCGGTGGGACATTTTCTACGCTGGCAGAGTTTCTTGTTGCTAGACATAGTAGAAAAGCTTTTGGCTAAGATGCAGAAGGCAAAAGGCGCACAATACGGAGACACAGAGCTGTCTGAAGGTACATGCCACTGCCAAGCATCTATCGTCAGAAGCAGCACCCTGGAGAGCAACACGACCGGCACGGTGACATCTGCGAGGAGAGCTGCTGCTTCGACACCGGGAGACGGACAGCACGGTACCTTCTAGGATGCGACGAACGATGCTGAACTACCTCGGGATTCTGTGTGCTGCTTTGTAACTGCTAGATGATAGCGGCTTGCCAGTGGCCTGCCTCTTAAATTTGCATTAGCATTTGAATGGAAGGTATTCTTGGACAACTTTTGTGTGCTTGCTGCTAGTTCTCCGGCAGCCCTCCTTGCATAACCTTGCTCTTCCCTTTAGGCTCTGAGATGCAAAGAACTCGTGAACTTCAAAGGCCTGATTGGGGGACATTTGCTGTGCTGGCAGATTTTCTTCTTTCTGGACAATGTGGAAAAGCTTTTTGCTGACATGCAGAAGGCAAGAGTCACAGAATATGGAGATACGGA
This sequence comes from Passer montanus, assembly GCF_014805655.1. Taxonomy (NCBI): domain Eukaryota; kingdom Metazoa; phylum Chordata; class Aves; order Passeriformes; family Passeridae; genus Passer; species Passer montanus. Next base: position 582,778 of record NW_024368707.1, on the reverse strand, counting down.
GCGGTCTGAAGTGAAGTGCCACTGCCGGGCGTCTTTCAGCAGAAGGAGCCTCCCAGAGAGCACAGCGAGCAGCACAGTGACCTGTGCATGAAGAGCCGCTCCTAGGCATCCGAGAGACGAAGAAGGCGGCAGCTTCCAGGAGGCGAAGAACGGAGCTGCGCTACCTCAGGACTGTGAGCACTGCTTTCTAACTGCTAGAGGACAGTGGCGTGCCAGTGGCCTGCCTCTTAAATTCGCCTTTGCATTTGAATTGAAGGCATTCATGGACAACGTTTCTGTGCTTGCTGCTAGTTCTCCTGCAGCCCTCCTTGGATATCCTTGCTCTTCCCTTTAGGCTCTGAGATACTGTTGTGGTTTGGCCAGGAAGTGTGTTTCTGGAAGAGTCTATGTCAGACCAATCAGTGGCCAAATTCGAAATTGGCATCTGGTGTGGCCACTGAGGATTTGGATACGCCTCTGAGAACACACAGGGGTTAAAGGCAGGAGATTCCCAGAGAACTTCCTCTTTGGGAATCCGGCGTTGGTGAGTGGAGTCTGGACCTCTCCCCTGCCCAGCTACATCTGGGTGGGGGAGGGGGAGGCCATGCGGCCTGTGGGAGGAGGCCGGGAGCCCCAAAAGGTGCAGGGGTGGAAGAGACTTGAGATGTCTGGGCAGCCCCCCCCGGAGAGAGAGATAGAGAGCTGGCAGCTCAGCCGGCCAGAAGCGGGGAATGGGGCGAGAGAAGGTGCCTGGCAGCTGTTGGAGTCCTGGGCAGACAGAAGTAAAGATTTTAACCCCTTGGTAGAATAATGGAAACCTTACAAATACTGAATCCTCCTGAATCAGAATGAGGAGAGAGAGATGAGAGATGAAATGGGCAAGCGTGAGGGAAGCTGGACGAGGTGAGAAGGGGTGGAGCGTCTTTAAACAGAGAACCCTAAAGCAGTCCTGGCCCGTGTCCAGTGGTGAGAGCACTGGACGTGGTGGGGGGGGGAAGTCACGAGGGCCGATGTTCTCTAGGTGGGGCCATGGGTGACACAGAAGCACAGGAGGTTTTAATTGTGCTTCCGGGGGAAGCTATGGTGCAAGGGAGGACTCCTCTCTCCCTGATGGATTTGAGAGTTGATTATTTGAGGCGTGGTGAATCTGTGGAGAAAAGGGATGGGGGAGGAGGAATGTATTTAGAAGGTTTTCATTCTTAGCTTTGTATGTGTTCCTTTCTAGATTTGGAATTAATAAAGTGTTGTGGTTTTCCCTCCATCCCCGAATGGGAGCCTGCTTTGTTCTGTTCCCGGGTCACATCTCACAGCAAACATTTTGGAAATATACCTTTCATGGGGGCCCTGGCATTGTGCCAGGGTCAAACCATGACAGATGCAAAGAACTCATGAACTTCAAAGGGCCAGGTTGGGGGATGTATACTGTGCTGACACAGTTTCTCCTTGCTAGACATAGTGGAAAAGCTTTTTGCTGAGATGCAGAAGGCAAGAGACACAGAATATGGAGATACGGAGCTGTCTGAAGGTAAGTTCCGCTGCCAAGTGTCTTTCGGCAGAAGGATCTCTCCAGAGCACTCAGCGACAGGCACGGAGATCTCTGCATGAAGAGCCGCTTCTTGGCATCCGAGAGGCTGAGAAGGCGGCAGCTTCCAGGAGGCGAAGAATGAAGCTGCGCTACCTCGGGACTGTGTCCGCTGCTTTCTAACTGCTAGAGGCCAGAGGCTTTCCACTCGCCTGCCTTTTAAATTTGCATTAGCATTTGAATGGAAGGTATACTTGGACAACTTTTATGTGCTTGCTGCTAGTTCTTCTGCAGCCTTCCTTGGATAACCTTGCTCTTCCCTTTAGGCTCTGAGATGCAGAGAACTCATGAACTCATAGGGCCTGTTTGAAGGACATTTGCTGTGCAGGCACAGTTTCTCCTTGCTAGACGTAAAAGAAAAGCTTTTTGCTGAGATGCAGAAGGCAAGAGATGCAGAATACGGAGACACGGACCTATACGAAGGTAGGTGCCGCTCCCAAGCATCTTTCGTCAGAAGCAGCACCCTGGAGCGCAACACGACCGGCACGGTGACATCTGTGAGGAGAGCTGCTGCTTCAACACCGGGAGACGGACAGCGCAGTACCTTCTAGGAGGTGACGAACGATGCTGAACTACCTTGGAATTCTGTGCGCTGCTTTGTAACTACTAGATGATAGTGGCTTGCCACTGGCCTGCCTCTTAAATTTGCATTAGCATTTGAATGGAAGGTATTCTTGGATAACATTTGTGTGTTTGTGGCTAGTTCTTCCCCAGCCCTCACTAGACAACGATGTTCTTCCCTTTAGGCTATGAAATGCAAAGAACTGGTGAACTCATAGTGCCACGTCAGGGGACATATACTCTGCTGGCAGAGTTTCTCCTTTCTAGACGTAGTGGAAAAGCTTTTTGCTGAGATGCAGAAGGCAAGAGACGCAGAATACGGAGATGCGGAGCTGTCCAAACGTAAGTGCCGCTGCCAAGAGTCTTTCAGCAGAAGGATCTCCCCGGAGCACAACACGACCAGCACAGAGATCTCTGCACGAAGAGCCGCTTCTTGGCATCCCAGAGACGGAGAACGGGGCAGCTTCCAGGAGGCAAAGAACGAAGTTGCGCTAAATCGGGACTGTGTCCGCTGCTTTGTGACTGCTAGAGGACAGCGGCTTGCCAGTCACCTGCCTCTTCGGTGTGCATTAGCATTCAAATGGAAGTTATTCCTAGATAACTTTTCTGTGCTTGCTGCTAGTTCTGCCCCAGCCCTCCGTAGATAACATTGCTCTTCCCTTTAGGATCGGAGATGCAAGAACTCGTGAACTCATAGGGCCAGGTCGGGGGACGTATACTGTGCTGGCAGAGTTTCTCCTTGCTAGACTTAATGGAAAAGCTTTTCGTCAAGATGTAGAAGGCAAGAGTCACAGAATATGGAGCTACAGAGTGGTCCGAAGTGAAGTGCTGCTGCTGGGCGTCTTTCGGTAGAAGGAGTTCTCCGGAGCACACCGCAACGGGCACCGTGACATCTGCGCAAAGAGCCGCTTCGCGTCCGAGAGACAGAGAACGCGGCAGCTTCCAGGAGGAGAAGAACAGAGCTCCACTACCTCGGGACTGTGTGCGCTGCTTTGTAACTGCTAGAGGATAGCGGCTTGCCAGTCACCTGCCTCTTAAATTTGCATTAGCATTTGAATGGAAGGTATACTTGGACAACTTTTGTGTGCTTGCTGCTAGTTCTCCTGCAGCCTTCCTTGGATAACCTTGCTCTTCCCTTTAGGCTCTGAGATGCAGAGAACTGGTGAACTTCGAAGGTCTTATCAAGGGACATTTGCTGTGCTGGCAGAGTTTCTCTTTGCTAGACATAGTAGAAAAGCTTTTTGCTATGATGCAGAAGGCAAGAGACGCAGAATATTGATATATGGACCTGTCCAACGTTAAGTGCTGCTGCCATGCATCTTTTAACAGAAGGAGTGCCCGGAAGCGCACTGCCACCTTCAGGGTGATTTCAGGAAGGAGAGCTGCATCTTCGCCCCTGGGAGATAGAGAGCATGGCACCTTCCAGGACACGAAGACTGAAGCCACACAACACCCAGACCGGGTGCACTGCTTTGTAACTACTAGATGATAGTGGCTTGCCACTCCCTTGCCTCTTAAATTTGCATCAGCATTCAAATGGAAGGTAATCTTGGACAACTTTTCTGTGCTTGCTGCTAGTTCTTCCCCAGCCCTGCATAGGTAACCTTGCTCTTCCCTTTGGGCTCTGAGATGCAAAGAACTCGTGAACTTCAAAGAACAGGTTGGGGGACGTCTACTGTACTGGCACATTTTCTCCTTTCTAGACGTAGTGGAAAAGCTTTTTGCTGAGATGCAGAAGGCAAGAGACGCAGAATACGGAGATACGGAGCCTGTCCGAAGCTAATTGCCGCTGCCAAGCGTCTTTCGGCAGAAGGAGCGCCCCAGAGCGCACAGCGACCTGCAGGGTGATCTCTGCACGAAGAGCCGCCTCTTCTCGTCCGAGAGACGGAGAACGCAGCTGCTTCCAAGTGGCGAAGAATAAAGCTGCACAACACCCGGACAGGGTGAGCTGCTTTGTAACTGCTAGAAGACAGTGGCTTGCCACTCGCCTGCCTGTTAAAATCGCATTAGCATTCAAATGGAAGTTATTAATGGACAACTTTTCTGTGCTTGCTGCTAGTTCCCCTGCAGCCCTCCATGGATAACATTGCTTTTCCCTTTAGGCTCTAAGATGCAGGGACCTCGTGTTCTCGTAGGGCCTGGCTGGGAGACGTATACTGTGCTGGCAAAATTTCTCCATGCTAGATGTAGTATGAAATCTTTTTGCTAAGATGCCGAAGGCAAGAGTCTCAGAATATGGAGATACAGAGTGGTCCGAAATGAAGCGCCACTGCCAAGCATCTTTCGGTGGAAGCAGCACCGGAAGTGCTGCTGGAGTGGAAATTTCCCGGAGTGGAATGCGACCGGCATGGTGACATCTGCGAGAAGAGCTGCTTCTTCGCATCCGGGAGACGATGAGCGTGGCACAGTCCAGGAGGCAAAGAACGGAGCTGGGCTACCTCAGGACTGTGTGTGCTGCTTTGTAACTGCTAGACGATAGTGGCTTGCCAGTTGCCTGCCTCTTAAATTCACATTAGCATTCTAATGGAAGATATTCTTGGACAACTTTTCTGTGGTTGCTGCCAGTTCTCCTGTAGCTTTCCATGGATAAACTTGCTCTTCCGTTTCGGCACTGAGATGCAAAGAACTCGTGAACTTCAAAGGCCAGGTCGGGGGACGTATGCTGTGCTGGCAGAGTTTCTCCATGCTAGACGTAGTGGAAACGCTTTTTGCTGAGATGCAGAAGGCAAGAGATGCAGAATACAGAGATGCGGAGCTTTCCGAATGTAATTGCCACTGCTGGGCCTAAGGAGCCCTGTGGAGCACACCACGAACGGCAGGGTGATCTTTGCACAAAAAGCCATTTCTTCACATCCAAGGGACAGAGAATGCGGCAATTTGCAGGAGGCACTTGTCACTGTCAAACAAACCACATTTTCTGCTGGTGATGCTTTGCGTCTGGGAGGGATCCTTCAATGTTCTCAATTTGAGGAGGCAGCTGGCCATGCCAGGCAACTGTCCCCTGAAAATGAATGCCAGCCTTTTTCCATTGGAAACAAAACTCACCAGCCCAGTTTCCTGATGTCAGTTTGCAGGAGGCGCTTGGCAGTGTCAGTCCAGACAGAGTTGCCTGTCGTAGCACCATGCGTCTGGGAGGCATACTGCAATGTTTGGAAATGCTGCAGGGAGCAGGCCACTCACTGCAATTGGTTCCTGGAAAAGAACGCTGGCCCTTTTCCCTGGGAAACGAAACACACCAGCCCAGGTTCCTGATGATACTTTGCAGGAGGCACATGTCACTGTCAAACCAGTCACAGTTGCCTGTGGTGGCACCTTGCGTCTGGGAGGAATCCAGCGAAGATCGGAATTTCAGCAGGCAGACGGCCAGTCAGTCACTGCCCTCTGGAAAAAAATGCTGGCTCTTTTCCCTGGGAAACAAAACACACCAGCCCAGGTGGCTGATGGCAGTTTGCAGGAGGCGCTTGTCACTGTCAAAAAAGCCACAGCTGCTGTTGGTGAAGCCTTGCTTCTGGGAGGCATCCTTCAAAGTTCTGAATTTCTGCAGGCAGCCAGCCAGTCCGGGCCAATCGCTACCGTACACAAACTCAGGCCCTTTTCCCAGGGAAACAAAACTCACCAGCCCAGGTCCCTGATGTCCGTTTTTAGGAGACACTCCGCACTGTCAAAGTAGCCTCATTCTCGTGTGGTGTCACCTTGCGTCACCAAATTTTGCCAGTTTGCCAAAGGCACTTGGCACTGTCAAACCAGCCACAGTTGATGATGGTGTCAGCTTGCGTTTGGGAGCTATTCAGAGATGTTCAGAATTTCAGCCGGCAGCCAGCCACTCCAGGCCTCTGGCTCTTGGTTACAAATGCTGGCCCTTTTCCCTGGGAAATAAAACTCAGGAGCCCAGGTTCCTGATGTCAGTTTGCATGAGGCACTCGGCTTTGTCAATCCAGCCGTAGATGCATGTGGTGGCTCCTTCCATTTTGGAGGCATCCTGCAATGTTCGGAATTTCATCGTACAGCCAGCCACTATGAGCCACTGGCCACTGGAAAAAAAAGCATTCCCTTTCCCATGGGAAACCAAACTCACGAGCCCAGATTCCTGATGGCAGTTCTCAGAAGGTACTTGGCACTGTCAAACACTTGCTGATGCTGACACCTTCTGTCTGGGAGGCATCCTGCAACGTTCAGAATTTCAGCAGGCAAATTGCCACTCTGAGCCACTGGCCAATGGAAATAAACGCCGGCCCTTTTCCCAGGGAAACAAGTCTCATGAGTCCGGGTTCCTGCTGTCATATTGAAGGAGGCACTTGGCACTGTCAAACAAGCCCCAGTTGCCTGTGGGGGTACCCTGTGTCTGGGAGGTATCCTGTGATACTCGGAATTTCTGCAGGCATCCAGCCATTCCGAGCCAATGGCCGCTGGAATCAAACGCCGGACCTTTTCCATGGGAAACAAAACTCACCAGCCCAGGTTCCTGATGTCAGTTTCCAGGAGGCACTTGGCAGTGTAAAACCAGCCACTGTTGCTTGTTGTGGCAGTTTGTGTCTGGGAGGCATCCAGAGACAATCTGAATTTTAGCAGACACAGGGCCACTCCGGACCATTGGCCCCTCGAAATAAACACCAGCTCTTTTCCATAGGAAACAAAATTCATGAGCCCAGGTTACTGATGTCAGTTTGCAGGAGGCACTTGGCCCTTTCAAACCAGCCACATTTGCTAATCATTCCTCCTTGCGTCTGAGAGGCATCCTGTGATGTTCGGAATTTCAGCAGGCAGCCGGCCACTCCGGGCCTCTGGCGCCAGGAAACAAACGCCGGCCCTTGTCCCAGGGAAACAAAGCTCACCAGGCCAGGTTCCTGATGTCGGTTTGCAGGAGGCACTTGGCCCTTTCAACCCAGCCACATTTGCTAATCATTCCTCCTTGCGTCTGGGAGGCATCCTGCGATGTGCGGAATTTCTGCAGGCAGTCGGCCACTCCGGGCCTCTGGCGCCAGGAAACAAACGCCGGCCCTTGTCCCAGGGAAACAAAGCTCACCAGGCCAGGTTCCTGATGTCGGTTTGCAGGAGGCACTTGGCCCTTTCAACCCAGCCACATTTGCTAATCATTCCTCCTTGCGTCTGGGAGGCATCCTGCGATGTTCGGAATTTCTGCAGGCGGCCGGCCACTCCGGGCCTCTGGCCCCAGGAAACAAACGCCGGCACTTGTCCCAGGGAAACAAAGCTCACCAGACCTGATGGCAATTTGCAGGAGGCACTTCGCACTGTCAAACCAGCCACTGTTGCTGATGATGGCACCTTGCATCATGGAGACATTCTGCAACGTTAGGAATTTCTTCAGGCAGCCAGCCTCTCTGGGCCAGTGGACCCTGTAAACAAACGTTGGCCCTTTTCACTGGGAAACAAAACTCACCAGACCAAATTGCTGATGTCAGTTTGCAGGAGGAACTTGGCACTGTCTAACTAGCCTCAGTTGCCTGTGGAGGCACAATACATCTGGGAGGCATCCTGCGATGTTTGGAATTTAAGCAGGCTGCCGGATACTGTGAGCCACTCTGGGCACTGGGAAACAATGCCAGCCATTTCCCTGGGGAAAAAAACTCATGAGCGAAGGTTCCTGATATCAGTTTGCAGGAGGCATCGTGCGATGTTCGGAATTTCATCCAGCAGCCAGGCTACTGGCCCCTGGAAACGAACACTGGCCCTTTTCCCTAAGAAACAAAATGCAACAGCCCAGGTTCCCGATGTCCATTTGCAGGAGGCACATGGCACTGTCAAAGTAGCCACTGTTTAACGTGGTGGCACCTTGTGTCTGGGAGGCATTCGGCGACTTACGGAATTGCATCAGGCAGCCGGCCACTGTGGACTACTGGAACCTGAAAACAAACGTTGGCCCTTTTCTCTGGGAAAAAAAACTGACCAGACCAGGTTCCTGATGTCACTTTGCAGGAGGCACTTGACACTGTCAAACAAGCCACAGTTGCCTGTGGTGGCACCTCGCATCTGGGAGGCATCCTGCGATGTTTGAAATTTCAGCAGGCAGTCGGAAACTCTGAGCCACTGGCCCTGGAAAAAAATGCCAGCCCTTTCCCTGGGAAACAAAGTTCACCAGCCCAGGTTCCTGATGTCAGTTTGCAAGAGGCGCTTAGCACTTTCAAACCAGCAGGAGCTGAGTGTGGTGGCACCTTGCATCTGGGAGGCATCCTGCGATGTTCAGAATTTTATGAGGCAGCCGGCCTCTCTGGGACACAGGACCCTGGAAACAAACGCCGGCCCTATTACCTGGGAAACAAAACTCACCAGCCCAGTTTCCTGATGTCAGTTTGCAGGAGGCACTTGGCACTGTTAAACCAGCCTCAGTTGCTGACTGGGGCACCTGCGATGTTCGGAATTTCTTCAGGCAGACGGCCTCTCTAGGCCACTGGGCCATGGAAAAAACCGCCAGCCCTTTCCCTGGGAAAAAAACACACCAGCCCCGGTTCCTGATGTCAGTTTGCAGGAGGTACTTGGAAATCTCAAACAAGGCACATTTTCTGTTGGTGACGCCTTGCGTCTGGAAGGCATCCTTCGATGTTTGGAATTTCAAGAGGCAGATGGCCATTCCGGGACACTGTCTCATGAACACCTACACCACCCCTTCTCCCTGGGAAACAAAACTCACAGCCCAGGTGAGGAGGCAGGAGGCACTTGGCACTGTCACAAAAGCCTCAGTTGCCTGTGGTGGCACCCTGCATCCAGGAGGCATCCCACGATGTTTGGAATTTCTGCAGGCGGCCAGCCACTCTGAACCACTAGCCTCTGGAAAAAACGCATCCTTTTTTCCCTGAGAAACAAAATTCATGAGCCCCGGTTCCGGATGTCAGTTTGCAGGAGGCACTTGTCACTGTCAAACCAGTCACAGTTGCGTGTGGTGGTTCATTGCTTCTGGGTAGCATCCGGCGCTGATTGGAACTTCAGCAGGAACACTGCCTTTATGGGCTACTGGCCCTAGGGTAGGAACCAGGCCCTTTTCTCTGCGAAACCAAACTCAGTGGCCCAGGTTCCTGAGGTCCATGGGCCAGTGGCCTGGAATGGCTTGCTGACTGGTGAAAATCCGAACGTCTCAGGGTGCCTCCCAGACGCAAGGTGCCACCATCAGCAACTGTAGCTGATTTGGCAGTGCCAAGTGCGTCCTGAAAACAGACATCAGGAACCTGATCTGGTGAGTTTCATGTCGCAGACCAAAGGGCCTGTGTCCGTACCCAGGGGTCAGTGGCCCAGAGAGGCGGGCTGCCTCCTGACATTCCGAAAGTCGCAAGATGCCTCCCAGACACAAGTTGCCAACACAGGCAACTGTGGATGTTTTGACAGTGCCAAGTGACTCTTGCAAAATGAAATAAGGAAACTGGGCTTCTGAGTTTGCTTCCCAGGGAAAAGACCTGTCGTACATTTCCAGCGACCAGTGGCCCGGAGTTGGTGGTTGCCCGCTGAAATTCCAAATATCGCAGGATGCCTCCCAGACGCAAGGTCCAGCCACAGGCAATTGTGTCTTGTTTGACAGGGCCTAGAGCCTCCTGCAAACCATCATCCGGATCCTCGGCTGGTGAGTTTTACTTCCCAGGGAAAAGGGCTGGTGTACCATTCCAGGGGCCAGTGGCCTGTAGTGGTCGGCTACCTTCTGAAATTCCGAACATCGCAGGATGTCTCCCAGATGCAAGGTGCCAACACAGGCAACTGTGGCAGGTTGGACAGTGCCAAATGCCTCCTGCAAACTGATATCAGGATCCAGGGCTGGTGAGCTTTGTTTCCCAGGGAAAAGGGCCGGTGTTTGTTTCCAGAGGCTAGGGGGTCGGAGTGTCCATCTGCCTGCTGAAATTCCGAACGTCGCAGGATGCCACCCAGGGGCAATGAGCAACCACCGGCAACAGTGAATATTTTGACATCGCCAAGTGCTCTTGCAAACTGAAATGAGGAACCTGGTCTCATGAGTTTTGTTTCCCAGGAAAAAGGCCAATTGTAAATCTCAAGTGACCAGTGGCCCAGAGTACCAGGTTGCCCACTGAAAATTCAGAAAGTTCAGGATGCCTCCCAGACGCAAGGTATCACCACAGGCAACGGTGGCTAGTTTGACAGTGTCAAGTGCCTCCTGCAAAAGGACATCAGGAACATGGGCTAGAGAGTTTTCTTTAACAGAGAAAAGGTCCAGCGTTCCTCCCCAGTGGCCAGTGGCCCTGAGAGGTGGGCTGCAGACTTAAATTTCGATCATTGCAGGATGTCTTCCAGATGCAAGGTGCCACCAAAGGCAACTGTAACTGTTTTGGCAGTGCCAAGTGCCTCCTGCTAATTGACATCAGGAACCTGGACTCGTGAGTTTTACTTCGCAGACAAAAGGACCTGGTTCATATCGAGGGGCCAGTGGCCCAGAGAGGCGGGCTGCATGCTCAAATTCCGAACGTCGCAGGATGCATGCCAGACACAATGTGCCACCACACGCAACTGTGGTAGGTTTGACAGTGCCAAGTGCCTCCTGCAAAACGACATGAGCAACCTGGGCTGGTGAGTTTTGATTCCCAGGGAAAAGGCTGGCGTAGGTGTTCAGGGGCTAGTTGCAAGGACTGGCCGTCTGCCTCCTGGAATTCTGAACATTGCAAGATGCCTCCCAGAATCAAGGAGAAATGATTTGCAAAAGTGGCTGCTCTGACAGTGCGAAGTGCCTCTCACAAAATGAATTCTAAAACCTGGGCTGGTGAGTTTTCTTCCTTTGGGAAAAGGGCCAGTGTTCGTATACATAGGCCAGTGGTACAGAACGCCTGGCTCCCTGCTGAAATTCCGAACGTCGCAGGATGCCTCCCAAACACAATGTGCCACCATACGCAGCTGTGGCTGGTTTGACAGTGTTAAGCACCTCCTGCAAACTGACATCAGGAACCTGGGCTCATGAGTTTTGTTTCCCAGGGTAAAGAGCCATTATTCATGTCAATGGACCAGTGGTCCAGAGTGGCCATTTGCCTGCTGAAATTCCGAACATTGCAGGATGCCTCCCAGATGCAAGATGCCACCACAGGCAACTGTGGCCAATTTGGCAGTGCCAAGTGTCTCCTGCAAACAAACATCAGGAACCTGGGCCCGTGAGTTTCATTTCCCATGGAAAAAGGCGGGCATTTGTTTTCAGGGACCAGTGCCTCGGAATTGCCTGCTACCTGCTGAAATTCTGAAAATCGCAGGATGCCTCCCAGATGCAAGGTGCCACCACACGCAACTGTGGCTCGTTTGACAGTGGCAAGTGCCTCCTGCAAACTGATATCAGGAACCTGGGCTCATGAGTTTTGTTTCCCAGGGTAAATGGCCAGGGTTTGTGTCCAGGGGCCAGTAGCCCAGAATGGCCCTCTGCTTGACAGTGCCAAGTTCCTCCTGCAAACTGACATCAGGAACCCGGGCTGGTGAGTTTTGTTTCTCAGGGTAAATGGGTGGTGTTCCTGTCCATGGGCCAGTGGCCCGGAGTGGCCATCAGGCAGCTGAAATTGCAAACATCGCAGGATGCCTCCCAGACGCAAAGTGACACTAGAGACAACAGTTGCTAGTTTGACCATGCCAAGTGCCTCTTGCAAAGTGGCATCAGGAACCTGGGCTTGTGAGTTTCATTTCCCAGGGAAAAGGGCATGCATTCGTATCCCAGGGCCAGTGATCTGGAGTGTCCGGTTCCCTGCTGAAATTCCTTACGTCTCTGTAAGCCTCCCAGACCCAAGGTGCCACCATACGCAACTGTGGCTAGTTTGACAGTGCCAAGTGCCTCCTGCAAATTGACATCAGGAACCTGGGTTGGTGGATTTTGTTTCCCAGGGTAAAGGCCCAGTGTTAGTGTCCATGGGCCAAGTGCTCGGACTGGCCATCTGCCTTGTAATGAAATTGTAAACATCGCAGGATGCCTCCCAGACCCAAGGTGACACCATCAGCAACTGTGGCTACTTTGACAGTCACAAATGCCTCATGCAAACTGACATCAGGAACCTGGGTTGGTGAGTTTTGTTTCCCAGGGTAAAGGGCCAGCATTCGTGTCCATGGGCCAGTGGCCCAGAGTGGCCATTTGCCTGCTGAAATTCGGAACATCACAGGATGCCTCCCATACCCAAGGTGCCACCACACGCAACTGTGGCTTGTTGGACAATGACAAGTGCCTCTTGCAAACAGACATCAGGATCCTGGGCTGGTGGGTTTTGTTTTCCAGGGAAAAAGGCCAAGGTTCGTGTCTACAGTCCAGTGGCCTGGAGTGGAAGGCTGCCAGCTGAAATCCCAAATGTCGCAGGATGCTTTTCAGACGCAAGGTGACACCAGAGACCTCTTTGGCTGGATTGATATTGCCAAGTGCCTCCTGCAAATTGACATCAGGAACCTGGGTTCATGAGTTTGGTTTCACAGGGTAAAGGGCATGCGTTTGTATGTAGGGGCCAGTGGCTCGGAGTGTCCTGCTGCCTGCTGAAATTCAAGAGTGGCCGGCTGCCTGCTGAAATTCCGCATGCTTCAGGATATCTCCCAGATGCAAGGTGCCACCACAGGCAACTGTGGCTTGTTTACTGTGCCAAGTGCCTCCTGCAAACTGTCATCAGGAATCTGGGCTCATGTGTTTCATTTCCCTGGCAAAAAGTTCCACATTTTTTTCCCGGGGCCAGTGTCTCAGAGTGGCCAGCTGCCTCTGAAATTCCAAACATCGCATGATGCTTCCCATTCGCAAGGTGCCACCAGAGGCAACTGTGGCTGGTTTGTCAGTGCCAAGTTCCTTCTGAAAACTGACATCAGGAACCTGGTCTGGTGAGTTGCTTTTTTCCTTGGGGAAAACGCCTGCACAATTCTTCAGTTGCCTGAGGCTTCAGATGTAACTATAAAGTTTGCCAGTTGCTCTCATCTACCTCCTTATATTGGTGATATTAAGTTTTTTCAGGTTTTATGAGAAGATGAATTTATGGTAGGAACTTATTGCACATCATACTCTCTAGGAAAACGTTCCACTCTGGAAACACATATCTGGTGCTAAATGCACATTGCCAGCCCTGCAATTAGACAAGCTGAAAGTCTTCTTCACACTCGTGTATTTGAACCTCACCCAGCCACAGCAGGGTCTCAGCTGATTATCTCACATTATAGATGTGCATGCTCACAACAGATTTATTGGCTAGTCTCTTCTGGAAATACCACCCACATTCCCTCCCTCTTTCTTCAGAGCTTCTCAGGAAAAACGCACAGGCACCTCCCTCCCACAACACACTTATATCCTGCACACAATATCTTCTGGATTTCTGACTCATTTAAAGTAAGAATCACATCTAGGTGCTACCCACAATTTCATTCCTGGTCCATGCCTTTTTACAGAATTCCTGAAAAATTATCTATCAGGGAAAGAAAATCGTCTGCAAAAGGAACTCGGTGTATTGTGAAAGGATCAGAGAAAAGGCCAGCTGCAGCCCCTCACAGCAAATTTCTCTGTTTTCCCCAAATAGAAAACTTACTATATTCCTGTTTGAATACAGCAGCTTTATTACTCATTTAACTGCATAGAATAATTAATTGTTTGAAGCACTTGAGATCCAACAGGTCTGCCCTATTTCTTGACTTTCTTTGCCCTGTCTCATCAGTGATTGAATGTCTAAGCAAACTTTCATTGCAGGTTTTCTGGTTGGGAGAGCAGTTTTCGGCCAAGCCAAGAAAAGCACAAGAACATTGCAAATTGATTCTTCTACGTAGTGCATTTGCAGGAGTGATCTGGTGTTTCCTTAATGTTATCTCACATGCTTCTGTCAACACTGAGGTTGCTCAGCCATCGTTGCTTTCCTAATGATTTCAGTCACTTGCCCTCTCACACTCACAGGGTTGACTCACTTGACTCACACATCTAAACTCTTTGCAGCATGCTCAGAGGAAGAGAAAAGCATCCTGGTCACCTAACTCCAACTTTCATGTAGTCTGTGAGCAAAGGATTTTCCTGTTTTCTTCTTTTCAGTTCAACTAACTCCGTTTTAAACTCATTTTGAAGAGGAGCTGTTCTAGTCATTACTTCTGTACAGGTTTGACCCTACCCCAGGCATGACAGTTTTGAGTATATGCAACCACTGAGAAATTAATTTCAGTCATGTCAGAATGGCTTCTCTCTCTCCTTTCTGTTGGTGGATAAGAAGTTGAAGGGCAGTTGCATCCTGCACAGCATGGGAACTGGAGGAACAGGGTAAAGGAAGAGTTTATTTCCATTTGCTCTGAAGAGAGGGCACATCTGGAATACTGGATCTGTTTCAGATGCCCTATGAAAAGGTCAATGTGAACAAAATGGTGGAGCCCCATACAGGCCACTAGATGGCACAGGAGCATCCCATGAACCAGGAGAGTCTGAGGGGCTTGGTCCTGTTCACACTGGAGAAGACAAGGCGAAGAGTTATCAGAGGGGCTCAGCAAAGGACAGCTGGAAAGAGTCTTAGATGGCAGGAGGGAAATTCAGACATAAAATAAGGAATAAAAAACTCATGCCAAGGATTGTTTAGCACTGGCAGAAAGGCCAGAGACCCTGGGTGTTGTAGTGTGTTTTTATGCTTTGTAATAGTTTTGTTTTTGTAGTCCCTTATTTTTCCCAAATTATTTTCCCTTGATTGTACCCCGTCTCTCTACCTGTGTAATCCCTCTCCTTTGTTGAGATCATCCCCAAATCCCCTCCCTGGCTCTCTGTCAGACACTCAGCATCCCATCCTCTCTATCCAGAACTTTTGGTCCAGGTCATTGAGTGATTAGTCACAGGCCAGGGGTCAAACCCCAAGTGGTACCCCATACGCTATCCATTCGTCCATTCCCTAAATGTCCATTCCCTAAATTTTCAACCCTGAAGTTTCTTTATTGGTCAGTAAATGTATCTACTTTTTGGTTCACACCTCCCTTTAAATGTAACCTGGGCTCCTCTCCCGGGCACTCTGAACAGGATGGCCCCTGAGGTGGGGAGCCCCCAGGAGCTCCGAATAAAACCTTGGATTAACCCCAGTAAGACTTGGCCCTTTCATCCTCTACCGATGTCTCTAGCGTCTCTTCTGATGCAAAGACAAATAGCCCAGCTGCCTTCAATACCCTCGGGGCATGAGAGAGTGTCCCCCTGCTGTTGGCCGTGTTGGAGCTGGCTGGGGTTCCTGGGGTGGGGGGGGCCCAGAGAGATGGAGACACCTGGGGAATCTCCAACCCTGCAGTTGCTCAGAAATCACTTGAACATGGCCACGAATAAGATGATCATGCTTGGATGTATCTCTGCTGTGAATGAGAGTTTGGACTGAGAAAGTCCCTTCCAGAATAAATCTTTCTGTCAGTAATTCTAAGGAAGATTTAAAAACCTTTGTCACTTTCTGCCTAATTGCATCCATTGTTCAATTTTGGTGCAAAACTGTCATCAGCAAGTCATGTGTACAATACCTTGGGGATTACTTGTTGGATATTTACAAATACCATTTCCCCAGTGTCAGACTTCCCTCCCCATTCCTCCACAGGCTCTCACCTGCTCTCTTGTCAAATGTAATCCCCTCCACTGAAGGGTCAAAGTCCTTCTCCATCTTTACTTATTTTGATTGCTGAAAAACCTACAAGAATCCTTTCCTAGAGTTTTGGACCTGACACTTCTGCATTTTTTTAGATTCTGTCTTTGATTAAAAGAAAAAAAAACAAAACCAAAAGAAACCTATAGAATACAAATGCAAAGTTTCTGTATTCCCATCCTTATCCCTCCTTGAACCTTTCCTTTGCTGTTCTGTAGGATTGCACTCCTCTCTGGGGCAGTGGTAGCTGTGACTATGACATTCCAAGCAGAGGCTATGGTCTCCTAGAAGAAGTTAGGCTGGAAGGAACCTCCAGGGGTTTTCTACTTCAAGCTGCTGCTCATGGCTGGACAGAGAATGGGAAGATATTGTCCCATGCTGGTTATGAAGCCGGGGCAGAGACAGGAGTGTGGGACGGGAAGGTTTGTCACTGTGCAGCTGTGGAGTATGTCCTGCAGGAGGCTGAGGGAACAGGAAGCATTGGGAAAGTGGCCACAGCTGTGTCAGTGAGTGAGCATAGAAGAGAGACTGCGGGAAGGCACAGGGAGCTGAGAGGGGCAGCGAGTGTCAGCACAGGAAACACAGCTTCACCTGGGCATGGCAGCCACAGACAGACTGTGGTGGAGGAGGGCTGAGACTCTGTTTGTCCGGGTGAACTTGCACATGGCAAAACAGATCACAGAATTCCTTGTCATCCCTCCTCCTTTATCAAGGTACTACAGGTTTAAAAGCACAAGACAGTTGTTTCCACTGGGATCAACCAAGCTGTCAGTTCAAAGTTAGGAAAACTTACTGTTTGATTATGTGATTCGGTGAGTAGAAGACTGTATCACCAGCATGATCCATCACTATGATTGATTGCATGAGGTACGATCAAACATCTGATATTTTGGAACAGTCTGCATGGGATAGTTTGGTCAGGATCACTGCAATTATCAATATGCTCACCAAAACTTGGGCACTGGTTGAGTCAAGCCTGAACCCACTGTTACTCAATAGTGAAACTGGAAGGAGATTATTCCTTTCAGGAGAGATCCGTGAAAAACATCTCAAAGTGACTGCACAACACATTTTTGGAGCACACAAAGACATCTCTCCAGGAAAGGGCAATATTTATCTACACTGAACAGTCCATCAAACAGATCCACTCTTGCTTGCAAGAGAGTCTTTATTGGCAACAACCCAAAAGAGGTTACAGACAATGGAACAGGCCAAGGTACCACAAGAGCTTTGTAATGCAAATCACAAAGGAAGGGACACACAAGCAGAGATCAGAGATTTCTTGCTGGGACTGCACCTTCCCTCAGTGTCACGTGCTCGGCAGTCTAAGAGTCACGGCCAGGGCGAAGGGGATGCAGGAAGGAAAGCTTGTCATTGAAGTCGATTTCCTTGTAATTGGGAACATCCTCATGTTCTCGGGCAAGGTGCTGAGGCCCACTTCCATCGCTGTTTAACCCTGGAAATTGGCATGCTCATAAAGGATGAGTCTTCCCATCTCAGTGGGACTTCTGGTGTTTGGATTCCTTGCTATAGGAGCTGGCTGACAGCCTGCACAATATAAAGAGAGAAAGTAGGTAATGCTTGTAAGAAGCCTTTACATACCAGACAGAAAATTATGGAAAAGGTGGGGGACGAAAAAGTGAAAGAAGGGAAAGCAACACATTTTGAACAAAGAATAAACATAGCAGCAGCTGGAAAAGAGCGAGGGCATGACATAGAAATGTCCATTTGGAAGAGAATGTAAAATGAAGTATGTACCTATTACTACCCAGTTTTATTTAGTTATATATGTTGTTTTACAGATATCCCCCAGATTAAGTCGTAAAATACTCTCACATCCATCTCCCACAATTGTGTATCACTGGCCCCCTCCACCCTCTCCCTTGGTAAGGTTTGTTTCTCCTGCAGTAGCCATCCATCTCCTCATGCCCTGAGATGGGTTCAGTCTCTGCACACACACACAGCAGACCCTCACGGCTCTGCTGCAGCTCTCAGCCCAACACTAAAGCCTCCTTCCCTTGCCCTGCATTTCACAGCAGTTGCCCAAGAAACCCTTCCAGCCCTCCTGTGCACAGGGTGCCTCTTACCTTGCTGTCAGCTGCAGGGCTGGGGAGAGCTGAGGGCAATTCCTCCAGTGCAGGGCTGTGGTTTGGGAAGGGTCTCTCACCTGCCTGCTTTTATAGGTCGCTCAGAAGCCTTGTGCAACACCCCAGGTGACAGCATGAAAAGCGACCAAAACTCTCCATAAGCCAGATCAGCCACAGTAATTCAGACACACCAAAGTACATTGTGACACAGGGACTGTGGAAGTTTTTGCTTAAGGCAATTTATAGTTCCCCTCCTGGGAAGTGCTTAAAATTAACAAGGACTTTTTTAGGGGAGATATCCAAGTCACAGAGACGGCATTTGAAATGCCAGTTTTTGAAAAATAAAATTCCCTTTTTTAGGGTCATGGAATCATTACTTTTGGAAAAGGCCTCCAAGATCATCAAGTCCAACCTTTGCCCAAATACCACCATGCTCTGTAATCCATACTGCAAATATCACTTAAACTTCCCTCCCCTGGCTACATAACCAGCATGGGAGAACATCTCTGCATTCTCCATCCTGCTTTGAGCAGCAGCTTGAAGTAGAGACCTATCAAGGTCAGTATTGAGAGACCTCTCCGACGGCCACGGATCCGAGTCACGGCACCAAGTTGTTATAAATGAGCGCAATGGGCCAGTCGGGTCAATTATATAGCCAATTTATTAATACAGAAAAGAGAAAGCAAATTGCAGCGCTGGGCGGCAGGGGAGTCCTCGCTCCACCAACTGCCGCGCCGAAAGTTGTTCCGTTTCCCCTTTTTGTACCCTCCCGCTTTCTAGCCCCGTCACATTTCCGGTGCTTCTCCGCGCATGTCCGCCCGGTTGTTAGAGGGTCTCCTTCTGCCTCCTGGTGGTCGTCGATGAAGGCCTCTGGTACTCTTCCTCGGTGCCCCCCCCTTCTGGGAACCTGGGACTTGGAACAGCTTGTAGTTGATTAGCTCAGCAATGTTTAGTCTCATATGTTATCGCATGCTAGTTGGCGGTTACTTGTTTACACTATGTTTCCTCCTGTTTTTAGTGAGCAAGAAGGTCACATTCCCATCACAACCCTATGCTCTCTCCTATTTTTAGTGAACAAAAAGGGCACATTCCCATCACAACTTCCAGCTTCAAGGAGTCCATACACTCTCCTTGGCCTGTCACGGGGACAGCTACCCATGCACCAGAGAGGAGTGCAATCCTACAAAACAGCCAAGAAATGGTTCAGGAAGGCATATGCAGGGGAATGTTAAAGGAAATTTGCATTTTCTCTTGCCGAGGTTTGTTTTGGGCTGTATTTAATCAAAGACAGTATCCAAACAAATGAGAAAATGCAACATCCAAAAATATAGCAAAGGATTCTTGAAAGTTTTTCAGTGGTAAGAGGATGAAGTAAAGGTGGAGAAGGACTTTGACCCTTCAGTGGAGGGGATTACATTTGACAAGAGAGCAGGTGAGAGCCTGTGGAGGAATGGGGAGGGAAGTCTGACACTGGGGAAATAGAGATCATAAATGTCCAAAAAGTAAACTCATATTTGTTGTACACATGACTTGCTGATGACAGTTTTGCACCAAAATTGAACAATGGATGCAATTAGGCAGAAAGTGACAAAGGTATTTAAATCTTCCTTAGAATTACTGACAGAAAGATAGATTGTAGAAAGGAAGTCCAAGGCCTTGTTCACAGCAGAGCTACTTCCAAAAATGACCAGGTTACTCCTGGCTATCTTCAAGTGATTTCTGAACAATTGCAATGGTGGAGATTCCCCAGGATCGCTGACCTTTCTTCCAGTGCTGAAAAACTCTTAGAGCTATGGTTATTTTCCTTATTTTCAGTCAGAGCTTCCCTGTTTCCAGATAAGACACTTTCCTGATGTCCTTTTGCTGAGCCCCTCTGAGAATCCTTACCCTTGTCTCTTCCATGGCTGAGAAAAATTTTCATGATGAAGTAATAAAATTTTAAATCACACCACCCAGAGAACTTGGATAGTCAGCATACAGAGAGCCGGTGAGAGCCTGTGGAGGAATGGGGAGGGAAGTCTGACACTGGGGAAATGGTATTTGTAAATATCCAACAAGTAATCCCCAAGGTATTGTACACATGACTTGCTGATGACAGTTTTGCACCAAAATTGAACAATGGATGCAATTAGGCAGAAAGTGACAAAGGTTTTTAAATCTTCCTTAGAATTACTGACAGAAAGATTTATTCTGGAAGGGATCTGGAAGGCCTGGTCCAAGGCTTTTTTCACAGCAATCACTTCCTACCCGATCCTCCTCTTCTCATAAACCCTGGGAACACTTAATATAATCAATCTAAGATCATCATTCAAAGCAACTGGCACACTCTACATTTGCCTCTGACCTATTGCATGACAACTTTTCCAGCAGCCAGCTGCCTTTGCAGTTTCTCCAGAATCTCTAAATTGAAAAATCTCATTGAGAAGGTTAAAAAAAAAAGGAAAAAAAGTCTGAGATTGTGTTTTAACTTTTCTAGTTTTAACTGCATATGGTGCTTCCTCTCCAAGAAAAAATTACTGCAAAGAGCAATCCAGAAAGCTCTCTCCCAGGCCAGTGGCATTCCACAAATTGCCATGCCTTCTGTGCAACCCTGCACCCTAAATTCACTTAACTGAAAAAGTTCCCAAATTTAGAAGACTTCCTGAGTGTCCAGCTGTTCATTAACCAAGCCCCCATGGCTGCAGTGTGCTGTCAGATGCAAGTCCTTTACAAAGTGCTGGGCTTCACACTCAAAATTCCATCAAGGCCTTTGCTTTCCAAAGCTGTGGTTTGCGCTCAGGTTTGTTAGCAGACCACTTCCAAAGGCAGGCTTGCGTATTCCAAAGCTGGCTACTTATGTTGTTATGTCAATTCAGCCCAGAGTGCTTTACAATATTTATGGATCAGGAAATGGCAACAATGATCAAATGCATCTGACACCAGACTCCTGTTCCTCCTGAGTGTCCAGAGCTCAGATGTTCACACAAGGGGGCACGTATAGGTATTGGTTCTGCAAGTCTGTATAGGGGCTTTATGGCCCCTACATCTCATCCTTAACAACGAGCCCTATATCTCATCAGCCTGGTGAAAATACCTGTGAAAACAGTTTCTGTGAACAACTTCTGTGAAATAACCCTTTAATAGCAAAGTATGAATATTCTCTAAGATATTTCTCTCTGTAACTTTGTGTACTATATAAAACTACATGCATGCAGTCTGACCATATATAAAATACAAAATTTAACTGAATAATCATATTTTTGATATTAAGAAATTAGGACACACCAAGGATTTGTCACACATGAAGTATAGCATGAAGGTTTGCATAATTGTGTTTCTTTAGGTAGCAGGTAGGTGCCACAAAAATCACCTGTGGTCTAATTTAAATAGGGTTTCTCTTTCTGTATGGTTAGACTGCTACTGAGACAAATGTGAACTCATCTGGAATCTGTTTTGATGGCACTACAGGGGTGCCCTGCATGGCCCTGCATAGAGGGAAAGTGTTTCAAAGACCAAAAGAAGAGATGAAGATTTATTTTGAGGCTCTACCTTTTATATTTGTGACATTCACTGAGACACTATTTGTAGATTCAATAAATGGTTAGTAGAAGATAATGTATGGTTTCTGCATGTTTTCAGAAGGAGATGCAGGGAAATCATTGCTCTGAACTATCTGAGCTCTGCTAAGAATTAATTAAGGGTTTTATTATGGTTCCCTGTGATCTTTATAATTTTCATCTCACTTCATCCATGCAGGCTCAGGATGAATGAAGATATACCCAGCTGTGGCATCCAAAAATTATCTGTACAGTACGGGTAAGATCAATCAAGGTCAAGATGGAAATTCTTCATTGTCTTAATACATGAGAAGTTTGCTTTGGGGAAATTTTGTATTATTAGGCAGACAATATAATAAGATAAACTTCAAAGGCAACAAAAAAATGGTAATTGATGTGATACATAGTTCAGTTTAAATCTTGCCATGGTGAATGACAAAACCATAAATGAAAGCAAAGTTGTGCAAATTCTCCCACATGCCTATCACCTGTTTGTAGATATCTCATGGATAGAATGAGAACTGATTTATTATGAAAAGAAACATTGAAACAGCAAAGATTGGACAAGGTTGTAAAAACAGTTACAAAGAAATCATGACAAGAGGTGATCCTTGAGTTTTGACAATGTTGTTTAGTGATGAATGAAAACTTACTGTATGATTGAGCCATTTAGCACATTTTTAAGTTTCAAAAAAAAGCAATAAAGTCTGTTTCCCCTTGCTTCAGATTACCTGGTTTGTCCCAACTACAGGCTCCCTTCTTGTTCAACTATATTACACCAAAGACTTTTCAGGCTATGGTACATAAAGAGAACTGTGTTTGGCCATCTACTTTAGCTGGAGAACCTGCTCTGTAGGGATTAAGCATGTGAAACCACTGCATTTCCCATAGGCCTGCTAGCAGGACTGAATGTTTTTCAAGCTCTGTCCCCTGCCTTCCATGTTTCCAGAAAAAGCAGACCATTTGAGGAAAGATAGTTTTATGTGCATTTCATTTAATCTTAATAAGGATGTGTTTTGCATTTCTTCCCTATTTTTGCTGTAGTTTGACCTTGACAGCAACATCTGCCTGTAAATCAAGAGAAAAATTGATGTGCTGGCACATGTGGCATCACACCTCAGAGAATGAGATTGGAAATATTAAAAAAAAAAATTAGTGTGGAGGAAATAAGGTTTTTCAGGGGAAATCAGTGGACAGGTGTGTGTGGAGGAGGATTCAGTTACTAGGAGATGCTGGGAGAAGAAGCCAGCCAAAGCCTATGCTCATCCTCCACCCATTCCTAAGTCACTGGATCAGTTCTGCAGATACCAGAGCGTTTCTGAGACCCCATTGCCACAGTTCACAACAGGTAGTGCACCCTGATGTGGAGGGTGTGAATAATGCCACATATAACAGATAAAATATATGAGATATGATTTATATATTATACACTCTATATTCTCTATAATTCATTGTATGTAATATGAAATATGAAACATACAATGTATATGTCATCATATCATATCATATCATATCAATCATCTTATGAACTTGGTTGTCTGCAATATCTCTTCTTCAAGACTGGGATATCTGGGAAATATGAGTTCTTTTAGGGTAGGCAGAAAAATTTAGTGGGAATTTGGCTCCTCTCAAAACCAGAAGTCAGAAGTCTTGTGAAACACCCAAGATCCTTCTAGTTAATTAGTGTTTGTCCAAACATGATGTGGACACTGTCTCTTGTCAATGACAGGATCACTCGTGTTGTCGAATTTGATCTTGTTGCCAAAAATATACTGGGGGTTCAGTTATCATGCATCAGGTCACATGTTGAGCTGGGAACAAATATTGCCTGAGTAAGCAGTTTCAGAAAAAAAAAATTTCAAAGAACTGTGTTCAGAAGAGGCTTTCTGCAAATACAATTTGTTCAGCAAATGAGTCAAAACAAAGTGGCACAAATACCTCAAAATGAATTTTTCACCTTAACAAGAAGGAAATAATCTAAATACTGAAACGCAATTTTAAATTATAGGGAACAATAACAGGTGACCAGGCATTTCAGTGCTGTGTTCTGACCATGCTTTAGCCATTAGATGGTGTGTGAAGTCTTCGTTATGCCTGCAAGTGGAACCTTGGCATTAAAACCAGCTCAGTGACAAGGGAGTGCTGCTTTGGATACATCTTGTCTTTTAGCAGTCCACTGGTAGCATCCTGCACATGTTTTACAGAACACAGGAAGCAGGTATGCCTGCTTGTCATCTGGTTTCCCAGCAGATAAGATCTGACCTTGAGCCTAATTTGTACGTTTGTCAGTGAGCTAAACCAGCTTGGTCTTGTCCTGTGGTTGGTTCTGCCTTTGAAACAGTAATTCCTCTTACCACCTTTCTGAGGACAGGTTATCTGCAGGGGGCTTTACAGGCTTTACATGGCAGACCCGTTCAAGACCTATCTTGCTAAGGCACCAATAGAGGCACTCTCTTGACTCACTCAAGGCAGCCCTGCAGCTCAGTGAGCCCACACAATTTGGGAATCGGCCTCAGCAGTGCTGATGGGTTGGCTTCCACATGGCAGTGCAGCACAGCACAGAAAACTGCTCTGGAGCCTAAATGGATGCAAGGTGCCAGCGTGACGCTGCACCTGAGTGAACAGATCCTGCTGAGAATCAGCCACTCCAAGCACACCGAGTGTTCCCGAGGACATGTACACACAGCTCCAGGACCCAGGCTCACAGCTCTCTTTAGGGCAGGGCTGTGCCCTACAGACACTGCAGCTCATGATGGCCCCTTGTCAGAGGAGCACAGGAGTGTGCACAGAGGCTGTGTGTGACTCTTCAGGTGGGCAGGGGAACGGGGTGACTTACGTGTCAACTGCTGGCTGGACTGAGGCAACAGAGTGCACCTAAAGCTTGTGACAGGCCTTTTAACCCATTTGGGTGCAGACCCAAGTCACGCAGATTTTATTTGTACAGTGTTGTCACTTTTCAACAATTGGATTTTTCAAATGCTGGTCTTAATGAATTTTCTTTTTTATTAGCATTAGTGTCAAAATTTTGGAAGTTCTGCGCTTCTGCTGTGTAAGAGAGGGAACTTTATCCTTAAAGAAGGTGTTGAGAGAAGACATCTGGAAAAATATCTTTATCTGAATTTCATGGATGAAGTATCTTTTTCCTGCGGTCTTATTACTGATAATTCTGTCAGTTGAGAAACTCCCTGATGACCATAATAAGTATGGATGAGTGTCAGGTTTGTCAAAATAAAAAGTGATGATCTTCCACCAGGCTACTGCATTCCCACCTGGATCTTCATGTTTGTTACTCCATAAATCAGCAGGATTTCCCCTGATGCTAAAATGGTTCGGCCACTTTAGTTATTCAGTCTTTAACATAAAAAAGATAGGTCACCCATGGGCTGAAACAACAGAACTCTGACACTATTCCTTGCAGATTCTCTCCCTCTCTTGGCATACAGGATCATTACCTTTTTTTGAGACTGCTCTTTTCCAGCTCCAGAGATACCACATTTTTGGTTGCTTTTTACTATGCTCATGCCCCTAAGGTGGAGACTTGCAGTCCCCATATATTCATGACTGAGACACATATGCTGCAGGAGGTGAGGGGTGCTTGTTTAACAAATTTGCCTGTGACACCCCTTGACAACATAGCTGCCATCCAAAACGGTATTGAAAGCAGGTGGAATGGGATGACAAGGACCCTTATGAAATTGGAAGTGGACAAAGTCCTGCATCTGGGAAGGAAGAACCCCTTGCAATGACACATGCTGGGCACTGACTGTCCGGGGAGCAGCTCTGCTGAAAAAGACCTGGTGGTTTTTGTAGGCACAAGCTGAACATGAACCAAACAGGCCCTGGCAGCAAAAAGGACCAACAGCATCCTGGGCTGCACTAACAGGAGCATAAGTCAGATAAATAAGCATAATCAGCAGATTAAGGGGCTAATTGCTTCTTTGGCAGCATTTAGAACACTGCATCCAGTTCAGGGTGATATAGCATAAAAAGGTGTTGGTAAACTGGGAGAGTTCAGTGGGGGGCTATGGAGAAGGTCAGGGGCTGCAGCACTTGCCCTGGGAGGAGAAGGTGGGGAATAGGGCTTGTTCAGCTGGGAGAAAATGTTTTGGTGGAACCTAAAAGCAGCTTTCCAATACTTACGGGCAAGTTGCTGAGAAGATGAAGCTAAACTTTTCAGAGTGCATATTGTGACAGGATGAAAATATGAGAGACATGAACTAAATCAAGAGAGTATTAACGGACATAGTGAGAAACATTTTCATGATGATGTCAGAAAATTTTAAATCACACCACCCCAGTGGCTGGATAGTCTCCATACTGAGAGGTTCTCTAAACCTGACTGGATAAAGCCACCAGCAACCATAATTCACCTCACAGCTGTCCCTGTATTAAGCAGCTGACTAGACCCAATGGCAACCAAAGGTCACTTCCAACTTCCATTACCCACCAATCCTACAATCCTCCTGGCTCCCTGGACCATTCAAGCTCATCACATAAGGACCAAGACAGGCAAATCCCAGTATTTCCTGAGCCATATTGCCCCTGAGAATCCTGCTATTAATAAAGATAATCAATGTCCCTTTTCCATCCCATTCAGCCTTGTCAGACCGATGCTGTCCTGATGAGGATTTCTGAGCACTGACATTGACTCAGTGAGTCTAATGAGCTCCTTTGCATCATCCTTGCACTCAGCAATTAATGTGTCCCTGCAATTTGTCTCTCCTCAGTCTGCAATTTGTCTCTCCTCAGTTTAGTATCTGGGGCTTTCTTGGTGAGTTTAGTTTTGTGGAAGGGAATTAGTCAGGATGTGGTTCTCCTGTTTTCCAGGGAGTAGAAGTAGAATCACATCCAAGCACAAGTGCAAGAAAAAGAGAACTGAGAGGGCATCTGCGGAACTGTGGGATTTCAACACACAAGATGCTCTTCTGAGAAAGCCCATGATAGTTCCTACAAACAGTTGATCAGAATTGAAAGTAAAAGAACACTAAAGTTACATGAGAGTGTTTCTCCTGTGGGAAAAGCCCCAGTTCCAGGGTTTCTGCCTGGCCAAGTCACTTTTCAAGTGCCATGTGTAGGGATAGCTCAGGATGAATGGAGTTCAGCCCCAGGAGGTCCTCCTGCTCAGCTGCTGGAGCCCAGGCTGCAGATTTATTATCTGAAGCATTTACTTCAGACTGAATTGGGAAAATGTTTGGAGTCATATTTAGCATAATAGTAGGGAAAGAAACACCATGTCTAATCTGATTCAAGTGTTTAATTACAAAACTGACAGCATAAAGCACCATTTAAAATATTCAGTATTTTGTACAAAATAAGTATCCGGCAAAGATTTATAGTGGTCTTTTGACATGCTTCTGCTTTAAAATTCTGACTTTGAAGCTGGTTTTTCACCATATCAGTACCTCACTATTTACACTCCCTTGAGTGTTGTATTCATTTTGGGCCCCTCACTGCAGAAAGACATTGAGGTGCTGGAGTGAGTCCAGAGAAGGGCAGCAAGGCTGGTGAAGGGTCTGGAGCACAGATCTGCTGAGGAAGAGCTGAGGGAACTGGGAGTGTTTATCCTGGGGAAAAGGAGGCTCAGGGCACATATGTTTACTTTTGACAGTACCTGAGAGGAGCTTGTGGTAAGGTGGGGGTTTAGCCCTTGTCCCAGGCAAGGGAGGAACAAGGGGAAATGGCCTTCAGTTGTGTATGGAGAGGTTAAGGCTGGATATTAGGAAGCATTTCTTCATTGAACATTGTTAATGTTTGGAATGGGCTGCCCAGGGAAGTGGTAGGGTCACCATCCCTGAAAATATACAAAACACAAGTAGAAATGGTCCTTTGAAATATGGTTTAGTTGGCATGGTGGCATTTGGTTCAAGCCTGGATTTCATGATCTTGGTGGTCTTTTCCAACAGCAATGATACTGTGATTGTAAGGGTAGGAGGGAAAAGAAAAAGAAAAATATTACATTAATGTCTCCACTGTCACTTGGATATCTTCCATCAAAACTCTTAGTAAGACTAAGGTTGTGTATTCAACATTATTCCCAGAAGAACAAAAATGTAAACTCCCAACAGGCAGAAACATTCTGTAGTCTGTGTGCCAAAGAATGCTTTGATGTATGTTTATTGCTCTGATTCAATTTTCTTCTGGAGGAGAAGGACAAAGAGGAATTGAACTTCCCAGGTTTCATCAAGTCACTTGCACTTCATGGGACTATTGAATGAGAGAAAGAAGATGTCTGATTGTAGGAAGATCTAATCTAGGACAGGATAGTTAATGATTTTTGATGCCTGGGGGCATGGTACCACTTCCCAGTTCTGTGGAATTGGGTCTTTCACAAGACTTCTGAGCCAGCTATAAATGGAGGTTGGTAAGATGCCATTCCCAAACCACAGCCCTGCACTGGAGGAATTGCCCTCAGCTCTCCCCAGCCCTGCAGCTGACAGCAAGGTAAGAGGCATCCTCTGTACAGGAGGGCTGGAAGGGTTTCTTGGGCAACTGCTGTGAAATGCAGGGCAAGGGAAGGAGGCTTTAGTGTTGGGCTGAGAGCTGCAGCAGAGCCATGAGGGTCTGCTGTGTGCGTGTGCAGAGACTGAACCCATCTCAGGGCATGAGGAGATGGATGGCTACTGCAGGAGAAACAAACCTTACCAAGGGAGAGGGTGGAGGGGGCCAGTGATACACAGTTGTGGGAGATGGATGTGAGAGTATTTTACAACTTAATCTTGGACACATATCTAACCCAACACATAACTATTTAAAAGTGGGCAGTTGTGGGCACATAATTAATTTTACTTTTTCTGTCCAAATACAAACTACTATGTAAAGCCTTCACTCTTTTCCAGCTGTTGTTGCATTTATTCATTGTTCAAAGTGTGTTACATTTTCTTTATTTCCCCATGCTCTCTAACATTTTGTGCAAAGTCTTCTTACAAGCACTGCTTGTTGTCTGTCTTCCTTTTCCGCAGGCTGTCATTCAAGGCCAACAGCAAGAACTTTCTTCCTCAGAAGTCTTGAGATGGGAAAAATCATCATTTATGAGCATGCCAACTTCAGGGGTGTGTCCAGAGAAATCACTTCTGACATTTCCAATGTGGGACGTTTGGACTTTAATGATATTATCTCCTCAGTGAAAGTAATTGGCCAGCCTTGGGTGGCTTATGAGCACATAAATTATACAGGCAGACTAATGGTACTTGAGGAGGGGGAACATGACTATATTGGTAGAAGCATGAATGATACAATCAGTTCTCTGCAGATGATGACTGAAGATCTGCATGATCCCCAGATCACTCTCTATGAGCATCCCAACTATCAAGGGAAGAGCAGAGTAATAAGGCAAGCAACCAACCTGGCTGCGGGATTTGACAATGACATCATGTCTTCCCACAAAGTCCAGAGAGGTGCCTGGCTGCTCTGTGAGCACAGTGATGGAAGTGGAATTCAATACATTGCTCGAGAACGTGAAAACCTTCCAAATTACAAGGCAATCAGTTTCAATGACAAGCTTTCCTTCCTACGTCCCCTTCGCCCTGGCCGCTCTTATTAGAATGCAAATCCTGCAAAGCTGAGGAAGATGCAGCTCCAGCAAGAAATTTGAGATCTAGATTTCTCCTTGTGCTTCTGTATCCATTTTTCCCTGGGAGCTCTCTGCTGTGCTGCACTGCAGATCTGTACTTCTCTATCCTGCCTTGCATGCTTCTCCATCCCCACAAATGAAAGTATTGTCATGCTTGATCATATGAAAGCGTGTCCAAGCTAAGAAACATGCCAGGGATGTTTAAGCTAATACACCCTCAGCTGGCATTTCAGAGTCCTGTGCTATGGAATGCTGAAACATTGCATGTTGTCTCTGTTGCTAAGTGAAACAGAAAATGTAAGTGTAGGGCCAGAATCACCTTCTTTATAATTTGCTTTACAAAGGTACCATTGCTTCTGCAATTTTCTATAATCCATTTTGCATTGGTGGCATTAAATAATCTTCTGCAATTAGCAGTATGTCTGTTTAATGCATCTTTACAATAAGTAAGTATTGCTCTTTCATGGTGAGATGTCTTTGTGTACCCAGAGAGTCATTGCATATATTTCCTGGATGTCTCCTGGAGCATTGTCTCCTTCCAGTTTCACTGTAGAGTAACAGTGGGTTCAGGCTTGACTCAACCAGTGCTAAAATCTTGCTGATCATGTTGATTATTGCTGTGATCCTAGCCAAACTCTCCTATGCAGTGTATATAAATAGCACACTTTTGATGATATTGTGTACAATCAATCACAGTGATGGATCATGCTGGTGATACAATACTCCACTGCCCAAATCACATAATCAAACAGTAAGTTTTCAGAACTTTAGACTGACAGATTGGTTGATCGCAGTGGAAACAACTGTCTTGTGTTTTTAAACCTGTAGTACCTTGATAAAGGAGGAGGGATCATAAGGTATTCTATTACCTGTTTTGCCATGTGCAAGTTCACCTGAATGAGCAGAGTCTCACCCGTCCTCCAGCACTGCCTACCAACAACTGCACGCCTGGAGCTGTGTGCTGTGGCAGCTGTGCCATGGCAGCTCTGCACTGCAGTGTTCATCTCTTTCTGTGCTGACCTGCTGTGTGCCCCTATGTCCTTGCACTGGCCACTGGGGTGGCCAGACAGGAGCTGCACTTGGCCTCTTTGAACCTCATGAGGTTCACATGGTGCCAGTGCTGAAGTTTGCCAAGGTCCCTGTGCATGGCCCCTTCCTTCAGCTTTATTAAAAGCCCCCCTCAGCTCAGAGTCATCTGCAAACCTGCCCAGGGTGCACTCCATTCCCACTGCCTGTGCCACAGATGAAGACATAGAGCACTGCTGGTGCCAGCAGGGACCCTCAAGGGACCCCATTTATTACTGGATTCCATTGATTCAGACAAGGCTGTTCACATGTGTGGCTAACAATTCCATAGCTCAAACTACTTCCTGCATTTTCCACTTCTGTGCTGGGATTTGCAGGCACATGGAAGACAGCCAGCACAGCTTCAGCAAAGCCTTCACCTCCTGATCTGCGGGATCAGATCAGTCTGGGGATGAGTGCACTGGGAGCAGCCCTGCTGAGAAGGAACTGGGGACAGTGCTGAATGAAAAACTGGACATGAGCCAGCATTTTGAGTTTGCAGCCTGGAAAGCCAAGCCTACACTGGGCTGCCAAAGGTGTGCTCAGCAGGTCAAGGGAGAGGGTTCTTCCCCTGTAATCCCCTATGGTGAGATCCCACCTGGTGTACTCCATGCAGATCTGCAGATTTTTACTGGGGCCCTTGAAACCTGGAGAGGGGAGATTTCAAGTGGACATTTGGAAGAGTATTTTTCTGATGAGGGGTGTGAGGCACTGGCACAGCTTGCTCCCTCAAAGGCCAGGACCAACCTGGTCTAGTGGAAAATCTCCCTGCTCATTGCATGGCGTACAACTAGATGGGGTTTAAGACCTCTCCCAGCCAAAATCATTCTGTCATTTTGTGATTCTAGGATGTGCAATTCAGCAATACAGTCAACAGCAATACAGTCAACCTTGCTGTGGTTTCAGGTCCCAGTCTCTCAGTTTCACGTTCCTCTTTTTACATCCACAGTACCTCTTTTTACAGCAACATTTATAGATTTTGAATATCAGCACGTTGAGTCTTTATGGTTCCAAGTCCCTGCAAAATCCTGTGCTTTTCAAGGATGGCTGAGGAGGAAATCTGCCCTATCCTACTGTGTAGGGCTGTGTAGACAGAAGTCTCTGCTAAAGCTTTAGCATGTTCACAGCTAAGACTGGATGGTTTATGGTTGTGGAAAGAAAGGGTAGAAGAACAGTGTCTTTCTAGCTGCTTCTTAGGCATGTGGTGGATAATACCTGAATGTCATGAAGGACAGGGAAAGAACACCACATATATGGAAGTAATTCAAAATTCTGGAGTGCTTTCATAAAATGGTAAAAAACAAATATGTAAGAACACCCTTGTTAATGTTCTTTCCTTGTTTCTGACACTATGGCCTGAAGATTCTTGCAATGTCTCACTTTAAGGTGTAATGTATGTGCACTCAGGTAATCTTTTGTCTTTTCTTGGTGGTAGAAACATTAGTAATGATTGAGAGCCTGTAGAGCAATTGGGGGAGAAGTTGGGAAATGGTATTTATAAAGGTACAAGAAATAATCTAAGTTGTTGTACACGTGACTTGATGATGACATTTTTTCATTGAAATTAACAAAGGACGAAATCAGGCAGAGAATGACAAAGGCTTTTAAATCTTCCTTAGAATTTCTGACAGAAAGATTTAGTGTAGAAGGGACCTCCCTAGTC
The DNA here is from genome assembly GCF_014805655.1 of Passer montanus. Lineage (NCBI taxonomy): Eukaryota > Metazoa > Chordata > Aves > Passeriformes > Passeridae > Passer > Passer montanus. The sequence continues at coordinate 551,221 of NW_024368707.1, read as the reverse complement.
CAAGGTTTTGTTTGTGGCAGAGCTTCCTTCAAACATGATCAAGTTGCTCATGGCCATCTTCAAGTGAAAAGATGAACAGTGAATTTCTGAACAGCTCCAGGGGTGGAGATTCCCCAGAGTCTCTGGCTCTTCTGTCAGTCCTGAAACCCCCTCAGGGTCATATTTTTTTTCCTTACCTTCCATCAGAGCTACCCTGTTCCCAGATAAGACTCTTTCCCAGGTGTCCTTTTATGTGCACCTCTCTTAGCCTTTTCACTTCCATGGTTGAGAAACATTTTCTCAGTGAGGTCAGCCAATTTTAAATCACACCACTAGAGCTCACAGAATTCACAGAATCACTAGGTTGGGAGAGAACTTTGAGATCATAGAGTCCAACCCATGCCCTAACACCTCAACTAAGCTATGACACCAAGAGCCATATCCAGCCTGTTTTTAAACAGGCTGAGAATTGGTGACTCCACCATCTCCCCAGGCAGACCATTCCATTATCACTCTTTCCATAAAAAACATTTTCATAACACCCAACCTAAATTTCCCTTGGTGCAGCTTAAGATTGTGTTCTCTTGTTCTGCCGGTTGCTGTCTGGAAAAAAAAAAAACCAAAACAACTTTCACCTGACTACATCCACCTTTCAGGAAGTTGTAGAGTGATAAGGTCACCTCTGAGTCTCCTTTTCTCCAGACTGAACAACCCCAGCTCCCTCAGTTGTTATTCATAGGGCTTGTGTTCCAATATTGTGTAGTCTCCATACTGAGAGGTTCTCTAAACCTGACTGGATAAAGCCACCAGCAACCATAATTCACCTCACAGCTGTCCCTGTATTAAGCAGCTGACTAGACCCAATGGCAACCAAAGGTCACTTCCAACTTCCATTACCCACCAATCCTACAATCCTCCTGGCTCCCTGGACCATTCAAGCTCATCACATAAGGACCAAGACAGGCAAATCCCAGTATTTCCTGAGCCATATTGCCCCTGAGAATCCTGCTATTAATAAAGATAATCAATGTCCCTTTTCCATCCCATTCAGCCTTGTCAGACCGATGCTGTCCTGATGAGGATTTCTGAGCACTGACATTGACTCAGTGAGTCTAATGAGCTCCTTTGCATCATCCTTGCACTCAGCAATTAATGTGTCCCTGCAATTTGTCTCTCCTCAGTCTGCAATTTGTCTCTCCTCAGTTTAGTATCTGGGGCTTTCTTGGTGAGTTTAGTTTTGTGGAAGGGAATTAGTCAGGATGTGGTTCTCCTGTTTTCCAGGGAGTAGAAGTAGAATCACATCCAAGCACAAGTGCAAGAAAAAGAGAACTGAGAGGGCATCTGCGGAACTGTGGGATTTCAACACACAAGATGCTCTTCTGAGAAAGCCCATGATAGTTCCTACAAACAGTTGATCAGAATTGAAAGTAAAAGAACACTAAAGTTACATGAGAGTGTTTCTCCTGTGGGAAAAGCCCCAGTTCCAGGGTTTCTGCCTGGCCAAGTCACTTTTCAAGTGCCATGTGTAGGGATAGCTCAGGATGAATGGAGTTCAGCCCCAGGAGGTCCTCCTGCTCAGCTGCTGGAGCCCAGGCTGCAGGCTCTCTGTCTAGGGCTGCTTTTCCCAGTGCTGCTGCCCAGGCTGCAAGGGGCAGCCCATGCCAGGGTTGGCTGTGTGACTCAGTGACCTGGGACAGGCACACACCCGGGCACGGAAAGGACACGGCCACGGCCACGGCACCGCTGGCACACACCAGGGGCTGCCCTCAGCCACCCCACAGCTGACACCACCAGCACTCCCACTGAATGGAATGGAAGACAAACAGCCCTGTCTCCTTCCTGCTCTGCAGACCACCCACATGGAAGCCCTCTAGGGAAGACCTGCACACCCTCACTCTCCACAGCCACAAGCACCTGCACAGGCTCTCCCAACAGGACTGACAGCTGTCAGCCTGTCCAGTCTCATGCCTGGCTCTGGGCTCTCTGACCAGAGGACACTTTGGTATCTCCTAGTCCCTGGCTAGTGCAGCTTGGTGCTTGCAGCCAGCCCACATGCACACCACACACTGTTCTCATTGGTGTTCTGGCAGTCCTAGGTGCCTTGAATCCCAGCACGAGTCTCCTGCCTGTATGAAATCCCTGTCTATATCATGCCCTACTTGCTGGCTCCTCCAGCTCAAACTTTGCTGGCAAATCACATCATTATGAATGGTTATGAAGCAGAAACGTCTTTGTCAGATAAACTGCATAGAGCAGGTGCTGTTGTATTTCACATATCCTTACAAGCTTGTCTTCCCACACTTTAAATATCACAAATGGTGGAATACTGTGGTGTAAGATGTGTCTTAGCAAGACAGAAGGAGACACCTGTAGAGCTGGTAATTGAAGGAGGAGAGACACCAAGGCACAACTGGACAATCCACTGAGGTTTAGGCCTGTGCAGATTGCCTTTTCAATCTGGTCTTGTGGACCCCGTGTCCTGTGTCATCCTCTCTGTCACATGTCACTGCCTCTGAGGTGTTAATGCAAGTCCTGCCATGGCTTCCCTGCCAAAGCATCACACCCTGCTTGTGTCACGCAGCACTCAAAGCCTGGGGAAGACACACTCTCAGACCCAAAATAACCACCCAGTGACCCAGGTCCCAGAGTTCTCTCTAATTTTTCCCTACCTTCTGTTTCTGATAGTGGTTGGACTGCTGCAGACTGTTTCCTCTGAGTGGACATCATAGTGTCTTTCAATACAAATGCAAGCAGAAATTAAAAACCAGTCAAAGAAACAGAGAATGCATCTTCACATCCTGTGTTACTTTTGTGCTAAAAAGTCATTTTATGCAAATATAGATTTTCATGAGAATTTAAAGTGACAACATAAAACATTTTATGAAAATACAAACCAGAAATATTTTAAACAACAAGAGTTTAGAGTTGACTCTGGGAAGTGTTCTAGTGATGACTTTTTAATGCTGCCCAGAATGCCTGTGAGTTAATTCCAAAACCAGCAGGGAGGAAGCACAACCTCCAGTAGCATGATCCCGTAAAATAAATTCCTACTGATAAGTGACCAAAAGCAGTTATTTAAAAATGCAGAAATAGAGTTGATTCTACAATTTATTTTTAGTTGAATTCAATTCAGTAACTCATTAGATGGTGTTTCTGGTGCTTGGAAGTTGGTCAGGAACCCCATAGCAGAACACGTCAGATCAAAGCACCTTGAAAGACAGTGACCAGAGACAGGATAGGCTCAGTCCTGGGGACACATGCTACAGAATTCCCAGCAGAGGAGTTTATGGGATGCTGTTTTCTGTAAAGTAGAGTTCCAGAATGAGTCACTGAGAACATAGTGTGGCATCTGGGAGAACCAATAACTTGATGTAGGAAATAATTTGTACCTATCTGGAGAAAAAAATAAAGGAGGATGGGGAAATGAGGAGAAACAATATTGGTGGTACATGGACAGTAATGGAAAAAATTGATAGAGGAAAAAACATTAAAAAGAAGTATTATCCGAAGCATTTACTTCAGTCTGAATTGGAAAAATGTTTAGAATCATATTTAGCATAACAAGATTGCTGCTTGACATATTTGTGAAAGAAACACCGTGTCTAATCAGTTTCAAGTCTTTAATTTCAAAACTGAAAGTATAAAGCACTATTTAAAATAAAATGGTATTAAATGTCTGCAAAGATCTATGTTTCTTTTGCCATGCTTCTGCTTTAAAATTCTGACTTTGAAGCTGGTTTTACACCATGCCAGAAGGTCTCTATTTACATTCTGTCTCTGGGTTCTACACTGTGACCTTCTTTCTGCTTTTGATTATTTTCTATTATAGTACCATGCCCATCCATTACTATGCATAAATAATGCATTAATACATATGTCATAGAATCAGAGAACGGTTTGGGCTGCAAGAGACCCTAAAGAACCCTTTGAGGGATGGAGCATCCACACCGTCAAAGGGCTGAACACAAGCCATCAGTGTTCCCAGGGTGGCCAGGAAGGCCCATGGCACCTGGCCTGGATCAGCAATGGTGTGACCAGCAGGAGCAGGGCAGGGATTGCTCCCCTGTACTCAGCACTGGTGAGGCTGCACCTCGAGTGCTGTATTCATTTTGGGCCCCTCACTGCAGAAAGACATTGAGGTGCTGGAGTGAGTCCAGAGAAGGGCAGCAAGGCTGGTGAAGGGTCTGGAGCACAGGTCTGACGAGGAAGAGCTGAGGGAACTGGGAGTGTTTATCCTGGGGAAAAGGAGGCTCAGGGCACATATGTTTACTTTTGACAGTACCTGAGAGGAGCTTGTGGTAAGGTGGGGGTTTAGCCCTTGTCCCAGGCAAGGGAGGAACAAGGGGAAATGGCCTTCAGTTGTGTATGGGGAGGTTCTGGCTGGATATTAGAAAACATTTCTTCATTGAAACATTGTTAATGTTTGGAATGGGCTGTCCAGGGAAGTGGTGGAGTCATCATCACTGGAAGTGTTCAAAAACACAAGTAGAAGTGACATGTGCAGTATGCTTTAGTGGGCATGGTGGCACTCAGTCAAAGGCTGGATCTTGGAGGCCTTTTCCAACATATAATAATACTGTGATCCTAAGGACAAAAGGCAAATGAAAAAATAAAAAAACTACCTAAATGTCCTCTCTGCTACCTGGATATTTCCCAAAAAAACCTCTCAGTAAGACTAAGGCTGTGTATTCAATATTCTTCCCAGAAGAACAAAAATGTAACCTCCAACAGGCAGAAACAATCTACAGCACATGTGTCACAAAATATTTTGATACATTTTTATTACTGTCATTCCATTTTCTTCTGGAGGAGAAGTACAAGCAGGAACTGAACTTCCCCTGTTTCATCAAATCACTCATGCTTCAATGGACTTTTGAGCAAGAGGAAGAAGATGTCTGGTTGTAGGACAATAGAAAGCAAAATATAACGGATAATGAGTTTTGATCCTGGGGGTAATATTGGACACTTTCAGTTCTGTTGACTGGGGTGCTTTGTGAGACTTCTGTGCAAGCTATAAATGCGGGGAGGTGAGACACCCTTCCCAAATCACAGCCCTGCACTGGAGGAATTGCCCTCAGCTCTCCCCAGCCCTGCAGCTGACAGCAAGGTAAGAGGCACCCTGTGCACAGGAGGGCTGGAAGGGTTTCTTGGGCAACTGCTGTGAAATGCAGGGCAAGGGAAGGAGGCTTTAGTGTTGGGCTGAGAGCTGCAGCAGAGCCATGAGGGTCTGCTGTGTGCGTGTGCAGAGACTGAACCCATCTCAGGGCATGAGGAGATGGATGGCTGCTGCAGGAGAAACAAACCTTACCAAGGGAGAGGGTGGAGGGGGCCAGTGATACACAGTTGTGGGAGATGGATGTGAGAGTATTTTACAACTTAATCTTGGATATGCACCTCAACCAACACACACATGTCATGACCTCACTCTCTTCCAGTTACCTCTATGTTTATTCTTTGTTCGAAATGTTTTATTTATCTTTTTCCTCTTTTTCCTTTCTGGTTATCCATCATTTTGTTTCAAGGTCCAAAAGGCTTCTTACAACAATTGCTTGTTTTCTGTCTTCCTTTTCTGCAGGCTGTCATCCAGCCCTTAGAGGAAGAAATTTAAATCTAGAATTCCTACTGAGATGGGAAGACTCATCCTTTATGAGCATGCCAATTTCCAGGGTTTGTCCAAAGAATTCACCTCTGATATTGCCAATTTAAGAGATGCAGATTGGAATGATCTTGCCTCCTCGGCAAAAATAATTGGCCAGCCATGGGTGCTTTATGAGCATTCAAACTACAGAGGCCAGTTTCTGGTACTTGAGGAGGGAGACCATAACTTTTTTAGTGCAAAGATGAATAATAAGGTCAGTTCTCTGCAGATGATCACTGAAGATCTGAGCAATCCTGAGATCACTCTCTATGAGCATTCCAACTATCAAGGGAAGAGCAGGGTAGTACGAGAAGCAACCAACCTGGCTGCAGGACATGACAATGACATCATGTCTTCCCACAAAGTCCAGAGAGGTGCCTGGCTGCTCTGTGAGCACAGTGATGGAAGTGGAATTCAATACATTGCTCGAGAACGTGAAAACCTTCCAAATTACAAGGCAATCAGTTTCAATGACAAGCTTTCCTTCCTACGTCCCCTTCGCCCTGGCCGCTCTTATTAGAATGCAAATCCTGCAAAGCTGAGGAAGGATGCAGCTCCAGCAAGAAATTTGAGACCTAGATCTCTGCCTCTGCTTTTGTCACATTCTTTGTGATTTGTTTTAAAATGCCCCTGTGATACTATGGCTTCTGCTACTGTCTCTAATCCATTTTGTGTTGGTGCCATTAAAGAAACTCTTGCAAGCAACAGTGGGTCTGTTTTATGTACTGTTTAGTGTAGGTAAATATTGCCCTTTCATCATGTCTCTGTGTATCCAGAGAATGTTTTGTGCAGTCATTTTGAGCCTTTTTCATGGATATCTCCTTTAAGATTTTATCTCCTTCCAGTTTCACTGTTCAGTAACAGTGGTTCAGGCTTAACCAGTGCTAAAGTCTTGGTCAGCATTTTGATAATTGCAGTGATCCTGGCCAAACTCTCACCTGCGGCCTGCACCTAAATATCATATATTTGATTGTAGGTCAAGGCATTGATCATACTGTTGATACAGCCTTTTACTGCCCAAATTACCTAATCAAACAGACTGTTCTCACAAATTCGAATTGACTGCATGCTTGGTTCCAATGGTAAAACTTGTATGAATTTTTTATAGTTAAGTTATTGATGCTTCTTTAATTTTTTTATTGGTTTTCTTTGTCATAGTATTCCTCCACCTTATGCTGCTGTGTTTTCTTGGCAGTGCCTTATTTGACCTTTGAATTCAACAGAGCAATACTATGGCAAAACTTAAATGAGATTCTCTATTCTGGTAAATCAAATCTCAAAAACTGCAAAGCATATTGCTGACAAAAGCAGTAAGGAGAGACTTTTGCCTCAGAGATCTGTAGAGGTCATCGGGACAATAAATGTGACACGGTCAAATGTACGTAGCTGCAACAGATTATTCCTATAAGGAATTCCCCTCCTTGGAGCAAACTTGCCTTTGTCATTTGTGTGGTCCCAAAGCTCTATTCCTGTTCATACAGTCCCACAGATTGTCAGAGTGCAGTTCACCTAGGTAAACACCATCATCCCCAGAGCTGAGCAGAGACTCATCATGAGTTCCCCAAGCCCCTGGCCTGTTTATGCTCTCTAGGCCCCAGAGGCAAGTGCACTGAAACTAGACCTGGTGCTTCGAGGCACCTTCCCAGTGCAATGTCACCTGTGGGGATGTCATGGTTTGACACTGGCCAAACACCAGGCACACATGAAAGACACTCACTCAACCTGCCCTGCTATATCTGGACAGAGGAAAGAAAAATGTAACAAAGGTTTCATTAGCTGAGATAAGGAACAGGAGGAAATACTCCAAAGGCAAAACAGGCTCAACTTAGAGGTACAAAGCGAGTTTATTACTAACAGCATCAGAGCAGGATAATGAGAAGTAAAAAAAGCCCTCGAAATCACGTTTTTCCTCCCAGCCCCTCCATCCCAGTGACAGCTCAGGGAGACAGGGGGTGGGGGTTTTGGTCAGTTAGTCACCCAAGGTTTTCTTCCCCTGTGCAGGGAGACAGGTTTTTTCCCTGTGAGACCATGTGGTCCCTCCCACAGGAGAAAATTCTCTGTGAACTTCTCCAGTGTGGTTCCAATGTCACGAGCGCCAGTCCTCCCAAAACTGCTGCAGCATGGGTCGCTCTTCCTTGGGGTGCAGTCCACCAAGGACAGCCTGCTCCAGCCTGGAAGCAGAGGCCCTTTCCCTCCACCAAGCCACCCACTGGATCACAGCCTCCTCCAGGCATCCGCCCACTCTGGCATGGGCACCTCCCCCACGGGCTTCAGATGCATCTCTGCATTCCCGATGGATCCCCAAGGGCTGCAGGGGCACAGCTGCCTCACCATGGTCTCACCACAACCTGAAGAGGAATCTCAGCTCCAACACCGGGAGCACCTCCTCTCCTTCTTCTCCATTGACCTTGGTGTCCCCATGTTGTTTCCCTCACATGTTCTCACCTGCTCCTCTTCTCCATCTGGAATGAAAACTGTGCCCCCACCTTTGTTTTAGTTTCTTCTTAAATACATTATCACACAGGTGTTACCATCATCTTTAGTTCGTCCAGCTTTGGCCAGCAGCATGTCTGTGTTCACAACCATCAGGGACTGGCTCTGCTGGACATGATAGAAGCTTCCAGCAGCTTCTCACAGAGGCCACCTCCATGGCCCCCCTCACTACCAAAAACCAGGCCATGCAAAACCAACACAGGGGAATAAACTTATTGATTTAGGGCAGTTCCCAGTGCAGTGACACCCAGGCTCAAGGAGAACGCAGCTTGAGGTGTCCTTAGCAGCAGCACAAGATGGAATGAGCTGTTCATGTGCACTTCCAGACCTCACAAATCTGACAGAGTGATAAACAAGGCAGCAAGACCCAGTCAAATATCTTTGAAAAGGCTGGAAACATATTGACTATTGGTATTAGTCAAGCCAGAGCCTACCAGCCAGGCTCTTCCCCACAGGAAATCACAGCAAATGCATATACCAGAGGAAAATCTTTAGCATGTTTAAGAGATGACCAGTGACAGCAAGGCAGATGTCTAGTTGTCACTTCATGCTCCCCCTCTTCCTGTGCTCACTCAGGAACCAAGGCAGGAGATACTAAAAGAGTTAGTGACCACCAAGTGTACACAGCAGGTGATGAGAATCCTGTTGGGAATCCTGTACTCAGCACGTCTTCTCTTGGAAATGCCCATGGCACATCAGATGGACTCACATCCTTGCAAACATCTCCAACACCAACTTCCAGGAGGTGTGAGTGACAGGAACAAACTGTAAAATCACTGTTGCCTGGGGAGAAGTGTTGATTGTTGAACATGGGAAGTAAAACTGCTGCCTTAGGAGATCAAGATGACTGAGGAAGACAAAGGCAAGGGTACCTTGCCCAAACAGAACAGTTTGGGTTGGAAAGCACCTTTAAGGGTCCTTTAGTCCATGGGCAGGAATACCTTTCACTAAATCATGTTGCCCATTGCCCCATCCAACATCGTCTTGAATACTTCCAAGGAAAGGGCATCCACAGCTTCTCTGGGCAACATATTCCAGTGTTTCACCCCCTCACAGTAAAGAATTTCTTATTAATATCTAATTTAAACCTGCCCTCTTTCAGTTTAAAGCCATTACACCTTGTGCCATCATTGCATGTCCTTTTAAAAAGTCCTTCTTCATCTTTCTTGCAGTCCCTTTAGGTACTGAAAATTGCTGTAAGGTCTCCCCAAAGCCGTGTCTTCTCCAGGCTGAACAGCCCCAGCTGTATTTGCTTATTTTCATTGTGGAGGTGCTCCAACTCTCTGACCATCTTCACGGCCTCCTCTGGACTGTCTCCAACAGATCCATGTTCTTGTGTTGGGGGTCCCAGAGCTGGATGCAGCCCTCCACTCCAGATGGAATTTCACCAGAGTGAAATAGAGGGGAAGAATGGCCCTCGCCCTGCTGGCCATGCTGCTTGTGATGCAGCCTAGGACACGTTTGTCATTCTAGGCTGTGAGTCCTCACTGCCAACTCACGTTGAGCTTCTTGTCAGACAACCCCCGCAAGTCCTTCCCTGCACGGCTGCTCTCAGACCATTTTTTGCCCAGCCCTTGTTTGTGCTTGGGATTGTCCCAACTCACAGGTTGATGTTGCACTTGGCCTTGTTGATATGTGTACCTTCATGAGGTACACATAGGGTCACCACTCCAGCCTGGCAAGACCCTCTGGATGGAATCCCTTCCCTGCAGCATCCTGACAGCACCAGAGATCTGGTGTTATCAGCAAACTGACTGAGGCTGCACCCAATCCCACTGTCCACATTGCCAACAAAGATGTTAAACAGTCCAGTCCCAATACCAGCCCCTGAAGAACGCTGTTCATCGCTGGTCTCTATTTGGACATTGAGTCATTGACCCCAATTCTTTGAGTGTCACCATCCAGCCAGATCCTTATCCATTGGAGCAGTCCATCCACCAAATTCATGTCTCTCCAGTTTAGAAATAAGGATGTCATGCTGTACAACTTCACATGCTTTCCATAAGCAAAGTAGATAGTGTCAAACACTCTTCCCCTATCCACCAATGCTGCAACCCTGTTTGTCTTTGTAACAAGACAAATTTTTTGTTGATACAAAATTTTTTGTAACAAGACTTATTTTTTGTTTATATAGACACATTTATTTATAAACATAGCATTTTCATTTTACTCTGGAAGTAGCTTACCATAAAAGGGATAACTTTAAGGCAAACAATCTACAGCTAGTACAAGGCACATTCACCTTTATTTAACACTGAAATCTTCTTACCTCACGAATTTTCCTGGTCCCTGTTTCATACGGGTCTAATCATCCATAATACATTTTCCACAGCTTGTTGAAATAAATACATTTTATTTTCAGCAGGCAGTCTCGTGGTGTGGCAGGTGAGCCTTTCCAAAGCCCTGAAATCCCTTTTTTTAAAATGGGAAAAGTGGGAAAGCAGCTCCCCTTGCACAGCCTGGGGAGTTGCAGGGCAGGGCACACTAGATGGGATCCAGGTAGGACCCCCCCTACCCTGGGCACCCACTGGTACAGCCATTTGGCTGGAGGTGGTTCTGCTTCTCTAGTGCTGCTTGCTTTAATGTCTCCTGATGTTACCTGGAACTCTCATCCAGATTTTTTGTACATGTCAGTACTACTTCATCTAGTCATGTCTGGATCCCTTGGAAAACTTGCTTAGGTCAAGTCTGAAAATAGCAGGGAGCTCAGCAGAGTTTGAACATTGAGGGTTGGAACTAGATGCTTTTTAAGACCCCTTTCAACTCAAACTATCCTGTGATTCTATAAGCCGGGGTGGGGGAAAAGGTCCTTCAGTGTTGCTTGAGCTCTGCTGCTATCCCCTGGAGAGGAACAGGGTGCAGCTCTAGTGAGCTGATCCTAAATGGGCTTCTGTATGGTTGAGTGGGTTTGCTGCTAGTAACAAAACTTGGCCTTAACTTGAGCCATGAGAAGGGAAAGGGACACTGTAGTATGGTGGCTCTGACTGGAAAGATGTGGGCAACAAGGCTGGGACCAGTGTGTCTGAGGAGCTGGTTGCCATCGTGCAACAGCCTTGTGCCTTTGGCCCTGGGGCAGCAGTGCCAGCAGCTAGAGGGTTTTCGAGAAAGAGGAAAGACTTTAAAACTAGAACTCCTGTTACTCATAGTCCTTGAAAGAGAAGATAAAATGCAAACTAAACATATCAAGAATATAGTTATATGCATGGCTGATGTAATTAATCCTTAGCTGGACTATTACTTGCAGAAAACAGTGGCCATTATGAGATGATTGTGGTCACAATAGCCTGAATATCTGCTTCCTAGAAAAATAAAATATAGCAATCACTAACATCATGGTTTTGGTGTGTTTTTTTTTTTTACTGTGCTCCTGCCTAAAAGGAATGGGAAGGAGAGGGAATGGTAGGGTCTTTATCAGTTAGATCTTTTTAAATTCATCCTTGCAGTCTCTGAAGAAAACTGCTATACTTGCCTGGAATTTAATCAGGACACTCTATTGCACTGTCATTACAATTAACAAGTGGTCAAGGACTGAGACTAAGCAAAGATGACATGGTCTGAACCTCAATCTATCATTGGACAGGGCTCTCACCTGACAATGAATGAACATGACAGGAATATAAAGCATTGGCGAAGGAAATATCTCCCAGTCAAACTGGGAAGGGAAGCATGTTAGAATACCCTCAGTGTGAGAAGCCAGAGCTGTAAGCACAAGTGTTCATTTATTATTTATCAGTTGTTCATGGATCGAGTGGGTCGTGCATTGTTCAGAAATTCTGCTTCAAGTGGGACTATTCTCAATACCACATCAGGTCACTGTGACTGGCCAAGTGCTGAAAATATTGATGAAGAAGTCACCATCTCACATCTAGTCCAGTGCTGGACTGACTTCTAGTGAAAAAGTTCCTCTCAATGCCGTGTCCAAACCTCCAAAATTACAGCTTGTGTCAGGACAGTTATTAAGATGGATGAAGATGTGCAAACACCGAAAGGGTGAGATTGTTGAGCGACATGTACTTACTGAGATTATGGTGAGCACAGTTGGTGTAAGCTTGTGTGTAAACACTGACTTTGTGTCACTGGATTGTCCACATCACATTAATGCATTATTTTAGTAAAGGACTTCCTACAGTACTAATAACTAAGTAGATGTAGCACTTTGGCTCCTCCTGAGAGAGGTACAAAGTGTAAAAAAGCTATCTCCTTCAGCAACTTGGGGAAACAGGAGTCCCCTGAGGTTTTTCGTGTTCCTAATTGATATGTGTGCTCTAAACACAAGGGGATAAGATCAGAAAAGTCAAGGCACAGCTGGAACTTAATTTAGAAAGAATAATTATAAGGACTTTCATAAGTACATTGACCAGAGAAGGAAGATTAAACAAAATGTCATATTCCACCAACCCCCCCCAGCCTCCCCCCACCC